>NC_067398.1:389012195-389692657 GCF_016432865.1 Antechinus flavipes
GTAAGTTCTCAAATTTAAAATGGTTCCTTAGCTATATTTTGACTTTGAGAGGCCACTGGGTTAGATCATGTTGCTAACCTACCAACTGGAAAAACAGCTCATTATTATTTCATGTGGTGCATTGTCTAAATTTATGAGTTTGACTTGTCCAAAAAGAAAGTGCTAAAACAAAGCAAATTTAGTTTTGACTGGTTTTGAAATATGTTGGACTGGTTAAAGAGAAGACAGTGAAAGCCATCTGATGTTTTTTTTTAAGTCTCCATTAATTCAAAGAACACATTACATGCCAGTCATAATAGATTTTTAAAAAGCCAAATGTTGGATGGGTTTATTGTTCCATCATGGAAATTCCTTCTATAAAAGAATGGCAAAATTAGAGCTAAGGGGATTGAGATGTACTTGCCCATTGGGAGCAAAATTTCAAACACTTCAAATTTCATCATTCTGTTTCTATTTACTGCTATATATTCTCTTTATTTGGATGTCAATTAGTTACATCCCAGAATTTGGATTTAATTTGGTTATAAAATTGAAGTCATCCTAAAGGAAATTTAATGTCCAAAATGGCTATTCTCTTAACATTAGTTTATATACTTTAAATTTCAAAAAAGCCTTAATTTCATCACTATGGGTTCTTCCTACATTAATACAAATTGTAACCCCTATTTGCCTTAGCTTAGTATAAGTTTCATAAGTTGTTTTTGTCAAAGATTGTCATTAGCAAGTCACTGTTTCACATGATCAACTGCTCTCAACCCATCTAAGCTGATTCATAGATTTACATGGGAAACAAGGAATAAAATTGAATAATTTGGAGTATAATTAGTAGTCAAGGTGATAAAAAGCACAATAAAATTTATCTAGCCTAGATGATGAAAGAATTAGAAGATTTGTTTGAAGACCCTCTGGTAGTAATATTTGAGAGAACATGGAAAATGGAAGCGCTACCACTACTTTTGAGAAAGATGGACCCATTTTCAAATAAGCTGGAAAAAAAACAGTATATAGATTATAAAACAGCTTGATTTTAATTCTTATGAAAATTCTAGAAAAATAGCATGATAGAAATTGTTAGTGACTATCTAGAAAGTCAAGCAAGGAACCCAAATGGTTTCACAAAGAACAAGCCAATCTAATCCAATCTAATTTGTTTTTATTTCTGTTAAGCAGTGTTACTAAATTAGTAGAGAAGCAGAATGTTATAGAAATAAGTAACTTCAATTGCAGCAAATCTTTTGGTAAAGTTTCTCATAGTATTTTTATGGAAAAGTTTAAGTGATATACTTTATATAACAATGCAACTTGCAACTAGATAGATTCAGATCTAGAGCTTATGTAATAGTCGATTGCATTTAGGAATTGTTAATGGTTTAGTGTCAAAATGCCAGGAAATCTCCACTAATCCATGGATCTATCCTTAGCTTTATGCTATTTTATTTTATTTTTTATCTATGACTTATTGTAGGCATAAGTAGTAATAAGCTCATCAAATTTACAGAAGATATAAAGCTGAGATAATTGATTGGATGAAAGATATTCACAGAGTAGATAATTTGCTTATATCTAAAAGATGAAATTAGTATCCAAAAGACCAACCTTAGTACCAAAAGATCAACTTCACAAATATTCAATGAGAACCATTGTTATAAGCCAGAACTTGAAATAAGGTTCTAAGTGGAATTGAGGAGACGATGGTGAAATCTAGTTTAGCATTGATTTAATTCTACAACAAATAATGGTTTCCTAGTGATATAATAATTGGAGCCTTAGTCAGGATTAACATTTGGAGAGAAGGCAAAGGACTGGCAGCAGGAGCTTAAGTTCTTGGAACCAAGGAGAGAGGTAGGCCTCTAAGAAAGCTAACTTTCTTTCTCCCAGGAAAGGAGACAAGATTTTGAAAGAGACAATAAAGGATTTGGACTTTAACACATGGCTGTACTTGTGGTGATTACTGAACTGAAACAAAGGCTGCCTCCAGAGACTCCAAGAAAACCTCAACAGAGAATATTACATTTTAGAGAGAACATTACAACCATGAATAAGTAACCATTCTGAAAAGGATCTTTGAGTTTTGGACAACTATCATCTCAATATGAGTCAGCAGTGGCAGGCAAAACAAAACAAAATAAAACAAACAACAAAAAAAATATTATCTTGGGTTGCAATAAGAACAGCATGGCTACCAAGAGTAGAATGGTACTTGGTGATAGCATCTTTGTACTCTATTCTGGCCAAATCTTATCTGAAGTTTGTACTCAGTTCTTTTTCTATTATAATTTAAGAAAGGTCTTGGTAAACCAAAAAGTATTTCCTGATAATTGGAGTTCATGACTTATGAGAATCAGTGACAAAAAAAAAAAAAAATGGATATGTTTAACCTGGAGATGGAGAAGACCTAGGTGGAAGGTGTTATTTATTTTCAAAATTTGAAGGACTATCATGTTGATAAGTTGGGGAGGTGGAATTAATTTTTTTTTCTATTTGCTTTCAGAGGGAAGAACTAGGAACATTTGGCTAGAATGGGTTACAAAGAGTCAAATATAGACTTGGTATAAAAATTTAATAATTACAATCACTGAATAAAATAGAATGGTTCATTTTCAACATAGTATATACCATATAATATAACTTATCCATTTGTGCAAATATTGGACTTATGAGTCACTGAGGTCCTTTCCTAATATTGAATTCTCTGATTCTGTGAGATATCTTCCTAGTTTTGTAGCATCTTCTAGAAATTAATGTCTAACAGCATATTCTCTGAAAAATCTAAGATTACTTCTATCCCATGGTCAAGCCCAGGACTTTGACTTCTGTTGAAGAATGTGAAAAACTGACTGATATGGAGGCCTCACAGTTTAGTTATAAAGACACATAGTCTTTCATCGGAAAACTCAGGATTCAGCATTATCACTGTGTTGCTGTAAAACAATATGGTCTTTTCTGTAAGATGAACTCAACTAAAATAAAATCATTAAAGAATAGAGTAATTGAAGGTTATTTTTAATATGTTGACAAAAATGAAAAGATCTGGAACATTTTCTATTATTCATATAATATGAAGTGGCCTTATTATATTATGGTGATACTATTTTTCTGAGGTTTTAATTCCTGTTCTTGTTGGTCTTTAGGGGGTTCTCAGTCTGGGGCCATTGTTTCAGTACTAATACATGCTGTGGGTGATAGATAGGTTATCTTTAAGTATCATCAAACAAGAGAGGAATTCATTTTCCTTTTTTTTATTCCTCAATTCTCTCCGCAATCCTCTCAGAATTGTTTCTTCAAGAGTAGAAACAGTTAGCAAGACAAAAGAGTCTTAATTTCATCAACATGAAATCTTTGCAAAAGGTGAGGTACAATGGCTTATTTCTCTGAATACTGATCTCATGAGAATGTGTCTTGATGAATAAATAAAAGAACCAGTTATTCTGCATAGATTTTTGCTTGAATGACCAATAGGAGTAACTTATATTCATTCTATCAAGAGTTAGTGAAAGGAGTAGCTTAAATGGCACAGTGGATAGAGCATGGACCTTGAAGTCAGGAGGACTTAAGTTCAAAGTTGGGCTCAGACACTTAATGCTTATTAACTGTGTGACTATGTCAAATCGTTTAACTCCAATTGTTTCTTCCCCTCCAAAAAATGTTAGTGAAGCTCTGTTGCAATAAAAGCCCTTTTTTCCTGTTCCTTTGGGTGAATGATTTCTTTGGGGAGTGTGAGAGGTGTTTAAAATTGTGCTTTCTTGGTCTGGGCAACTCTCACTGAGGAAACACAAAGCAAACAGGTAATAGTTCTGCAATTTAGAGTTTGAGAGAGTTTTCTGGGGGTACTGATAGGTTAAATAAATTATCTAAGGAACCTAGTTATCATGCATCATAGGAGACACTTAAAGTCAGGCTTTTCTGACTTTTAGAGAATCTTTCTAGATACTATAACATGCTCCCTCAATGGTTGAAAAAAATAGGGTCACCTCAGTGGGATAAAATACTGCCTTGACCTTAACATGTAAGTTCTTCCCTGAGATCATAACTACATATAGATAGCATTTTCATCTAACATATCATAGGTTTTTTAAAGCTGCAATTATGTATCAAATTGTTTTACTACCATGACATTTCATGTTGATACAATGTAAAAAAAAAAAAAAAAAAAAAAAAAAAACAGAAAAGATTTATTATACCAGCTACTCCCTTCTTTGCTAGCTGAATAATATCTTAGCATATACACTCCAGTATAGTTTTAATTATCACATTCAATATAAAATACTACATAAATCATCTTTCTAGAATCACAGAAGTTTTCCCTTTGACAATATTTGACAGTGATAACTTTTTTATAGGTGTAATTCATAACATAGTGCAAAGAAAAATAGGCAATTCTTCTTGTCTCCTGAGTCAAACATAGGACATTGGTTCTCGAAATGTGTGAAGGGAATTATTACTAATTGATGCATATTATTGGTTAATATGTGAAATCCCCTGTGGAACTGAAAATGCATTTGTGAAACATGAGTTCTTACCGAAACAATGAAAACAAATAGTTACTGCTTGATATTTTTTCTTCATTCTGGGACCGGTTAGTGCTGTTGTTTGTGTTGAACATAGTATTTATATCTGCATGTTAATACTGACAAGAATCCCTATTTACCCTTTTGACATCAGGCATAATCCTGCCATTCAGATGTTGAGACTTTTATGAATAACCATTCCTGCTCCTTTAACTGCATGTAATTTGGCAGTCCTCATTCCCATAAATGCCATGGCCATGTTTTATGGGATTTTAAAAAGGTATAGAGAAAGTATTTTGGATGGAGGTCAGCCTACTGTATGAAAGTTGGATGGGGACCTAAGCGAAGCAGCTGATGCCAAGAGAAAATCAAGAAATGATTCATGGTGTGTTTACACCATGCAGGGGTTGGCAAACTGTGGGAGACAGCCTTCTGCCAGCAGACTGGAACTAAATTCTTAGACATCGCCATGTTGCCAAAAAATTTCATCATGGGGTTTCCTAAAGAAACCTTGAATTGGATTCCAGGATCTTACATCTGAAAGACTAGTTTGTGTCAGGCCCCATGGGGTCTCCTTAGATACCTTTTTTCCTAATTGAGACAGATTTTTTTCCCCTGCTGACAAGGAGTAACGTTGACTCATGGATGTCATAAATGACTGAAAGATTTAAGGCAAAGCAAGAGTACCTGTTGATGTCCTCGGAATGAATTTATTCATTCTGTCTGCCTTCTATCTCTAGTCTTTCTAAAACAAACCTCTGCAACTTTTTGCCTTCTTATCCTTTCACTTTCATTCTATGGAAATGGGGAGTCCAAGGATTCAGATCCTTCCTCTTATATTTACCACCTGTGTGATATTGGCAGTGTCCTTTAGATTCCCCAGTCTCAATTTCCTCATCTGTGTAATGTCAGGATTCTCTGTCTAGAAGTCTAGATAGTCTCTGAGGTATCTTTCATCTGTGAGATCTATGGTCCACTTGAGTTATTTCATTTTCCTCTATGACTTTATGGGAATTTATGTTGTAGCATAACTACTATGTTATATGACTTTAGGTATATTGCAGCACCAATGCTGGTTTTAAATAAACTGGAGCCTGACTATATTAGCTGTTGCACTGTGCCTATACCATAAATTGAAATCCAATTTGGTGAAGTGGAACAAGTAATGCATTTGGCATCAGAATATAAGAGTTAAATTCTATCTCTACTATTTACTATAATATTTTTGGCAAGTTATTTTATATCAGTGGAACTCAATTTCATCACCTGGAAAATGAAACAATTGCCCTAGAAGATAACTAAAATCCCTTCTAGCTTTGAACTTTGTGATTTTATGATTTGTATCAAGGTGTAACCAAAGATTCCAAGAGCATGATTTCTACAATTTTCTATAATGAAATTCCTATCAATCTTAATTTCATGGATTCCAATTTTACTTACTTTCTACAATCTTTTATAAAAATACTGACCTCCTACTCCCAGGACTGCTGCGAAATTAAAATGAGATATTTGCAAAATGTTTTGCAAATCTTAAATTGTTACATAAATGCTACTTATTGATATTATTAATATTATTTTTTAAAAGTAGTAGAGAAGTAACACTTTTTCAAGTGAGATTCCTTTTAAATTTGTACATTTTATCTTAGCACAAATCAAACTGAGAAGAATGTTAGCCTGGCTGGACATGTACTAACTATCAGTAAAGGTCATTAGAGGCCCAACATTTGTTATAGATTAACTACACATGTATAATTGAGTTGGCTATAACTATGACTTTTGCTTATGGGATTCCCTATCTGTTTCAGTTTAGCTTACAAGAAGAGACAGATTCATAATCAACAAATATTTATTAGACAAACTGCTATATTTACTGTCCCGAATATGCAGCATTTCATCTCTTTATTTTTGTCTTTGTGCAGCAAGCTATCCTCCATTATTTCTTCATTTCTTCTTTTTATAATTTCTAACTCCATTTGGACCTTGCTAATAATTGAAGTTTTTAACTTTCCTTTTCTTCCACAGCTTCTAATGCTCCTCCACAAAAAAATTATTTTCAGTTTGTGTATACAATGTTTTTTATGGGGGTATTTCTTGGTAGAATGAAACTTCTTTTAGCTTAGCAATCGGTTCATTTTTGTCTTTCAATCATCTCCTAGTATTGCACCTAGTATGAAATAAGGACTAAATAAATAATTATTGCATGGATTTTCTTTCAAGATTTCCTTGTCTATAAGTCATACCTCTTATTATAGATGAACAGTTATGTTTCAGAAAGGTGAAATTACTTATTCATAGTCATATATTGTAATCATCAGAGGGACCCAAACCTCAATCTTCCACTGAAGAACACACACACAGTTCTCATTCTACTACACTTTGCTGTCCCAAATATTTCTTGGCCACAGGTCTATAGCTCTGGTCACATAACTTTTCTGCTCAAATATCTTCAGTAACTGATTTCACACTGAACAAAATCTAAATTCCACTAACTAGCATTCAAATCCTCTACACTGTGTAGTGCCTACTCATAGTAAGTACTTAATAAATGTTTATTAAATAAAATAGAATTGGAACCATTTTGACTTTCCAGACATATCCTGCTACTTCCTTTTATGTATTATATGCTCTAACCAATCTGTAGCTTAGTTTATATCCCTGAACTACTTATTCACATATCCCTTTTGTATTTTCTGAAACTGTTCCATTTAAGATAATAGGGGATGGCTTGAAGAGAGGTGAGGGGAACTCCTGGAGAAATCAGAAGAAGCCTCAGATAGAATTGAAAAGAAACCACAGATATGAGGAATGGCTTTTAGAAAGACATACATACAGGAAACAGAATGCTGTATATGGGACAACATAAAGTAGATCAGTTTCCTGGATTATGAAGGATATGAAAAAAAATATCATACGACAAGTCAGAATAGGCAGCCCATATCCAAACTGCATAGGGTTTTGAAAACTGGTGAAGTTCATATCTGATCCTAAAAGCAATAGGGAGCCACAGATACTTGGTAATAGGGAAATGAATAATATGATAAGACCAGTTCTAATATGACTATAGATTGGAGAAAAGATAGTGAAGACAGGAATCAAATTTATTTTGACTTAGTCCCTCTCTCTCCTCAACCCTACGACTAAAAACTGGTTAAAATATCTCTCCTAGAGAAACTAGTATGCCTGCTAGCACCAAGTTGCCAATCTGAAAATAAATTGTTCATAAGCCATCAGATATAAATTTTATTCAAAGGAAAAGAATAAGTTAATATATCCCACAAAAGACAAATTATAATAAAATGTTCCATGATTCTCAAATATCCTACAGCAAATCACAGTTTCTAGATTATAGAATTCATATGTGGATCTCATGGACTGGTTCTACAAGGACTTCCAACTGTTTTATCACTCTGTCCCACTGGCCTAACACTCTATTGTCATGGTCTGTTTTCTTTCCTCTATGGATATAATTAGGAGCACTATATCTTGATGTGGGTTTCCTTTCTCTTTATCTAATATCTTTTCCCAGCTTCTGTCTTTACTAAGCCAACAAAATCCCTGTACTTTCCTTACACAGTCTAGAGCTCAATAAGAGAAACTTTAGGATCTCCTTTTCAACTTGTCATGAATCATAGAAGCATAGAAATTTAAATGTAGAGTAAATCCAGAGGTCATAAAATTAAATCTCTACAAAATAAACTTCAAATCCTTTAATTCATCATTCAAAATTATCTATTATCTGGAAGCAAACTAATTTTCATATAAATATAAAAAGGGCTCTTACAGATATGATTGGATATGAAGTTCATATTTAAAATTTTAAACAGAGAATTTGTTGTCACACAAAAACAATTTGGTGAGGCAAAATGTTGAAATCAAATTGCTGGAGATGGGTAAAAATTTATTGACACAGGAGAAAAGATAATGATAGCTGCTGCCAACCACAGAGATGTGAGCATGGCATTCAGATGGCAGATTTTAACTCAATGGCACATCCCTTTTGTCAAAACAACCCTGGACAGCAGTACAAATACTATTATCATCTTCATCTCATTTTTATGGAGAAAGAAAATGAGACTCATAGAAATTAATTGGCTTATTGTTGGTTACACAACGAATAAGAATCTTAGACAGGATTTGGACCTACATGAAACTTTCCTTTCAAAATAGCCTACTATTTCTCCAGTCTAGAACAACCTCAAATGTTGATCAAATCCCAAATTAGAATATTATAGGATCATTTATTTAGATTCAGAAGTAGCTCTAGAGGTTATCTAGGGCAATTCCCTCATTTTACAAAGGAATAAACTGAAGCCCAAAGGAATTCAATGTAATAGTAAATTGTCAGATGTAGGAGTTGAACTCAGGGCCCATGACTCAAAAATCTATTGCTCATTTCACTATATCCCATTGTAACTCAAGAAGGATGTCAGAAGAAATGGGACATAGTCCATCACTTTATGCATTTAAAATAGCATTAAAATAAATTAAATTAAATTTAAAATTGCTTATAAAATGACACTCTATTATTGTTCTTGTAAGTAAAAGAAGTAGCAGTAGAGAAAAAATAATATTTTGAAATTACAGCTGCATTGCAAAATGAAAAAATTCTCTCATTAGCATTGACAATAGGGATTTTTTTTTCCTTTAGGGATAGACCATACATATTTCAGCAGTCACAAAGTCTAAATCCTCCACATGCTTTTTGGACATACAAACCATTGTGTTTGGGAGTAGGAGGCGCATTCAATTATTTGAAGAATACTTTATCCTTTCGATATGCTTCTGAACTTGGAAGGAGTTTTATTTGAATTAGCTCTTTCAAAGTGTACCCTTGAGGGCAGATGTCATAAAGTGAATGCTAAGTTTTATTGACTATTCTGATCATCAACTTGTCTGAACTATACTTCCATGCAAGTAAAAACCTAAATTTAGCAGCATTAGCTCTTCAGTAAGAAGTATATTTGTCAGTACTGGCTCATCTCTGTCCTTCATAGAAAATGTCTATGCATAAGCCAAAATCATTGGATTTTTAAGACACTCCCTGGCCCCCTGATCTTACTTCTGGATTTTTTTCATCATGATCCATTTATCTATAACATCAATGAAAGTCATTTACCCAGAATACTGTAGGATTTTTAGCCCTAAGATTTCTAAACCTGGAAAATTGCAAACATAAAATAAAATGATCCCATTATGGTGTACAAAAGTTTTCTTAAATGATCTGGGAGGACGAGCATACTCAGTTTGACAGTTACTGGCATGGCTTTCCTTCATTGTTTTGTTTCAAGAAGAGACTTTTTCTTTTTCTTAAGTCAGAGACTTTGATCAGTATACATCTCATTCTAAAATGTGAATCTCAAGTTATAGGATCAATTATCTAGACTTTTATGCTCCCTCAGAGTTTATCTCATCCAGTTCCTGAAAGAAGTCTCAGAGAGATGAAGTGACCTTTCCTGTCTCAAGGGTCATAATCTACAGAACCAGCATTATAGCTCTTTGAATTGACACCAGCTTTATCATAGTTGAAACTATGATTCTTGCTATGTAAAACCAGAAGTAAAGAAAACTAAAATTGTGAAGGAGAATTATGTCAAATGTAACAAAAAATTAGTTAAATTGCTCACTTTCTTCACACCATACACAGATACTACCATTTCCATTTAACTCCAAAAAAATTAGAAAATTGTTGGAATCCTTACTAACTGCTAAGTAATTAGAGTTGATCTAATCTTACAAGAAGTTGTTTTGGCCAGAACCTGAAACAAGGTACTAAGTAGAACTAATCAAGACAAGGCTTGTGTTCCCACCTTTACTCATTGGACTCCACAAGTATGCTAGCTTCAAAAAGTACACTTTCTACACCACACCTTAAAGCTCTTTGGGCCAGAGAGCACTATGGGAGAAAACCCATAATCCCATTCTCTCAGAAGGTTCACATATAAGGCGAGACAGCCATTCCAGAATACACTTTTTTCCTCTTGGCTGGCTGATCGCGCTGGACTCGAAAGGAACGACTCTTGTGCAGAGAACACTTTAACGGACTTCAGTGGAGCTACACCAGAAGCCCTCCCTCCGCGTCAAGTTGGTGGCTGGGCTCCCCAGAAGGAGATAAGAGAGACCTTCCATCTCTGTCTTGGTTGGAGGCAGAAGAAAGCAGAGTCAGAGGCTGAAGGACAGAACCTTTGGATTTGGAGACATCCGAAGGGCTCCAAGCCTCTAAACCGGCTGTGCTTTGAGAAGAACAAACTCCAACATTTGAACTCTAACAGAAAATGACTGTGATTTCATTTGATTTAAATTTAAAGATAAATCTATAAGCACAACTGAAACAAAACCATATCAGTACCCCAATATTGGTCCCAAGAATCTTCCATTGAGCAACTACCCAATAATCTAGAGACACTTTAATATTTCAGGGAACCACAGATATGAATTTATGGAACTTTAATTTTAGAATTATAGTGGTCAGATCTCTGAGAAATTTTACATAATAATTAATACATTAGCTGCTCATATCACTGTACTATGAGCATCCAAACAAAAGTGTCTACTTTTGGAAAATACTTAGTTACTTCATGAATTTTTGATATGAGACGCAAATAAATAAAGATGAGATACTGAAATATTGTGGGACCACTGCCTGATTTTTATTAGGCTTACCCTAATTTCTTTTCAGTTAAAGAGAATCTGAGTTATGGCTTAGTTTTAGGGCTGCCTTTAATCTTTAATCTAATTAGTGCTGTGTGAACTTTGCAAACTACACTTGATAAGCTGATTTAATTAAAAGAGTTGAAGGCCTTCATTGTTAAAGGGAAATCTAGATTCAGCTTATATTGAGGTCAACTGCCTAAGTTTGTGATTTCCTTCCAGATGTTTCTTTCAGAGGCACAGCTTTCCTAGTGTTGCTGTGGCTAAGGCTATGCATAAAAGAAATTCTGATTTGAGAACCAGTAAATTAAAACCTGGAGTTTTTTTGGTGTTTGTTTCAACAAACAGAACTCCAGGTATGTGAAAATAATTCAACATAAGCATTTATTATGCATCTGCATTTTATCTCATTCTTTAACCTTTATTTTCCCATGGAGCCATTGGGCAATTAGGCAAAACTTAGATCCCTTCTCAGAATAATGTTTTAAAATGCAGAAAATAAAAATATAAGATTATGAAGTATGTAAATACTATATATATGCATATACATATGTACATATAATATATACACACACACATATATACATATATATCCCAATATATAGAACTCAAGAATCCTTGAATTTGTCAGGCACCAAGCTAGATGTTAAAGTTACAATCATTTTTTTAAAATGTTCTGGTCCCAGTTAATATTATTACTTAATTGAAAGTATCCATCTTAGCCATTAGTAAAATGGATGCCTCAAAAAAAAAAAAAAGGAAAGAAATAAAAAGGCTGTACAGCTATCAACAAGGAGATGACTAGGGAATATACCATTAACCTTCCCATGTAGATCTGTGGTGTGGGCTTTAAAAAGTATGTACCTTACTCTCAGAAGGAAATCTATAAATTTGCCATGAAACAGATGGAAATTCCAGATGTACACATTGACACCAGACTTAACAAAGCTGTCTAGACCAAAAGAGTAAGGAATGTCTCATCATTTATTCAGGTATGTTTGTCCAAAATGCTGGTGGGATGAAGATTCACTAAATGAGCTATACTGGTTGGGTGCCTTTATACCTGTTAACACTTTCAGAAGCTCATAAACATTGAAGTTGAAAACTAAATTGCACTTGATTATTGTAATAAAATTATACAGTGACTGAAAGCCTGTTTGACAATGTTTTCAAGAGGAGACTCTTTGGGGTCTTCTAGCCTATGAGGTGATACAATAAAGTTAAAATAGGTGCTTCAGGGGAAAATCCCATTACACTCTAAATGGGGGAGTAATTTTGTTTAAGTAGCAAAATATATATAGTTATTTATTCTAGATTATAAAAACTCATATTCCTTTAGGCTAAATGTTATCTGATCTTATAAAAGGAATACACAGTTAGATATGCAGTTTGGCAAAGTCTGGACATTTATGTAACATAATACAAACAAAAAGTAATGAATCAATGCCTGTTGGTCTAAGTCCCAGCTTCTTATATTGTGGGTCATGACCCTGTATCTCCAAATGTAGGGGTCATGAAATTATGATTTATTATCAGTAAATATTTGATTTGTATACATTTTACATGTATTTTACATACATATATAAATATACATACCTGGGTTCATGTACAACTAGCAAAAGGGTTATGAGTGAAAGAAGTTTAAGAAATCCTGGTATAGGTTAAATCATCTTAGCTCACTTACTAGAGGTATACACTCCCTCAGAATTTTAAAAAGTTAGAGCTACTTAGGATCCTAGAAACCACCTAGGCAATAAGAAGGGGGCTGAGATTCATAACAGTGGAATGATTTACTCAGACTTCCCAAGTAGGCAATGGCAGACCTAGAAATAGAAGTCCTGATTGAGATCCCCAGTGACATAGTCTCAGAGACCTTTTCAATGAAGACAATTAAAAGACCTAATTACTTCTATGAAGATTTCTTAGCTAAATTGCCTTACAAGCTTATGTATTTCTAGTTTTGGCTATGTTCCAAGACAGGTAGAATGTGAAGACAATAAAAAGTTCAAAAGACATTGAAAATCTAGGATGGGGGTGGGAAGCAAGGGAGTAGGGTGGCAACAGTAATATTAGACACCTAGCTTTAATCTGGACTTTGGGGAAGAAACTTATCCACAAAATACTCATATAGGATGTCATAAACTAACAAAATTAGAAAGGAAAAAAAAAGGGGGGGCAGTATGCAGAAAGTTAGCAAGGGGGACAATGATGGTTAACTGGCCTGGAATCCTTGCTACAATGGAGGCCCTAGAGGGAACTCAATAAAGAAATAAGGGGGAAAGTTTAGGAAAGGAAAGTTCCAGGTTGAGAAGGCCTTAGAGAAAGATGGGTATTTCAAGGTGAGGAGGCCTCAAGTGAGGAGAAAGCTTCCAAGGTAAGACTTGCAGCTAAAGGATGGTCTTGGATTTCAGAAAGTCAAAAGTACAGCCAGAAGGCCCAGGAGGAAGTATTAGAACATTCATCATCATTTCAAGCTGAAACCTGCCACTTGGCAGCTCCTACCAATTGCTTATTATTCTGGAGCCAAAGAGAACAAGTCCAATCCCTCTTTTTGAATGACAATATTTGAAAAGAGCTATCAAAATCTCCCTGAAGCTTTCCTTCTCCATGCCATACATTATCTAGTACTCAGAGCTGGCTCTCCAGGTTTTATCATCCTTGTCACTTTCCCCTTAGGTAATCCAAACTGTCATAGAATAAAATTCTATGAATGTGGGATGACATTGGCTCTGAGTACCATGGGATGAATTTAAATTTAAATTTGCATTAATTGCTTTGGGCTGTCACATTACACCACTGACCTATATTTAAAGTTTACCTCAATGAAATTCTGATCTTTTCAACCAAAATATGGTCTATCCACATATTGTTCTGCCTTTGCAATATTGTATTCTTAGTTTTTTTTCTTTTGTGCACAATTAATATAAGCATTGCACATGTTATTCATATTATTATTGCTAAAGTGATTATTTACTTGTAGAACCATAATTCCAAACCCAGATTTTGCTGCAGGTTGTCATTAGTTAACTAAAAGGTTCTTGCAAAATAGTTTTACTTATTCAAATTTTAATTCAATTTCACTTTAAAAAAACACATTTTTGTTGTGGGGGAAGGGGAAGAGCAATAGACACTTATTTGGTTACTTTTGAATATGTGCTATGTATGATACTGTGATTGTACATCTACCTTTCTGAAAAGCAATTCAAATTGGAGGAAGTGTCCATTTTCCATCTTGCCATTAAGATAGTGTGGCTTGGAAAACCACCTTTTTCAAACAGCTTGATTTTATTTTCAGCTAAAATAATTGTTGAACACCCCTATAATAGATGTGATTTCTGTGGCTCTGGGAATGTTGGACTAAAATCTCCAAATTGTATTCACTTCCCTTGACTGAGTGTTGTAGCCTCAGGGCACTTACTCAGAAAGGCTGTTGTTCTACATTAAATTTGACAATTGAATTCAGGCAATTTAAATAGGAAACAAAAACATTATGATGGTTTTCACATAGGAAAATTCTAGATGAATTGTATATAATGGACAATTACATGCCATTTAAACATGGTACTTAGCTGTTTTCTTCCAAATATAGGACAGAGCTGTAACATGTCATTGCTTCATGCCTTAATACTGTGATGTTTCCCTCTTTATCATGAAAATTTTCACTTTTCCTTGTTCTTAACTTATTGCTCTTTAGTTAATTCCATCATAAGATATACAAGAAGGCCCTTTCAGTTTGGTTCCTGTGCTTAACAAATGCTCTTTGTGAAAGCTCTGTTTAGGGTAGCCTGATAAAGTTTGCCAATCAGTTTAAACAACAATTAAAAGTCTCTGATGTGAAAGCAAAGTAGTAATACCATAAATTCCTCTTCCAATGATTAGCTAGTCATTGCCTCTCACCTTTAGAGTTATTGCTTCCAAAGCTTCATCTCTACCATAACTAAAGGAAAATATGTAAAGTCTAGTTGCTTATGCTCTTAAGAACTGAATATAGGTTAAAGTTGTTGGGCAGTTATTTAAGTCCTATTTTACTTTTCATGTTCTCATATTAGCATTTCCTTCCCAATAATACTGGAGAGATTTGCCAATTTCTTTACCAGCTCATTAAATAAACTGAGGTTTACCCATGGTCACAGACCTAGTAAGTGTCTGAGGCCAGATTTCAATTCAGAAAAGGACCAATCCTGACTCAGGTACTCAAGTGACTACATCCCCTAGCTAGCTAAATGACTTAAAGTAAATAAGATATAAGAAACTAGGAATCAGGAAAGAAATCCAGGTTATGAACAGTCAGTCTTAGAAAGCACAGGTATGAGAAGGTAGCAAGCAACTGTCATTTTGTAGCAATCATCACTATTATAATTTATTTGCTGTTTATTATATGCCCAGTACAGCTAAATTTGCCAATTTTCTGAACCAAAGTATTGTGTGCAATATTAAATACTCTAATGAATGTTTCTAAAACAGAAACAAAGATTCAGTAATTTCACTAAAAGGGAAAGTTGTAATCAAACAGATCTCTATATTTTTTGAAAGAAGTAGCCAAACAATTAGGAACATTGATTTTAAAACAGGTATATGAGGATTTCTCCTTTATAGCTGTCCAGTCTCTGTCTTCCCCTTAGGTCTTTCCCTCTAGGTTTATATTCTGGCTTCCTAAATCCTACTGAAGATATACTCCCTCACTGTAGGAACTGGAGGACAGGGACAGGTGTTTTATTTTGTTCAATATCCTTAAAATCTAGCACATAGTAAATACTAAACAAATATTTACTGAATTGAATTGCATCACAAAACATACTAATTAAAGAAATAGTTTCTTAAACTAGAGCCACTCTTATTTTGTCCCTCAAACAATCCAATGGACAATGTCTGTCAAAACCCCCCCTACATTCCTGGTCCTCTCTCATAATTTGCCAGACAATCAAATCACCAATATCTGAAATATTAGCAGTACTCCTAAACAAACAAAAGAAAATAAAATGACGAATCAACAAGAACTGAAATCATGTCACTCAGGATAATATAAAATATATGAAACAAACTAGATATGTATCATTATGTTGATTATAAAAAGATTTGTTAACAAGTGTCTATTAACTAGACATGCATTGAGCACGTGTATAGACATATATGTTCCAGACATATATCTAAATACTAGTTTAATCAAAAAAAACTTTTTTGAAGCATTTACTATGTTCAGGGCATTAGGCCCACTTATTGGAAGTGCAAAGGCAAAAAAAGAAAAGTATTTCTATGTTTAAGGAGCTTACTTAAGCTGTAGAAACAGCACAGCAGCTAAAGTAATTTGAAGAGATCATTTAGAAAACTAAGTGAAATGCCACAGAGAAAGTGCCATCTAAGCTGAGCCTTATAAGATAGTAAAGATTATAAAAGGCAAAGATGAGTAGGGAAAACATTCCAGGTGTGGAACATAGCAGGTACAAATGCAAATGTAGAAGATCAGATATTAAACACAGAAAATAGCAGGTGGTTCAGTCTTACATGAATATGGAATACACAAAGGGGAATAATATGAACTAAGGCTAAAAAAAGGAGAGTGGAGTCAGATTGTGGAAGGTTTTACAAGGCAAGCTGAGAAGTTTCAATTTTATGTATTTTATATTAGTGGCAATTAGCCTGAAGAATGTGGAGCTAGGGAATGACAGAAGATAAATTTGCCAGTTATATGAAGTATGAATTAGTATGGTAAGATTAGTTATAGACGTTTACTTGACATGGATGAAGCTTTGAATTACAGTGATAGATTCCATGAAAATGTCATCCATCAAAAACTCCCAGTTATCTACAATTCCAAATTTCAAATGACTTCAGCATTATTCTCTATTCTCAC
This sequence comes from Antechinus flavipes, assembly GCF_016432865.1. Taxonomy (NCBI): domain Eukaryota; kingdom Metazoa; phylum Chordata; class Mammalia; order Dasyuromorphia; family Dasyuridae; genus Antechinus; species Antechinus flavipes. Next base: position 389,029,203 of record NC_067398.1, read on the forward strand.
CTTCTCTGCTCCAGTCTTAGGAGATCAAGTAGTCTTTCTCTTTGATAATGTCATTTCATCTAGTTGTACACTTGATGCCATGTCTCAAGGAGCTTGTCCCTTCAATCATCTTCTCTTAATTTTAAACATCTTGCTTATTACAAACTCCTCTCTTATTGTATACCATGAATTCACATCTTCTCTATCCTTAAAATCAAACTCATTCAATGAGCAGTTTTGAAGTAAAGACAATTCATTTCATTCTTTTCCCCAGAGTCAATCAATTGTCACATTTAATTATTTCTTTTCCATAGAATTACTCTCTTCTTTCCTCATCTCACCATTCATACTTTAATCATACTCATCATCTTTTGGATTATTCCAATAATCTTCTAATCGGTCTTCCTATATCAAGTTTCTCTCCTCTTTAATCTAGCCTCCATTCTCTGCCAAATCAATACTCCTAAAGCAAATTAATTAGTATATTATTATTCTGCTCATGAAGCTCCCAGTTGCCTGTAGAAAAAATACAAACTCCCTTATAAGATACTTAAAGCCCTTTGCAATCTGACAATAACCTCTTTTTCCTGGCTGATTATATATCATGTCCTCTCATATATTTGATGTTATTATTTAATTTATAGTTATCCTTTCTACATCAAGTCTTTCTCCATAACAATTTTGATATATTGCACTTTGCCATAAGGAAATAAATGGGAATATGGGGGATGGTTTAGTGGAAGCCACAGACAGATATGCAAAGGTCAACATATGACACAGAAAATGTTTAGAAAGTCAGAATGTATAAAAATATGTATATTTTGTACAATATCAATATATTTTATCTTTTAATATCATAACAATTCAGACTTCTGAGTCTCTGGTATGAAAGGAGGGCCAAAAAAATTTAGTTGGATTTTCCATATCACAGAGGCACCAAGTCTCAAATTCCCATGATATGTAAGGGATAACTGGTACTTGTTATTTTCCAAATGATAAAATTCAATCTTGCTTCTTTGTTCTTCGAATCTGTTAACCCTCACAGTTCCATCTATTCAGTTTTTTTAGCTCCCTTCAAGATCTTTAGAGGTTTCACTTTTATTTAAACTTTTCCTGATTCTTCTATTTGTAAATTATCTTCACTATTTTGCATTTTTTCATACCTAGTTTTATCTATCCTTTAATAAGTTGCATGTCTACAGCAAAATGTCAGTTCCCTGAGGAAAAGATTTTAATTGTTTTGACTTTTTATTTCTAACATCTAACATGGTGTCTGCCACATAAGCGGTTCTGAATATATACTTGTTAATTGTTTTATTGATTAGACAGACAAGGATGGATATAGGAATGTTAAAAAGTCAAGAATGCCTTCAAAGTTATGGGACTGTTTGACTTAAAGGATATTAGTGCTCTCAAACAGATTGAAAATTTGGTAGGAGTGTTAAGTTTAAAGGAAAATGTTATCTTCTTTTGATTTTGAGATGCCAATGAGAAACCCAGGTGGATATATATACCAAGCAATTTTCAACGAGAGAGTAGGATACAAGAAATAAATAAGGGTAGGTAAACAGATTTAGAAATCATCTTCATATAGGTAAAATTGAGCCGGTAGAAGCTTGTGAAATGATCAAGAGGGTAGTGAAAAGAGTTTGGGATCGAGACATAGATTTGAGCTACAGGCTATGATAGATTATGAACTTGAAAAAGATATTGGAAAGTGCTAGTTTGCTATATAGAAGCAAAATTGGGAGAGAACGGTCATTCTAATGAAAGGAAGAATGAGTATTTCCACAAAATAGATGGTCAATATAATTACATTGTTTCTCTCAGTGATAGGAATATCTATTGATAGTATTCTCTATTTAATCTATATGACACATATTAATAATCCAAAACTTTTGATTACAAATTCAAACTTAAGTCCTATAACAGATTTTTCATGAGTCAAGTGGATGAACTGAAGAACGGCTTACTATATGAAAAATTGAGAGATGCCTGGCAAAGTGGCATACTCCTAGGTAGGATATAGCACAGATAGATTGTTTGGAATAAAGGCTTCTTGGCTGCATAACTAAAGATGATCAGGGATCCAAAATAAGTCTAGCATAAATATGATAAATCCTTAGGGGCAGGGAACTGCAAAGCAAAGATGCTGTTAAAGAAGGAAAGTAAAACTGGTCCAGGTCAAAAATGAAGCAGGTCAAAGTTTTCATGTTAACTAAAGGGATCAATATAAGGGAATGCCTTGAAAATCAAAGGCCTGTTTTTAATTCCAGTTTTTTAATTCCATTATATTTCTGGTTCAGATTAACCTGCCTTAAAACTAATAGTGAAATCATGCTGAACAGAGCCAATATTTGTTTGGTTTACCTCTTTGTACCCTACACTATATGGGGGTGAGCTAGCAACTAACTTTTTTTTGAAAGAAGACTTATCTAATATTATTTTTTTCTCTGAACTGTTCTCTCAAAGCTTTTCTTGAATATGATCAAGGCATAATTCAACCAATTTACGCAAAATATCTGACTTATAATAATCCAATTTAGAGGTTTAATGTCTATATGTATCTAATTTGTGTCTCTCCCCAACTCCTTGATATTCTTTTCTTTAGGTTTTTATGATACTGTTTATTCTGGTTCTTCACTCCTTAGTCTTCTTTGCTGAATCGACCTCCAGATCATGGTCATTGATGAATGTCTCCCAAAATTACATTCTGAGCCTTCTTTTTTTCCTCCTATGTAATGTCACTTGGTGATCTCATCAGCTCCTATGGGTCCAATTAGCATTTCTATACAAATGATTGCCAGATGTATTTATCCAGTCCTAATCATTTTCTTGAGCTTGTCATCTCACCAACTATTTCTAGGACAACTCAAATTAAATATTCTGTAGAAATCTCAAAGGCAATGCTTTCAACAACACAGAACTAATTTCTTTCCCCTACAATACCTGTAACTCACCCTAAACTTCTGAATTACAGTTATTTTTAAGAAAACCACCTTCCACCCAGATGCTCAAGTTAAGGAACTCATTATTAGCTTTGATTTTCATTCACCTCATGTAGCCAACATGATACTAAAATTAATAATTTCACAAGATCTGTCTTACTATATTCCTTCCTCTCTATTTCCACATCTGCCATCCTAGTTCAGTTCCTCATTTTCTCATTCCTGCACAACTGCAATTACTTTTTGTTTGATCTCCTTGCCTCAAGTCTCTCCGAACTCTAGTCTAACCTCAATTTAGTAATATATTATCTAAATTTAAAATGGGGGAGAGGTGATATTTCCCTATGTCATCCTCAGACCTCTCTTTAATAGGCTCCGGCAGTCTCCTGTTACATAAAGGATAAAATAGAAATTTTGGGTTGTGTTTTAAAACCCTTCAGACTTGGACCCTTCCTGGTTTTCCAGTGTAAGAAATTCTTACATTTTATACCCCTCCATGTCTTCTGTTGATTGTAATTCATCAACACTGACCTCCTTGTTATTTCTCCCACACAACACTCCTACCCATTCTACCATTTAATAATTATCTCCCATAACTAGACTTTCCTTCCTCCTTACTTCTGCCTCTTGTATTTTCTGGATTCTTTCAAGTCTTATTAAACCTGCAGACTTAGTAAACATGCAGATCTTTTTTGGGAAATTAGATCTAGAATCTTTGTCATGGGTTTAGGGGGAGGAAAAAGTGGAATAGTGAGTATTAAAGCATATATGTTCCGATAAAAACTTCTTTATATAATGTTAATTATAGATGTGAGGCTAAAATGGGGGGGGGGGAAGTGTCTTAGTTGCACTAATCTAAAATTAAGATTACATAACTGGAATAGTTTTCAAGACCTGCTTTGTATTTATGCTTTGTTACCCTGAAACCATTAAAGTTGATTCACAACAGTAAAAGTAAAAGTGTCAGATTAGCTCAGATAAGTTTTTTATTACAACATTAAACTAATTTCATAAATTTTCAGCCTCAATGGTTTATTGTTCATACAAAATGAACAAAAACAAAAAACAAATACAAAATAGTTATTGATTGATTTCTTTACCTATATGGGAACCATGATTTTATTTGGATAAATATTCTCTTTAATTGTACAGAGAGTAAACACTGTCCCTTCTGAGCCTGTGAATTTCTTGCTTATGTCTTTCTATAAAACCTTCACAAATGAGAAATCCAAAACACTATAGGTCTTCCTCATATTCTTTTTGCATATCAACAGATAATATTATAACATTGAAGTTGTATATGTGTTTGCCTTCATTATAAGACTATCTTATCTCCCTTTCTATTCATATATGCTCTTCATAAGATTCATACCATTTTTGTCGCACAAGTAATTACTGTTGCAGCTTATTTATTCCTATCATAATGTATCCCTCAGAGTTGTTTCAAATTTTGAGTCCTTCAGTACTATGGTATTACATTATCCATAGTTATATATCATCATTAGAAGAGTGTTGGTATTTTAAAAAAAAAAGTTAAAAAAAAGTAGTTTGGGACCTAAAAAAATTCCTCACCTTTCCAAATGTAAACTAAATATCCCACTCAATTCTGATGGAAGTGGATATCTTCAGCAATAAGAAGATCCAATTCAGTTCCAATTGATCAGTGATGAACAGAACCAGCTGCACCCAGATAAAGAACACTGGGCATGCAGATTGCTTGCATTCTTGTTTTTCTTCCCAGGTTATTTTTACCTTTCTAAATCTGATTTTTCTTGTGCAACAAGAGAACTGTACAAATATGTACACATATATTGTATTTAAGATATACTTTAACATATTTAATATTTATGAGATTGCCTGCAATCTAGGGGAGGGGAGTGGAGGGAAGGAAGGGAAAAGTTGGAACAGAAGTGATTGTAAGGGAAAATTTTGAAAAATTATCCATGCATATGTTCTATCAATAAAAAGATATAATAAAAATAATAAATAAATTAGTATCCTACTATTTTAAAATGTACAAGACTCTACAACTCTCTGTAGAACTTGTATAAAATCTGTTTTTGTCTTTCTGCCTCTCTGTGTCTCTTTCTCTGACCCTGTATCTCTCTTTCTCTGTCTCTGTCTCCCTTTGTCTCTTTCTCTGTCTCTATGTGTGTCTCTCTATCTCTCTGTTTCTTTCTCTCTCTCTCTCTCTCTCTCTCCCGTCTCTCTCTCTCTCTCTCCTGTCTCTCTCCCGTCTCTCTCTCTCTCTCCCGTCTCTCTCTCTCTCTCCTGTCTCTCTCTCTCTCTCTCCTGTCTCTCTCTCTCTCTGTCTCTCTCTCTCTCTCTGTCTCTCTCTCTCTCTCTCCTGTCTCTCTCTCTCTCTCTGTCTCTCTCTCTCTCTCTGCTGTCTCTCTCTCTCTCCTGTCTCTCTCTCTCTCTGTCTCTCTCTCCTGTCTCTCTCTCTCTCTCTCCTGTCTCTCTCTCTCTCCTGTCTCTCTCTCTCTCTCTGTCTCTCTCTCCTGTCTCTCTCTCTCTCTCTCTCTCCTGTCTCTCTCTCTCTCCTGTCTCTCTCTCTCTCTCTGTCTCTCTCTCCTGTCTCTCTCTCTCTCTCCTCTCTCTCTCTCTCTCTCTCTCTCTCTCTCTCTCTCTCTCTTCTCTCTCTCCTCTCTCTCTCTCTCTCTCTCTCCTCTCTCTCCTCTCTCTCTCTCTCTCTCTCTCTCTCTCTCTCTCTCTCTCTCTCTCTCTCTCTCTCTCTCTCCTGTCTCTCTCTCTCTCTCTCTCTCTCTCTCTCTCTCTCTCTGTCTTTCTCTTTCTATGTCTCTCTCAGTGTGTCTCTCTGTCTCTGTCTGTCTGTTTATCTGTATTTGTCTGTCTCTGTCTCTGTGTTTCTCTCTCTCCTCTGTATGTGTCTGGTTTTCTCTGTCTTTCTCTCCTTTCTATCTTCTTTAATTCAGACTTATGAATTTATTGGCATAGTGACTTTCTGGTCATGAACTTCTCTACAAATTCAGATAATACCATCATTGTAGAATGTAGTTAGTGAGAGTTGTTTCAGGTACTGGGATGTTAAATGAGTCATCCAGGATCACATAGTTTGGCAAAGGCAGGACTTGAAGTAAGAAATAGATGGGATGATTGTAGAAAAATCAGTGGGGAGAGAGAGAGAGAGAGAGAGAGAGAGAGAGAGAGAGAGAGAGAGAAGAGAGAGAGAGAGAGAGAGAGAGAGAAAGAAAGAAAGAGAAAAGAAAGAAAGAAAGAAAAAGAAAGAAAGAAAGAAAGAGAAAAGAAAGAAAGAAAGAAAGAAAGAGAAAAGAAAGAAAGAAAGAAAGAGAAAAGAAAAGAAAAAAGAAAGAAAGAAAGAAAGAAAAAAGAAAGAAAAAGGAAGAAAGAGAGAGGGGGAAGGAAGAAAGAAAGAGAGAGAGAGGGAAGGAAGGAAGAGAAAGAAAGAAAGAAAAAGAGAGAGAGAAAGGCAGGAGGGAAGGCACAAAGGAAGGAAGGCAGCGAGGGAGGGAGTGAAGGAGAGAGAGATATAGGGAGGGAAGCAGGGGTATTCTAATGACCAAATCCAGACAAGCTCTCCTTAAAAATCAGGCTGATGTTTGTTTTTTTTTCTTGAAGAGGAGCATGACATCAGGGAGGTGATGCCATGATATCCAAGTGAACTGGATTTGATTTTCTGTCTTTAAGATTAGATTCACTTTTTCCGGGTAAGTTATTCTTGTTTATACACTTAGGATTTTTGTCTATTGGAATATAACACTTCATGCTTTCCTCTACTTGGATTATTTCTTTCTAATTACTTGCAATATATTTTCTTGATTTGGAAGTTCTGGATTTTGGCTGTCATATTCCTGAATTTTCTTTCCTGAGATGCCCATGGGATTCTTTCAATTTTTATTTTTCTCTCTTATCTTATGACTGGACAGTTTTCTGTCATGATTTCTTGAAATACTCTTTTTTCGCTTTCTGTTGGGTAGTCCATTGTGTTTCAGAACTAAAATAAAAAAGCAGGGGAAGAATCATCATTTCAGAAAAGCAACTATAAAAAATATACAAAAGATATTAACAGTGAAACTACATTTTGCTAAAAAATAAAATAGAAAAGAAGTTAATTTCATTCATTAACTGTACCAAATATAGCATGTTGATAGTTAAAGAAGCAAGAAATTAGAAACAGAGCATTATTAGAAACTATATGATAATGAAACTGACAAATGAATAAATATTCCAAAAAAAATTGAAATACTTAGATTAACACAAGAATGAATTCAAACCAACTACTCTTAGAGAAAGAAACTGATCAAGTCATAAATGAATTCCCAAAAAGACAAAAAAAAAAAGAACAAATGGGTGCTTAAATAAAATTTATAAAATATTCAAAGACCAATTAATTCCCAGATTAAACAAATTATTTGCAAATATCACAAAAGCAGAATTCCTAAAATGTGGTCTAGATACTCAGATAAGAGAAAGTCAAAACTGAGAAAGAAAAGTATAAACCAACATTTTTAATAATGAACAATGATGAAAAATAACTTATTAATAAAAAGAAAAAACACACATCCATACTATTTCATACTATTTTCCATTTGAAGGAAAGATACATTGTACACATAGACACACACAGACACACATATATACACACACACTCCTTTCCACTGAGATTATGATTGAACTAAAAACATGTCCATTGTCACTTAATTTAATAAAGTGCAAAAAATATGAGCTTCAGGAATAAGACAAGAAAGCATAGCTAAAGGAATAAGCATAAGCAAAGAAAATATAAAGTATAAATAAAGATGATACAGAATTGTTACTTTTAGCAGAAATGATGGCATGAATGGAAAATTCTACTTAACTAAGCAAGTTAGCAAAGTTGTGGATGTTTTAAAACTCTGTAAGTCATTAGCATTTTTGTATAATACCAAGAAACATAGAGGATATGATAGATTCCATTCTAAGATATATATAGTATAAAATACCTGAGATACTATTTACAAAGATAAACACATAAATTATATTAATGCAACTAAAAACAATACTTACACAAATAAAAATAATTTTAAAATATAGCAATTTAATGGATATGTTAAGCCAGTATAATAAAACTATTAAAACTGGCTTAATCAGTTTATTTATTCAGTACCACACCAATGAATCTGGATGGTTTTATAAAGTCAGAAAAACAAGACAACATTCATCTGGGGAAACAAAGATATCAAGAATCATAAGAGAAATTTTTTAAAAGTGGCAAGGAATGTGACCTGGCAATACAAAATCTCAAATTGTATACCAAACAGTGATCATCAATATATTTTATTGTTAATTTTAAAACTAAAAATAAATCATATTAGGTACCCAATATGTTGTTGTTCAGTTGTGTCTGATTCTTCATGATCCTTTGGATCATGCTATCCACTGGGGTTTTCTTGGCAAAGAAAGGGGTGTGGTTGTTATTTCCTTCTCCAGTGGACTAAGGCAAACAAGTTAAGTGACTTGTTCAGATTCAAACATCACTCTATCCATTGACCCATCTAACTGCCAATAAACAGAACCAAAATAGCCTAAATTTTGCATTTGGGCAAAATAGCCTAAAGACACAAAATCGCCTGTGTGTTTAATAAACCCACAGAAACTTGATAAAGGATAAGGCTAAGGATTTGCTAATTGACAAAAAACTGCTGGAAATAAAGGAAAGCAGTCCAGTAGAAATTGGGGTTAGATCAACACCTCATGTCATATAGAAATATAAGCTTCATTAACTAGTTCTAAAAGGGACTTAATGAATAAGTCCAGTCAATCTGGAAATATTTGTACACAGTATAAACATCATAAAGTAGAAATTAAAAAGTACACACTAAAGGAAAAGAATAATATTTTTAAATATTTATTTGTTCATGGTAGACCCATAGTTTCCTGGATAGAAGTTTGATCTGGAATCCTGGAAAGCCTGAATTTGAATCTCATTTCTGATGCATGCTAGTTCTATGATCCTACATAGGTCACTTAAACTTTTAGTCCCTTAAGCTCTAAAAATCCTCCCTTCTTTTCAATATTTCTATTACTATTAGAGTACCACAATTCTCCCATTCACCCAGACTTACCACCTTGATGTCATTCTCACTGTCTCAGTCTCATTCACCTCACTTGTCCCCTCTATTGTGAAGTCTCATTATTTAACACATAGCAACATCTTTTCACTTATACAGATTTTACTGCAATCTGTGCCCTACTTGCTCCTCACCTGTATTATTGCAATAGTCTTCTAATTGATCTCCATGCCTTAAATCTATCACCACTGGACCAATTCTTCCTCAACTAAGATGACAAAGTAATTAACCCTAAAGCTTAGGTCTAATTAAATCTCCTCACCATTTCAGAAATTCGAGTGTCTCCTTATTACTTCCAGAATCAAGTATAAAGTTTTCTATTGAAAATTTAAAGCCCTTCACTAAATGATGCTTTGCTTACCTTTTTTTATCTTTTTCTATTTTACCCTCCCCCCAATACACAAATTTTTTGATCTAGTCACACTATCCAGCTTGCTGGTCTGCCAATAATAATAGTCGACCATTAGCTTTCTGGTATGCACTCCTTCCCTTGTCTAAGGATTTCCCAGGCTTCCTTCAAGCAGTAGACCAAACTCTACCTTCTGCATGAGATCTTGCCTCTCATCTTATCATTATTGCTTTTCTTCCTTCAATCCTTTCTGCATATATCTATATGTACCCAGCTATGTGTCTCTCTTCTCTGTTATTATACGACTCCTTTAGATTCAAGGTTTAGTGATTTTGCCTTTCTCTATATCCTCAGAATTTACCACAGTCTTTGAAATAAAGTGAACAACAATGAGTGTTTTCTGCCTAAATTAACAATCTGAAGGACTGTCATCATTTTTAATCTCTTTTGCTCTTTCTGAAAATTTTTTTCATATTTGACTCCTTTATGTTTTCATCCTTTCTTGACTTCCTTAACAGTCTTATTTCCTCATGTTCTTCTCTGATCACCCCTCAAGTCATGTTTTTAATTGGTTAATCTTCCTCCTATTCCCTCCTCTTCTATATGTTCTCAAACATCTTTAGATCTTGTACTGTTTTCAATCTTATCCATTCCTGTGGCTTCCATTATAATTTCTTTGAAGATGATTCCAAACATATAAAACATAGTGACCCCTGATCTCCCATCTTTTCTATGTTTCCAACTGCCTAATAGATACTTGTACTTGACAGATAAAACTTAATCATTTTAATTGACATTTAAAGAAAACATTCTCTATAATAACTATGTAAATTTGGCATTGTAAGTATAATATTAATTTTACAAATCTGAAAACTAGTCAGCAATCCAAAAAGGAACTCATTGTTTTTACTCAAATCTCTTTCCTTCAGATTTCTCTATTTATGTCAAAACCATCTTCCTTCACTCAAGCCTATAGTCCTAGAATCCTGTGCTTTTTTTCTCTCTTTCATCTCCACCATCTAAACAGTTGTAAAATCTTGTTAATTCTCACTCCCTTTCACTGTCACATCTTCTCTAGTCACATTTCTTATCTAGTCACATAGCCACCATCTTAATTTAGGCCCTAATTACCTTCAATCTGAATTCAGAAATTATTTTTTTCTAATATATTCTGATTCTCAAGTTTCTCCCCTTCTCAATGCACCTTTCATATTTTTTTTTCCCAGAAAACCCTTCCTAATACACAGGTTTTTATTACCTCAACTCAAAAATCTATAGTAGCTCTCCACTGAGCATAGGATTAAGTGCAAATTTTTATGAATTACATGCCATTCAGTCTCTTGTTTTTCACCTTTGTAAACTCTGCATCATCCATCCTACTTTCCCTGACATACTATCCTTCTGTCTCAGGTAACCAATAAATCTTATTGCAATGCAAAGTAGAGAGATGAATTCCTAATTGGCAGAAATAATAGCCAAAATACCCATTTCATATATTATTTAAGGAAGATTTGACAAAGAATTCAGGCTCTCAGTTTGGGTTCCTTTAATTTTCCTGTGCTCATTTCATTACCAAGAACATAATTTCTCCCCTTCCCTCCACCCCCCCCCCCCTGCCCCGGAATATAGCAGAGAAAAGATTGCTGTGGAGTTTAAAGGATTATCATTTTTAGCTGATTGTCTTTTCTTTATATCAGGAAGAATAGATCTCAGTTTGGGAGCAATATAAGACTAAGTAATTCTATGAAGACACAATGTGCTTTGTTTGTGTAAAAAAATTGCCTGGGATGGGTTTGTTTTTGATCTAGTATACCTTAAAATGATTTTGATAATTGCATGATACCTTTCATTGAGAAAATATAAGTTTAGGATTAAACCTGTGTCTTTATTGAACTCTATTGGAGAACAAACCACATCATATAAATATGGAGTAGACATGAGTATTTGTTGCTATATATATATATATTTTAATGTATTAGCATGCTAAGCTTACTTTTGCTGCTGAAAAGGATAGTCTGCCTCAGAACTAGGGAGAGAGAAATTAATTCCAAATACCTAACATTCAAAGCAAAAATAATTCTTGTTTTCTTTGGGGGTTAGGGTTATGTTTACTTTTTTAAGATGGCCATAAGATGTTGTGAATGGTGTATGAATCTGACAACTCATCACAGACATTCCACTTCTATCTACCATCCACAGACACTCTCAAAATTAAGTCAAAACCAAAGACAGACCACAGGAACCTGGTAGGCACAGAATCCTTTTCTGTGCTCAGGACCACCAACAGGACACTTGACAAAGAGTCAATACATGAAAGGAGACAATTTGTTAAGGGCATTAAACCTTGAGTGACAGCAATAGCAAAACAGTCTGTTAATAAGTAAGAAAGGGCAGAGAAGTTGAGAGTAGTGATGGGCAATAGCCATCATTTCTGGTCTCAAGATTATCAAAATGCTTTTATTGATCAAGTCTATATTATTTTGTGTTTTTTTTTCTTTTATTTGGTATCAATAAAAACTGGTTAAGTTTGTGGTTAAAAGTATTTCTATGAAGCATCTTTTTGTGAACGCTTTGAAATTAAACTTCCAATTATACACATTTTAAAATGTACCAATTCTAATGACGTTTTAGGAAGTAAAAGGGAAAAATGATATGCATTTTCTTGCCATCAATAGGAACAATTGCAGAAATGATTCTTTTCAGCTCTATAACATTTTATTAGATACAATAGAATTCAAGTGGAAACTATTGTCATACCCTATTTCATTTGTTCATTCATCGATGACTACAATGTACAATTCCAGGAATTTTCAAGGAAGAATTTCACCTCATTGAAAAATTTTAGCCTTCTATTTTATTTTTCCCCTGCAAAGAATAAAGGGAATTTCTTTTTTTTTTTTCATTATTTTATGATTTGCTGAATGTAGAAAAATGCACTCCAATACTCAGGTTATATGTCGAACACTGAATATTTCAGGTTGGTGGGGCAGGAAAGAAGGTATTCACCTGTGAATTTAGATTTTGACTTTGCATGTCTAAATAGACTATTGGCTATATTTACATGAAATCTTATATATTATATTTTAATTGTATTGATATAATTTTAAAATTATTCATAAATGCACTATAACCTATATTATAAATACAGCCTTATTAAAATTCTATGATTTTGCACTGTTCTGTTTATGTCTAGAATTCTGCTAAAAGTTTCTTCTCAGAATAATCAGTTTCCTTTGAAGCATAGCTAAGTTGGTATATATGATATAAATCTTTTTCTCATTCTCCTAGTTGTTAGTGATCACCTAAAGTTAATATCTATCTGTCCATATGTATATCTACCTACTTATTAATATATGCTTAATCATTATTAATTGCAATTGGCACATATAATACAAATATATTTAATGTATATGTGTATATTATTGATTTTATATGTGTATATTATTGACTGAGATCATTTTTGAAGGTAGAAGGGAAGGGAACAATGGAAAGGGAGACAGTATTTTAGACAAAGTGATAGCAATCTAGAAAAAGTTCTCTCAGGATAAACTGCAATCTAGGACAAGGCAAAGAAAAACTAAAAACATTTGACATGATGTGCCAAAATGTTTGTGACAGCCCTGTTTGTAGTGGTTAGAAGCTGGAAAATGAAAGGATGCCCATCAATTGGAGAATGGTTGAGTAAATTGTGGCATATGAATGTTATGGAATATTATTGTTCTGTAAGGAATGACCAGCAGGATGAATACAGAGAGGACTGGCGAGACTTACATGAACTGATGCTAAGTGAAATGAGCAGAACCAGGAGATCATTATATATCTCAATAACGATACTGTTTGAGGATGTATTCTGATGGAAGTGGATCTCTTTGATAAAGAGAGCTTTAATTGATCAAAGATGGACCGAAGCAGGTATACCCAAAGAAGCACACTGGGAAATGAATATAAACTGCTTGCATTTTTGTTTCTTTTCCTGGGTTATTTATACCTTCTGAATTCAATTCTCCCTGTGCAACAAGAAAACTGTTCGGTTCTACACACATATATTGTATTTAGAATATACTGTAACCTATTCAACATGTAAAGGACTGCTTGCCATCTGGGGGAGGGGGTGGAGGAGGGAGGGGAAAAATCGGAACAAAAGTGAATGCAAGGGATAATGCTGTAAAAAATTACCCTGGCATGGGTTCTATCAATAAAAAGTTTAAAAAAAAAAAAGAACATTTGACATGAAAGGTCTCAAAACTTATTTTTTGCTAGTTCTATGGTAAAGGATAAAAGCACACATATGGAAAACTATAAAATATGGAAGTTAAATAGACCAAAAAAAGAAAGAAAGAAAGAAAGAAAAAAAGAAATCCAACTAAAAGTTACTGATATAGATATATATTTAATTTTTAAAAATATATTTATATTTTAATACACATTACTTTATGAATAATGTTGGGAGAAAAAAATCAGAGCAAAAGGGAAAAACCATGAGAGAGAGAGAAAAAAAGAAATGAATACAGCATGTGTTGATTTATATTCAATTTCCATAGTTCTTTTTCTGGATGCAGATGTCATTTTCTGTCCAAAATCTATTGATATAGCTTTGGATCACTGAACCATTGAGAAGAACCAAGTCTTTCATAGATAACTATCACATATTCTTGCTATTATTATATACAATGTATTCCTAGTTCTGCTTATTTTACTCAGCATCAGTTCATGTAAATATTTATAGGCCTTTATAAAATCTGTTTGTTCATCATTTTTTATAGAACAATAATATTCCATTATCTTCACATAACACAAATTATTCAACAATTTCCCAATTTATGGGCATGTATTCATTTTCCAATTCTTTCTTACCACAAAAAGAACTGCTGAAAACATTTTTGCACATGTGAGTCTTTTCCTCTCCTTTATGATTTCATTGGGATACAGACCCCGTAGTGGCACTGCTGGGTCAAAGGATATATACAGTTTGATACCCTTGGGAATAGTTCCAGATTGCTCTCCAGAATGATTGGATCATTTCACTATTCCACTAACAGTGCATTAGTGTCTCAGTTTTCCCACATAATCTCCAACTTTTATCATTATCTTTTCCTATCATGTAAGCCAATTGCAGAGGTGTGAGGTATTTCCTCAGAACTGCTTTAATTTGCATTTTTCCAATCAATAGTGATTTAGACCATTTTTATATGACTTTATATGGCTTTAATTTTATCATCTGAAAATTATCTGTTCATATCCTTTGAACATTTATCAATTGGAGAATAACTTGTATTCTTATAAATTTGACAAAGATCTTTTATATATTTTAGAAATGAAACCTTTAATAGAAACACTGGCCAGGAAATATTTTTTCCCGCTTTGTACTTCCCTTTTAATTTGGTTTCTGTTGGTTTTGTTTGTGCAAAAACTTTTTAATGTAAAGAAAGTTGTCCATTTCGCCTTTCATAATGTTCTCTAGCTTTTCTTTAGTCGGAAATTCCTTCCTTCTCCAAAGATCTAATAAATAAATGATCCCTTGTTCTTCTAATTTGTTTATGATATCATCCTTTATGCTCAAATCATGTATCCATTTTGACCTTATTTGGTATGGATTGTGAGATGTAGGTTTACACCAAGTTCTAATATATTATTCTCCAGTTTTCCCAATAATTTTTGTCAAATAGAGAGTTCTTATTCTAGAAGCTGGAGTTTGGGGGATTATCAAAAACTAGATTCCTAAAGGTCCTAATCATAGGGTCATGTGTATCTAATCTATTCCACTGATCCACCACTGTATTTCTTAACCAGTACCAAATGGTTTTGATGATTTCTGCTTTATACTACAGTTTTAGGCTTGGTACTGCTAAGCACTATCATTTTTATAGGTTTTTTTTTTTCATTAATTCCCTTGATATTCTTGACCTTTTGTTTTTCCATATGAATTTTATCATTTTTTCCAGTTCTATAAAATAAATTTTGGCAGTTTGATTGGTATGGCACTGAACAAGTAGATAATTTAGAATTGTTATTTTTATTATACTAGCTCGACCTACCCATAAGCAATTGATATTTTTCCAGTTGTTTAGATATGACTTTATTTGTCTGAGAAATGTTTTGTAATTGTCTTCTATAGTTCTTGGGTTTGTCTTAGCAAATAGACACCCAAGTATGTTATTTTATCTACAGTAATTTTAAAAGGGAATTTTCTTTTTATCTCTTGCTTATGGGCTTTGTCAGTAATACATAGAAATACTGATGATTGTGTGGGTATCTTATATCCTGCAAGTTTTCTAAACCTGTGAATTGCTTCAAGTAGGTTTTTGGATTCTCTAACTATATCATCATATATTCTGCAAAGAGTGATACTTTTATTTCCTCACTACCTATTCTAATTCCTTTAATTTCTTTTTCTTTTCTTATTGCTAAAGCCAACATTTCTATTCCAATCTTGAATAATATGGTGATAATGGGCATCTTTGTTTCATCCTGATCTTGCTGGGAATGTGTCCAGCTCCTCTCCATTACAAATAATGCTTACTATAGATTTTAGATAGATACTTATTATTTTAAGGAAAGTTCCCTTTATCCCTATACTCTCTGGTGTTTTTAATAGGAATGGGTGCTGTGTTTTGTCAAGAGATTTTTCTGCATCTATTAAAATTATCACATGATTTCTGTTTGTTTTGCTATTGATATGTTCAATTATGGTAATAATTTTCCTGATTTCCAGGAACCTGAATGAACCCTGGTATAAATCCGAATTGGTTATAGTGTATTATCCAGCTGATAAGTTGCTATAATCTCTTTGCTAATATTTTATTTAAAACTTTTCTATCAATATTTAGGAAGATTGATCTGTAATTTTCTTTCTCTGTTTTGACTCTTCTAGCATTAGGTATCAGTATCATATTCTTGTCATAGAAAGAATTTGGCAGTACTTTTTTACGCGTTTTTCCAAATAGTTTACATAATATTGGAATTATTTGTTCTATAAATGTTTGGTAGAATTCACTTGGGAATCAATCTGGCCCTGGAAATTTTTTTCTTAAGGAGTTCATTAATGGCTTGTTTAACTTCTTTTTCTAAAATAGGGTTATTTAAGTAATTTATTCCCTGCTCTATTAATTTGGGCAATTTATATTTTTGTAAGTATTCATCCATTTCAGTTAGATTGTCAGACTTGTCATCATATATTTGAGCAAAATACTTCCTAATTATTTCTTTCAATTTTTTTTAATTGGGGGTAATTTCATCCTTTTCATTTATGATGCCGGTGATTTGTTTCTTTCTTTCCTTTTTATAATCAGATTTGTCAAAGGTTTATCTATTTTATTGGCTTTTTTCCATAAAACCAATTCTTAGTTTTATTACTCAATAGTTTTCTTAGTTTTAATTTTATTAATCTCTCCTTTGAGTTTTGGAATTTCTAATTTGGTATTTAATTGGGGGGTTTTCATTTTTTCTCTAGTTTTTTTTAGATACATGCCCAATTCATTTATCTCCTCTTTCACCATTTTATTCATGTAGCAATTTAAAGCTGCATTTCAAATGTTTGGGCATATTGTTTCATTGCTGTCATTCTCTTGGATGAAATAACAGATTGTTTCTGTGATTTGTTGTTTGACCCACTCATTTTTTTAGAATCAGATTAATTTTAGCTTATCTTTCTCTGCCCCTTTATTGAATGTAATTTTCATTGCATTCATTGATATGAAATGAAATCATTTGTTATTCTGCTTTTCTCCATTTGATTGTGAGGTTTTTATACCCTAATACGTGATCAATTTTTATGTAAGTGTCATGTACTGCTGAGAAAAAGTAGTATTCCTTTCTATCCTGATTGAATTTTCTCCAGAGATCTATCATATCTAGGTTTTCTAGAATTCTATTAATCATCTTAGTTTCTTTCATGCTTATATTGTGATTAGATTTGTCTGATTTTGAAAGAGAAAGGTTGATGACCCCCACCAGTAAGGTTTTGTTATCTATTTCTTCCTGAAACTGGCTTAAAATCCATAGGAATTTGGTTGCTTTAGCACTTGGTGCATACACATTTAGTATACTTGCTTCTTCACTGTTTAATATGAACTTTCCTTCCTCATCTCTTTTAATAAGGCATATTTTTACTTTTGCTTTATCTGAAATCAGAATTGCTTTGCTTTTTTTTTTTTTAACTGAAGTGTAATAAATTCTGTTCCAGTCTTTCACCTTTACTCTGTGTGTGTCTCTTTGTGTGAAATGTATTTTTCGTAAACAGCATATGGTAGGATTCTGTTTTTTAATCTATTCTGCTAT
Organism: Antechinus flavipes; assembly: GCF_016432865.1. Taxonomy (NCBI): domain Eukaryota; kingdom Metazoa; phylum Chordata; class Mammalia; order Dasyuromorphia; family Dasyuridae; genus Antechinus; species Antechinus flavipes. The sequence goes on from NC_067398.1 coordinate 389,046,848, forward strand.
TCACTTCCATTTTGTTCATACTCATAATTATGATTATCAGTTCTGTATATCCCTACATCCTATTTTCTCTCCTGTATATACTTTTCTTCTTTCTTTCCACCCTGTCCTTAGTGGGTTTTTTTTTTTTTACCCACCCAACTTACTACTTTATCTCCTATCACCTATCCCCACTTATCTTTCTTTTTTAAAAGCTGTTTATTTTCAAAGCATATGCACAGATGATTTTCAACATTAGCATTTACAAAACTTATTTTTATACCTTTCTCCCCACAACCCTCCCCTAGATGTCAAGTAATCTAATATGTTAAGCAGGTATGCTTATTCTATACATATTTCCACAATTATCATGCTGCACAAGAAAAATCGGATCAAAAAGGAAAAAATGAGAAAGAAAACAAGAGCCATGACCATCAGAATTGATCATCATCTAATCTTGCTGTTGTTGTGTACAATATTCGCCTGGTTCTACTTACTTCACTTACCATCAGTTCATGCAAATCTCTCTCGGCCTTTTTGAAATCACACTGCTGATTGTTTCTTATAGAACAATAATAGTACATAACATTCATATATTATAACTTATTCAGCTATTCTCCAACATATGGTATCCAAAAGGCCTCATTTCTAAAATATATAGAGAATTGACTCAAATTTGTAAGAATTCAAATCATTCTCTAAATGATAAATGGTCAAAGGATATGAACAATTTTCAGATGAAGAAATTGAAAACATTTCTAGTCATATGAAAAAAATGTTCTAAATTACTATCAATCAGAGAAATTCAAAGACACTCAATTTCCAGTTTCTTGCCACTACAGAAATGACTGTAACAAACATTTTTGTAAACATAGGTCTTTTCCCCTTTTTTATGATCTCTTTGGGATACAGGCAAATATAGAGACACTGCTGGATCAAAAGGTATGCACAGTTTGATAGCCTCTTGGATATAGTTTCAAATTGCTCTCCAGAATGGTTGGATCAGTTCACAACTTCATCAATAATCTATTAGTATCCCCACATCCCGTCCAACATTCATCCTGTCATTTTTGCTAATCTCACAGGTGTGTATGGTACCTCAGAGTTGTCTTAATATGCATTTCTCTGTTTAGCAATGATTTAGAGAATTTTTTCATTTGACTGAGAATAGTTTTAGTTCTTCATCTGAAAATTATCTGTTCATATTCTTTGACCATTTATCAATTGACGAATGTCTTGAATTCTTATAAATTTGAGTCAATTGAATAATTACAATTACAAATATCATTTTTCCATCTAGGGATATAAACAATTTAACTTTTAAATAACATATATATTTCCCTCTGTTTACCTTTTTATGCTTTTCTTGAGTCCTGTGATCATAGATCAAATTTTCTGTTTTGTTCTTTTTTTTTTTTATAGACATTTTTAAAGTATCTTGCTTCACTGTAGATCCATTGCCTCCCTTGAAAGATGATGCTGAATCTTTCTAGGTATTTAATTCTTGGTTTACTTTTTTGTCTTCCAGAATATGGTATTTCAGGCCTTCTGATTATTTAGTTTTGAAACTTCCAGACTCTGGGTAATCCTGCCTTTTGCCGTTTGATATTCAAATTGTTTTTGTCTAGCAGCTTGCTGTATTTTTTACTTGAGATTGTAGTTCTGGAATTTTGCAACAATGTTCCTTGGAGTTTTCCCTGTGGGATCTCTCTATGAAGATGATCCATGGATTCGTTCAATGAGTATTTCTTCTTCTGTTTCTAGAATATTGAGGCAGTTTTCCTTAATGATCTCTTGAAGAATGCTATCTAATCTCTTCTTTTGATAATGGCCCTCAGGTAAGCCAATAATTTCTAAACTTTCTCCTTTGGCTCTAGTTTCCAAATCAGCTATTTTTCCAATGAGCTATTTCACATTTGCTTCCAATTTTTCACTCTTTTTATTTTGGCTGAGTGAGTGATTCTTGCTGCCTCACAGAGTCATTAGTTTCAATTTGGCCTATTCTAGTTTTCAAAGTATGATTTTCTTCAGTTAACTTTTGTATCTCTTTTTCCATTTGGTTAATTCTACTTTTTATGAAGTTGTTTTCTTCTGACATTTCTTTCCTTTCATCATAGTTGCTTTCTAAGGTCAAGGTTCTTTTCTATTTCTTGCTTATTTACTTTCCTTTTCTTTTGGTACTTCCTCTTTTTTGTTTTTTACTTCTATGATTAAGCTCTGCTCCTGGAGTAAAAGAGCAGCTATCCCAACTTCCTGTGCAGCTCTGAGCTTTGGCTTTGAGCACAGGGGCCCCTTGTGTTTGCAGAGGATAGTATTGTCTGCTCTTTTCAGGAAAACAGCTTGGTTTCCCAAAGTTTTTCTTCTGACCTGGGATTGTAAGCTGCCCCACAGAATTGCACTTCTATTGAGCCAGGACTGAAGGTCTTATTTGCTAATTTGCTGTCTTTAAGACCCTCTCATTGCCTTTCCCAGTCTCTCTGAGCTGGGCTGAACATCCTTTTCACCTTAGTGGAAGTAACCTTTTTTGAAGTATTTCCAGTCTATCTTGAGCTGGAGAGTGGTTTCATTCTGTCAGGGCTCTGTTCAGAGGTTTAGTTTCATGTGGTTTTCAAGGGAAACTGAGAGAGCTTGAATAGCTTACTAGTTTTACTCTGCCATCTTGGCTCTATCCCCAGAAGTAGCTTAATTAATGTTATTTTAAAAGGAATTGATATTATATGAGGCTAATTCTGATCGTATCACTTATCTTGGCAAAACAAGGAGAGAATAAGAAAATTCTCTAATATACTCCAGTAGTCTAGTATATTAAATAACAATACTAAAAAAATAACAAATTGAATAAAACAATAGATAAAAATTATTCCCTATAAATATTTAAATATGATTTTATGCCAAAGCTCTCTTCCACTTATAGCATAATGAAATCATTGTGTAATTCAAGTGAAGGCAGAATAGAGATATCTAGATTGTTTTGGAGAGAAAGTAGGAGTTTGAGAATAAAAGCTTGGCCACTTTACTCTCTTTAGAAAATATGATATTAATAGACTTGGGATGGAGAGAGCCATCTACATACAGAAAGAGGATTGTGGGGACTGAATATAGATCACAACATAGTATTTTCACTTTTTATTGTTGTTGGCTTGCTTTTTTCTCATTTTTTCTCTTTTTGATACAATTTATTTTTGTGCAGCATGATAAATGTAGAAATATGTATAGAAAAATTACATATGTTTAACATATATTGGATTACTTAATGTCTAGGTAAGGATGTGAGCAGAAACAAGGGAAATAAATTGGAACACAAAGTTTGCAAAAATGAATGTTGAAAACTATTTTTGTATATATTTTGAAAATAAAAAGCTATTATCAAAAAAGAGAATAAGGTATTAGGCTAAAGTTTCAGATACAGATAGATAGATGTACATATCTATATATGTATAGGTGTTCCTTTAAATATTATTAGTTTGAGATATAATTTACAGTAGCAAGCTAAACTTCTTATCTCTGTTCATTTATGAGAAACACTAACCCCTTCTTCTATTTCTAAAGCTTAACTCTCTTTCTACTAAATATAATTTCCATAATTAATATCTATAGTAAGTAGCAAAGAAAGCACATATGTATATGTTAATAGCAAAACAGAGGACAGAGGAAACATATAGACTCTAAAATTTGAAGGAGAATAAACTTTCCCTTTTTCCCATGCTCACCAACTCCTCTGAGCCCTCATATAGGTTCAGGGCATGGATCTCCACCAATGAAGAGAGAGTCCCACACCAATGGGCTTTGGGACTCTAGTTACATAATATGTCAGATATCAAATCAACAATTCTAAATCAATCATTTGTACAAGCTCCTCAACCAATTCTCTTTGTCCAACTACCAACTCCCCACTAAGAGCAGCATATTACTGGCTTTAAGGGCTTATATCTTTTGCTGGAGATGAGCTAGAACCCCACTTCAATCTATGCCTGAAATTATTACTGCCACAAATCTTCTGGTCCTAATTACCAATTTTATTTGCCACTTAACCTAAGTAATACATGACTTTTTCAACCTCCATGAACTTAATGTCAACATAAATTAAAGATTAAAGATGATGTAACTCAAGAATGTAACCAGCATGTAAGAGTCATCCATATTTATGTTGACAAAAATTCAGTGCAGGGTAACATATGTGAAGTGCCCCTCAATTGCTACAGCCATTGCTGCAGTAAATGCATTACTTGGGAGATAGTTTGCTGGTAAATTGATTACAACTGCACAGATACCTCTTCCAACTTATTACAGCCTCTTCCCTGAATCTATGACAACAACAGACTACTAGTTCCTGTTTGAAGATGAAGGAAAATTTAGTCCCTTTTGTACATAACATTATTTTTATAAATTTTTATGCAGTGTCTACTCAAATTTGAATATGAACTCATTGAGTAACCTAGAGGTAATAAAGACATGATGGAGCTTTCTGAAAGGATAATGACATTATCAGAGGCTAGAGCAGTCAACATTTTTTTTTAATTGGTAGGGAGCACAGAAGAAATATATCATAATGATAAACATAGAAGGAAAGAAAAGAAAATTGAAAAGAAAAATCGGGAATGGAGTTAAGGAAAAGGGAAGGGGAAGGAAAAAAGAAAATAAATAGAGTAATTTTTGTATTAAAATTAACCTAAATTGATTTGGGAATTTCTAACCATAATTATATATTAATATGAACTATCTTCTAGTATCAAGTTTCTTAAAACTTTTTCTGCTTACAATTCCTTTTAATCTGAGAAATTTTTACATGACTCCAAGTATATATACAATACAGGTATATAAAATACATATACAAATCAAGCATTTAGTGATGATAAATCATAATTTCAATTCCTCATTCATTTATAAAATCCCATATGAAGTTGTGACCCATAGTTTAAGATGCTTTCCTCTAGTACGTTTTTTTCAAAAATAATAAAACAGTTAATTGTGATGATGTATTAAAAGTACTGTGAAAAGCAATCTTTTGATGAGTAATTTAATTTATTTTTATAAATACATTATATATTAATTATATTATATTAATTAATTACATCATATATTAATTAATATGACTTTTTATAAATCAACATTTGAAAATTCTTAATTCATTCTTTTACATTTCTTTTGATTTTACATGTTTAATATACATAATAATTTAGTATTATAGATACATAATCAGTTAGCATTATAAATATGTAATCTGCAAATAAATCAGGTCATTTGTTTCTTATCTATTTATTTATATTATGGTACATGTTCAAAAACTCTTTGCTGATAGTAGTAAATGATCCAAATTTGGAAATGACCATCCTAAGTCTCTTAAAATTATGGTGTCCAAAATAGAACTTATTAACTTTTATTAATGAAGTGATCAACCATACTCCTCATGGCCAAAAGTTCTTTTCTCCAATTTACAGGATATTGAAAAAATTCCCCTTAAGGATAATGAATCTCTGCTCATGTTTGACAGAAATCAGCAATTCCCTAACTAATGAGTACTCATTCAATTTCTAGTTTATTGCCACTACAAAATGAACTGCTATAAATATTTAGACATATTTCCTCTTATATGATCTTTTTGGATATAATGAGTAATAAGACTGCTGGATCAATGTGTATGCACAGTTTGATATGCCTTTGGATATAGTTGCAAATCGTTCTTCAGAATAGATGAATCATTTCACAACTCCAACAATGCATTAGTATCCCAGTTTTCCCACATCCCTTCCAACATTTATCATTATCTTTTCCTGTAATCTTAGCCAATCTTAGAGGTTTAAGTGGTATCTCAGAGTTGTTTTAATTTGCATTTTTCTAATCAATAGTGATTTAGAGCATTTTTCCATACAACTATAGATAGTTTTAATTTTTTCTTCTGAAAATTGTTCATATCCTTTGACCATTTACCAACTGAGTAATGACTTGTATTCTTATGAATACTTATGTATGTATTCTATAAATTTTAGAAATGAGGCCTTTATCAGAAACACTGGCTATAAAAATTATTTCTCATCTTTCTGCTTCCTTTCTAATCGTGGCTGCATTAGTTTTCTCTGGGTGTAACCTTTTTAATTTAATGTGATAAAAATTATTCTTCTTGTATTTCATAATGATGATAAACTCCTCCCTTCTTCAAATATCTGACAGGTAGACTCTAGGATGTACTTTTTTCATAGTTTTTTATTTTCAAAATGTAGCAAAGACAGTTTTCAACACTGACTCTTGCAAAACCATGGTATTCCAAAATTTTCTCCCTCCCTTCCCCCATCTCCTCCCCTAGATAGCATGTAATCCAATATACATTAAACATGTTCGGTTCTTCTATACGTATTTCCACATTTATCATGCTGCACAAGAAAAATCCTGTCAAATAGAGAAAACATGAGAAAGAAAACAAAAAGCAAGCAAACAACAACAAAAAAGGTGAAAATGCTATGTTGTGATCCATATTCAATCCCCACAGTCTTCTCTCTAAATAGTTCTCTCCATCACAAATTTGTGGAAATAGTCCTGAGGCATTTTGTTGTTGAAAAGAGCCATGTCCATCAGCATTGATCATCACATAATCTTGTTGCTGTGTACAATGTTTTTTTGTTTGTTTATTTGTTTGTTCTATTCACTTCACTTACCATCAGTTTATATAAATCTCTCTAGGCTTTTCTGAAATCTTCCTGCTGATCACTTTTATTTTAGCATTTAACTTTCAAAATGCATGCATAGGTAGTTTTCAGCATTCACCCTTGAAAAACCTTGTGCTCCAGATTTTTTTCCTCCCTTCCTTCCTTGTCTCTCTCCCCTAGATGGCAAGCAATGCAATATATGTTAAACATGTGTAATTCTTCCACACATATTTCTACAACCATTATGCTGCACAAGAAAAATCAGAAAAGGAAAAAAATGAGGAAAAAAAAAACAAACAAAAAAAGCAAACAACAGCAAAAAAGGTAAAAAGACTATATTGTGATATGCATGTAGTCTCCACAGACCTCTCTCTGCATACAGATGGCTCTATTCATAACAAGTCCATTGGAACTGACCTAGATCACCTCACCTTCAAAAAGAACCATGCCTATCATAATTGATCATTGCATAATCTTGTTGCTATATACAATTTTCTCTTCATTCTACTCACTTCACTTAGCATCATGTAAGTCTCTCCAGGCCTTTCTAAAATCATCCTGCTGATCATTTCTTATAGAACAAAAATATTTCATAACATTCATATAGCATAATTTATTCAATCATTCTCCAACTGAGAATGTATCCATTTAATTTCCAGTTTCTTGCCACTACAAAAAGGGCTGCTATAAATATATTTGGGCATGTGGGTCCTTTTTCCTTTTTTATGAGTTATTTGGAATATAGACCCAGTAGAGACACTATTGATCAGAGTATGCACAGTTTTATAACCCTGTTGCCATAGTTCCATATTGCTCTCCAGAATGGTTGGACTAATTCTTAATTCCACCAACAATGTATTTGTGTTGCAATTTTCCTACATCCCCTCCAACATTCATCATTATCTTTTTTCTCTCATCTTAGCTAAATCTGAGAGGTGTGTAGCAGTACCTCAGAATTGTCGTAATTTGCATTTTTCTGAACAATAGTGATTTAGAGCTTTTTTCATATAACTAGAAATGGTTTTAATTTCTTCATCTGAAAAATTGTCTATTCATATTCTTTGACCATTTATCAATAAGAGAATTGCCTGTCGTCTTATAAATTTGAGTCAATGTTCTATATGTTCCAGAAATTAGGGCTTTATCAAAATCCTTGGATGTAAATTTTTTCAAGTTTTCTGCTTTCTTTCTAATCTTATCTGCTTTTGTTTTGTTGTATAAAATCTTTCATTTAACATAAGCAAAATTATCCATTTTGCATTTCATAATGTTTTCTAGTTCTTCTTTGGCCATAAATTCCTTCCTTCTCCACAGATCTGAGAGGAAAACTATCCCTTCTTCTCCTAATTTATTTATAGTTTATGTCAAAATCATGAACTCACTTTGATCTTATCTTGGTATAAGGTATTAGGGTGTGGTCAATGCCTGGTTCCTGATATTATTTTCCAATTTTCCCAGCAACTTTTGTCAAGTAGTGAGTTCTTAACCCAGAAGTTGTAGTCTTTGGGTTTATCCTACACTAGATTACTAGAGTTATTGACGATTTTGTCTTATAAACCTCTACCAATCAACTACTCTATTTCTTAGCTAGTACTAAATAGTTTTGATGACTGGTACTTTATAAGATAGTTTTAGGTCTGGTACAGTGAGGCCACTTTCAGTGGCCTTTTCATTAATTTCCTTGAAATTCTTGACCTTTTGTTCCCCTAGTTGAATTTTATTATTATTTTTTTTCCACCTCTGTAAAGTAATTTCTTGGCAGTTTGATTGTTATGACACTAAATAAGTAGATTAATTTGGGTGGTGGTGTCATTTGTATATTAGAATTGTATTACTATGCCACTATATCATGAGTACATGATATTCTTCCAGTTATTTAGATTTAACTTTATTTGCATGAAAAGTGCTTTGTAATTGTGCTCATATAGTTCCTGGCTTTGTCTTAGCAGGTAGACTCTATGGGATGTACTTCTAATGTGCCGGTATTTCACCTTTTTAAATGGCTTTCAACTGATTTTTTTATACTTGAATCTAAGAGATAGTGATTTGAAAGATCAATTGTTTGATGGGAGGTTGTTCTCACCCAGTTAATGTTTTGAGATTGAAATAGAATGGAACTAAATTTGGGGTTTAATCCAGTCTCACACTATGCAAGTTATCAAATAAAGACTCCTATTCTAACAGAAAACAAAGATAAGTATCAGGGAAGCCAATCATGTCTTTCCTCAGTAGATTCCTTGGTACCATTAGCAAAAGAATCCTAGGCTATTTGGATTACAGTGGATAGTGTACTGGAACTGGAGTCAGTACACTAGTACTAGTAAAACTAGCCTTAAATGCTTATGATGAGAAGTCATTTTACCTCTGTTTACTTTTTTCCCCCAAATGTAAAGTGGGTATAATAATGGCACCTGATAAGTTTATGTATGGAATAAATAAGATAATATTTGTAAGATGTATTTAGCAGTCACTATACTAACACTTGTTCTTTCCCAACCCTCTTCTGTTCATAGTAAATGCACATCTTTGTAAAAATATAAATGGCCCAATTTAGAAATATAAAAATGGAACCCAGTATAGCATATTGGTATTACATATAATCATGGACACATTAGGGAATTATGACCTGGAAGATATTGGAAATGTATTTGCTTTGCCAGATTAGCAATGATTAGGAATTATACAGGGCATTATAGTGGTTTGGTATGGAGGAGGAGAAGAAACATGAAAGAGATTTATTTGTTTACACTCATTGTCTTACTACATTGTCATCATGAGTTCATCATTCAAACTTTGAGTTTATTTTATAAGCCTCCAAATAGAATCCTGGGAAGCAAATTTCTACAGTGATAATTTAAATTTTTCATTTGAATGGAAAATAGCATTTCTCTTTGCTCTGGTTTTGAACTTCATACACTCTTGAGAGAAGTGACAAGTTAAAAAAAAAAAATTAGCTAACTATTCCCACATTTCCAGTGGAAATGTTTTTATGATGGAAGTATAATAAGGACAAGTCTATATTTTTGTGATGAATTTCAGTTCAAGAATACATTCTAAATTGGTAGATCACTCTGGAATTCAGACAATCCAAATTCCAAATTTGGAATTCCAAAGAAGCAGAATAAGTCTAGTTCCTGTTCTATATCACAGGTGATATCTATAGAAGTCAAAGTTATTGTAGGGAACACCATCCTCCTCTTATCCTTTCTATGGCTTTCTGCCAGGGATAATCTCAGGAGTTTTATATATACTAAAGGAAACAATTTTCGCTACATTTGGTAAATTGGAGTTTTTACTCCAATACAACATAATGACAACAGAGTACTTAACATTCTTTCTAAAATTATTTTATTATTTCAAGAACTTTTTAAATTATGCTTAGAGTAGCTACTAAAACTTAGAAATAAATATCAAACATGTATTGCCGTCGATTTTAGGCTAAAATAAAATTATTTTAATTATACAACTATAAATATTTTAAAACATTGACTTACAGCTTTTAACTAATTTGACTTTTGGACCAAATATATGGATTTCTATTCTCCATCAATTATTTCTTAGTAGCCATGTGTCACTATTTTCTTCCAAAGTTCCTATGATTCTTTTATACTGTACATTATTTATTTTGTTAAGTATTAACCAATTATATATTAATCTTGCTCAGGCCTCTTTCAGTGTTTTGCTAAACTCATGTGCCCTGCAGGTAATAAGTTTGAAACCTTTGGTTTATATTATGTAAAATATATTTCCATAAGACAAAACTCTATCTCTTCCAAGTAACATCATAGATGCAGAAATGTATAAAACCTTAGAACTAAATAGAAACCATTGGATAAAATATGCTAATTTTACATATGAGAAAACTAAGTCCAAAAGAAATTAAATGACTTGCTGAAGACTTTAAAGCTAGCAAGTGCCTGAGGCAAGATGTGAAATAAAGTTTTACTGACTCCAAATCTAGAACTCTACACAGTAAGCAAACTGCAGAGATTTAGGATTATTCAGAATTTTTAGAGCCATTAGTTCTGAAGTCCCTGGAAACAAAAGGACTCTTCCCAAGTAAAAGTGGTTAATCCAACTTTCAAAATAAATTTCCCAAAACAAAAAATGTCCCGCATTTTAATAGTTTTGCTTATTTGTTTATTCTGTTTAAGATCAATTAGTATAACTTGATACTTTTATTTCTATGATCCTCTTTCAAAATTTGTTGATATTTTAAATCCTGAATTACCCTAAGTATAGAAAGTAATGCTTTTTGGTTCCATCTTGAAAGTTTTGTGCAACTTTCAGCTACAAATCCCAACTATTCAATTTCAGTATAAAATTTAAAGTCTTCAAAGTGACTGAGAGTGTATCTTAGACATTCCTTAACAAATATCCCCCTCAGCACATATGAAGACCACTATCTCACCTAGAGATCATTGGTTAACCTTAAATTCTGACCTTGTTCACTATGAACAAGGTCATAAAGTGAAGAGGTACCTGATTGGATAATTACTTATGGTCAAAATAAACAGTCAATCTAGATAAGTCAAACCACAGAATGAACTACTCCTCCAAGTTATATGTTTAGACTACTGGCACAACTTCAATTGGTTGGAGAATTGTCGATTATACCCTTTAGTTTTGCTCTGAGACCCAACCTGTTTCTAAAAACTTTGATAAACAAATGTTCACATCCACATAAGTCATTGAGTTCAAACTCATCCTAGTGGTGGTTAATACCCAGATGGCAGTTTCTTAGCAAAGGCTTTTAGGTGAAGATAATGAACTAAGGCTATGTTAATGTTTGAAATAATTCTTTTAGGATTTCACTTTCTAAAAATATCACATGTATTCTGTTGCTCAAGCAATGAATCATTTTTTTTTTTTCCAGAAACGGTTCTTAGTGGGATTTGAAAGTCATTTTAGACCAGTGTAAACTAGGCATTCTCAATTCTGAGCCTAGACTGGACAGGAAAGCTCTGAGGTATCCTTTACAGTAGGACCAAGTGTGAGGCCTTGGCAACTGGATAAAATTCAGCTCTTCTGATACTTGTACAGTTGTGTTGCTTATTTTTAGTTTTGTTTGAAAGGGCAAGAAAAATGAAAAGCAGATGCCCACCTGTTGGCAAATCAGTTTATGTCTCTGTCAAATAAGGGAGAGGCTTTTTCCACATATTTTACCACAGACTGTCCAAAAAATGATTATTTTTTTTTATTCCAGCATCCCAAGAATCTTAGTATAAGCGGTGAAGGAACTTAGAGGCCCTGTATTCTAACTCTCTTACCTCTGGCAATGAAGAAAATGGGACATAAAGAGATTACATAATTTATCTGTTGTATTACATAGTTAATAAGGGTTCTGGAGCAGAATATAAATGAAGACCAAACAATCTATTTTCTTCCCAATGTCAAATTTTTATATTTACCAAAGATTTCAGTAATTTACCTTACAGTATTGATGATGAGTTATATTAAGCTTTTCTTTAAAGGTCATTCAGTTTTTCCATTAGATAGGTAAAAAGGAGCCAAGGGACAGATGGGATCATTCACCAGCCTTCATCAAAAAGTATGCTACATCTTAGCAATCACTTCAAAACCAGATATGTAGCCATAACTTTGTAGCCTAAAGCATTTTTAACAATTTTTGTTTTGTTTTTTTTCAGTGGTTAGATCTGAGTTGTTTAGTTTCAGTTTCTGGTCTGGAAAACTTGTCCTTTCAGAAAACTCTTAGCTAAGTTTCCTTGAAAGTCTCAGTGGCCTGAAGTGTTCACAGGCTTTGGAAAACTTTGTGAAGAGGCTATAAATCAGACTGAATGCCTTTTGTCTTGGAACTAAATCTCATATATTGATGTAAGAGGAATATCAAGTGTGCTTCAAAATGTAATTGGCTCAGTGCTTTTATAGCTACAACTTGATGTAAACTATCTGCCAGCACAACAGATTCTTTAGAGAACAATCTCTATAACATTCACATCACTAATTGTTCAGGAGATTGTTATTTTTTCTTAAGCCAGCCTCTTCAAAGCCGTTTGTAGGTGAAACCTTTCATGCAAGCCAAGGATTTGTCCAATTTCCATGAAGTTAAATGTTTTTCCCCCAGATGATTAAATCTTAATCCAATTATAAAGCCATCTTGCTCTACTGAATTCATTAGAGAATGTTTACCAGCAGGAGTTCTTTCTGCCAGGGGTAGCAATAGCTTCTTTAATGGTGTGTGTCTATAAATGGAATAATTTAAATGTATCAAGTTGAGAAAAACACTATTAATTGAAACACAATTTTTAAAGTGTGATCCCAATGCCAAGACTGAATGGGCAACGTTAGACATACTTTTTTTTTTAATTTCCAAAAAAAAAAAAAAAAAAAAAAAAAGGAAAGAATTTCAAAACAAAGCCATGAAAACTGTATTTAGCAGAACACTTAACATTTCTCAAATAGAAAATAGTGAAACTTTTAGTGGGATAAATTATAAAACCTACTGCAATGTATTGTGGAAAAATAAACCTCCCAGGAAAAAATAAACTTTTCTTCAAAAACCTGACAACTCAGTCCCATTTTATTAGCTTGTCAAGTCTTGGAGGGTTTGAGATCTTAGGAAATATAAGAGATTTTCCTGCAAGAACTTAAAGAATTTTAAAAGAATAGCTCAGTCCCCCAGATTGCCATGGAAGTACACTATAAGCATTTGTGCAGCAATCCAAGAGAGCTTTTCTGAACTTATGGTGGTTAATAATTTGTGGACTATTAATGGAAGTTGATGAATAATTCCACCTCTTTTTTTTTCCCCTTTCACTCATGTAAATGGAACAAAAATGGCTCTTAAAGAGTAACTTTGTATAACATCACCCATCTTTCAAGGTAAATCATAAAAGTCTGTGGTGAACATCAAACTTTGGCTTTGGGTTGGCACCCAGACAGACAGTGGGAGAAAAGGGAAAGAACTTTCCATAGTGGATGTTAATAAATAACTGTTTGGTTTGGAAGCATCCATTCTTACAGTGGAGTAGGAATGGTATTTTGTAGGTAAATAGTGCACATACTTGCTGTCATATCCATATGCTATATTGACAAAATACAGCTTTCCCTCTATTTTCTGTTTTATTTCCTACTGTCACCTCAAATTTGACATTCATTTAACCTATTTTCAATAACTTCTTCTTTTCCAACTTGCCTGTCTTTATGACAATAATCTTTTTTTTCCTATTCACTCATTCTCAAAATGATATCATTTTGATATATTCTTTCTTCACCATCCGTGGCTAGTCAGTTACTTATATCTTTTACTTTTTCCTTTATAACATTTTTTCCTCTTCATTACCAATGTTTCTACCTTAGTTCAGAGTGCCATTACCTCATTTCTAGACTACTACAATGATCTCTTATATTGTCTCTCAGAGTCTAGGATCTTCCATCTTTAATGTGTTTTATACATTACCATTGAAATAATCTTTCTAAAATGCCACTTTCATGTCAGCAGACCTCCAAAATTTTCAAAGATTTCCAACTTTTTATTGAATCATTTCTATACCCTTATTTTTCATAACCCTTAAGAGCCTGATTGTACCCTACCTACATAAAAATGTTAGCATTTATGTAGTGCTTTATGTTTCACAAAGAACACTGAACAAGTTCTCTCAATTGATCAACATAAAACCCTGTGATGTAAATAATATTATTGTAGTGATTTTAAAACATATTATAATTAAGACTTAGAAGATGTTAAATGAATTGTCCATACCTACATAGCTAGTAAGTAGCTGGGGCAGTATTTTATCTTATATCTTCTTCAAGCCTAGCTCTCAACATACTATGCCATTAAACCTTTTAAATCTTATTACTCTTCTAATAGAAAACCTTCCATACTATAAGAAGAAGACAAGAATGAGAAGCGGGGTATAATGGAGAGGTAATAGAATTTATACTCAGGAAAAACATTAAGTCAAATCTCATATCATAAACCTAAAAGGTATGTGTTCTTGGGTAAGCTTCTTAACTTCTCCTGTGCCTTAATTTTCTTATCAATAAAATAGTGAGTTGAACTTGATGGCCCTTGAAGCCTTTTATAGTATTTAATCAATGATGCTATGATTGACAGAACCTTATTTAGAAATTTTTGCAACTTTAGCAAAAGGTGGCAAGGCACTTTCATTGAGTCAGGAAATTGTGAAGTAACACTGTGAGAAGGAAAGAGTGAATCACACCATTGTAGATCATCTGGTAATTTCTACTTCAATGTAAGAAAACAAAATTAAATTCCAATGAGGAAAAAAGACAGGGAAGAATAGTCACTGATCTCAGGGAAATGACATTCTCATGAGCTTAAAATACAGAAATAAATAAGTATAAGCTTTATCACTTGACCTTAGGAAAGATCATTAAGAACTAAGAATAAGAAAAGCTTCTTACAAGTAACAGATGAGTTTAGACTTCAAGAGTATTCTAGACATAAAAATATAGAGAAGAAATGGAATTAGACATAATTGAATTTTGGCAATTTTTGAATGGAAAAGGAGTATATATATTTTTCAAGCATATACTGCAATATTTATAAAATTGACCACGTATTACTTTATAAAAACTTCACATTCAGAAAGCTACAAGTATTAAATGTATCTTTTACTTATTAAAAAGCAATAATTGTTAAAAAAAATAAGTTCTTAAATAAAATATTAAAAATTAACTAAAGACCAAATGTTTAAATACTAAAGAATAGGGAAGTCAAAAATA
Source organism: Antechinus flavipes (assembly GCF_016432865.1). Taxonomy (NCBI): domain Eukaryota; kingdom Metazoa; phylum Chordata; class Mammalia; order Dasyuromorphia; family Dasyuridae; genus Antechinus; species Antechinus flavipes. Next base: position 389,062,177 of record NC_067398.1, read on the forward strand.
AATTTTTAAAAAAATCTATATTTTCATTTAAAATAATGATAACAATGAAAAATCATTTTGAATCTATTGCACCAAATTTTATACTAATAATACTGACAACCTCGATCAAATGAAAAAATATTTACAAATATTGTTTATATAATGCTTGCTTGAACAGAACAAGGCTTAAGTAACTTTATTTTAAAAAATACAACTTAACAGCAATAAAATCTCAATAGGATAAAAAAGATTTTTAAAAAAGGATCACAAAGATTTATTAGTTAATTTCTCAAATATCTAAATAAAAAAAATTATTCCATTGCAACATAGTGTCAAAAATAGGAAAAGATGGTATTCTATTAATTTACAGCTGTATTGAAGATAATGTTTTGATGCTTAAATTTAGGAGCATAAAAACTCAGAAAGACTGAATAAATTATGGTGTATGAATGTAAAGGAATATTATTGTTCCATAAGAAATAATCATCAGGCTAATTTCAGAAAGGCCTGGAAAGACATACATGAACTGGTGCTAAATGAAGTAAGTAGAACCAAGAGAACATTGTACAGCAACAACAAGATTATGTGATGTTCAACTATATTGAACTTGGCTCTTTTAAACAATGAGACGATTCAAGGCAATGTTGGAGAATGTGGATCACAACACAGCATTTTCATTTTTGTTGTTGTTTTATTTCTGATTTTTCCCCTTTGATCTGATTTTTTCTTGTACAGAATAATAAATGTGGAAATATGTTTAGAAGAATTTCCACATGTTTAACCTATTTTGGATTACTTGCTGTCTATGGGAGGGAAGATCTAGAGAGGGAGGGAGAAAAAAAATTGGAACACAAGGTTTTGCAGGGGTGAATATTGAAAGCTATCTTTGTATGTATTTTGAAAAATTAAAAAAAACTATTTTTTTTAGAAGAGAGAAAAAAATAAACTAAGCAAACAAAAAGAGATTATTGCAGACCAATGTCCCTGTTGTATATGGATACAAAATTTTAAAATGAAATATTGTTAAGGAATTAATATATCAGCATATTACAAAGATTATACTTTAGATATAGTTTGAATTTATATCAGAAATGCAGGACTTATTCAATATTAGGAAAAAATATTAAAATGATTGTCCATATTTATAACCAAAACCAGAAAGCTATATATTTTCTTTAGAAAAAGTTTTTGAAAAAAATAAAATACATTTTTTTCTTAAGAAATAAGCACTAGAAAGCTTGGGAATAAGATATTTTCTTGATCTGATAACTAATATCTACTTAAAAACAAAAAGCAGTATTACCTTATAGTCTTCTATTGAAAGGTGAGGATGTAGGCAATCAGTTAAATCAGTTAAAGATGGATGAGATTTATTCTCTTTGACTCCAAAGTACACACCTGGAAGTGATAGTTGTAATTACCCAAGGGGCAATATAAAAAAAAATACCCAAAGAATAAAGGTTTTAAAGTGTCAGAAGAATAGTCTGTTTTGGAGGCAATGAGTTCATTGGATGCTGTATTTTTTTTAAAATAACTTTTTTATTGACAGAACCCATGCCATGGTAATTTTTTATAACATTATCCCCTGCACTCACTTCTGTTCCGATTTTTCCCCTCCCCTAGATGGCCAGCAGTTCTATATATGTTAAATAGGTTACAATATATGTGTGCTGAACCAAACAGTTCTCTTGTTGCACAGGGAGAATTGGATTCAGAAGGTATGAATAACCCGGGAAGAAAAACAAAAATGCAAGCAGTTTATATTCGTTTCCCAGTGTTCTTTCTTTGGGTGTAGCTGCTTCTGTCCATCCTTGATCAATTGAAACTGAATTAGATCTCTTTATCAAAGAGATTGGATGCTGTATTTAGCATTTTCAGGTGTGCTTTAGAGGAAATTTTGGCCACTAAGGTGCCACCATCTCTAAATTTTGTGATTCTCTGTTTGTCTCATTATGTAAGACGATTTGGAGAAAAATGGGGAATTTAATCAATATTTCTAATTTGGTTGTTCATTTTTTCTTTCATCCTAAAATAATTCCCAATTCACTTGGAAGGAGGTTAGAAATGTATTTTTTTTAAACAACTAAAGGATTTCATTTTTATTCTTCAGAATAAAAAAAAATTGCTGGGTAGCAATCTTCTAGGGAGGTAAGGTATCTTAGCAACCTTTGCAAAAAAAGGCAACATGAAAGCACCTCTTTATCTGCTTGTCTCTTTGGCCTATTAAATACTTTGGCTGGTGTACTTCTCCAGGGAGTTGGAGTGTTTGTGGACCATTGCCTTGGGCTGATTGTAGTCATTTAAATACAGGGGCTGCTTTCACCAGTCTGGTTCTCCCTGACTGCTTCTTTAGTCTGTTGTGGATCCTTGAGACAGATTGCCATAGTAATTCCTAACCTGACTTTATAGTGACCCCTCTCCTGCCTTCTCAGTACCAGTGTTTATCTTCTACTTTCCCTAATGACATGGATCAGTGGCAGTAATTAAGGGATGAATCTTTCTTCTTACTAATCCTTTATTAACTTCACTGTAAATAGATAAATGGCTTCACCCTGCACAGATGACTGGGTTTTCTGTTTCTCTGCAGCAACAAATGCTGTTTTGTTTCTTAATGCTACTGCCACTGATGCTACCTTTAAAGTCCTCTTATCTGCTCCAATCCTAAGCACAAGGGAGAAAGGAATGCAGGTATGTGTTTTCCATGGTTCCTGTCAAATTTGATTATGCAAGTCATCTTTAATGCAAAAATATGAAAAGCAAACAAGGTATTCAGATTATTTTCTTCAATAAGCAGCTTGGAATAGAGAAAAGTACTGGCTTTAGTCAGTCATAAGATTCAAGTTCAAATTCTGGAGCATCACATTTTAGAAGTCCATCAGTTTCTTCTAAAATGGGCAAGTTAAGTCTCTACCAACTTTGATTTTTTTTATGACTGAATGAAATGTATAAGAATTAAATGCCTCATGTTTATTGCAAATGTATTTCAGAGAAGTAGTTGAAAGTACAATCCAAGGAAGGAGATAATATTAAAATTCATGATCTTAAATGTCTATACATGAAAGTTCAGTATTTTTAACAAAAAAAAAAAGAGGAATTTAAAGAAACTAATGAATAGAATATGGTCATATATAATTATACTTTATTCAACAAAATCAGGATAAATAAAATTGAATCAATAGAGTAGTATATTAATGAAGTGTACTAATGTGGTAAAATCCATGAGTCACATAAGAGAAGAATGGTGCAAAATATTTAGTAAAGATCAATAGAATGAAAGACAGAAGCAATTTTCATGCTACAGCACATTATAAATTACATGAATAGAAAGAGAAAATAAATGAGTTTGAGAAACAGATTACAAACCTGATATAGAAGTATGGAAAGGTAGTGTTAGGGAACTTCATTATCCAGATATCTTCTATATCCCTTTATCAAAAACAGAGCTGTTAATAATTTCTTGGTTTGTTTTTTATGACAACTCCATCCTTGGCATGCTAGAGAAAGAAATGATATTTTATACTAGACCTGAGTCTCACTAACAGAACTTGTGTTGGAAACTAATTCTATCTCCTAAATTTTATGATAAATTTGAAGAAAGAAATAAATCATCTGACATGATTTTGTGAAAGCAGATTCCAAAGTTGGGGGAAAGGATTATCATGACACCATGGCCAAAAATTCCATAAAAAAGGTAAGCCCAAAGGGATGAGAAATTCTTAATATTGAAATCTGAAGACACAAAGAGAAATAATTCTAATAAGGAGGGAAAAATCATGTTTGAAGAAGTTGGTGTGGTTGCATAAACACCGAAAAGGGGAGAAGGACAAGTAGCAATGGATGCATATAAAATTATGTCACAATCCATCAAAAATACTTTCAGGAGTGCTGAAGCTCAGAACAAATTGAAGGGAAAATAAGGGGAAAAAAGTATTTTGTTTTAAGCTATGCAAGAGAAAGATTAAAGAATGAAGAATACAATTTTGGGTGAATGAGACAATTAGGACTATGAGAAAATTATAGATAAGACACCTAGAAGGAATATAAATTTCAAAGAATTATGAGTCAGCTAGTGCCAGGTATACAAGTAAGCAGATCTCTATTCCTATAATCCCATGAATGTACAAATATTCATTCAGGTATATAGTGGGATGTGTACTTTAATCGAAAGCTAGTTTTTGAGCCTCTATCTATGGTCTAGATTTTGTCTCCTCCCTTACTGACTACAAAGCCATTGTAATTAGTAAAATATGATAACTTTATATACCTGGATTAAGACTAGTTTGTCAAGTTGATGAAGATCAGACGAACTTTGCATTCTCTTCCTAAATGAAGCTAACTAAACCAATATTGGATATAAAAGAAGTTCCAAGTACATAGAATGCTTAATCAGAGGTCAAACAAACACGTAGTCACTTCTTTCTTAAGGGACCTATGAACAAATCAGTCTTTACCATGATTGACAACAAGAAAAAAAAAAGCAGAGATGCTTAATTCTTGATTTCTGTTTTCTCTGCCAAGGAGAATGATCTTTGCAAAGAAAAACAAAGTACAAAAGGAGTGAACAGGGAGTTGATCCCCAATATAAGTCAAAAGAAAGTGAGAGAAAATTAGTTGCCCTTGATGAATCTAAGTTACTTTATCCAGATTAACTTCATTCTTGGTCACTGAAAGATGATCAGTATGATCCTTGATCCATCCAGTTATATTTAAAAGATCACAGAAAACAAAAAGGGAAAGAGTATCACAATGTTAAACAAGGGGATATGTGCTAATTTTTAAGGGGAGAAAAGCAAAAGAAAAAAATAAATTATAGAACATTATGCTTGCCTTCAATAGCTGGCAAAATTCTCAAATTAATCATCAATTAAGTGAACATGTAGAAAAGGAAAAAAATGATGCAAAGAGGCAGAACAGTTTCATAAAGAAGATATATCAGACAAATTTTACTGTCTGCTTTTTAAAAGTTAGCAATAAAGTGGATAGAAAACTCAAGTGCTGAAGTCAACTCCATCAAATAGTAAGGAAACAAAAAAACAAAGGCATCTTGAAATATATTCAATATGTACTCTTTGGTAAATTTATAGAAAAAGATGGCCAAGAAAAATGATAACAAGGAATGAAATTCCCAATGAACATGCTATCATAGGATACAGCCTAATAAAGTAGGAAGTATTCTTTGCCTAGTGCTTAGTATTCTCAGCATCCCAGGCACAAACATTTCAACTATATTTCCTGTTTCATTTCAAAAAATTTGTAATATTCAGCTTTAGAGAAAATATAGCATTAATTTTTATTTTTTATTGATTTTTATCTTAGATCCATAATTTTATTATTTTTGAGAAGTGTTAATAACATATTGATACCTTTATTGTAATTTTTTATAAATGTATGTATGGGGGGAAAGTCATAAAGATAACCACACCCAAGTCCAAACAGCCCTCTAAGTTTCCAAGTAACAATTGTTCTTTCATTTAACCACAGATTCCTTAGAATTCTTAAAATAACCTCTTATTACACATCCTCTCTGAGTGACCTCTCTTCAAAATGAAGTGTGATGAGACATAACATGAATTCATGTGGCTGTTTTGCCTTGAGTTCTACACTTAGATTTCAGATACATAAATACTTGTTTCAAAGGTTTAGAAGTTGGAATTTGTAAGATGATATATCATCATCTAGCCCAATTCAATTTTGTCCTATGAATATAAGAGCTAAATCCCCACCTTCAGAGATAAATCATCCCTATATTGAAAGGTAATTCCAAAAGGAAATTTAGAGTGCTGTAGATTTTAATAGTGGGCTGAGAGTATTTTTCACAATAATGGGTGTGGGTTGCTCTAGCCACTTGAGTATATTGAATTGTAGAGACCACAGACGCATGTTCTCAGTCATTCCTCAGAAACTGTCATTTGGGGTTTTCATACATTAAATTTTCTCCTAATTGTTTAGCAATAGTAATATTGAGCTAACTCAGTTATCATACATTGTTTTTCCCTTTGTACTTTTCTACCTATGAAAAAAGCATATTTTCTTCTAATCCCTAAACTCTTTCCATCATAATCTATCACCATAGGAATTAGTCCAGCTGGATTTGTGTTAATACTTTGACTCTGGATGATGATTTTATTGATTTAGTGAAACTCAACCAAGACTAAGACAGAAATGTTTATTTCTAGAAGGTAATGATGGCCACTGGTAAGCCCTTCAGCTGCTTCTATCCAGTAGTTCAATGGTTATCTTTATCCAGGAGCATTACTGATGTACTCAGCATGTTTCAAGTTATCCACTATAATGTTACTTATGTGGGCACATAGATTATTTGAGAATGAAAGTTTACATAGGCAGCTCAAAACCTTTTTATTAAGTACTTACTATGTATTAAGAGCTGTGTTAAATGCTGAAGATATAAAGAAAAACAAAAAAGTAATCCCTGCCCTTAGAGTATACTTTCTAATAGGACAGAGGACGAGTTTTAAACTACCTCAGATGTGCAGGTCCAATTATATTCTCCTCAATTGTCAAGCAACAAATAACCAAAGTATATCTGATTAGTTCTAATGCAGGATTTGATCCATTTTTCATGAGGCTTAAAATGGAAGACAGATGTGATTCAATAGTCACTGACATTTTACATGGATTTTTCCATTGTATAAAGTGTTGTGGAAATTTTATTACACATTAAATAATATTATTGTGTGACCTATAGGAAGAAAATGACATTGCTTCTTTTGAGAGAGTGGACAGAATAAGGAGAGGAGAGAGGACTTTCTTTTCAATGAGTGGCCAAGTTTCCCTCCCAGGGAATTTGATGCAGAACCTTTGTGGGGTGACAGCCAAAGTCTTACATCATTAAGTTGCTCCAGATTGTTACAAAGGTGTTGTTTTACTAGTGCAGTTGAAACTTTCTACTGCTGTGTGCCCTAGTTTTATAAATAAATAGTATTTTAGCTCTTTATTTCTTTTTCTTCCTCTTAGCAAGGTTCATTTGACATCTTTATTTGCTAGTCATTGTCATTGCAACATCCCACTTAGCAAGCTGATTTTACAACAGGGTCAGTCATGCTGGGTTGCTTAAACTATTTTTTTAATGTTTGGTTGGGCTTCTAATAGATTTCTTTTTAATTTATGCTGAATCTGATGACCAGATTTTCTCATCCCTACTGGCCTTCACTCTTCCCAAGTAGCATGTTATGAAAACATAAATATGTCCCTTGTGACTCACTTTTAGACTAATTAAGATATTGACTAATAATCTTCCTAACCACCCACATGGCTTAGACTGCAGAAGGGAGAATTGGGGTGGTCTAACTTGAAGGAAGGCTACACAGTTGAGTTATTATGATTAAGTCAAATTTCCTCCACCCTTCTTCCTCCATTCTTCTATTCTCTCATATTTCCTTCTTCCATGAAATAACTCCATATTGAAATTGTCACATGTTCCATATAAGTAGACCTACAGAAACTTAATTTCTCTTGCTTAAGTAACTTTAAGTGCTACACATTTTTCACTCACAAAAATTCTACTTTTACAATCATAGGGGAATGATTTCATTGATAGAGTTAAAGAATCATTAAGTAAGGCAAAGACTGAATGAGATTTTTTTTTCTCTATTTCTCTATAAAGGCTAATGTTTCCCATTTTTGAGGGGAAATTTATGAAAAAAAGGATGTTTTCAAAATGTTATTAATTTAGCTTTATTATATACACAGCTGGACCATGTGCCTCCCACCTACACTTAGGATTAAGGGGAAATACTTTATGCTTTTAGAGCCTGTGAAGTGAAATGATCCTTCACATGAACTAGCACATGGGGAGAAATTGCTCCCTAGAGAAACAACTAGACATTTACTAATATATTTATTTTATACATTCAAGTTATTTGTATATTTTGATAAAATAAAATATATAAGATAAATTGTAATTTATCCAAAATGGCTAGGAAATAGCATGTTTCAATATTTTTATATTCTGGTTAATTAAGGATTGTGCTCAATATCAAGCTAGTAAAGTTTGAGAAAATATAGTTAATGCAAACTACACATAATGTGATTTAACAGTATAATGTTAATGTGCCACAGAGAGGAAAAAAAAGTACTACTGAACTGATCTTTTGCTTTCATCTTATGCATTTAAGAGAATCACCTTCTGACTAGGAAGGATAGACTAGTTTTACTGAGCCACCAAATCAGGCTACACATGACTCAGGGAGATTTAGGATTAGTTTAATGAAATGAGAGCTCAAAAAAAAAAAAAAAAAAAAAAAAAGGCCAGAAACAAAACCAAACAACAACAACAACAACAACAACCAAAAAAAAAAAAAAAAAACCCTCTTCTTTTGAACTATTCTGTGGACTGATTCATTAGAGTAGGACATTCCTGATAAGAAGGCTTTCAGGATCCATTCTGTAATATATTGATTCAGTGTTACTTGGTTTCTACTGAGAAATTAAACTATTTATTCAGGGTCACATCAGTACAGCAAAAGCAGGAAGAAATGAGCCCATTTCTTCTTGACTTTTAGGCCAGCTCCCTATTGATTTCATCATACTAATTTTTAACAGTAAAATATGACCTAACAATTTTAAATGAACTTAAGTCTTCTACTCTAGACAAATAACAATATAACAATATAACAAATAAGAAATAAGAAAAATTTATAGAAAGCTGCAGAGATGTTTGTGTTGTAATCAAGAATAAGGATGAATAAAAAGCCTATAGATGAGCAAATGCTTTAACTTTTCAAACTTACATTATTGACCAGCAAGCTGATGCTTCATCTACATCCTTCTTATTTCCAAAACTTGTTATTATACTGACGATTTGTGAAACTATAGAAAAAAATTGTGAAAATTACTAGAAGCCACTAGAGGCTCACTAAATGGGGAAAAGATTCATCTTATTTAGTAAATAAAGTAGTCAATATTTGTTTAATTTATGGTAAGAAATTTGACAAAGGTTTACATGATGACCTTGTGGACAAGATAGAAAAACATAGACTATTTAAAAGTATAGTTAGGTGAATCCAGAAACACTTGATTGGTAAAAATGTACAAATAGCAATCTGAAGAGGAATGTATAGTGGTAAGCTAAGGCTCTATTTTTACTCTCTTCTGTTCCCATTAATTTTTGTTTGTTTTTTGGAACAATTGGGGTTAAGTGACTAGGATCACACAATTAGTAAGTGTCAAGTATCTGCGGCCAGATTTGGACTCTTCTGATTCTAAAGCTGGTATTTTAAATATTGAGTCATCTAGCTGCCCCTCCATTGAACATTTTTAGCAATGAACTTTGATAAAGACATAGATGCATTGTTTATCAAATTTAAAGATTACACAAAAGGGAAAGAATAGGGATAGCTAAAAAATATTTGAAGCAAGAATATTTCAGGATTTTAATGGCTCCATGACAGTAGAGATATGGGTCCTTCCTCAAATGATGCAAATAACAAATTATTTCTAGAATATTTTTGTCCACATCTTCCCATAAAGCTTTGATGTTTTTTGTCTTTCATTTTTGAAGAAGACCAATGATATGTGATGTTTCAGTAAACTAGAGGTTGATGGACAATATCTTGAATTGTACATGAATCAGATATAAATTTGAACAGTCATCAGCTTCAATCTCTTTTCCACAGACATCTATGATCAATAGCAGGACAAAATCAAGATGATTAGTAATGACCCAGGATTCCATGCAAAGAGACTCTGGCCTCTTTGATATCTGAACAAGCTCTATCTAAGTGCTCAACACTATCTGCTTCAGCTGCCCTTGTAGCTATTGTAACAATTGTTCTCATCTGGCCATTCTGTTGGGGAGTTTTTCACATGCTTGGGATAGACATCCCCTATCTTACCAATGAGATTAAGGCCTGTAGGCTACCTTTGAACTGGTTTAGCCTACCTGTCCAAATAGTTTTACAAGGGTAGGGCTGCTGTACATGCTACAACTTCTTGGAGCCACAAGTGAGATCTGACTGATATGTGAACACCAAAATTAAATGAACAACCCTGAAAAAAGCTCAGCAAGCCTTCACACTAGATGTTCTCCCTGAACACTCCACATACCCCAAATCTTCTTTAGGGACTATGCACGCTAGAAGGGGGCTTCCTTAAAGTTTTCGTTATTACATTGGAACTAATGCAAGCTAAGAATTTGTTGTCTTCTCTCACTACCTATCACACTTTTATTCTTTCAGTCTTATTTCTCTTTCGTGGTATATTCTCACTGGTAATATGCTACAGCATAAATACCACTTTTGGATAAGTAATGTCAAATTCAAAAAGAAATATGTCACTGTGGACTGCAGATTGACTTAGAAAACCATATATTATCATTACTTGTACTTGTACTTTATTTTTATTTGTGTTAAAATTTCTCAACTATATTTTAATTTTGTTTCATGATATATTTTGTGACTGGTTTGATACCTCCGCCTTAGATGACTTGCAATTTTAATTCCTTGCAGATTTTGGAGTTTATAGCTATAAAAATCACAGAAAAAATCTGAATGGTAAAGATGAGTTTTTTGTTTCAGAGGAAACTTAGGGTCATTGAAACATTGCACAATTTCCCAAATTCAACCTGCCTTCTTCTTATTGTTGACTTTTGGACTACAGTAACCATCTCTAGTAAGCATTTGAGATATATAATTGATACATGTGATCAGTGTAAATCCATACAACCATATATCAATCAGAAAACACTTTTTCAATACATCCAATCTACCAAGGAATTTAATAGGCAATGGGTGTCTAAAGGATGAAAAGAAAAAAAAATAATCTCTATTTTGCATTCAGTTTTAGATGGAATATTTAACACTGAAAAACTAGATCCATTCAGAGGAGGAAGCAAATCAGGATAAATCAAACAAGAAATCAAGAATTTCTAAAGTGGCAATTTGCCAGTAATTGTGTGCTAGATGCTGGGAACAAAAAGAATATAAGTAAACAGACTTTGTCATGCAGAAATTTATATTATTTTAAGAGAAACAATACATTGCATATGTATGCATGTATATATATATGTATATATATATATACACACACACATATATTTCTGTCCATATATGTATATCAACCCACATAGTATAAAATATGCATAAGAATAAAAATATGTGATGATTGGGGGCACAAGTAGCTAGCATAATCAGAAAAGGCTATATAGAAATGGCATTTCAGTTCTATTTTGAACCCAAGTAGGGATTTGGAATGTGACAAAGAGAAGTGACTGAATTCTAGACATAGTTGAGATTCTGTGCAAGTATATAAACACAGGATACACTGTGTAAAGAATAGCTTGCAAGATAGTAAGGCTTGTCTGTAGTGTTGTGATAGGTGTAATGCATAATCAGACTGAAGAAATAGGTTTGAGTTGAGTATAAAGTTTTAAATACACACACACACGCACACGCACATAAGATTGTATTATATGCTATAGTTACTAGAAAGCTACAGAAATTTATATAGCTACTATAGAAAGCTATAGAACTTTACTAACCAGAAGAATGATATAGTAAGCTATCTTTTTAATTATTCTTGTTTAAAATAGTATTTATTTTCTCCAATTATATGAGAAAACAAAATTTAATACACTTTTTAAAAAAATTTTGAGTTTTGATTTTTTTTTTCTCCTGGCCTCCCTTATCTTCTCATATCACAGTTACATGGCAAATGTTCAATAAATGGATTGGAGAAGGAAGAATGATTTAGAAATTATTGTAGCCCTATTTCAAAGTCCAATTTTTCTTATGCAGCAAAATAACCGTATGGACATGTATATGTATTTGTATACTATTGTATTTAGCATATACTTTAACATATTTAATATGTATTGGTATACCTGGGCCATTTGGGGGAGGGGATGGGGGGAAGGAAGGGGAAAAAAAGAAATTATTGTAGCTAAATGAGCTTTTCCCCAAACCCTTCCAAATACCTGTGAATAATGATACTAAACCAATTTTAGACTGTTAGAACGCATGAATAAACAAAGTGAAACAATTTTTCAGCCCAGGACAACTTGGAAAGTCAGAGAAAAGATCTGTCATACCAGTATAAGAATAGAGCAAAGTCAGAAGCAAGGCCACACCAGCACATTTCTACCTCCTACAAACCAGGAACAAACCTCAGGTGACTGAATCAGTAGCAATTTCCCAACTTCTCAGCACATAGATACCAAAGACATCTTAGAAGGTTAGCATAAAGAATTGTAATATCTGGGTTAGAGTGGAGCACAATTTAGCAGAAGCTGCACCAGCATAGCCTAGACCCCAACAAACCAGAAGCAATAATTAAAAGCCACTGAATTAACAGCAACAGCAGCAGCAGCTTGGGGAGCTTTTAGCCACAGATGATTAGGGTATCAAACAACTGATCACAAGGAGATCAATCTCTCCTAGCACTGAGACAGGCCTTTATTTCTTTGCCCGTATTTTAAGCCAGATCACAATCCTGGGTGTCAGTCCTAGGGCAAGAACTAACACAGCAAAGCTTGCAGCCACAGTGGAGTGGGATCCCTAACTTGCAGTTCCAGGATAGAAAAAAGTGCTTGTTGTTGTCCACAGACCAGAGTACAGAGCAGATGAGTAGTAAACACAACTCTCTTTGAAAGAACTGAAAATTTATAGACTCTTGGATGTATCTCAGAAAACAATTATACAAAATCTCTGAAGCTTGGGACATTGCACTCTCCACCCAGGAAGCAGAGTCCTACTTTAAAAAAGAGTTAAAAGCCGAGGAAAATGCTTGGAAAATGAGCAAACAATAACAACAAAATGATTCTGACCATAGAAAGTTACTATGGTAACCAAGAAGATTAAAAAACACACTCAGAAAATAACAAAGACATAGTTCCTACATCCAAACCCTCCAAAAAAAAAAAAAATAGGAATTGGTTTCAGATAATGAAAGAACTCAAAATGATTTTGAAAATCAAATAAAAGAAGTAGAAGAAAAAGTGGGAAGAAATGAGAATGATGCAAGAAAATTATGAAAAAAAAGCAAGTCAATAGCTTGATAAAGAAGAAAAAAACTGAAAAAAAAATAACATCTTAAAAAATGGGCTAGGCCAAATTGGCAAAGAAAGTTTTAAAAAGCCAATGAGGAGGGGCAGCTAGATGGCACAGTGGATAGAGCACCAGACCTGAAGTCAGGAGGACCCAAGTTCAAATCCAGATCTCGGGCACTTAGTACTTCCTAGCTGTGTGATCCTGAGCAAGTCATTTAACCCCAATTGCCTCAGCCAAAAAAAAAAAAGCCAATAAGGAGAATGCCTTAAAAAGCAAAATTGACCATGAAAAAAAAATTCACCAAAGAAAACATTTCCTTTATGAGCAAAACTGGACAAGTGGAAAAGAAAGTACAAAAGGTCACTGAAGAAAAAAAATTCCTCAAAAATTAAAATTAAACAAATAATTTTATGAGATATTAAGAAAAAACAACACAAAACAAAAGAAATGAAAAAAATAGGAGAAAATGTATAATATATCATTGGAAAAACAACTGACCTGAAAAATAGATCCAAGACAGATAATTTAAAAATCATTGTATCACTTGAGAGCCATTATCAAAAAAAGAACCCTGGCATCAAGAATCCAGCAATCACTTTCTGAAAGAGATCTCAAAATGAAACTCCCAGGAATATTATATCCAAATTCCAGAAATCCCAGGTCAGGGACAAAATATTGCAAGCAGCCAGAAAAAAAATCAAATATCATGAATCATAATCAGGATGATACAAAATTTAGCAGCTTCTAAGAGGAGGCAAAGGATTTCAACTTATGTATTATATGTTATTATATTATTATATTAATGATATTATATTATCTTATATGAACAAGAAGACAAAATATAAAGGAAACTATCCAAGGTTTTTTAGCTTTTTGGATTCCAGATAACCATGGGAGTTTACTCTATCCTGTCTTCACATTATTTAAAAACCATGAATATAACATTCCCAAGTCTTTGCTTTATGAAACTGGCGGGCAAGGCAGAGAGGAGGATAGATGTCAAATATTTAATATGTTAAGTATGAAACTTTTGAGTAATTGGTTAACCTAAGTTTTCCAGTGAGTTTTTCAATTTCACTGCATGAGGAAAGAATGTCTTTTGAAAGTTTTGGAGGTAGCCACCAAGTGAACATGTCTGGACAATTATGGGGAAAGCCGTCATGGTGGCACAAAAAGAAAACTTTCTAGAGCCAATTGAGGAAATTGATTCCACAATCAAATGAAGTCATTGGCTTAGCATCTGAGAAAATGCTGAATTATATTATTTTGGAGTTATTTTAATAGTCAAAGCTTTTAACAGTTGTATTGATCTAGATATTGATTTCACATATATTTATGGCAAGCATTTTTGAGAAATCCAATTATATTTCATTCTTATTTTCATTCATAACATTATTTTTGACCTACATAAAGCTTTTGAGAAGCTTTTTCTTCTTGCCATAAACATAGACCAATCAAATCAAGTAACAACTACTGTGTCTGTTTTTTTTTGAGTTAGTTGGGATAGATTTCCTAAAATATTATTAGTTTTGGACTAGCTTACTAGATCTTTGGTGCCAAAGCTTATTTATTTTTAAGATGTCTGTGTAGTATTGATACCTTGTCAAAGTTGGGAGGGTTTCTTAGGTCCTGTTTTGTTTCTAGTTTTACAAAATTGTCTATAATGTATATGTGTGTATGTGTGTATATATATATAAGCTTCCACAAAATTGGCTTCCTCTCATTTAGAATTTGAAATTCATTCAATAGAAAATAATGTAAAGTCTGTTAAAAAAGAAAATTTTTCTTTACAATGATAAGATGGCAATTTATTCCAATTTTTTTAAATCCTTATATTTTTTTTTTTTAGAATTTTGGCATATTGTATCTTTGAAAATGAGCCAACATCAATAAATCCTTTGGGACAACATCAATAAATCCTTTGGGAGCTATACCAGAATAAAGGAGCATGGACATGACATTGTTGTTACTTTTTACAGTATTTGATTGAAAATATCCTGAATTTATTCCTAAAAAGTTTTATATTTGTCAACTGACTCAGATTAGCTTTCCCTCTCCTTAGTTTGATTTAGCAGGGGAAATATCCCTGTAAATATGTATATGGGAGTTTCTAAAAAGGTGGAAAGGGGAGTAAATCTCAGTAGAACCATCTGCCATTTGGAGTTTAAAACATCCTTAAAAGATACACAGCCAGAAGGTTTTTCTTTCATCTGGGGAAAAAAAAAGAAAAGTATGTTTCCTTCTAAACCAGACTCAAATCCCACATGTTTGTTATTATCATCATTGAATGGATAAAGGGTATTTTGTTGTTGTTTTGTCGTTTCCATTTTTAAATTTTAGATTGATCTTCCTATCTTGCCCAAACTAGATAGTAGTTTGGCACCTTTAGACCTGAACTCACCAATTATTGATCACCTGAGGAATTTTGACCTGCTTTATTTTCAGCCAGATTAGTGGAAAGTTCTAGATGAGTACTCAAGAGCTGTGGGTTTCAGTCCTGACTATGTTACTTATACGATCTCCTTTAATCTTTCATCTCAGTTATGTCTTCCTTAACATAAATGTGATAACACTTGAAACAATGTCCTTGAAATAGTCTAAATTTCAGCAACTATATCTTAAACACTTACTATGTCCCAGGCATTAGACTAGGAGGTTAAACTCTTTGGTGATATGTGACTCACATAAGGGAATGTATAACAAACCTATAGTTAACTTTAAAATTCTACACATAGGTAAGATATTATTGTAATTAAGATATTGATAATAAGATACATTGTTATTAGGGAATGCCTCAGAGACACATGCTTTGTCAAAAGTTAAACCAAGCAAGCCTGAGACCAATACTTCTTGCTATACCTTCTGAAGTTCCTAATATTACCCACTGTTACCAATTTCTTAGTTTCTAATGCTTGTGCACACAAGTACTCATGATCTCCTTGTTATACTAAAATAAGACAAGTGTTTTTGAGATTTAGACAAAAAAATGGTCAGATTTCACAGAAGTAACACTGACTCTTGGAATGGATCAAGAATTGCTAAGGGCATATTCAGATGTCCCTCATTCTCCTGATCCTACAAAAAATTTGTATCTCATAAAATTAAGCAACCTTGTCAGTGTAAGTGAAAAGACATGTGGAGATAAAAAAAAAAAAAAATCACCAATGCTGGGGTTTACCTGTCCCTGAGAAAGATCAATTCTGTGGCAACCAAAGAGAAATAAGAAATCAGCCTTCTCAGCTTTTGAATGACAGCTTTTCCCATTAGCACTTAGATTCCTCCTGCTAGCTCAATGTCTTCTGTCTAGAAAAATTTGTGCAAGGAATTCATCTCCTTTATAATATGTTATTTTTTTTCTTTTAATAACTTTGTGAATCTGTGCTATTCCTGGATGAGTAGTGTGGTTCTTCTTGAAGTGGCTGTCCCTTTGAAGCTGTCATGATCATATTTCTTCATCTCTGCATCAGGGAAGGAATAGCTCATTGACTAGGATGGAACCGATGACTGCAGTATCTTTCTAGAAGATTTTTATATAAATGAAACAGGATAAATAAAAGTGTAGTAGAATGCATTTTACATTAAGAACATATACTCCTGGGAAGCTAGATAGCACAGTGTTTATCTTATTGAAGATAAACAGATGGAGAAATAGAAGCAATGTTATGATGTGAATACACAATAGGACAATAATAAGAAAGAAATTATCGATTTGAGAAACAGAACAAATCATGGAAGAATCTCTTTCTCTGTGTGTATCTCTCAGAGATTGTCTCTGTCTCTGCTTCTCTATCTCTGTCTCTATATGTATGTCTCTGTGTTTCTCTCTGTGTGTCTCAAATACATACACACAAAAACACACACAAATTAGCCAGTCAATATTTTTGTTTGCCTTAATAGTAATTTAATTTAATCCTCAAAATGATGGAGAACTCTAATTCTAAACCACCAAGCATGAAAGATTTGTTTAATGAAATAGAAGTGGGAGAAAATTACATCTTAGAATTAATAAGAGGAGAGGGAAGTCAGGCTTAATCTGATGTGTATCCTAGATTTTGGGAAAACAGAAAGATGAAATGAGATACTATGGCTTGAAATTCTGAAGTAGAAAATAGACAAAGAGAAAGGAATACTTAAAAAATAAATCTGAATATACAAATAGAAAAAAAGTTATTATATAATGAAGTTATGAAGAAATTGACTAAAAAGACTGATATGGATATATGAGGTACTTGATCAAATCCACTATTTCTGTGGATTTGAAACCTGGCAAAGTAGGAAATGTAACTGGCATGAATTAAAAGTCCAGCTTCTGCTCTCTATTAAAGAAGGCATTGGGATGAGTTTGGCTATCTGCTTTGCCACCCTCTCCAATCAGAGGGGAGAGGAGGCAGAGGGAGGTGTTATCAATAAAAACTTTAGTTAGCAGCATGATAGTGAGTTTAGAAGTAATAATTTTTTTTCTCGGAAATGGTACCTTGTTCCTAGAAATCAGACTGGGCAGCAAATTCGAAGTGGAATGACCTCAAAGTTCAGTTTATTGTCAGTATATAACATGACTGTTTTTCTTTTTCTCGATGTTTGCTTGAGGAAGGTTCCAAATTTCTTTTTCTCTTAATTTTTGATAGGTCATTCTTTTTTTATAGTTCTCTTAGTTAATCACTTTGACTTATTATTCAGGAAAGTGCCTATTTGTAATACAAGAAGCTCAAAATATAAATTGAGTTAAATCCATCCTTTTCTTTTCATCATTCTGTCCCTGAGGTCCAAGATCTATTTGCTTGCATTATACCTTTCATCTTACTTTTTACTCTTAGAATTCTCTATAATGTACTCCCAGGTATACCAATTGTCTAAAAAGGAAGACAGGAATAATGGGAAGTCAAGTATAATCATAGTCAAAGGGGGCAATCTTGTTCTGTCTTTTCTCTTATTGTTTATTATTATTATTTTTTGGTAAAATCTCATTGTCCCTTTGAAATTTTGACTCTGTTTAATCTGCACTGGGGAGTACTTTGTCAGAGTTCCAAAAACTTCCTACTTTCAATAGAAGTTAGTACTAAGAAATATGATCTCATTTTGTAGAAATTGATCTAATGCCCCAACACCCCATCCGAGTATAATTTTTTTTGGCAAGACACCTCTTCCATCTCTGAGTGTTGCTTGATGCTTCTTCCTTTCTGATAGCTATATCTATCTCCTACTATTCTCCTAATAAGAGATCACTAAGCAAAATTGTATTGGAGGAGAAAAGAAGAATACCCAAGACAGATCCCTGGAGGACACCCAATACTAGTGGGAATGACCTGGATAAAGATACAACAAAGAAGGCTGAGAAGGAACAGTTAGAAAAAGCAGGAGAATAAAAATAGAATTGTGTCACAGAAACTTAGATGAGAAAATTTTGAGCAGGTAGAGTCAAGAGTTATGACAAGGTCAAGAAGAATGAAGATTTAGAAAAGGATATTGGATTTGTTGAGAGATGATTGATAACTTTGGAGAGGGCAGATAGAACTGAATGAAAAGTCTGGAAACCAGATTGTGCAATTTAAGAAGAGAGTGAAAGAAAAGGAAATAGAGATATCAGATGTAGATGGATTTCTAAAAGCATTTACCCATGAAAAATAGGAAAGGTGGAGAGATAATAGCTCAGGATGAGCAAATAAAATGAGAAAATATGAAAATGCTTGTAAGTTATAAGGAGACATATCATAAGGTGGGGGAGATCAAAGATAAGTGAAGAAGTATAATTTAAAGAGGGGTCAACATTATAGAGAAGACAATAGAATAAAATGGAATTATTTGCATGTAGAGGGATTTGCATTGGCAAGAAAAAGAGCCACTCCTTCATATGACAAGAGATGAAGTCAGTGACAGAAAGCATATGCATAATACAAGGGAGGGAGGAGGGGAGAAAAGGAAGGTCTTATTGAATATCATTTTTTCAATGAACTATGATTCAAGATCATCAGCTGAGAAGATGATGGAGAAGGAATTTCAGTAGAAATTTAAGGAGAGATGAAAAGGCTTGGAAAGCAGCTACAGTGAATGGGATAGAATCAATTTTAGAGACATAAAATAATTGCCTTGCCACAGTGAGGTCCCAGTTGAAATTATACAATACAAATTTGGACCCAGTCAACATAGTTTTGTGACTTTTCTCTATTTTTATTCAGTAACAGTTGAGTAAAAGTAAAGACTATGTATAGTGGGAATAATCCATGGTGAAAGCTCAGGAAAGAAAGATCAGCAACAGAATAATAGGGCAAAGGATTCAAGAGAAGAGAGCAATATAGAGTTGAACTATTTACCAAAGCTTTCAAGATAGGTAAGGGAGAAAAGAATATCTGACTCAGAGGTGATAATCTGAGAAAAAAACTGAGAGGTTGAGAGTTTGGAAGTCACAGTAAAGATCAAAAATAGAATTTGGGTTTCAAAAAAGCAAAAGACAGAGGCAAAAGAATAAATTGTGACCTGATAAAGGAATCTTAGAATTCCTAACTTAGGAGAGACATCTCTGAAGGTAATTGAAAGATCAAATATGAGATCCTTTTCTGTGGAGCTGACATAGAATAGAGAAGTAAGTCAAATGAAAGGTGAAATTAGGAAAACATCAAATGCTATAAAAGATGAAATATAATAATATTTGAGAAAAGTTTCTTTAATTTGACAAATTCAGTATTTTTTAGGAGAAAATTATTTCAGTAGAATAGGTACAAATATCAACTCACAAAGAGCTAAGTACTGGTTCATGGAGTAAAACTTGAGACAGG
Organism: Antechinus flavipes; assembly: GCF_016432865.1. Classification (NCBI taxonomy): domain Eukaryota; kingdom Metazoa; phylum Chordata; class Mammalia; order Dasyuromorphia; family Dasyuridae; genus Antechinus; species Antechinus flavipes. Next base: position 389,081,930 of record NC_067398.1, read on the forward strand.
AAGGGTGGGCCACTTTTTCTAGAAGTTTATGTGTAACAAAGAAAAGAGCACAATAATATGAAATTATGACTGGGTGTAGGGAAATGATTTTCATTTTTGCTTTTTGCTTTGTTGTTTTAGGATCTAAAAGACCTGAGGATATTTTCATGCAGAACTGTTAATTTATTTACACTTATTCTACTTTCCATAAGCTCAGGTTCAAAAAAGCTCTAATTGAAGAACAATTATGATATACCATTAAAATCCTGAATTATTAAACATTTAAAGAAGTTAATTACAATTTCACATATTCACAGAACTAGAATAATTATCACTCTCTACCATCCCACATAGTCAATCACTTGAAAAACTTGCTATTTTTAGCTCTCTATTTCATATCTAACTCTTCTCTACTCATACTAACCCTACCTTTGTTAAAGCCTTCATCAACCTCTCACTTAAATTACTGCAAATATTCCAAAGTGGTTTTTCCATTCCAGTCTTTCCCCAATCTAGTCTATGCTCTATTCAGCTATCAAAGTAAATTTCTAAAATGAAGATCTAAACATGTAATTCTCCTCCTCAATCAACTCCACTGAATCTGTATCATCAAAGAGAAAATATGGTTATAATATCTATTATATATATAATAATACACACAAGATATACATTCGTGTATATGTATATACATAAATGTATATAAATGCCTATATTGTATGTGATATGTATGTATGTATGTAAAGTTCATTCTTATTACTTTTATCCCAAGTGTCTAACATGGTCCCTGGAAAGGCATAGGCACTTAATAAATGCTTATTTATTGATTACATAGGAGAAATCTCATATGTTTTATTTATTGAATAGATAAGAATAATTTTCCATAAAAATAGGAAACTACCTCTGTTATCAGATCTATTTCTGGCCCCATAGTGCTTTAAGAGAGGCCCCTTAAAAAAAGAAATCCTCTGTAGCAAGGAAACAGGAAAGCAAGTTCAGTTTTAGATTTCCTGGGCTGATTTCACTAGCACAGGGCTCATGGGTCACAGGGGTATAAGGCAGCTACTTCAAATATATATCAAGAGACAGTTGGTACAGAAGGAAGATGACAACCACCTGGGATATAGCCACCAGCTGTTTCTGGCTCTCTATGAGGTAAGATAGGCTGGAGAACTTGAGAACAGAAGACAGGGAATACTAATGGAGAGATTTGGCCCAAAGAGAATGCAAGACTCCAGGGAAACACAAGGCACTAAGGAATAAAGGCCTCTGAATTTGAAGTTACATTTCTAGTTTGAACCCAGAGAAGAATGATTTATGATCATGGTCTGGGAAGTATCCCACTAGATGATGCAATCTAATTAGAAAATGTGTACCTGAGGCCAGCTCTAGGGCAGATCTTTCACAAATGGCAAATGTAAGAACAACATAAACTCCCAGCCTTAACTAAGTAAGGAACCCAAAGTAATTAAAGGGGTCTTTCAATGTGTTGAGCCTAGAGGAACAACTAACATGTGGGGACAGTTCTGTTGGAGGTTTGCCTTATAGAAACAACATGCCTGGAAGATACTGAACCAAGAACTGGCAAGGTTTAATCCTATAGTAAGGTGAAAAAGAGGAGTAATCTGCTCCCTTAAACAATACATATTAAGCTTCTATCCATGAACTACATGGAAACCATCTTGATCCATTTTGAATGTAGGGCTGGTGGTACCCCAGTGAACTATTAAATAACAGGTCATCACAATCCTTCCTTACCTCATAGAATAGTCTTGGTCCTCTTCTGAAATCTATAAGTAAAACACACAATTGAACAATAGTGAAAAAAGTATTACATAAATTATCAATAAGAAAATATTATTAAGAACAGGAGAAACTTAAGTTATATTAACTGTGGTCATCTTGTCTCCTGTTTGAACAATATGGAAATCTATAATTGCAAAGGCATTGCACTTTGGGGCAATTCTAATTCTTAGGAAGGCTCTGACATAAAATTTAAATGTGTCTCTTTGGATCTATTACTTATTTATTACTCCTGTTTCTTCCCTATGTGAACAAACAAAATAAGTCAAATCCTTCTCCCAGAATATAATCCTTCAAAAATGCAAATTAGGAAGTGTAAATTCCAAGTCACTAGAATCAGAATGAATTAGAGTTCAGTATGTCCAGATTCCAGCTTCACCATGCTATCCTCCAAAATGTCATTTTGGCAGTTCTTCTTATTTGTAATCTCAATACAATTTGGAGATTGTAGTCTGGATGAGGATAGTCAGGAACTGGGAATGGCTTCTCTCTTGAGAAAATGTAGGAAATGACCAGAAGCACAGCAGCACCTGGGTAATAAATTGGCCTGAGGGAGCCTAGCTCAGGAGCATAGCCCCAGCATCAGAGGAGTGAAATTCCATAAGTTATGGCTATCATGAGGCTCCTCAAATCATGAGGCCTGAAGTGAATGCCCCAACTTACCCTTCAGGAATGAGAACTGTTTTAGATTTACCATCTAAATGGAAGAAAATAAGAAAAAGTAAGAGTACAATTTTAATGGTTTTGGTCAGTTTACTATAGAACTTTTTCCTTTCAGAGAGTTATTTTTGAATGGTAAGCCTTGGTCAGTCTCTTGGGATCATAAGCAAATGGAAATCTTGCTAATATGCCCCCAAATGGCCATTTATCTCTACTAGTGATGAAATAGATTTTTCCTTTGCTAGCATTTCAGCAGATTTCCTCCCCTATTTATCTATATGTGAGTTTCAAAGGATTTTTACTTGTTGTTTAGACATTTTAAAATTAGAATTGACTAGAAAAAATATTGTAGTTCTTTTTGGGAAAAAAAAATTTTCACTTCATGAACTGAAATAATTATTTTTTCTTACCATTCCCTTATGTTCTTTTCTTTCTTTTTTCTTTAATAATTTATAAAATTATTTTGGGGAATAATTTTTAAAATTATTAAAATAATTTGGGGAATAAAATTTAGCCTGATTTTTTTTTAATCTGAAGGGTTTTTTTTTTCACATTATAAAATATAGCACCCATAATTTTTAAGTTTAGCTTTGCTCTTTTGATAGTAATACCATTGTGTTATTTTAAAAATATAGAAATTACAATTTTAGACATAGCTAGGTGACAGAATAGATAGAGTACTGGTTTTAGAGTCAGGAAGGTTATTCTTCCTGAGCTCCAAGCAGGCCTAGATACTTACTAGCTGTGTGAACTTGGGCAAGTCATTTAAAATTCAGTTAGCCTAGATTCTCATCTGTAAAATGATCTGGAGAAGAAAATGGCACACCACTTCTTTGCCCCCACCCCCCAAAAAAAAACCCAAAACCCTCAAATAGGTCAAGACATCACTAAAATAACTGAACAACTGAACAACAAATATTATGCATATCAATATAGTAAGAACACTGGGTAGAAAACTTGAATTTAAGTTCAATGCTAGTTATATGACCTTAGAAAAATGCTCATTTAGTGCCTCTAGTACTCAGTTTCTTGATCTGATAATGGAATTATGATTAAATATCCCTTCTAACTGTATAAACTTATGACCCCTGAAGTGAGAAGAACTTGGGATCCTTTCCTTTGCGTCTACATACCAACTAGATAGCACAATGGAGGAACTGGAATGAAAAAATTGTCATTTCCCACTCCCTATGACCTCATTTAAAGTTTTTCTTTGCAAAGATATATTTCCTTCTATTCTATTTACTTATTCCTACTTAAATAGGATTAAGTAATTTGCCCAGGGTCACACAGCTAGGAAGTATTAAATGTCTGAGATTTGAACTCAGGTCCTCTTGACTTCAAGGCTGGTGCTCTATCCACTGTGCCTCCTAGCTGTTCCTGAATACTGTTTTTGAAAGAAATAGTAAACAAACTTGGAAAGTCAAAAATAAAAAGGTTTTACTACTTTAGCTTTCTGAAAACTGAAATAAGTATTATTTTTTGTTAGTTACCCGAAATCTACTAGCTCATACACAGTTTCTATTTCCCCCTAATTAAATAAACTCAGTCACCTTTCTCCAGGAGTGACATGCTTATCTCTAAACCCAGCCAATCAATCAAGTATGAAACTGTATTCAAAATAAGCTCTTGGGAGTGAGCAGGTTAAGGAGTAAATGGGAAAGCAGTACAGCTAACATCAGAGAGCCTATTAGGAAAGAAAGAAAACATGTAAAAAAGTAAAGTATAAGTAAAAAAAAAAAAAGATATGTTACATAGGCAGTCTGTAAGGGATTACCAAGTGAACACAAATTACTCTGAGAGGGAAATAAAAAAGCAATATCAGCAAAAATAAGATAAAATAAAATAATAAAACAAAAACAAAACTCCAAACAGTTATTCAACAACTCACAACTCTATGCTGAGTTTTGGGGGATATACAAAGCAAAGAATGAAGCTATACCTGCCTGAAATGTATAGATTTCAGAGGGATAAGTATAGAAAAACGCAATATACACACTCAATGATAAAGAGGGAATATTTTAGATAGAGAATCCCATTTACAGCCAGGCAGTTTTGAGTCACATGTCTTACAAATTCTGGTAATGTGAATGTGGGCAAGTCATTTATCTGCAAGAGCTTTAGAGAATTCTCTAAGCTTAAAAATTGCTGATAAGGTATCAATCTAGAGTAGTGGATGGAATTTCTTCATCAGAGAGTTTGCTATACTAATGAAATCACAGGTCAAGTTTTATTCTAAATGTATTAAAAGATAAGTACCTTAATGAATTTAAATTATTTTCATTAAAAAAAAAAATCCTATGAGTTCTAAGAAGATTTGGAGGGAGAACATGACAAAAGAGACTAGGAGAAGCTTTGTGAAGGAGAGGCTTTAAACAAAGAATAAAAATTAAACAAGAAGAAAGATCTTTTAGAGGAAAGAAACAAGTAAGCAAAGGCATGGGTGCTAGAGATACCAGTAAGAAACAGGGGAGGTTTGGTCTGAATGGAACTTAAAGTTAAAGAAGGGGATTTTTGCCTCTTCTTCACTCTCAGTGAGACATAAATCAGTCTACCCAGGTGAGAAATCTTATTTTTATTCTAATCCAATAGCACTTTTTGTTTCCCATTTATAGTATTAAACCCTAGTTCCTCTACATGTCCTGTCTGGACTGTTAAAACTACCACTTCATTGATTTCCTATCTCTAGTCTCTTTCCTTTCCAATCCATTCTATACACAGTGATGAGAATAATATTCCTAAAATACAGACCTGATCTTATCATTAGCTGAGCACTGCTAAAATTAAATCTCCTTAGTCTCTTCAGCTTAGATTTGTCTGGCCCCACAATTGGGCTCTAACTATTCTTTCCAGCCTTATTTCAAAACAAAAACAAACAAAAAATACCCATACTTTCCTTCATGCATTCTATATTTTAGGCAACTGTTGGCTGACAATTTCTTGAGTATCTCCCACCTCCTTGCATTTACCCAAGATGTCCTCTATTTCTGAATTGCATTTACTCATTATGACTATCTTCCAGTACCTTTGCCTTACCTTCATATTAAGCTTGCCTGTTATCTCTGTGAAACCTACCCTGATACTATTCCCCTCTAAAGTTGTTGAAGCTTTCTTTTTCCTTAATTTATCTTGTATTTACATTTAATAGTTTTTACTAATTTTAACAGCTTTTTAACTCATTCTTCATAATCTGTCAATTCTAGTCACATTCATAATTTTACATTAATATGAATGAATATAAAACTGGGGAAATAGTGCAAAGTGCTAGAGTGCTACAAGCCCCATGCATGTAGATATAGACTACCTGACCTCTTTTCTCACAATCTTTGTCTGATTAAAGTTCTTTCAGACATCTTAAGAAAAAATGCTTATTACTTAGGTTTAGCTCATAGCTAGTCACTCTCTAAAATTGGGATACAATGAATAATCAAATATGGGACAGCTACTCATCTCCTACATGCAAAAAAAAAAATCTTAATTAAGAGGATATTTACAATTATTTATTAATGAAGGCATAAACAAATAGCAACAATAAATCTATTGTATTCTTCTGAAAGTTTGAAATTTAAAACAATCAAAGCACAAAGCATTTGATGGAATTGCAAAATTGCCATTCATTGTTATATCAAATCCTTCCAGGTTTCTATTTTGTTGTTATAGTTGTTTGTTTTGTTGGTTTGTTTATAATCCAGGTCAAGACTTGAGTTCTTCCTCCTGTTGGTAATATCCTCTCTACTAAAGAAACTCTCTCCACTTTGCTCCAGCAAAGAAATATAGTACCTTTAGGAAACCTAGTGAACTCAAAAGACTGCTTACAAAGCTGAACACAATAAATTTAGGAATTATTATTTAGTTACTAGACAAAGAAGAACAAAGCAGAAGAGGGATCTAGGCTCCAATATGGAGTCTTAGATTGCACCTAGGCTAGTTTCCTATGTTAACTGATGCTTTGTGTTCATAGATGCCATATGAGTAGGGGAAGGGGGAATAATCCCTTCTATCATCCTTCAGGAGTTAGGTTCAAATGGTGCTAATATGATTTTTTTGTATGAAGAAATAAAGAGAAATAACAACTATGGGTCATTTATTAATAACAGTCCACTGATGGAGGTGTTCTTCCTGTCCAGTAATCTATAAAGAGAATCTGTATATCAAAAAATTCAAGTCCTTTGTTATTGAGCTATTTCCGAAGAATCCTATGGAGTATAAATAAGGATATGCTCATAAATGTATAACTAACATTCCAGAAACAAAATAGATGTATATACAATATACTTTGAAATTTAATGTGCATTATTAATATTTTTTCAATTTTTTCAATTAATATTTTTTCTTAAGTCTAGGCACTCAACAGAATAATAAATTGAATTCTAATCTGCAGCAGTTGTTTGCTTTTAAAGTATAAATGCTCACAGCAAAAAATGTAACAATCAGCTTTTGCAAACTAGTACAAGCTGGCTCCAGTACATAAGTTGTAAGCAGGAAGGACCAAAATTCCCTTAGTTCAAGTTCAATATTTGGATGAAATGAGGGACTTGTGAGTCACTGAAGATTTAAAAAAAGGAGAAGGTTTACTTTGTCCATATATGGCAAACAAAGATATATAGTAGCACTTAGTTTCTCTGGACACAGTCCCCTTTATCTTCATCTAGAAATGCATCTGATCAGTTGTCAATGTATTGCAACTGGCATGGTCTCAGGCACCCACCAAATTTAAGAGATCCCAAGATCAGGAAACTATATGAGAAAAGTTGGGGCTAATCAGATTGTGTGAGAGGAGAAAGGAAATCTTTAGAGAACTTGGGGTTCAAAAAATTCTGTATGGAGAGAAAGTTGTACCAAGGTAAATGAAACTACATTAGGAAACTACTTTTACTATAACACATTTTAGTGTAATTTAATTCAGCTCCAGATACATATGTATCAGTTTCCATGTTGTATCCCACAAGGAAAATATGATATTCTCAAGTTTGGGAACTATATCACTGTTTTGGAGAGAGGGAAAAGTGAGAAAAAAAACAACAACAAAAAAAAGAATCTGACCATAGAAAGTTTTTATGGTGACAGAGAAGACAAAGACACAAACTCAGAATGGGACAAAAGTATCAAAACATGTAGGGGCAAGATAAATTGGAAGTGGGTTCAAGTCCATGGAAGAGCTCAAAAAGATGCTTGTGAGGGATGTAGAAGACCCTTACCCAAAATGACTACTCAGAGATCCCTCAGTAGAAGGCATAAAAGTTGTTTATTGAAAAACTCCAGAGGATGAGCTGTCTTATTGCAAGGTAAGAAAGAGAAAGCTCCCGGTAGGAGGGCTAAAGAAGTAGTAAAAATACATAGCTTTTATACAAGAAATTACATCATAAGTAAGAGCATTGAGAAGGGGAGGGGGAGGCATCAAATTGATTGTTGTTATTTGGGGAGATTGGAATGGAAGGTTTCTGTTTCCCTGAAATCTCCTGATTTCTAGGAAACAGAAAGTCAGGCCTTCAGGCTTAATCAAGCAGACAGTGGTCCAGCTAATAGACTAAATATCAATAAATGTCAAATACCAATAAATGTCATCAGCTCAGGTTAAGTAAATATGTTTCTAGCTGGCCAAGGCTCAAGTAGATATGAACTGCACATATTATACAGATCATAGGGGAAACACAGAAATAATGAAAATAAAATACAGAAAAAGAATTCATACATTTCTGTAAGTTCTTTACCTTATCTATTTCTCACATGCTTAACATCATATAAAAGAGGTAGAAGAAAAATTGAGGAAAGAAAATGAGAGTGATAAGAGAAAATTGTGGGGGAAAGGGAGAAAGAGTCAATAGTTTGGAAAACTTTTTTAAAGTTTAAATTTTTTTTAAGTTTTTTTAATGAAGGGTTTTTTTTTTTAAGTTTTTAAAAAATTTGAATTAGTCAAATGGAAAAGGAGATACAAAAATCTTCTGAAGGAAACAACTCCTTAAAGAGTACAATTGTCCAAATGAGAGGAAAAGTACAAAAACCTAATCAAGGAAAACACTTAAAAATTTAGAATTGGGCAAGTACAAACTAATGATTTTATGATATATCAAGAATCAATCAAACAAATTCAAAAAATAAAAGGAAGAAATTGTAAAATACCTCATGAGAAAAACAAGTGATATGGAAAAATAGACTTGGGAGAGACAATTTCAGAATCATTGGATTACCTGAAATCCACAAGGAAAACTGCCGTGATGTTCTGGAACTAGAGATAAAAATAGGCATTGAAAGAATCCGTTGATCACCTTAGTAAAGAAACCCTCAAAATCTTAAGGAATGTTATAGCCAAATTTCAGAACTATCAGGTCAAGGAAAAAAATACAAATGACTAGAAAGAAACAATTCAAATATCGAGGAGTCACAGTCAGGATTACACAGGATTTGAGAGCTACAATATTAAAGGATGGAGGTCATGAAACATGATATTCTTGAAGGCAAAGGAGATGGGACTACAATTACAGCAAAATTAAGCATAATAATTCAAGGGTGAAAATGAATATTCAAAGATATAGTAGGATTTAAATCTTTCAAAAAAACTAAACCAAAACTTTGACCTCTAATATTAAGATCCAAGAGAAGCACATATTACCAATTAATTCCAATACTATATAAGCTATTTGAAAAAATATCCAAAGAAAAAGTTTAATCAAATTCCTTTTATGAAGTAAGTATAGTTCTGATATGTAACCCAGAAAGAGCCAAAACAAAAAGAAAATTATAAGTCAATTTCCCTATTGTAATATTGATGCAAAATTTTAAAATAAAATACTAGCAAAGAGATTACAGGAATATATTACAAATTAAATTATAACTAGGCAGGATTTATATGAGGAATGCAGATTTGGCCTAGTATTAGGAAAAACATCAACATAATTGACCACATCAATAAGAAAATTAATAGAAATATGATTATCTGAATAGATTCTGAAAAAGTTTTTGACAAAAGATAGAACACAAATCAGGTATAAACCAAAATATCATACCATATACCAAAATAAATTCAAAATGAGTGCATGATTTAGACTTGAAAAGGTGACACCATAAGCAAATTAGAAGAGCAAACTGTCAGACTCATGGAACTTGAAAAAATTCATGCCCCAACAAAACATAGAGAATATTATAAAATATAAAATAGATAATTTTGATTATGTTAAATTAAAAAGCTTTTGTCCATACAAAACCAATGAAACCAAGATTAGAAGGAAATAGAAAGCTGGGAAATAATTTTTATAACAAATGTCTCTGATAAGGGCCTCATTTCTTTTTTATGATTTTTTAATTAATTTTTCCCCCAATACTGCGGTTTGTTTTAAATATTCTGTTTTGCAAAACCTTTGCAAAACCACATTTATCTCCCTGGTCCTCCCCAAGACAGCAAGCAATCCTATATATTGCAATTATTCTAAACATATTTTCATTTTCATCATGCTATAATACCAAGCCATTTCTCAAATATATAGAGAACTGAATCAAATTTGTAAGAATATAAGCCATTCCCCAAACAATAAATGGTCAAAAGATATGAACAGAAAATTTTCAGGTGAAGAAATCCAATCTATAAGTATATGAAGAAGTGTTCTAAAAAATTGCTTTATTTTTTAAAGAAATGCAAATTTAAACAACTGAGGTACTACCTCACATCTATCAAACTGGTCAATGTGACAAAAAAGGAAAAGAGATAAATATTGAAGAGGATGTGGGAAAATTGGTAAATTAATGCATTGTTAGTAGAGTTGTGAATGGAACAACCATTTTGGAGAGCAATTTGGAACGATATCCAATGGGGCAATTAAACTGTGCATAACCTTTGACCCAGCAATATCACTACAAAGTCTGTATCCCAAAGAGATCATAAAAAGGGGAAAGGATCTATATGTGCAAAAATATTCATAACATTCATTCAGTGGTGGCAAAATATTGGAATTTAAAGGGATGCCTATCAGGTGAAGAATGGCTGAACAAGTTATAATATACAAATGTAATGGAATACTATTGGGCAATAACAAATGATGTATATTTCAAAAAAAAAAAAAAAACCTGTAAAGACTTGAATGAACTGATGCAAAGTCAAATAAACAGGACTAGGAAAACATTATACACAGCATTAGCAACATTTTGTGATGATCAACTATGAGTGAATCAGCTCTCCTCAGCATCTAAGTGATCCAAGGCAAGTAAAAAGAACTCATGCTATTCATATCCAGCTTAAGAACTGGTGAAATTTGAATAAAGATCAAAGCTGTTTTTTATTATTTACCTCATTCTTTCTCTTTTTTTAATCTGTTTCTTCTTTCACAACTCCAACTCATATGGAAATATGTTTTATATGATAATACATGTCTAAACCATACCAAACTGCGTACCAACTTTAGAAGAAGAGAGGAAGTGCAGAAGAAAAATTTAGAACTCAAAGTCTTGTAAAATAAATGATAAAAATTTTCTTGACATGTAACTAGAGACAAAATAAAATTCTGTTTTAAAAAATTTTAAAAATACTTTTCTTTCTAGATTATTCTAGATTATTAGCTAATGCTGCTTATGTAGTTAACTTCATCTCTTCCTTCTTTTCTAAATATTTCATTTACCCGTCTAAACCATTCAACAAACATACATTTCCTGAGGGTCAACAAAGTTCATGGGACTATACTATACTTAATCCTTTCTTCCTATTGTATATTTTTTATTTCCCTTGGCTTCAATTATCACTATTCCTTCTTTGCTCTCTCCTTCACTCTCTTCTCATTGTCTTTCAAGCTTCTCAGAGTGGTAATTCCTCAAGATTCTAACCTTTATCTTTTCATCTTCTACCTCTAATACTTTTTTCATTAGTAAATTAATTCAATTCTATTACTTTACCCCTGTCTAAACTACTTGTGAATCTATGTCAACAGTGCAGACACTCTTTGCTCCAGTCCTTTTGCTTTTATTTTGCTATGGTTTACTTCTCCTATTGAAAGTCCCATTGAAACCTCACATTCAAAATATCCAAAACTGAGTTGTCTTTTCCTTTTTCCTGCTTTCCCTCCAAGTTCATTATCTTTTTCAGCATTAACACTCTTAACTTAGTCTTCCATGTTAAAAGTATTATACACCATGAAGAAGATAGAACCCTCCAAAATCTGTGAAGAAATAAGTGGAGAGGGAATAGGATTAGGTGGTTTACAAAAGAATGTATAGATTTATGACTCTCTGATAAGGTATCTAGATTAATGGGCAAGAGGTAAAGAATAATGTGGGAAATAGAAGGGTGATTAGAAGGGTAGGGTTATGGTACTGATGGTAATGGTAAAGGGACAAGGGGTGGAAAGGGTGGCATAACATAGGGTAGGATACAAAAGGATAATTACATTAACAAGAATGAGATCAGATATGTGCATTAATGGCATTGGAATAATTAGGGAAGGGAAGAGAGAGAGGAGAAGGTAAGGAAGGGAATCCATGGGTTGGGGGAGATTAAATAAGTAAGGAATAGAATTAAAGTAGAAGATTTAGCAGGAATAGGAAATAAAAGATTTATACAAATGCTACAACAAGGATCAGAAGTAGAATTTATTTGAAAAAAATAGAGCTAGTAATCATTTATCTCAAAGTCAAAATTAAAGATTCAATCAAGAGAAAAATCTGCATTATATGTCAGCCATATTAATATGGTTTTAGATGTGTTTTTATATATAAATGCATCTGTATATTTATGTATATATATGTATTTGTGTGTATATGTATGCATGTAGGTGTTTGTGTGTGAATATGTGATTGAATGTAAATATATATGTAATTTAAAATATATATATAGCCATGGTTAAATGTAGCCTGTTGGGGAGGGGAGAGGTAAGAGGGGAAAAGAATAAAGTAAAAACCACACAGCAGAGAACCAAAGAATAATTACAAGGAAGCAAAAAAAAAAAAAAAACAAGGATAATCATGAATAGAGATGTAATAGAGAAATGGAATGGCAGAAAAGATAGTATAATAAATATGCTGAAAAATCAGGTCATCTCATCTTTTTCCCAATCCCAATTTGTTCTTACCTGTCACTTGAGGTACTTGTCAATGGATCAAAGGAAAATTCTCTCAAACTGAGTTACCACATTGTTATACTTTTCAAAGTCATCCTCCCTTCACATTCATAGAGATAGAAAAACACTTTTAATGATTGATAATAAGGACACATGCAATTTTCAATGATGACAGTAATCTCTTTTATTATTATATATGCTTTGAATCCTTCTTGATATTTTCCTGGACACATGGCAATGTTGTGTTGTATTTTGTTTTTTATTTGCCATTTCTATCTTTCTATTTTTTCTTATTTTGTATTTAATTTTATATATAAAAGAATTCATCCCAGTTTGAGCTACTCAGTCAAAGAGTTACTTGTTTAGCACATGGTTACTTGTTTAGTACATGGTTAGCAGGACAGAACCAGTTGCAGAATGCACATGCTGCACAGTTTTCAGGGGATTATATAAATATTGCACTCTGCAAGATCTTAAACGTAAGCTTAATGTCCCACCCTCCTCTTGATGACATTATCAGATGGATATAAGAATAAAGCAACTGAAGCCAATGGTTGTGACTGCCTTCTCTCCCAATAAAGCTGTATATAAACATCTTATTAAAATAGAGAGAGAAATGTTTCTTGAATGTTTCAAATATTCAAATTGTACTGTCTTTCAGAATTGTGTTAGAAAGGGCATTTAAGGGGCAGAGCTAAGTGGAGAGAACACATGTCTTTTTCTGAGCTCTTCCCACAACCCTCGCACTTTACAGCAAATCCAACCTCTGAATTAATTTTGGACTGACAGAATCTATGAATATTGGGAGTGTAACAAATTACCAGCAGAAGATAATGTTGAAGATCTCCAGAAAAGGTCTGTTTCAATCTACAGCATATCTAAGTTTCCAAATTGTTATACTTTTGGAAGTTATCCACCCTCCACCTTCATAAAGTAGAAAAACACTTAATGACTGATAATGACATGCAATTACATTTTCAATGACATCAGTGACCAAAAAGTGTTTGTTATATGGGATATTTCCAGAATTTCATTTCCCATGGAACTTGGTGTCTAGCACAAGGAGAGTTGCATAAAAAGATGTTGTCTCTGATTTGAGATGATAAGACTTTGATTCAGACAACAAAGAAGAACTACATAGAAGAGAGTCCAAAATCCAAAGCCCATGGATATGGGATTTTTCTCCTCGTTACTGGAGATAAATGCTCTATCCGTCATGAGAGATAGGGCAGAGTTGGCAAGAATGGAAAAAAGCTCTGAGACCTTTTCAGGACTTTTCACTCTTTGAGTTGCTTCAGGAATTTCTAGATTCCAACTCTGAGGAAGCTTGCATTTAAGCAAAATGAAAGAGGTCAAACAAACTTACTTCAGATTGCTGAAAGAAAAAACTCAGAGAAGATATGAGAAGAGCTGGAAGTCTCCATCATGCCCCTATTGCCAATTTGCTACACTAGATACTTCAGGGACTTCCTCTTGTATGAGGCTAGAACATTTTCTTGGTAGAGCTGAGTTACCTCACTTGCTGTGGGAGAGTTTCTTCACTCTGTATTTTCTGGTGTATATATTTTTGTGCATACTTTCTCTGATTTCTGTTTTGCTACTATTTTGGAAAAATGTTTTTTGTTTGTTTTATAATTATTATATGTGATATTTTGTAGTAAAGAAGTCAAATTTCAGATATAAAGATTGGATATTTCCAGAATTTCATTTCCCATGGAACTTGGTGTCTAGTACAAAGGGAGTTTAAAAAAAAAAAAAAGATGTGTTCTTTGATTTGAGGTGATAAGACTTCTGATTCAGATAGGAATGAGGAACTAGGTAGGAGACATGTTTTAATGGCACTGTAACTCCATTCTTCCTCCCCAATACTGAAACAGCAATAAGAAGGGAACTCAAACCTGCAAATAACACCTTCTAGAACAAAATTTCTTAAACTATGGATCACAAAATTATGATTTATTATCAATAAATATTTCATTGGTATACCTATTTTATATACCTGTATGTAGAGGGTTACAGTCAGTGGGGAAACTCCGGGTAAAGTATTAAGCCCAGAGGGAACCTGCTAACAATGACTGGTTCAGCTCCCCATTTCTCCTAGGGGCTCTCAGCCTTCCTGAGAAGTTAGGGGGCAGTGACAGCCTTTGTTGAGATTGAAGCAGAGTGATATCAGGTGGCAAACTACATACAATAGCAAGTTGTTTATGTGGTCCCACATGCACAGTGTTATTTTTGTTACATTATATAAATGGGATAATACTTGAAATAAATGGACTCCATTTTTCCACCATCCTCAGGAGTCCCGCCTCATCACTTCTCCACTAGGAAGGTATATTTAATCACCCCAGTGTGGGAGCTCTAGAAAGCAATGGTATGTTTTGTCACCCAAATTGGGGGCTCTAGAAAGCAGGACATAACAACTCTATATGCGAGGTCATCCAAAAATTTCTCAGTAAACAAAAGAGTCACAAGTGAAAAAAGTTTTAAAAGTCCTGTTACAAACTAATAGTATTTGGGGAGTAAATATAACTCTAGTGTAGTAAACCCTCTATAAAAAAAACAAACAAACAAACAGAGGGGGCAGGTAGGTGGTGTAGTGGATAGAGCATTAGCCCTGAAGTCAGGAGAACTTCTGAGTCCACACTGAGTGCAAATCTGATCTCAGACATTTAACACTTCCTAGCTTTGTGACCCTGGGTAAGTCACTTAACTCCAATTGCCTCAGCAAAAAAAAAAAAAAAAAAAAAAAAAAACACACAAGAGAGCAGAATGGCCTTCAGTCCCAATTTCCTGCTTGCCCTCCTATTTGGAAAAGGGATTTGAAATAAAGAAGCTTCAGATGCCTCTTCTGCCTTCAGGGCACACTACACTCCCATGCCACATGTGGAGGAGAGCTCTCATAGCTATTTGGGATGGATCTTGATTCAACTTGGGACACCAATAGATCCGATATGTTTCTGAGATCCCTGAGAAACAGGTAAGGAGACCCAAGCTAAAGAGCAAAGAAAGAACAACAGAATACTCTGAACATAGATTGAATCATTGCATAACTGAAAATGTCTATCTTCATTTTGTCCACAGAAAATGCTTTTCCATTTATTTCTCACACCAAAGCATACTTCTTAGTGGAGATTATTTTCTGTCTTTCCCCCACTATTTATTCCCACAAAAGACTGGAATGTTTTTATATGCATTTCTATTCCTTCCATTTGTTTGTTTGTTTTTTAATGCATGTCCTTTTTCTGGTCCCTAAGTAAGATGCAAGATGCAATCTGAGCTCAGGTGACTTTGAATATTTTTTGCTGAGCTGGGATAAGAGACCAAGTTAAATAAAGCATATTTATTATTAGATATAACTTATATCTAACCCAGTAATTCATGTGAACCCATAATTGAGTAGAATGTGGGTTATATATCTCAGGGCTATTAGAATGCACTCTATATTTAAAACTCCCTACAGAATGAAAATTTACCTCATCCATCAATAACTCTGATTATCATTCTTGGGAAATATATTTCTTAAACAAAAATTGCTAAATAAGGACTAAAATAGAAAATTAATCTTTTATTTCTTTTGGTTCTGTCATTGGTAGAGATAGACAGTTACAGTTTTTTCTATGAGAATGTGCCCTATTATAGAACTTTGCATATCCTTTGACCTAGCACTTCCATTACTGGGTCTGTATCCCAAGAAAATCATAAAGGAGGGAACCCACATGTGCAAAAAATGATTATGGCAGCTCATTTTATGGTAGCCAAGAATTGGAAAAGGAGTGGATGCCCATCAATTGGGGATTGGCTGAACAAACTGTGGTACATGAAGATAATGGAATATTATATTGGATGCACAAACTGATTGTAGAAAGGCCTGGAAAGATTTACATGAACTGATGCTGAATGAAACAATCAGAATCAGGAATTGTACATAATAACTGCAAGAATGTGCAAATATCAACTATGAGAGTCTTGGTTCTTCTCAGTGGTTCAGTGATCCAAAGTATTTCCAATTGACTTTGGACAGAAAATGTTATCTGCATCCAGAAAAAGATCTAAGGAGACTGAATAAAAAAATAACTCATCCTATATTCACTTCTTCTTTCTTTCTTTTTTTTTTCTCTCTCCCATGGTTTTACCCTTTTGCTTTGGTTTTTCTCTCCCAACATGATTTATAAAGCAATGTGTAAAAGGAAATAAACTTACTACAATAAAAAAGAAAATCTGCCTTATCCTTCAAGATATTTATTAGTTTGACTTTTAGCTCTCTTCTTCAAGTTAGTAAATGCTAGTCACTTTAACTTTCACATAAAATGTCTTGCAGTCCAACACTTTAGTCACCTTTAGGGTTTTCCATGATTTTTCAAATCCTGATTTTTTTTTTCTTGTTGGTCAAACCTAGACACAATATGATATCATTCATACTTTCAATGAATCTATATTGAATTCTAATGGTAATAAATAATTCTTGTTATTTAAATACCAGTGGCCCATTTTTCTGTGGAATAATATCTCCTAGTTGGTTGTGTATAATGTTACATAAAAACCTGTTATCCAACTTCCTTTTTTCTATTTCATTCCTTCTTCACATTTTTATCCTCTATCTGTTCTATTGAAATTTACCTACCCAACAACAAAACTCATAGTAGATTTAGAGTCTCTTTAAGTTTAAATAAACCCTTTCCCAACAGGTATTTTATTTAATCATCTGATAACTGAACAAGATTGCTCTCTATTTCACCATGCATATCAATAATGGAAATTTTGTAGACTTGGTTTATTCAACCCAAATTGACACTCATATATAGATTTAAACTGATGATTGGCAAAAGTTTAGTGCCTATTATATAAAAATATTAAATATACAACTGGTTTAATAATGGCAAAAATTTAATGATTGCTAACCTTTGTCTTTTGAAGAGCTATGTGCCAGGGTGAATCACAAATTAGTGATCTTATATATTGTGGGGTTGGCATCATTTTTCTTTTTCTTCAGAATTCTGATATTCTAAGTTTATGCAAACTTAGAATGAAAAATTGTCTCTGAAAAAATTGTCAATTAATTCTTGGTTTATACAGATGACAATATACCAAAATGATGTTAATGTCAAAGAATGAAAGGGAAGTTATAATTTCATAGATAATCTAAATTTTGGATTATTTAGATATTTGGATTATATTTTGGAAAAGTCATATATATGGTGATAGTCGCAAAAATGTTATAAATTACAAGTTGTTGTAAATTACAAGTTAATCAATTAAGCCATTTTACAGTATGAAATGAACTTTCATGTCACAAGAAAAGATTAATGGGTGATAGACCATATCAAAAGGAGACCTTACTGCCTGAGTAAATATTACCTTAAGTTCACAAAATCACCAAACTACTTCTTCAGCTGCCCCCTTTCACTGGAAATGTATTTGTTTTCTTTTCTTTTTGAAGTTTCTTTTTTTTTTTAATCCCTTAAAACCCTAGTCATTTTATTCAGTATCCCTATAATTTTGGTCTATCTGATGTTTGCCTTATTACAAGGCATATTCTGCATCAGCAAAAGCTTTAATATCTGAACACTCCAGCTAACCTAAACCCACTAAATCACTAGCACACTGCAAAACACATGCCACTATCACCCTTATGCAAGCATTCACAATACCACCAAACCATATTAAAAGCCCTGAAGAAATTAAACTGGAAAATCTTGATGAATGATACAAAGTAGGGATTCTAGAAAATGTGAGCCACAACACAGCAAAAATAGCAGTGGGCAACTGTAGCTCTGATGAGATGTTCAGAACCAAACAGAATTAAATGTTGAGAGTCTTCTTCATGGGGGTAAATCCTCCGTTTAGCTAATTTGGGCTAATAAAAAAAGTGAAGAAAAAATATTTTAAAAGAGCTCCTGGATATCTAGTTCTAATGTATATTCTTAAGTTATTCTGTGTATGTGTGTGTATGTGTGTGTTACATCATACAAAAACACATGATTTGTATGTTTAGAATGATCTTTGTTTTAACTCCCTGGTGTGATTTCCTGCTATGGCCTCCTATCTTTGATCATCTCCAAGGCCAAAACTAAAGATTAACTTCAATCTATTGCCTATCAATAAGATAATCTCAGTTTGTTTGTTTGGTTTGTTTGTTTTTACCTAAGAAGAGTCTGTTCTTTTAAGAGTATCGGTTGTACAGTTGCAGTGATTTTAAGCACACATGGGAACAACTTCCATTATCTGTAGATCATTGTCATGTTAAATTAAAGTGGATGTAAGGGGTCATGATATTTTAGACAGGTATGTACTTCACAGGAACCTAATGAACTTGAATCAACTTTAGCTCAGTGCACTTGGACCATAACATTGAGGACTTTGGCCTAGAGCATTAAAAACAGAAAAGAAGGCTTAGCTAAGTACAGAGGGAAGTGTTGAAAGAAGTATGACTTAAATGAAGGAAGGTAACATGTAACAGGCTTTTATTCTTTCATGGCTTTCTCCTCTGTTCTTCAGTCTTTCCCAAGGATTATTTTGAAACCCTGAAGCTGAATTTTTCCATAGAGCCTCAGCTACCCAGATATCAGATAAGAATGTGACAACATAGGGACAAAGAAGGTGAATTTTTACAAATGGGAGTAAACTAGTTAGGGTGAAAGGTTGGAAGTCTGTCTAAAAAATCCTGTAAGAGTGGGATGGAAAGAGCCAAGTCAGAAATCAAAGGGAGGTATATAAACCCTTTAAAGTATTAAAAAACAGTATAAAACAATTTGTTATTTTCAGAAAGTGAGGGAGAAAAAAAACCTTGAAAGGATCTAAGGGTAAAGAAACTTGGGGTGGGAGTGAGAGAAATAACAAGTTGTCTTCCCCCTCTTATGCATTCCAATAGCAGAAACTTTGCCTGATATTATGACTACTATTTGTTTCATGCTGACTGTTCTTGGCACTGCCTCATGCATCCAAAGATATGTTGCCTGCCCTAAGGGCTCATAGTGTAAGTTACACAGACAATGAGCTAGGGAGAAAAAAATTGTCCTTGAGAGGAATGGCATCTAGAGAGGGGGAGGAATTCCACCAGAGGCAAGGAAATCCCCACCAATTCCAAGACTAGAGCTAAATATCTCTCATGTCTATCTATTAAGGCAGTCATGGTAGTGAACACTTTAGCTGAGACTGCACAATGGTTTTCATTATAATCTCCTATTTTCAGACACATTCTCTGAAAAAATAAACCTTACTGGCTGGAATTGTTTAAGCCCAAAGGGATTTTTTTCCCTTGGAAGACATTATCCCCCCAGTATTACAAAACTTACTGGTTTTTCTTACAACATTTTGGTATTCTCTTTAATGATTTTAATTTTATATGCGTCTTCATATAAAAATTATCTTGTTTTGTTTTGTCCCCTTTTTGGATCTTCTTTTTTATTTTCTGTTATGTACTTACTCCAATTCAATTGTAGTTATTCTTAAAGACTTCCAGCTTTTCTGCTTTCTGTAATATAGTCACTTCTATTATAGTGGATCAATTACATTAATGACAAATATTAATTAAATGATCAAATTAAATATTCTATTTGCAGTTTTGTTCTCCTTTGTGTGCTTTTCTACATAGAATTAATACTCTATGGTACAAAAATACAAGCATTATAATTAGAATAAATGAGACAAGCTATTTCTATAAATAATGAAAGGAAATGAAACAGTAAATAATGTTTTCTATCATGGAGGAGTGATTCCCAAAATGGAAATGTTTAACCAAATAAATATACAAACTCAGTCTTTCTACTCTCTAGTACACAAAAGTTTCTCATAGAAAGTACCATAAAAATGGTATTCATCACTTCAAAAGCAATTTTATATTGAGGCCAACATTTTTCATATTTCTTGAACTCTTCTACATACTTTCTAAGTAACACTACACAATTCATTTAACCTCTATGAACCTTAATTTCCTCACTTATAAAATGAGAGATTTAGATTTGATCACATAGGTCCCTATTAGCTCTAAATCAAGAATCCTATAAAATAGTGCTTTAATACAATTTTGTCATGATCATTAGAAATTAAATCTTTTTCATCCTATGACCCATTTTCTCAAGTTGTTCTTTTTCATTTCAAGTAATGAATCCTCCCTTGCTCTATTACAGCTTAGTTATTTTGTCATGTCTCATTATTTTGTATCCTTCTAAGAAGCTAAAATAAATATTCCATGATAGTGCTTTCTTAAGCACCACAAATCCTTTTTTATCCTAAATGTTTGGATGAAGAAGTATTATGGCTACTTGAATATTTTAGTTAACATGTCATTTACCAAATTACTTTAGAAATCATTAGAGTTCATGACTATACATTACCTGTCTTCCTTTGATTCCAATATATTAGAGGGCACATTGAAATTTTACATCTCAGGGTGATCCTTATGAATTTTAATTATTATAAAAGTCTAGCCAATTCTACCACCTTTTCTGTGAAGATTTTCCTGATCCCCTCACCCAGAAGAACTTTCTCCTTTTCTTAGATTTCTCTTTGTGGCAGTCCTATGCATTTATACTTTTCTGGTTTGTATTATTCTTTATTGCTTCTCTCTTTGAATGTTGCACCCATGTCTTTTTTCATGGATGCAACACAACTTGTAATCCTATGTATCTAATAAATATATGTTGAACTGACTTATTAAATCCCCAAACATGATTGAAAAAGTAATATTTAAATTTCAACATTGTTTTGATATGAAAAAGTGAATAAGGCAATGGGGGTGTGGGTAGAACAAATAGGAAAGGTATGTGCAGCTGTATGCTAGTAAATGTTTAACAACTGGCTCACTGGGTGAAAAAAAAGTACACCAGACATACTTTTAAGTTTAATTTACATTATTTTTTTCTCTTTTACTTTTGCAAATCTAGACAATAAACAAAACAATAATTTAAGACCTAATTCATAGCATTTGCAGACAAAGCTGGCTCCAGCAGAATTTTCTTACATATGAGTTAGAGGACTCTTCAAGAATCATAGTTTCTGAGAAGAAAGATTTTAGCAATGAAGAGAAGGACTGAATTTTGACTTTGTTTCTACTTCTAGAATTTGGGAAATTATAGTATTGCACCAACCTAAGCATATTTCATAGGAGTCACTATAATAATCTAACTTCTAATTATTGCTATGTAAAATGACTGACCTTAAATATGAATCTTCATTCCTGCTTCTTCTTCCCAATTTGGACTCCTTTCCACAAAGTTCTGGCCAGCCAATCCCACAAAGAAAGGTGAGGCTACATTCTGCATTCATTGTCAGGAAGAAAACCTGGGTATTATTAAAGGAATATAATATAGTCATAAAAGCAGGTTTTGTGTAGAATAAATTTAAGTTCAGTCAAATTTCTCACATGAAAAATCTTTGGACTATATAATTGAGGAAAAGAAATGTTACACTTAGAATCTGATCTACCTATATTTCTATTTATATCTATTCCAACTATTTATATATCTCATACAACATGTAGATATATGAACTACTCCTGAGAACCTCAAGTATGAAATTTTAAAATAATTTTAATCTGTATATCTACTTCCATAATTTACACTTACTTAGGTGGGTTGAATCCCTGGTTGATGCCTGATTACCTCTCCCCTCAGAAGTGTAGAGATGACCTTGCTGAAGGATTGGGGTTTTTCAATACTATTCATCATAAATCCTAAGTAATGGTTTTACCAATTGATTATCAATTAGCCAGGTTGAATTCATTTTTTATAAAAGTATACTTCCTAAAAGTAGTATAGCAAGGCAGTTATTATTCAAAACAAGCAAGCAAACAAACAAAAACAAACACCGCCGACCAAATGAGAAACAGTACTCTCTTCTTGCACACCCAAAGTCATTGGCTCAAATTTAGAGAGCTCATTTGTTAAACATTATATTAAATGCTTTGAGCTATTTGAAAGTATTTTCTCTTCTCATAGTCACCTCACAAAGTTCCCCTGAGGTAGTGTTCTCAGTTGGACTCTGAAGTAGAGTCCAATAAGCTGCACTTATTTTTTAATTTAAAAGATTATATTTTCTGGACCTGCCTTTCTTTGGTTTGAGATCTCAATTTCTAGATGGATGCATTTAATAATGTAGTATTACTCACTGAAGATTTTCAACTATTGTTGAAAATAAGTCGATAGTGATTAGGTTGATCTCAGCTGATTGACAGTTAAGATACAAACTAAATAAAAAGTTAATAAAATGAATTTACATTACGAGGTTCACTTTAAGTTCAGAGCACTAAAGAAACAGATGTGGCCATCAAGCCACAAACCATTTCTTGAAAAGAATCACGAAAAATGAGAGAGCTTCTGAAAGACTAGAGATGAACAATTGCCTCCATTTTCAACAAGAAAACCAATCATGCTTGTGCATATCTAAAAATCTTATTGCCAAAGATGTCTAGTCTGAGATAATCTCTTGAGGTCAGGAGTTCTGAGTCACTGTGGGCAAACTATATCAGACATCCACACTAAATTTGGCATTATTATGACAAACACATAGCCACCAGATTGCCTAAGATAAAGCAAACCAATCCAAATCAGAAAACAGTGCAATTAAAAGTCATTTTCTGATCAGAATAGGGCTGAGCTGATAAGTAGCTCCTGTACTTTTATACTAGACAATTCGGGGAGACTCAGTCTTTAAAAAACAAAAACAAACAATTAAAAAAAAAAAGGAGAGATAAAGTCTCAAGTAATTTGCTTTTTGGCTTGTCTTTGATTTCTAGAACAATTCTAGAGTATTTCATTAAAGGGACAATTTGGGAGTATTTAGCAGAAATTTGGGAGTATTCTTAGCAGAAAAGAGAATTAACAAAGTTTATGAATAAGCATTTCTTAAGTTGCTATTATGTGCAAGTATCTGGACAAACCTTGTCTAACTTATATAACTAAAATATGCATTTTAAAATGAGAGAGCTTCTCCATTCAAGGAACATATATTCTAATAGGGAGATAAAATATGCTCACATATAAGGACATACCAGACATGCATTAAAAAAAAAAAAAAAAAAAAAGAGTGGTAGAGGAATTAATTAGGAGAATAAGGAAAGTTCTTTTGAGCAAAGTGACATGAGCTGAAACTTGAAGAGAGCTAGATATGCCTACTAGTGTGTTAGAATTCTTACAAGGTACTAAGACAGTGGAATTGATAGAGACAATATTATCTAATTTAGCATGGTTCAATATGATTGATCTGATCCTACAAGGAGATGTTATAGGCCAGAACTTGAAACAAAATACTAAGTAGAATTGAGGACAATGGTTAAATCTAGTTTAGCATTGATTTAATCCTACAACAAATAATGGTTTCCTAGTGATATAATGATTGGTATATACTCAGTGTGGGGCATATAAGGAGAAGCTCTCAGGGCCAGAAAGGACAAGCCCACTAGAAGCTTTCGGAGGCTGAGACAGATTCATTCCATCTTCCACCTTTGTGCTGGCTGGAGGCTGAAGTACAAACCTTTGGATTTGGAGACATTTGGAGGAAGTAAAGGTAGAAGCTGGCAGAGGCAAAAGACTAGCTGTAGGAGCTCTCAGAACCAAGGGGAGGGATAAGCCTCTAAGAAAGTTAACCAGGCCCCAGGAAAAGAGACAAAACTTTGAAGCAGATAATAAAGGATTGGACTTTAATACCTGGCTACATTTGGGGTGATTATACTGAACTGAAACTAAGGCTGCCTCCAGCACCCCCAAGAAACCTGCTCCCAGAGAAGATTACATTTTAGAGAAGAATATTACACTAGTGGAACTAAGGAAGAACCACCTATGCAAAGTCATGGGGCCAAGAGGAAAAAATATCTTGTATAATGAACAGTAAATAGACTTAAAATGATTGAAGTTAAGAATGTTAGAAAGTGTATATTGTACAACTTGTCATAAAAGATAGATTGGAGCAGAACTGTGAAGGGCCTCAAAAGCAAAATAAAGGAGTTTGTGTTTTTTTCCCAGAATGGATCTGTAGAAGTTTTCTGAGGATAAGAGTGAAAGTCCATGGCTGTGAATTTGGCATAGTCAATAAAATACCTAATTTGGTATAAATTAGTTTCAATATCAACTAATACAAGAAATTGGGTAATCCTTCACAAAAAATTCTCTCAACCTGAGTTTCCTCAAATGGAAAATTTCTGTAATAACAATAATTTTTTTTTCTCAGAATTATTATGAAGATCAAATGAAATTATATATATATATATAATTTCATTTGATTTATATGCATATATAAAAAAACTCTTAATTTTTTAAATGTTATGTAAATGTAGCAATAATGGTGGTGATTGTTAATAAATTAACAAGGAGAGATTCCTGCCCAGTTATGGGTTGGAATACAAAGATTCTTTGTTATCTTCAATTCTAAGATTCTGAAAGTCAATGAAAACTGATGAAAAAGTATAGTGAAAATTAAACTAATGGCATACATTGTAAACATGTGGGTAATGAGTTTTGAGAACCTGGATTTAAATTGAGGACACATTAGAAAACTAATCTATTTTGTATTAAAATGAAATATCTAGATCATAAATTATTTGCCATTTCTAGCTTAGAACCTGAGACTTAGATGGAAAAAAATCATTTACTAAAAAGTCAATTCTGAGAGGGAGACAATTTCGCTCCCAAAAAAATTTCCTGTAGTCCTTGACCTTTACCAAAATAAAGAATGTGAAGTAATAACATATTGTTGATGATGCCTATATTTAGCTAATTTTCTAGTTAATAATCATTATTGTAAGATACTGAGGATAAACAAGTTGCTCCTTGTCCAAGATTTCATAGATAGAAAATAATTAGTAGATAAGAATTCAAATCTATGTCCTTTGATTGCAAAGAACATTCAGTAACATAATATGATTTTCTCATTTTCCAGCCACCAAACTGACAGTTTTTGAAAAACCACTCTCTTTTAATCCACATTTAGAATTTCACATTTCTTGTTAATTCTCCAAAGGACTTTTACCTATTTGAGAATTGTTGAAACTCTCCATGAGTGTCTGATAGTCTTTATCATTATCTGTAAGCAGAATTTCCACTACCATATATTTTCATTCCTTCTCAAACTTCCCATGACTCTTTTTCCCTGAAATTTCTCAAATGAATACCTTTGCTCATATTTTAACAAAAAATTGAGGCCCATTATTTATAAACTCTTTTCCCCTCTTGCTCATCTCCTATCATTTAAGAGATTTCAGTCACCTTTTCCCTGCTTTATGCATGTTTTATATGATGAAGTAGCCTTACTTCTTACACGGGCCAACACCTAAATTTTGTCAAATTAATTCAATTCATCCTATATCCTCCAAATAATTGTACCTTTGTTATATCCACTTTCCCCCTTGTTTTCAATCTCTTCCTCTTTCCCAATTCATTTTGTACTGCCTACAAACATGCCAATCACTCCCCATTCAGAAAAAAAAAACAGGCACTGGATTCTTCCATACCTGCTATCAACCTATGTCTCTCCTATCCTTTTTAGATAAACTCTTAAAAAAGGCTATCTACAATAATACCTTCACTTTCTCTCATCTCATTGCTTTCAATCTTGTTTCTGACCTTATTCCACTGAAACTCTTTTCTCTAAAGTTGCTAATGATGTTTTGTCAAATTCAATGGGTTTTCTCCTCCTCAAATCTCATTCTCTTTGACCTATGTAAACTTTGAAACTGCTGATCACTCTTCCCTCTTCGATTTTCAATCCATGACATCAATCTCTTGTATTTTCATCTTATCTATTAGGCTCTTCCTTTCTGCCTGCTTTGCTGGATCTTCTTCAAGAGTCTGCCCCCAGATGTCCCGTAGATGTCCCTCATAGTCCTGTCCTGGGCTTTGTTCTTTTCTCCTTTATACTGCTTCTCTGGTTATCTGATCAGGTCCCATGGATTTATTTACCATCTTTATGCTAATCATTTTCAAATCTACATTTCCTTTCTCAATCTCTCTACTGACCTCCAGTCAGTATACAACTGCCTCTAGATATCTCAAATTGGATGTTCAGTAGATATCTAAACTCTACATGTGCAAAAAAGCACTTAATTGTTTTTATTCCCCAAACATCTCTCTCTTATCTATTACCTTCTACTATCTCTAAATTCTTTAGATCATCCTGGATTATTTATTGTCCCTCATCCCACATATTTAACCTGATGCCAACACCTGCTTACTTTACTTTTGCAACATCTATCTTCTCTTCTCTGACATTGCCATTAAATTAATTCAGGCCCTCATTACCTCACATCTGAACAATAATAATAGCCTGCTGGTGGGTTTGTCTGCATAAATCTCTTTCATTCAGCCAGAAAGTGATTTTCCTGTAACAGAGTATTCCTACTCAATAAACTCCAATGTTTTCCTATTGCCTCCAGTTTGGAATTCAAAGTGCTACATAACCAAGGCCCTTCCTACATTGCCATTCTTACACCTTATTCCCCATAATTTCTTCTCTGGTCTAATAACATTGACCTCTTGGTTGTTCCACAATTATAACACTTCTTCATCTCTTATTTCTGCTATTTTCTCTAGCTTTCCTTCAAGCTTGAAATACTCTTCCTTCTTCTGACCATCCTAGCTTCCTTTGAGTCCCCCCCCACCCCCCTCCATCTGTCTCTCTCTCTCCATATATGTGTGTGTGTGTGTGATTATGCTAATTATATTAATGATATGATTTTATATTTTATTATTAGTTATAATTTTCTTGGGAGTATTAATTAATGATTTCTTTCAGGGAATAATTGCTGTTTTGTTTTCACCTTGTTCAAGAGTTTTTAGAGAATTGTGCAGTTTTCTCCCTTGATTTATTGAAATAGTAGCCTTTTTTTCAAGGAGGGAGAGAGATTATGTGTAGGAAAAAATAAAATAATTAGATTACATAAATGAGTTTCAAGAGCTAACAATTGACACAAAGAGATTAGGTTATAGTTCTAGAACCCTACTTTCATGAAGCATGAGTTAAATTCAGAAATATATGTGCGTGTATATATATATCTGTGTATATATGTACATAAACATATATGTATAAAAGTTTTCTAAATGTATAAAGAAATGAGAGGTGGAGGGAATAGAATAAGGAAATTATATA
This sequence comes from Antechinus flavipes, assembly GCF_016432865.1. NCBI lineage: Eukaryota > Metazoa > Chordata > Mammalia > Dasyuromorphia > Dasyuridae > Antechinus > Antechinus flavipes. Next base: position 389,109,481 of record NC_067398.1, read on the forward strand.
GAAGAGTGTATAGAATAATGGGAATAGGATAAGGTATATTTGGAATAGGATAAATAAAAAGGGAAGGAAAGCCTGGAGGAAGAAGAAAGACATAGGTAGGTTAATTAACAGGAAAGAAAAGTGTGAAGAAGTTAAGCAGAAGAGTCAACAGGGATAGGAAATGAGAGATACACACAAACAAAATAATGATAATCAGCAGTACAATTCATTAGGAAAAAAGCAAAGCGTCGTCTTAAAGTTAAAGCTAAAATAGATTTAATTAAAAGAGAATAAATAGGGAAGCTGCACTACATGTCAGCAATATTAATCAATATTATTTTAGACTATTTATGATTAGATGGTATAATGTTGTAGTGTGGGAAATGATAAATTGATGGATTTTTAAAAAAAGACTTGGACTTAGAGAACAATAATATTATGAGCTTACATAGATGTACATGAAGATATATGTGTTCATAAGCATATGATTATAATTACCTTTACATTGGGAATGTGTGTGTGTGTGTGTGTGTGTGTGTGTGTGTGTGTGTTGATGGGCCTATGCTTAGTTGTAACCTTCTTCAGGGATGTAGTGGGGGAGGAAAGGGTAAAAAAGAATAAAGTAAAAAATGTACAGCAGAGAAGAAAAGGTATCCTACAAGGAAGTAAAGAAAAAATGGATATCTACGAACATAATACATAGTGCTTGTTATATATGTTTTCTTGAAATGGAAATATATTGTTTCATATTTGAATCTTTCTTTATGTTCTACTGCACTCATGGCAATGTTTTTTTTTTTTTAATTATCTTTCTATTTTGTATTTATATTTTAAATATTTTTTAAAGGGAGAAAAAGATTACGAAGTTGGAAGGATTTAACTTCAAATCTGTACTCAAGAAGGTACTAGCTGTGTGAGTCTAGAAAAGTTATTTAAATTCTGGTCTGATTCCCTCAACTATAAAATGGGAAAATAGCATTCACCTCCCACAGTTACTGCAAGGATCATATGAGATATTATTTGTAAAAATTCTTATCCTAATACCTGAGATAGAATAAACAGTATATAAATACTTATTCTCTTCCTGCCCCTCTTCCCTTGGCCAAAACTAATAAACAAATACATATACTTCTCTATCTCCTTATAATCTGTATGATAATGACTTTTTTCTTGAATATCTTATCAATCTACGATGTTTTCTAAATCATGGTGGAGTAAGCTATATTGGGAAGTTAATATATACATTTTCCTATTGCTCTATCATCTTGAATCAATTTCAAATATTTAGTAATTTTAAGAAGTTAATACCAGGGAAATTTAGAAAAATTTCTTATAAGAATTGACAACATAACTATGCTTTGAAGAAGGCTAGAAATTCCATTAGGTGGAAGTAAAAAGAGTTTTAATTTCATGCTATGGGACTCCTTGTGCAAATGCATAAGAATGGCCAATGGAATATTGTTTCTTATGAGTCTCATTCGACAAAATAAAAATGGCCAAGATTAACAGGAGAGAAAATAGAATATAAATATATAGATATATATTAAAATCTTAGGGAAAGAAATTGAACAAGCCATCAATGAGCTGCCTAAGGGGGAAAAATTTTTCTCACACCAGAGGAATTCACAACTGAATTCTACATATATATAAAGAATAATTCATTTCAATGATATATAAAGAATTTGGAAAAGCAAAAAAAGAGTATTTTCCATTTCCTATTCAACATCAAATTGGTGCTGATACTTAACTCAGGAAGATGAAAAACAGAGAAAAAAAAATCTATACACCAATTTCTCCTGATACAAAAAATTTAAATAAAATATGGGCAAGATTATAGAAACAAATCACAAGAATTATGCCAAGTGAGATTTATACCAGGAATACAGTACTTGTTCAATAGTAAAATTTTCAGTATAATAGATCATATCAATAACCAAATCAAAAGAAATTACATGATTGTCTCAATAGATACAGAGAAATCTTTTAATGAAATACAACATTCTTTTCTATTAAAAACACTAGAAAGCATAAGAATAAAAAAAATATTTCTTTAAAATTATAAGTAGTATATATCAAAAACCATTAGCAAGCATTATCTATGGTGGATATGTTAGAAGTCTTGCTTATAAAATCAGAGATGAAGCATGGATGCCCATTTTCACCACTATTTTTCAATATTTTACTGAAAATGCTAGCTATAGTAATAAAAGAAGAAAAAGAAATTTGAAGGAATTAAAAGAAGCAATGAGGAAATAAACTATCACCTTTTGTAGACAGTGTGATGGCATACTTAAAGAATCATTAAAAATCAACTTAAAAGCTATTGGAAATAATTAACAACTTCATAAAAGTTGTAATATAAAATAAACCCTCATAAATTATTAGCATTCTATATATTACCAACAAAATCCAGCAGCAAGAGATGAAAAGAGAAATTCCACTTAAAATAACTTCAGAAAATATAAACTACTTGGGAATCTGCCAATCCAATACAAAACCAGGAATTATATGCACAAAATTTGTTATACAAATAAAGTCAGATATAAAACAATTAGAAAATATTAACTGCTCAAAGTTAGGCTTAGTCAAAATAACAAAAATGAGAATTCTATTTAAATTAATGTACTTATTCAGGGACATACAAATCAATATCCCAAAAATACTTTATAGAGCTTGAAATAACAATAACAAAATTCATCTAGGGGAATAAAGAGGAAATTAAAAAAAAATGAAAGCAAGTTCCTCTGATACAGGTTTAATTTCTCAAATATATATAGAACAAAGACAAATTTATAAGAATAGAGTCACTCCCCAATTAATAAATTGTCAAAATATATGAACAGGCAATTTTCAGATGAAGAAATCAAAGTTATCTATAGGTCACATTAAAAAAAAAAAACCTTTATATCACTATTAATTAAAGAAATGTACATCACAGCAGTTCTGAGTATTATCTTACACATATCAGATTGGCTAATATAACAGGAAAGTAAAATGATAAATGTTGAAGGGATGTGGAAAAATTGGGACATTAATACATTGTTGATGGAATTGTTTACTGATCCAACTTTTCTTGAAAACAATTTGTAATTATACCCAAAGGACTTTAAAACTGTACATGAAATGTAAATGTAATACCTGTACTAGGTCTATTTTCCAAAGGTATCAAAGAAAAAGGATTTATATATATCAAAAAAAATTTATAGTAGCTCTTTTGAGGTGGCAAAGAATTGGAAATAAAAATATGCTTATCAATTGGGCAGTGACTGAACAAGTTGTGGTATATGATTGTGATGCAATACTTTTGTGTTATAAGAAATAATGAGCAAGAGGCTTCCAGAAAAATCTGGGAAAACTTATATGAATTGATGGAAAATTAAATGAGCAGAACTTGGAGAACATTGTACATACTTGCAGCAATATTGTATGATGACCAATAAATTAATTAGGTATTCTAAGCAATACAATGATCCAAGGGAATTCTGAAGGACTTTGATGAAAAATTTCCATCCACCTCCAAAGAAAGAATTGATGGAATCTGAATGTAGATCAAACCACAATTTTTTTTTAAAGTCCTTTTAAAAAATAGTGAGGAGAGAGAAAACATAGGTCATGTTTAAAGTTTTAAGTTTAGCCACAATTATGGAAGAGATACAGGCTAAGTTAGTTGAAACTGAAGGAATAAATGAGATTTCATTTTGTTTGAACATGAAGAAACAATGCACATGTTTGCAAAGAGTAGAAAATGGGCCAGTAGACAGGAAGATATTAAAAATAGTTAATATAGCAGGTATGACAGAGGGAGACAATTTCTTGGGATTGCTTGAGTATGTATAGGGTTAACCTTGGTAAGGTATAAGAATATGTCATCATATGAGACAGAGGGGAAAGAGGAGATAGTGACAGAAGGCATAAAAGTGGGATGAGAACAAGAAGAGGAAACCTGCATTGAATAGCATCATTTTTTTAGCTATATAATATGAGGCATTTTTTTTCCCACTGGGACAATGGGGAAGAGAGAGATCCATGGGAGAACTGAGGAAGGATGAAAAGGTTTGGAGGAGATGTATAGAAAGTGTGATGGTGAGTTGAGACAGGATATATAAGAGGACTGCCTAGCATCCCCAAAGACCCAGCTGCGTTTGTATAAAATACATTTGTGGTGGACCTAGTCACGACAATTATGTAATTTCTCCACCTTAACTCAACAGCACATGTATAGGAGCCAAGGTGGTAAATGACGGTGGGAGTGATACAGGCCGGAGGTTTGACTGTACACAATCAGCTATATGATAAGCATTAGGGATTATAGAGAGGACAGTGGAATTGGTTCTCTGAGGAGTGAAAATGGGGAAAAGATGAGAGACTGGCTATTACAGGAGCAATGGCCTAAAAAAAGAATTAAGGGGTTTTGAATTTAGAGGTAATGGGGTTAATATAGAGTAGATTTTGGTAAGAGATGGCAGAAGGTGAGGTAAAAAGCCAATAGATTATGGTCAGACAAAGGGAATTCAGAATTCATGAATGTGTCAATGGTATATGTGTTGACAATAGCAAGATCAGTGTATGTTCATCTTTCTATATGACTGCATTGGAGTAGAATAGTAGCTCATAAAACATAAATAAATTGAGGAATTAAAGCTTACCTTGTTTGGTTTATAATCAATACATATGGTGAAGTTTCCTAGTATAAGGTCAGGAATTGAGGAGAAGAGAAAAATTGTGAGCCATGTACCAAATATTGAGGAAGGAAAAAGAGTGAACTGGCAGTTTGTAGACAACAATTCCCAGAACTTTGATTGAGTGGGAGAAATGATATGTATTAATCTTAAAATCTTAAAAGAAGAGCACTTATTGAGTTATGGGATCTTCACTGATCTTCAGTTTTCTCATCTGTAAAATGAAGGAAGTGGACTAAGTGATTTCTGAATGACCTTTTAGTTCTTTGTCCATGATTCCATGATGAGCAAGTTATTTTTCAGGAGTAAGAACTTCCCATTTATCAATAATGTACTAAATGTCTAGTATTGATCTTACAAGGTAGTCTAAAAGATACAAAAGCCAACTATGACATAATCATGTATCTGCTGTAAATATCCATTTCTCTAATAATTCCTCATTCTAGAGTTTTTGCACTTTGCATTAGGGTTAATAATCACTATACATATGTGTATAACATCAGAAATTTTATGATTCTTAATAATCTCCTAAATTATGTTCACCAGTATTAATTTTTTGTAATTGGATTGCTTTATAGTCATTTAGAAGTCAAACTCTTTCATGCTATTCAGCCCTGTTTTTTTGTTTTTATTTTTGTTTATTTTCCTCTATAATTAAATCTCCTGGAAATTTTTTGAAGGTCAAAGTTTGGAAGATCTTAAGTATATTGTCAAGAGAAGTTTTGAACCTTCCTCCAAAACTTTTTGGCAAAGTTAGTAGCAGTTGCCATTCACAAATTATTACAAGGATACCAGTAGTTTTCTCATTTATTCTTCCATCTTTGAATTATTTAATGTTATTCTTATCTATCTCCCTAAAGAAACCAGACAGATTGAATTATGGTGAATATGAGACTCAAAGATGAAGTAGAAGAGTTAATGTTTCAGTTTTCTTGTTACTCTTACTATTATCCTCCTATCTAGTCCACACTGACCATTATCTACATGCCATACTGCAGGAAATCTATGTTTTGATATTGCTCACAATAGACCAAAAACCTTTTCCCCAAATGTAGTAACCATTTTGGGCATCATTCTATGGCAATGGGAACTTCTGAATGAAGTCTTTTTAGTAGAAGGAAAGAAAGAAACAAGAAAGCATTTGTTAAGGGCCTACTAGTGTCAGACACTATAAGTGCCTTACAAATATTGTCTCATTTGATTCTTACTTTAGTCCTGTGAGATAGATACTATTATAAAAAGCATTTTACAATTGAGGAAACTGAGGGAAACAGAGAAGTAAATTGCTCAGGATCACATAGCTAGAAGTTTCTGAGGCTAGATTTGAACTCAAGATTTCCTGACTCCAGCACTCTATCCATTGTTCTGCCTACACTTCTTTACAGTAGAGATTGGCACCAGCTTTGCAGCTTACATTTTTAAAGATTTTTTTTTTGGACTCTGAGATTTTACATTTATTACCCAGGATCACAATTCTCTACACCTATGTCTCTGTCTATATAGCTATATCTGTATTTATCAGGAGGAGATTAACCAATATTATTACTGAAGCCAAATGAAAATTACAAACATTTGAATAAGATTGGATAAATGAATAGCAATTTTTGTATCTAGACCTACAAAAATGTATTTAGTGTGACAAGTACCCCCAAATTAATTTTTTGAGACTAAGATCAGTTGAGTGGAAAAAGAGGAAATAATTAGATAGATAGCTAGATAGCTAGATAGAAGGCATGTAGCAACACCCTATGAGAAAGTGGGAGTAGAGACTCAAATGCACCTTTTCTCACCATAGGCAGAAGTCTTTGCTTGAGGGACTACTATAATGGGAGCGAATTGGGCAGGTTATACAGATATATTTCCTCATAGAAATGTCCTCCTATTTTAACTAATTATTCTTTCTAATTGTGAGCTAAGCTGAATTGTTTCTACCTACTAAAGGGAAATGAATGCTATGTATAATCTCTCAATTTCATTACCTTTTGGGGCAAAATCTTTATTTTAACACTCTAGTTCAGATTTCTTTTATATTTCATAAAAAAGGATAAATTAGTAACATCCATGGTAGGGTACATATCATTCCAGCAGGCATCATTGTACTAATGTGCATTTTTGAGCATGGTTTTGTTTTGTTTTTTTTCATTTATTTTAAATTTGTGGTCCAGTGCAATGAGCTGAGGAATATATTAATAAAATCACCTTAAAATAGTTTCTTTGGGTCAACTTCCAGAGATTCAATTGTCCTCCTTAAACTTTCAAAAGTAGAAAAGTTAAACTCCAACAAATTTCTTTCTGTATATGTATTCAGAACAATAGATGATAAGATAAAACCATCAAAATTATCTGTTGTAAATATGAATGATGATTCTGTGATAGTTTGGAGAGACAGGAATAGGTTTACCTTAATTTCCAAAAGTTGCAGCACTTTACTAACACTTCTGCTTTGCCTGGATGAAGGATTAATCATTCTATTAAACTTAAATGGAATTCGCAACATGATGAAAATGCAGGACTAGGGTTTTTGGTGTGTTCTGTGTGTTAGAACCCAATTATTTAGTGGACAGAGCAGCCACTGGAACAGTGAAAACTATCCCTTTAGGTCAGAGAAATTTATTAAAAAGTGAACTATTAACTGAAGTTAGAGAGGAGAACTGTCTAGACCAGACCTCCCTGGCCTTCATTAAGTTTTGTAAAACACACACACACACACACACACAATTAAAAAGATGTCAGGTTCTGGGTCACTCAGAATTCAACAACTTCAGCTTAACATATTCCCAGAAATCATTTGAAAATCAGAGAGACAACTAACTGTTCTTTTACTTTTTATAGATTTTTTAGATCTTATCAAATATTTGCTTTGGCATTCAACTCAATAGAAGTACTAACTTAATTTTTTCTTTTCTGTTTAATGATATATCTTTGAATAAATGTAGAATGCACATAAACTTTTTGTTTTAAAATCTAAATTCATATTCAAATAAGGGAGGTATTTTACTGACCTTTACTTAATTTTCTAAACCTATAGCAACCCTTTTTACTCAGAAAATGTTTAGTGAATATGGTCTTGTTGAATTATACTAGATTTAAATCAAATATTTGAATATGTAATATTCTCTCCCTCTCTTTCTCTTTCTCTCCACACACACACACACACACACACCTAAACATGAAAACTATCCAATGCCAATGCTGTGGCCTTATAAAATTCCAATATCTGAAAAGCACAAAATCCCAAATTAATATTTCAATAATATACATTTTTAAATAAAAAAATGTTTCTAGTGTTTCGATCTTTTAACATACTGCAGAACACAGTTATTTTACCTAGAAAATGAAGATATTGAACTAAATATCTACTAAAGTCTCTTCCAACTCTGAATCTATGCATTCTGACCATGTGTTAAGCACTGGGTAAGGATTAGATGGGGAGCAGGAGATAAGGATCGCAGAAGATATAGTAATATTGATGTAAAAGAGAAAAAAAAAGGACATCAATAAACCGATTAAAAACATAACAAAGCAAAAGAAAGCACATAAAAGTACAGAGACAAGTAGAGTAATGCTAGTAGTAACATTTTAAATTTAATATTTTTAAAAAACAATTTGTGATAAATTCAGTTTTATGTACAATTTTCTTTTTTCTAACCTTCCTTGAATATGAAAATATCCATGTTGGACTTCCGGTTAAGATGGCGGAGAGGAGACTCACAGTTGCATAAGCTCCGCGCTTTCTCTCACTATCCACTTCATTACAAGCCTCTGAATCAATGCTTGACTGAAAAAAACCCACAAATAGTTACCAAGAGAAGCCATCCTTGAGATCCGCCAAGAAAGGTCTGTCTTTACTGGAGGGCTGGGGCGGTTTTAGATCGGGCGCAGGCGGCGGGCAGCGGCAGTGAGAGCACGGGAGCAGACTGGAGAGGGGGTGGGGAGTGATCGCAGCTGTCTCTGCGGGGAGAGCTTCGCTACAGGTTTGGAACCTGCAGCAAGTCAACAGCCCAGCAGAGAAGCTAAAAACACCGGGGCTGAAGAACACAATCGCAAACAGCTGGAGTCTCTCAGGACCTGGCCGCCCCTCCCTTCCCCCCCCTCAGTGACTCAGCACGCTTTGGGATCTCAGAGCGCAGGCGCAGCACAGTCCTGCTAGTGCCTCACTGCTGCCACCTGCAGTCTGTAGAGGAAGCTCGATAACACACCCAGCCCCCCCCCCAAAGAAAGACTCCAGTTTTTTCTGTTTTTCTTTGGTAGTTTGTCTCTGATTAATAGACAGAATGAGCAAGAAGCTGAAGAGGACTTTAACCCTAGACAGCTTCTACACAGATAGAGAGCAGACTCTAAATCCTGAGGAGACTAAAAACAGGCAGTCCCCAGGTGATTCCCCAAAGGAGGAGATCGTCTGTTCCTCAGCACAGATGAACCTCATAGAAGTGATTAAAAAGGCTCTCACAAGGGAGCTAGAAGAAAAATGGGGAAAGCAGAGTGAGGCTTGGCAAAAGGAGAAGGAAGCTTGGGAAAAGGAGAGGGAGGCTTGGCAAAAGAGCCTGGAGAAGTCAGTTAAAGAGAGAGTGGATAAAGAAGTAAAATCCTTGAAAAATAGGATTAGTGAACTGGAAAACAAAATTGGCGAAATGGAAAAAAATTCCACAGAACAAAAGAACTCAATTGGACAATTAGAGAAAGATTTTAAAAAAGTGAGTGAAGAGAATACTTCACTGAAAATCAGAATTGAACAAGTGGAATTGAATGACTCGAGGAGACAAGAAGAATCAGTCAAGCAAACCCAAAAAAATCAAACAATGGAGAAAAATGTGAAATACCTTCTGGGGAAGACAACAGACCTGGAAAACAGATCCAGGAGAGACAATCTGAGAATCATTGGACTCCCAGAAAAACATGATGAAAAAAAGAGCCTGGACACTGTCTTCCAGGAAATCATCAAAGAGAACTGCCCAGAAGTCATAGGAACAGAGGAAAAAATAAACATTGAAAGGATTCATCGATCACCCACTGAAAGGGATCCTAAAATCAAAACACCAAGGAATGTAGTGGCCAAATGCCAGAACCCTCAGGTGAAAGAAAAAATATTGCAAGCGGCTAGAAAAACCCAATTCAAGTATCAAGGAGCCACAATAAGGATCACCCAGGATCTGGCAGCATCCACATTAAAAGATCGAAGGGCCTGGAATATGATATTCCGAAAGGCTAAGGAACTTGGTATGCAACCAAAAATAACTTACCCAGCGAGAATGAGCATCTTTTTCCAGGGAAGAAGATGGACATTCAACGAAGTAAGCGAATTTCATCTATTTCTGATGAAAAAACCAGAACTTAACAAAAAGTTTGACCTACAAATATAGAACTCAAGAGAAATCTAAAAAGGTAAAGATTAATCTTGGGAACTATATTTTGACTATATAGATGTATAAAGAATACATGTATACCTTGTTCTAGAAATTGATGTGGAAAGGACATTGTACCAGAAAAAGGGTAAAGTGGGGGTAGTACATCTCATGAAGAGGCATAGGAAACCTATTATATCTGAGAGAAAGAATGGAGGGGGATGAATATAGTGGGTATCTTACTGCCTTCAGAATTGGCTTTAAGTGAAAAATCTTAAGACATATTCAATCTATGGTGAAACTTCTCCCATCTCATTGAAAAGTGAGAAGGGAAAAGTGGAAAGGGAAGGAATAAGCTAAGCGGAAGGGAATACGGGAACTGGGAGGGAAAGGGGTAAGATAGGGGGAGGAACTCTAAGGCGGGGGGGAGGGACACTAAAAAGGGAGGGCTGTGAGAAGCAAGGGGTGCTCACAAGCTTAATACTTGGAAGGGGGGGAAAGGGGAAAGAAGGGAGGAAAGCATAAACCGGGGTTAACAAGATGGCAAGTAATACAGAATTGGTCATTCTAACCATAAACGTGAACGGGGTAAACTCCCCCATAAAGAGGAAGCGGTTAGCAGAATGGATTAAAAGCCAGAATCCTACAATATGTTGTTTACAGGAAACACACCTGAAGCGGGGAGATACATGCAGGTTAAAGGTAAAAGGTTGGAGCAAAATCTACTATGCTTCAGGTGAAGTCAAAAAAGCAGGGGTAGCCATCCTGATCTCAGATCAAGCTAAAGCAAAAATTGACCTAATTAAAAGAGATAAGGAAGGACACTATATCTTGCTAAAGGGTAGCATGGATAATGAAGCACTATCTATATTAAACATATATGCACCAAGTGGGGTAGCATCTAAATTCTTAAAAGAGAAACTAAGAGAGCTGCAAGAAGAAATAGACAGTAAAACTATAATAGTGGGAGATCTTAACCTTGCACTCTCAGAATTAGATAAATCAAACCAGAAAATAAATAAGAAAGAAGTTAAAGAGGTAAACAGAATACTAGAAAAGCTAGATATGATAGATCTCTGGAGAAAATGTAATGGAGACAGAAAGGAATACACTTTCTTTTCAGCAGTTCATGGAACCTATACAAAAATTGACCATATATTAGGACATAAAAACCTCAAACTCAAATGTAGTAAGGCAGAAATAGTAAATGCATCCTTTTCAGACCACGATGCAATGAAAATTACATTCAACAAAAAAGCAGGGGGAAGTAGACCAAAAAATAATTGGAAACTAAATAATCTCATACTAAAGAATGATTGGGTAAAACAGCAAATCATAGACATAATTAATAACTTCACCCAAGAAAACGATAATAATGAGACATCATACCAAAATGTATGGGATGCAGCCAAAGCGGTAATAAGGGGAAATTTCATATCTCTAGAGGCCTATTTGTATAAAATAGAGAAAGAGAAGGTCAATGAATTGGGTTTGCAATTAAAAATGCTAGAAAAGGAACAAATTAAAAACCCCCAGTCAAACACTAAACTTGAAATTCTAAAAGTAAAAGGTGAGATCAATAAAATTGAAAGTAAAAAAACTATTGAATTGATTAATAAAACTAAGAGTTGGTTCTATGAAAAAACCAACAAAATAGACAAACCCTTAGTAAATCTGATTAAAAAAAGGAAAGAGGAAAATCAAATTGTTAGTCTTAAAAATGAAAAGGGAGAACTCACCACTAACGAAGAGGAAATTAGAGCAATAATTAGGAGTTACTTTGCCCAACTTTATGCCAATAAATTCGACAACTTAAATGAAATAGAAAAATACCTCCAAAAATACAGCTTGCCCAAACTAACAGAGGAAGAAGTAAATATCCTAAACAGTCCCATCTCAGAAAAAGAAATAGAACAAACTATCAATCAACTCCCTAAGAAAAAATCCCCAGGACCAGATGGATTTACATGTGAATTCTACCAAACATTTAAAGAACAATTAACTCCAATGTTATATAAACTATTTGAAAAAATAGGGATTGAAGGAGTCCTACCAAACTCCTTTTATGACACAGATATGGTACTGATACCTAAACCAGGTAGGCTGAAAACAGAGAAAGAAAATTATAGACCAATCTCCCTAATGAATATTGATGCTAAAATCTTAAATAAAATATTAGCAAAAAGATTACAGAAAATTGTCACCAGGATAATACACTATGACCAAGTAGGATTTATACCAGGAATGCAGGGCTGGTTCAATATTAGGAAAACTATTAGCATAATTGACTATATCAATAACCAAACAAACAAAAACCACATGATCATCTCAATAGATGCAGAAAAAGCATTTGATAAAATCCAACATCCATTCCTAATAAAAACACTTGAGAGCATAGGAATAAATGGACTTTTCCTTAAAATAGTCAGGAGCATATATTTAAAACCATCAGTAAGCATCATATGCAATGGGGAAAAACTGGAACCTTTCCCAGTAAGATCTGGAGTGAAGCAAGGTTGCCCACTATCACCATTATTATTTAATATCGTATTAGAAACACTAGCCTCGGCAATAAGAGTCGAGAAAGATATAAAAGGAATTAGAGTAGGCAATGAGGAAACCAAACTATCACTCTTTGCAGATGATATGATGGTATACCTAGAGAACCCCAGAGATTCTACCAAAAAGCTATTGGAAATAATTCATAATTTTAGCAAAGTAGCTGGCTACAAAATAAATCCCCATAAATCCTCAGCATTTTTATACATCACCAACAAAACCCAACAGCAAGAGATACAAAGAGAAATTCCATTCAGAATAACTGTTGATACCATAAAATATTTGGGAATCTATCTACCAAAGGAAAGTCAGGAATTATATGAGCAAAATTATAAAAAAGTCTCCACACAAATAAAGTCAGACTTAAATAATTGGAAAAATATTAAGTGCTCTTGGATTGGCCGAGCGAACATAATAAAGATGACAATACTCCCTAAACTAATCTATTTATTTAGTGCTATACCAATCAGACTTCCAAGAAAATATTTTATTGATCTAGAAAAAATAACAACAAAATTCATATGGAACAATAAAAAGTCGAGAATCTCAAGGGAATTAATGAAAAAAAAATCAAATGAAGGTGGCCTAGCTGTACCTGATCTAAAATTATATTATAAAGCAGCAGTCACCAAAACCATTTGGTATTGGCTAAGAAATAGATTAGTGGATCAGTGGAAAAGGCTAGGCTCACAAGACAGAATAGTCAATTATAGCAATCTAGTGTTTGACAAACCCAAAGCCCCTAACTTCTGGGAAAAGAATTCATTATTTGATAAAAACTGCTGGGATAATTGGAAATTAGTATGGCAGAAATTAGGCATGGACCCACACTTAACACCATATACCAAGATAAGATCAAAATGGGTCTATGACCTAGGCATAAAGAACGAGACTATAAATAAATTAGAGGAACATAGAATAGTTTATCTCTCAGACTTGTGGAGGAGAAAGAAATTTGTGACCAAAGATGAACTAGAGACCATTACTGATCACAGAATAGAAAATTTCGATTACATCAAATTAAAAAGCCTTTGTACAAATAAAACTAATGCAAACAAGATTAGAAGGGAAGCAACAAACTGGGAAAACATTTTCACAGTTAAAGGTTCTGATAAAGGCCTCATTTCCAAAATATATAGAGAACTGACTCAAATTTATAAGAAATCAAGCCATTCTCCAATTGATAAATGGTCAAAGGATATGAACAGACAATTTTCAGAGGATGAGATTGAAACTATTACCACTCATATGAAAGAGTGTTCCAAATCATTATTGATCAGAGAAATGCAAATTAAGACAACTCTGAGATACCACTACACACCTGTCAGATTGGCTAAGATGACAGGAAAAAATAATGATGAATGTTGGAGGGGATGCGGGAAAACTGGGACACTAATGCATTGTTGGTGGAGTTGTGAACGAATCCAACCATTCTGGAGAGCAATCTGGAATTATGCCCAAAAAATTATCAAAATATGCATATCCTTTGATCCAGCAGTGTTTCTATTGGGCTTATATCCCAAAGAAATACTAAAGAAGGAAAGGGACCTGTATGTGCCAAAATGTTTGTAGCAGCCTGTTTGTAGTGGCTAGAAACTGGAAAATGAATGGATGCCCATCAATTGGAGAATGGCTGGGTAAATTGTGGTATATGAATGTTATGGAATATTATTGTTCTGTAAGAAATGACCAGCAGGATGAATACAGAGAGGCTTGGAGAGACCTACATGAACTGATGCTAAGTGAAATGAGCAGAACCAGGAGATCATTATACACTTCGACACGATATTGTATGAGGACATATTTTGATGGAAGTGGATTTCTTTGACAAAGAGACCTGAGTTTCAATTGATAAATGACGGACAAAAGCAGCTACACCCAAAGAAAGAACACTGGGAAACGAATGTGAACTATCTGCATTTTTGTTTCTCTTCCCGGATTATTTATACCTTCTGAATCCAATTCTCCCTACGCAACAAGAGAACTGTTCGGTTCTGCAAACATATATTGTATCTAGGATATACTGCAACATATCCAACATATAAAGGACTGCTTGCCATCTAGGGGAGGGGGGGGAGGGAGGGAGGGGAAAAAAAAAATCGGAACAGAAATGAGTGTAAATATAATGTAAATTAATAAAAAAAATTAAAAAAAAAAAAAAAAAAAAAAAAAAAAAAAAAAAAAAAAGAAAATATCCATGTTTCTGATTGATTTCCTAGTGCATAATAAAATATTTTAAATGATAAATATTTATGGAAAAGGAAAGTACTATCTTTATGTCCAAATTCTATTGGATTGAGAAACTCTACTACCTCACCTTGATTAAGGCATAGTTATCATTATTGAATAACTGATGGTCATGATATAGAAAGATAACAAGATTTGGAGTGAAGAAATGTGGAATTTATTTCCATTTTCACGATATGCACATTAGCTAGATGTTCAATCTTGTTGATTTCAATTTCTTCCTCTATAAAATGGAAAGGTTGGACATGGATGAATGATAAATAATTCTAACAGTCTATGATTCCTATTTCTTTCTTAGCAGTAGTCCTCATTGAAGGATATGGACTTGTTCTAATAATGTTGGAGTAATTTGAAATATTTCTGGAAGTCCTCTTTAGCAACTGCCTTGGAAACAAGTACATGAGTCAACTAAGAAATTAAGTTATGTTTTATTATAGTCACAATTTGTATATCATGTAATATTACAATAATCAGTTGAGATATATACAGGAGTTTCTTTGTTTTGCATGCAAACTTTTGTTCAGTTGACAAAATAATCAATTAACAAGTCAATCAACTTAGAAGACATACCTTTGTTGTTTACTCTTAAGACAATTATATTTCCCTCACTTCAAAAACACTGTTTTTATGCCTTGTAGCTCTAAATAGAACTTTATAGTTTTTCTCCCTCTTTTTGGAATTTAAACTAAAGTAAATATTTTTGATGTTCATAATTAATATTCCCCCCTCAACAGCCTCCAAGGACAATCTTTTTCATTCAGTATACATAAAGAGAATTGCTTTTGTATTTTTTTTTTCTCAGAGACTTGATTCGTGTTTCCAAGTCAATTCATGTGCAATAAATGTTTGACCCTGGGCACATCACTTAATCCCAATTTTCTCAGCAATTATCAGACTTTTTTTTCCTGAGGCAATTGGATTTAGTGACATGCCCAGGGTCACACAGCTGGGAAGTGTTAAGTGTCTGAAACCAGATTTGAATTCAGGTACTCCTGACTTCAGGACTAGTGCTCTATCCACTGCACCAACTAGCTACCTCCCACTGCTACTACCCTTTTTTTCTTGTCACCTTTCTTTTCAATATTTGGCATTTCCTAGCTATTTGAGGTTTTATGTTTTTTCCACTTACAACTTGCTTTTCTCCATGAGATCTAATGAGTGAGGACAGCATATAGTTCTGCTTTCATTGCTATTGACTAATTTGCAAAATGAACGTTTCTTGAGTATGTCTTGAATTTAATATTGCTTTAAAAAATAAGAACTTGAGCTTAGGTCAAGGAAGAAAAAGAACAATAAGGACAGTTTAAAAAATTGTCTATCTAATATTTCTAGAACAGAGAATGGCTACAAAATGACAAGAGTAGGGTTCTCTTTCCATTGCTTTTCCTCTACTACACATAGTATTGATAGACCACCTACAAGTATTTTGGGTAGACAATTATGGCAGAAGAATTAATAGTCTTGATGATATTGCTTAGAGTACTTTCTGGTAAAAAGAAGTAGGAATCCAAAAGAACAATCTCAGAGTGATTTTGGTGAATGAGTTGTAACCATTAGGCATGGCAGTGAAAAATAAAGAAGGTGGGGCATATTGGATATGAAATTTTATAATAAACGTCTTATAACAACTTAGGGCCTTTGGGCTACCCTTTTCTCTTAGTAAGACAACTCTTGCATAAAAGGTAAGAGAGTTGCAACAGCCTGTGAGAGTGTTTACCAAAGGTATGGCATTGTGCCAAAAAGCTATAATAAGAATTTATGGAGAAATTTTCAATAAAATATGCACTATACAGAACTTTCTGAGAGTGATGAGGTGATGTCTAGTTTTGGGGGTTCCCAGTATGGGAACCAAAAATATGATGAGGTTTAGATTTTGGGGTTCACATTCATAGTGAAGGAGATTTAGGAAATCAAAATGAGATTAGGGTTTCTGGTGATCAGGGAGTTAAATGATAAAGTCTAGTAACAAGTTTGGGATTTAGGGAACTAAATGGAGAGGTTTGGCTCCCCTATACTCCCTTGGGATTCGGGGTAAAGGTAGGGAGTTTGGGGGAACCTCCTTCTGGAATTGCAGAGATTCTCTGTAAAGGAATTTACAAACCTGAAAACCTAGGCTGATAAGAGGTTTATTATAGGGATTGGGAAGTAAATTTAGAAATCTCAACAGAGAGGTATAAAGTCTCGTTAGGGAAATAGGTGAGGATAAAGAGAGGGTAGCATTGGAAAATAATATTATTCCAGTGGACAGAGGCTTCCTTGGCATAGCATGGCATAGCCTAGCATGGTATAGCATAGCACGTTTGGAACCTCTGCAAAGAGAGGATTTTAAATTGGCTCTTTTATAATAGGAGCTTTGGCTACAAGCTGAAGGGGACTAATGGGTGGAGTCCCAAGTTAGCTTATCTACAAGCTGGGTTTGGGCTCTAGCTGGAATCTGAATAGAATTGAATGAGTTTCTTTAATTCAATAGGGTTGGAATTCTTTTGCTCAGGACTAAACCAACCCCATCTAGATAACAGAATGAAACTATCTTGTTTCCCTGGGTTGGGGTCCCTCACTGAGGCAGAGTTGAAGGAGATTTTTTCCTTCAAGGATTTTTAGAGTTGAGGTCCCTTCTTCAAGAGGAGCAAAGCAATATAAGCAATAACCAATAGAAATGACTAAGAATAGTGTAGAATCCTTAATGAATAGTCTCTCTAAATAAATGTTTAATTCCTGAAACAATTAATATTATTAATATTCAGATTAAATTGAAATCACTAGGAAAATATAAGACAAAAGTATGTCAATAAATCAAGTAAGCAATACTAAGAAATCATACCTCTAAAAATTATACTAATTTTGCCTTAGTGTGAGTTTGTGATTCTTTCTTATGCTTAGATTGAAGAACAGTGTTGATTACAAATGGACATTTTACATATGAAATATAAAACTAACATACAAGTCTTCTCACAGAGCTTCTATGCATGGAACTAAAACTATCTTAAATCAATGTTTTCTCCCTGGTGATCTGTGAAGCCCAAATATCATCTGAGGGTTGTAAATAAAGTTTCCTAGCTGATTAGGACCTACCAGAATTTGCAACCTTTTAACAAATCCTCTGGAAGACTAAATCAGCTCCTAGCCACAAAGAAGAATCAGAATCAAACTTTAGTAGAAGAGATGTAGCTAGGTAAGATCAGAGCAAATAATGATTCCCCTAAAGTGGTAGCATTATTCAAATTTGCATTGCATATTGGGCTGGAATCAATTACCATAGTTTACATAATTATAAATTGAAATAGTGTGAATTCAAATGCATGTAACCACTACAGAGTATTCATTATTCACACTAATCAAGACTAGGACTAGCTGTTTTTATTATCCTAGGATATCAGTAAAACCAGGATGGGGAATTGTCACCCTCTACTAATCTTGGAGGCAAAACTTTAGTACCTACATCCAGCTCAAGTATTCTTTTCACATAATGATTTTTTGACCTCCTAATTGCTAGTGCCTTCTTGCCCACAACACCTTATATTTCATTTATATCCTTTTCCATGTATTTGCACTATGTGTTGCCTCCCTTGATAGAAATTAAGTTTCCTGAGAAGAGAAACTTCATTTTTGTCTTTGTATTTTCAGCATCTAATATAGTATCTGGCACACAATAAGTGCTTAATAAGTGCTCTAGACTTTCTGGCCTTTCTCTACCATGTCATGGAAATGTCTTCACCCAAAAAGCTGAACCCTTCTTTAGATGTCACTCACTGTAAGTACCCTCAATCCTATGGTCTCTACCTCTGGTTTAATACTTCCTCCTAGAACCTCCATTTTATTTTTTATATCTTTATTTATTTTGCTAACAATTTTCCAATTATATATAAATTTTTCAAACACTCATTTCTTAAATTGTGAGTTCTATATTTTCCTCCTGCTTTCTTCAGTTCTTTAGAATAATTTAATCTATATGATATCTGAATAAAAACAACAAAAACAAAGAAGTTAACCAAAACCAAGCAATTAGAACTCAGGCATACCAATCCTGAAGGCAAAGCCACAACAGAGTCAAAGCTAGATGTACATTTATGAATATAGGGATTTAGCAGAATCTGTATTTCAAAGTAGAATATTAGATGATGGCAAAGTAAACCACTCTCAAATAAGTAGAAGCTTAAACACTGACATACCTCCTATTTCAAGAATGAAACTTTTAGTTAATATTATGTACTATGCCCTTATGGAATTTTATAATTTATATGTTGTTTGAGGGATTCCAAGTGGCTCTCTCTTCAGAAGCACTACAAATAATAGTAATCATTATTTCATGTGTTAACTAATATTGTTGAAACTAAATTTAAGATATCATTTAAACTGTCTAGAAAGTACCTTTAAGAATTCTAAGTTACTGGCTTCTATGACAATCTGAAGCATTGAGTTTTTTGAAGAGGGTATTAGGTAGGAATTTTATCATAGTATATGATGTAAGATGGTAGTCTAAACTTATTTTCTGTCACATAGCTTTCCAGTTTTCCTAGCAATTTTTTTTTTTTTTGTCAAATAGGGAGTCATTCCCAATAGTTTGTTTTTTTTTGTCATTGTGGTGGTGGTTGTTGTTTTTAGCATAGTGAACATAGTATCATTTTGTACATTTACTTCTATTCTTATTATAGCTCTAATCTGCTTCATTTTTCCATTTTATTTTAGGTAGCATTCTCAATTTTATGAAGTTATCATAATCCAATTATGACAATGGTAGATAAATCCAAAACTTTTTTGACTCTCTATTGACTGTACAACAATAAAAACTCCTCTATTTGTATTTTAAAGCACTATTTTCCAGCTCCAATTTATTTTGCCAAACTGATTTTTGCATTATCCCCTAAAACATTCTGATTTTCTATAGATATTTATTGTCTGTTAAATTACAATATTATTAATTTCATATTTTTAATACCTTTTGGTCATTACCATGCCTATTGTCTTCTGATTGTTTTCTTAAGTTATTGTCACCAAGTTTAAAATTATATGTAGGTTTAACTCACAGGATCTTATTGTGAACATTTTAAAATGTCTTTATTTTCTCATCCTCTGCAAAAAAATACTAATGAATAACTGTAATGCCAGAGAAACTGAGGCAAGATAGAGATTAGAGAATATTTAATAATTTATTTAATAGAGAGAGATTTACTGAAACCAGATGGATCCATGGTTTGGTCCCAGGACTGAATGAGACTATCATCTCCAAGAATCCAGCAAACAATGTGAGTTCTCAATGACCTATGTATACATGGCTCAGACTCAGGGGATAGAGTGAAGCAGTGGCAGAGTCAGGGTGCTGAGAGCAGGAATGGGATTCTGATAGGGTGGGGTGAGCCACTGGAGAGGGGGATGGCATAATAGGGATAGGCACCATAGACATGGAGAGAGGTATCTTGATAAAACAGTATCTGACATTCTTGGGATGGAGAAAGGCATTCTGATATTCGAAAATACAACATCTTTTATCCTTATCAAATATTCTGATAAAAAGGGAGGGGAGGTTTTGCAGGACAATTATAAACTGGGGCAGAATACTTAGAGAAACTGAGTCAGGACTGGGTCAGGATAATTAGGGAAACTGAGTCAGGACAATAAAAGAGAACTGTGGCATAACATAACCTTTAAGTATTTTCTTAATGATCTTTGTTGTGAATACATACCATGAGTATTGTAACTTGGAGTGACCAAATGTCTCATTAAATGATTGCTTTGCCACACACACACACACACACACACACACACACACACACTCATGCATCACACACAAAACCAAATCTGCCAACTTCTTTACTTGTTTTCAAAGACAATCTATGAGGCATTCTTCCAGGTAGCCATAACTTCTTTGCTTCTTTTTAAATTATTTTTTCAATTAACAAGATTTTTTTTTCTCTCTCCTAGCCATCCCCGCCAGAAAAAAACAAAAAAAAAGTAGGAAAAACAAGAACTTTGTAATGAATATGTAAAGTGAAACAAATTCTCACTGTGATCATCCAAATTAGTGTTTCTCATTCTGCAATTTGGATCTGTGACTTTCAGGAGATTCATAGCATTCTTTTTCACTGGTCCTCTGAAATTATAATTGGTCATTACATTTATTATAGTCCTTAAGTCTTATAAAAAATGGTTCATGTTTTATAGAGTTTGTTATTAAGTATATTTTTACTTCTATTTTTTGCAAGGAATTCAAGATTTAATATATTTTGATCTTTCTAGTAGAATCTCCATTTGTTGAAAATTAGCTAAGGATTGTTACTGAACCAAAACCCAACTTAAAGTTTGTAAACTGTTTCAAGTATAAAAGTATATGTTAACATATATGACTGTGATAATTGGAACTCTTGCCTTCTTTTCTGACACTGCTATAATCTCTGCTGAAACACAAGAGGTCCTTCAAAGACTAAGGGCTATTTTATCTTCTTGTTTCATAAGTTGCCATGGATAAAGAATTCATCTCCAAGTAACCAAATTTCTGGTGCTGAGCCTCTCCATGCTTAGACAGGCTGGTACTAAGAGAACACACAAAGGCTGTTTTTAGGCCCATTGGAGACCTTAAAGCATGGTGGAACTTGCCAGAATTTGCACTCCATTGGCAAACCCTGTGAGAAATCCATGGGCTGCCTCCACACCACAATGAAGCATCCGAGTAGGATTTGGTAGGAAGCAGTTGTGCTAAAACACTTTTTTAAATGATACTCTGTTATGCATGTATTTCATTGTTTTCAACTGATTCAATAAACTTCATGTCTATCACAGATGGTTTGGTCAGAGAACCTCTTAGAAATGATGTGAAAATAATCATAAATCTACTCCTATTCCCACTGCTCCCATTACATAGATGAGACCTTAATTTGTAGGGCTTGAAGACAAAGCTCTAGGACTCTGAATAATCCCACACATTGCAGCCTTCTTGCTAGAAGAGCTGGCAGCAGGCCCTTCTGTGCCTGCAGGCATTTGGCATCATTGCTCTGCAAAGGACCAGAGGTTTTCCCTCCCGAAGGCCTTCACATTAGAGAGAATGCTGAGCTTTGCTTTGACTTTGTCAGGGTTTTCCCTGACAAAATTGGCAACAACCTTGGTTCATGGCTGAAACACCAGGTCCATAAATTCAAACTTTAGAAAGTTTTTGCATGTACAAAAGCATTCTTCAGGAAGCCGGCATGCTGATTTTTATTCTTTTCAACAAGAATTTGCTACAAAGGATTCTTTTGGCAGCTAACATATCCATAAAAACCTTGAAATCCGAATTGGGCTTCTCACCCTGACTTTCCATAATCCTAATGTGTTTCCTTCCAGAATCTGAAGTGCTTGTGTAAGCAAGCTGTATCCACATACCTTCTGTGGAGACTTACATTTTGCCTCTTGTTCCAAAGTTTTCTCTATAAAAATCTGTTCAATTTTTTTTCAAACAGGAAATGTGGCTAGGAGAAACTGTTTTTTAATTTACTTAGATATTGTTTCTCTATTTTCTCTTTTATTCATATCAGTGATAATGACTCTGGGAAAGTCACTTAAGTCCTCAATGCTGAAAGCTTTTAAAGACTATAATCTGCAAATCATGTGCTCAGCTACATGGGTAGAAAAACTTTCCTCATCAAGGGTTCCCTATGTCATGGAAATACAAATACACTCCCTAGCACTAATATTTCCCCTCTTTAAAGTATAATTTTGATTTACTAATTTATTATATAAAATTTGACAATAAAAGGATGGTTAATTAAATTATCAAAGTACTGAAAACTTGTGAATTATAAAGAAAAAAAAATTTATTAAAATGAGCTCTGAGATCTCTTCTGGTGCTAACATTTTATGATTTTCCTTAAGACTGATATCATCATAAAGTAAGCTATAATATCGTATTAGAAAGGAAGCTGTGCAAGCAGGAAGACATACAAGGACAAACTTGTTGACTTATAACCTAAACTGACTTAATGGATTGTTACTATTAGAATTGGACTCTTTCCCAGTTTCTTTATGCCTCAGATTTTCCCTGATAGTGTAAACTCACAAAACCCCACACTTTTTACATAAAAAGAAAGTTTCCAAATAAAATACCTATCTCAGTTACAATATTCTGACCTGCTTCTAGATGAATATGAATTTAAAAGGTAATACTTTGAATCCATTTTGTTACTGTGATTGACTTTAAAGAGTAAATTGGAAAGAAAATTAATTTCATTTTCAGAAGCGCTTATTAAAAAATAAAATTCTTCTTCCTTCTAATACCATCCCTATAGCTATATGACCTATTTTAAAATTCACTTGGGTCATTGTTCGAGGATATGGATCCTATATTCCATATCGATTAAAACAAATAGACTCTTACTCCATCCTTGAAAATATAATTGTGGGTTGAGGTGGATATACTGAGCCATTCAGTCTAGTCCTTGAACTCCTAGAGTCACATAAAACTTACATCTTCACAGAGCTCATAATTAAATCAACAAGTATTTATTAGGTAGCTATCATAGGACAGGTACTCTTTTAGCTGCAAGGTTATATAAAAACAAATTTGAAATAACCTGTAGAGTTTATGCTTACCAGGGCCAGGAGATCATTATATACTTCAACAACAATACTATATGATGATCAATTCTGATGAACATGATTCCCTTCAACAATAAAATGAACCAAATCAGTTCTATTTATTCAACAATGAATAGAATCAGCTATACCCAGTGAAAGAACTCTGGGAAATGAGTGTGAACCACTACATAGCATTCCCAATTCCTCTATTTTTGTCCACCTGGATTTTTTATTTCCTTCACAGGTTAATCGTACATTATTTCAAAGTCTGATTCTTCTTGTGCAGCAAAATAACTGTATGGATGTATATTTATATATAGTATTTAACATACGTTAACATAAAAAAAATTAATTTTATGCTCTCTTTTCTCATTGCATGCCTTAAGGCAGAAAAACTCGCCTTATATTCGAGTGTATACAGTACCTTCATTTCTTGAGAAATCTTGACATTTCTTTGTGGAAAGAATAGAAAAAAATCATTCAAAATCTGACAATATGCATAATATTCCATTATCCACAGTCCACCATTCTTGCACGAAAATAAAAGAGTATACTTTTTATCTCTTCATGGAAAAAAATGAACATTATCATGATATAGAATTCATGAGATTTTGTGTATTTGATTATTTTGGTAGTGGTGGTGATGGGATGTTCTTTCCACTTGCAGTCTTGAATTTATTTAGTATATAATTTTCCTGGTTGTGCTTACTTCACCTTAGATCAATTTGTAAAGTCTTCTTATATTTATATATGCATTCTCCAATTTTATGGCATAGAAATAATTCATTCTAGTTATATAACACAATTTGTTTTTATTAATCAATTGGTATCAAATTTGTCTATAGTTCTTTACCATCATAGGGCAGTTATGAAAAATTGGTCCATTTGGATTTTTTCCCTCTATGTTCCCTCTCTGTGATTCAAAGGTAATGAAAGAAAGAATGGATACTTAAACAAATAAGAAGAAGGGGAAAAAGTAATCTTTATTTAAAGAGTACCTAATATATTCCAACCACTATGCTTAGTACTTTTTACAGCCTCATAATAACATTGAGAGGTAGGTGCTGTAATTGTGTCCATTTTACAGTTGAAGAAACTAAACTGAGAGGTTAAGGGATTTGAACATGGTCACACAGCTACTAATTGTTCAAGACTGGATTTAAACTCATAAATTCTTGACTCAAGTATTTACTGTACTTCCTCCATTGCTATATAGTGAAGATTGGCACCTGCTGTGCAATTTACAGTCTTAAAATAGTGCCTTGATAACTCAGTTTTTTAAGTGCCCTACACTAGCCACTCTCTCCTCTTCTTTCCATCTTGCCATGTTGGTGAACAAATTCAACTCTAAACTTCCTGCTCTCTTAAATCCCTTGCCTGCTTATCATATTGCTAGTTATGACCAGCCAAGCCACAGCCTTGGATCATATCTAGTATCCATCACCTTTGCTTCTACAAACATGCTGCTAAAAAAAGATGAAGAAAAGAATGCATTTAAGTTTAGAATCAGGAGGTGCACTTAGGTTTAGGGTTAGATTTAGGGTTAGGGTTAGGATTAGGGTTATATAACCTTAACAGAGCCCTTGCTTCTGCTAGGTAGCCATGCTATATCTAACTTATTGACTTATTATGCTCTATAGAGGTTCTTTCAAACTTTTTTTATGCCTATTCAAGCCTACCATGGATCACTCACTGTGTACTCTCTTTGCTAATAGCCTTGCCTTATATTTAAAAAAAAAGTCATTCAACATGAGCTTCCTCTTTTCTCCTCTTCCTTAGCTCTCATCATTAAGATGCCTTCTTCTACTTTGTCTTACTTCATCTCCATCTCACAAAATGAATGTACCATACTTCTTGAAAAGGCTAACTTTTCATTTTGTTGTTATCCCATTTTACCCAGTTTTCTTATAGTGAATGCCATCATTGTCATCCTTACATGTTTACTGCTTTTTAAATTATTTATTTATTTTTAGCAATCTTTTTCTTTTAGCTTTAAGATCCCAATTCTCTCCTTCCTTCCAATCTCCTCTCCCATCCAAAGAGAAGGCGAGAAATATCATATAAACTATATGTGTGCTATCACAACAGTACAGATGCAGAACAGTGCAGTGTAGTACAGGAAGATGCAGAGCAAAGAAGCTTCCATGCCCTGGGGAAATCTAGTGGAAAAACATTGCTACTCTGTCCCAGTTCAGAAGCCAGTGGATCAGCTGTCTAGCTGTGAGACATCCAGTGCAATTACAGAAAGCAAATAGTGAATCTGTGAACCCCAGCATAACTCAGGATTTGGCCACATCCACCCAGCTTGGGTAGGAAACCAGCAGCACAAGTCCAAGGACAATATAAAGATGCTGTCACCTGTAGAAGAAGTTTGGGACAATCTCTCCTTTCCTTTAAGAGCAGATCACAATCTTTAAAAATGAGCAAGACAGCAAAAAGAATTACGACTATTGATAGCTTTTATGGAGACAAGGAAGAACTTCAAAACCTGAGGATACTAAAGGCAAAACATCTCCAGGGGAAGCCAGAAAGAGTGACATAATACATGGTGTCCATCTCACAAGGCTCTCTTGGAAGAATTTTTTAAAATTATCTTTAAAAAGAGTTAGAAGAAAAATGGGGAAAGGAAATGAGAGCTCTAGGGACAAAAAAAAAACACACAAAAAGTGTTTGAAAAAAATATTCCTTAAAGAATAGTTTAGAGGAAATGGAAAGAGAAAATAATTCAATGAAAAACAGAATTTCTGAAATGGAAAAAAAAAATACAATAAACAAAACAATTCATTTAAAGTTCAAGTGAGAGGGAAATCAAATTAGCAGTCTTAAAAATGAAAAAGGAGAACTTACCACTGATGAAGAGAAATTAAAGAAATAATAAGGGATTATTTTGCCCAACTTTATGCCAATAAATTTGATAACCTAAGTGAAATGGATGACTACCTCCAAAAATATAGGCTTCTCAGATTATCAGAGGAGGAAGTAAATTGCTTAAATAGTCCCATTTCAGAAAAAGAAATAGAACAAGCTATTAATCAACTCCATAAAAAAAAAATCCCTGGGACCAGATGGATTTACATGTGAATTCTACCAAACATTCAAAGAACAATTAGCCCCAAAGCTTTATAAACTATTTGAAAAAATAGGGAATGAAGGAGTCCTACCAAACTCCTTTTATGACACAGACATGGTACTGATACCTAAACCAGGTAGGTTGAAAACAGAGAAAGAAAATTATAGACCAATCTCCCTAATGAATATTGATGTTAAAATCTTAAATAAGATATTAGCAAAAAGACTACAGAAAATCATCCCCAGGATAATACACCATGTATTAGGTGTTTAGGATTTATACCAGGAATGCAGGGCTGGTTCAATATTAGGAAAACTATCAATATAATTGGCCATATAAATAGTCAAATTAACAAAAAACATATGATCATCTCAATAGATGCAGAAAAAGCATTTGATAAAATCCAACATCCATTCCTATTAAAAACTCTTGAGAGTATAGGAATAAATGGACTTTTCCTTAAAATAATCAGTAGCATCTATTTAAAACCAGGAGTAAGCATCATATGTAATAGGGACAAACTGCAACCATTCCCAATAAGATCAGGAGTAAAACAAGGTTGCCCACTATCACTGTTACTATTTAATATTGTATTAGAAATGCTAGCTTTGGCAATAAGAGTTGAGAAAGAGATTAAAGGAATAAGAATAGGCAATGAGGAAACCAAATTATCACTCTTTGCTGATGATATGATGGTATACTTAAAGAACCCCAGAAACTCTACCAAAAAGTTATTAGAAACAATCCACACCTTCAGCAAAGTTGCAGGATATAAAATAAACCCACATAAGTCATCAGCGTTCTTATATATCACTAACAAAACTCAACAGTTAGAGTTACAAAAAGAAATTCCATTTAAATTAATTACTGATTGTATAAAATATTTAGGAATCTATCTGCCAAGGGAAAATCAGAAACTGTATGAGCAAAACTACAAAACACTTTCCACACAAATTAAGTCTGATCTAACCAACTGGAAAAATATTAAATGCTCTTGGATTGGGCGAGCAAATATAATAAAGATGACAATACTACCTAAATTAATCTATTTATTTAGCGCTATACCAATCAGACTCCCAAAAAACTACTTTGATGAACTAGAAAAAATAACAACAAAGTTTATATGGAAAAACAAAAGGTCAAGAATTTCAAGGGAATTAATGAAAAAAAAAAATCAAATGAAGGTGGCCTAGCTGTACCAGATCTAAAATTATATTATAAAGCAGCAGTTACTAAAACCATCTGGTATTGGCTAAGAAATAGACTAGTTGATCAATGGAATAGGTTAGGTTCAAAGGACAAAGCAGCCAATAACTTTAATAATATAGTGTTTGACAAACCCAAAGACGCCAGTTTCTGGGATAAAAATGCATTATTTGACAAAAATTGCTGGGAAAATTGGAAATCAGTATGGCAGAAACTAGGCATTGACCCACACTTAACACCGTACACCAAGATAAGGTCAAAATGGGTTCATGACCTAGGCATAAAGAATGAAATGATAAATAAATTGGAAGAGCATAGGATAGTTTACCTCTCAGACCTGTGGAAGAGGGAGGAATTTATGACCAAAGAAGAACTAGAGATCACTATTGACCACAAAATAGAAAATTTTGATTATATCAAATTAAAAAGTTTTTGTACAAACAAAATAAATGCAGACAAGATTAGAAGGGAAACAATAAACTGGGAAAACATTTTTACAATCAAAGGTTCTGATAAAGGCCTCATTTCCAAAATATATAGAGAATTGACTCTAATCTATAAGAAATCAAACCATTCTCCAATTGATAAATGGTCAAAGGATATGAACAGACAATTCTCAGATAAAGAAATTGAAACTATTTAAAGCCATATGAAAATATGCTCCAAATCATTATTAATCAGAGAAATGCAAATTAAGACAACTCTGAGATACCACTACACACCTGTCAGATTGGCTAGAATGACAGGGAAAGATAATGTGGAATGTTGGAGGGGATGTGGGAAAACAGGGACACTGATACATTGTTGGTGGAATTGTGAACACATCCAGCCATTCTGGAGAGCAATTTGGAACTATGCTCAAAAAGTTATCAAGCTGTGCATACCCTTTGATCCAGCAGTGTTTCTACTGGGCTTATACCCCAAAGAGATACTAAAGAAAGGAAAGGGACCTGTATGTGCCAAAATGTTTGTGGCAGCCCTGTTTGTAGTGGCTAGAAGCTGGAAAATGAAAAGATGCCCATCAATTGGAGAATGGTTGAGTAAATTGTGGTATATGAATGTTATGGAATATTATTGTTCTGTAAGGAATGACCAGCAAGATGAATACAGAGAAGACTGGCGAGACTTACATGAACTGATGCCGAGTGAAATGAGCAGAACCAGGAGATCATTATATACCTCAATAACAATACTGTTTGAGGATGTATTCTGATGGAAGTGGATCTCTTCGATAAAGAGAACTAATTCAGTTTCAATTGATCAAAGATGGACAGAAGCAGCTACAGCCAAAGAAAGAATGTTGGGAAATGAATATAAAATGCTTGCATTTTTGTTTTTCTTCCCAGGTTATTTCTACCTTCTGAATTCAATTCTCCCTGTGCAACAAGAAAACTGTTTGGTTCTGCACACATATATTGTATCTAGGATATACTGCAACCCATTCAACATGTAAAGGACTGCTTGCCATCTGGGGGAAAGGGTGGAGGGAAGGAGGGGAAAAATCAGAACAGAAGTGAATGCAAGGGATAATGCTGTAAAAAATTACCCTGGCATGGGTTCTATCAATAAAAAGTTACTAAAAAAATAATAATAATAAAGTTCAAGTGGCCAAGGGCAAAAAGACATAAAAGGCTAACTGAAGAAAACAATTACCTAAAAATTAGAATTGAATAAATGGAAGTGATTGGCTCAGTGAGATATCAAGA
Source organism: Antechinus flavipes (assembly GCF_016432865.1). Taxonomy (NCBI): domain Eukaryota; kingdom Metazoa; phylum Chordata; class Mammalia; order Dasyuromorphia; family Dasyuridae; genus Antechinus; species Antechinus flavipes. The sequence goes on from NC_067398.1 coordinate 389,138,813, forward strand.
ATCAGTCAAACAAAACCAAAAAATGAAAAAATAGAAGAAAATTTAAAATACCTCATCAGAAAAACAACTGATCTGGAAAATAGTTCCAGGAGAGACAATGTAGAAATTATTGGACTATCTGAAAATCATGATGAAAAAAGAGGCTAGAAAACATCTTTCAAGAAATCATCAAGGAAAATTGCCCTAATGCCTAAAAACAGAGGGTAAAATATTCATTGAAAGAATCCATCATTTGCTTCCTGAAAGAGACCCCAAAATGAAAACTCCAAGGAATATTGTATCTAAATTCCAGAATTATCAGATTAAGAAGAAAATGGTGAAAGCAGCCAGAAAGAAACAATTCAAATTTTGAGGAACCACAATCGGGATTATGCAGGTCCTAGTAGCAACCATTTTAAAGGATCAAAGGGGAGGAATATGACATTCTGGAAGATAAACAAATTTGGACTTCAGCCAAGAATCAACTATCCAGCAAAATTTAGCATTATCTTTTGGGGGGGAAGATGTACATTAAATGAAATGGGATTTTCATTTATTTTTGATGAAAATACCAGAGCTGAACAGAAAAATTGATCTTAATATGCAGAACTCAAGAGAAGCATAAAAAGGGAGAAAGGGGAAAAAAAAAACTATGTTTTTTAAAGGTTAAAAAGTTTACTTCCCTACATAGGGTTTAATTCTTGAGAATTGTTATTACCAAAAATGAAAAGGGTGAACTTTCCACCAATGAAGAGAAAATAAGAAGAATAATTGCCCAACTATGTGCCAATAGATCTCGGTGAAATGGATGAATACTTACAAAAATATAGATTACCAAAATTAACAGAAAAGGAAATAAATTATTTAAACAACCCCAATGTTTCCTTTCCTACTCTTCTGTTTCTTTAACTCTTCCAGGAATTCTCCTTGAGCTTGTGTCTAATAAGTACTTTTCTTTAAAATTATGCTTGCAGCTGAGTTTATTTGGGGTGGGAGGGGTGTTTTTGTAAGTTTTCTATTACCATAGTTGTTTACATTTTTTTAGCCTATTTTTTTTTTCACCTTGTACCTTATGATAGTGTTGGGCTCTGCTCACTTATGGGTAATGAGACCCTGCCCCAAGCTTTGAACGTTTCCTTGTGCTTTTATTTTCAGAGCTAATTATGGAGGTCAGCAAGTCTTCAATACTTCCAACGTGGTGTGATTTGGGAAAAGGCATTGTAATTGCACTCTGGTGTGTGCTCTTGTCTTTTCTTAGGAAAAGCTCCAGTTTAGCTTCAGCCACAAGCTTTAGCACAACATTTAGCCCTGGAACTGTGAACAGACTGTAACTCTCCTGTGACTGACCACAAGAATCCCTCTCTGCCTTAATTGTGATTGTAAATGGGCAATAGAGTTGTCAAATAGTGCTAGTTACTAGTCAGTGTCAATAATATGTCCTATAGAATCATTTTCTCACCAGTTATTCAATTTCTTATCCTTTCTGGGCTGAGAATTCCTGAAGCTGCTTTTATTGCTGTTGCAGCTGTTGCTAAGCTATCACTATGTGTGTGTATGCTCTGATGGGTCCTCCATTCCATTGTCAGGGATGTCTCTTGCATCCCTAACATCCTAATTTTCCTTGGGCCAGAAAAATTTCTCACTATGACCTTTTTGGAGGTCTACCATTCCAAAATTTGATTTGAAGCTCTATTTTAAAGTTGTTTGGAGGGAAATGTTTAGAGAATTGATCTTGGTTCTGTCCCCTTTCACTTATTTTTACTCTCTCCCTATCTACTAATTTATTTCCTACTAACACAAAACATGGCCCAGTCTCTTCTTACTTGATCTTTCCATTCCAACTAATTAGCATCTTTTTCTTCCCTTTGTAGCTAAATTGCTCCAAAAGTCACTTAAGAGAGTTGTCTTTACTTTCTTCTCACTCTCCTCTTAATCCTTTACTCCCCTTAATCCCTTTAAATCCAACCTAATCATTATACCAAAATGCTCTCTCCAGATTATTTTTATTCTCTTATTTGCCAAATCCAATAGACTTTTTTTTCAGTACTCATTTTCCTAGATTTTGGAAACTGCTAATCACTTTATCCTTCTTGATATTCTCTAATCCATAGGTTTCAGGGGTACCACTCTTTCCTGATTCTTTCTCCCTTTCCATTACTCGTTTTCTCTCTCTTTTATTGGAGCCTTATTGAGATCATACTTCTAATCTTATGTTCCTCAGGGTTCTTCTTCTGTAATACTTCATTTGCTGATCTCATTAGAGATCTTGGGTTTAATTACCATTTATATATTGATGATACTCATATTTACCTATCATGCCCCAATTTCCTTGTTTATATCCTTTCTCCCATCTGCAGCTGTCTTTCAGAAATCTTGAACTGGATATATAGAAGCCATCTTAAATTTGATATATCAAAAAAGAAAAAACCTCATCTCTTCCCCCTTCTTTTTTCCTTTACTGTGGAGGCAACACCATCCATCTATCTCTTAGGCTCAAACCTGGGAATCATCCTGGATTCTTTTACTATCCCTCATCAAGACCTGCCAGTCTCATCTCTTATAACATCTCTCAAATATAATTTCTTCTTTCTTCTGTCACCAACACCCCTCCAGTCTAGGCCATCATCACTTCCTGCCTTGATTAGTGGATTAATTTAATAATGTTTGCCTGCTTTGAATCTCTCCCCATTCTATTCCATCCTACATTCAGTCAATAAAATGATTTTTCTAAAAAGCACATCCAATCATATCATACGTGCACATACACACACATAAACATACTCAATAAACTCAAATTACTTCCTATTTCTTCTAGGATCAAATACAAATTGTTCTGTTTAAATCAAAGCCTTTATAACCTTTTCCTTTTCTACGTCCCCAGTCTTCATGCACTTTACTCTATGACTAATAGTCTTTGATTTATCACACTGGCCTACTGACAGTTCCACAAATAAGAAATCTGTTTCTCAGCTTCAAGTTACCTCTGTCTGCCTTTCATTTGTAGGACACTCTTCCGCTGCAAGTACTGACTTCTATGGCTTCCTTTAAATTCCAACTAAAATTTTACCTTCTACATAAAGCTTTCAACAACCTTTTTTACTTCCAGTGCTCTGTTATTTCCTGTTTATCCAATATATAGTTTGGGGTTAATAATTTCTATAATAATAATAATAATCCCATTAGATTGCAAGGTCCTTGAAAGCAGGGGCTATCCTTTGCTTCTTTTAATATCCCCAGCACTTATCCAGTGCCTGAAATAAACAGCTGTTTTAAAAAATCAATTAATTAATGATTTTGACAATGAATGTATTCTGATACAATGACATAAAATCATTACAGTACTAAATGCTAATTAGGTATTAATAGCAATAAATTCTTGCCATTTCTATCTCTGGGATGGGGAAAGCTTTTTTTTTTTTAATGAAAACTAGCTTTTGCCCCTTCTTTTCAGCTTTATGATTTTTCTAGAGAATCAAATGAACTTTGGGGCAAACTGAATGACAAGGATTTGTTGGGAGTTAAAAAAGTAAATAGGAAGAAGCCTGAAGTATTAACTACAATCCCAGCTATTTTGTTGTTGTTGTTTTTCATCTTTTATTCTCAAAGAGGATCAATAATACTTGAAAGACAGTCATAGAATGTAAGGGTAAAAGGAAAAGGAACAGTCACAGCTTAGTGCAGTCCGAAAGTAAACAGAGGCTTTGAAGTCTTGAGATTCCTGGAAGTAGATCAGCTGTGAACTAGTAGAGACCACCTTGTGGGTGGGAACTTTGGTCACATTGAGATCTGCTTAGTTAAGAGAGACATCTCCTTCTCTGATTGGCTGTACATGTGACCTCATAGACCCTATTTAAGCTCTAAGAAGGAGGAAGTTATTCTCTTTTTAACCTGGTGTTCACCTGGTAATCAACAGGAAGCCAGGGGCAGGATATGAACAGGTGAATAAAAGACTTTGAGCTTGCACATAGCAGCTCTTGAGAGCCTTACTAGTATTTAAACCGCAGTTCATGCAAAACAATGGTCTGAGATCTCTGAAGAACTCAGAAGGAAGTAAGCTTGGTAAAATTGGTTTAAACACTGCAAAAGACAGTGACCAGAGATTTCTCTGAGGGCCTGGGAATTAAGAGAGATTGGCAATGTAAATACAGAGTAGTACTAGGGTGTTTGCAAATGAAGTGAGTCAAGCATTTACAATAGAGTCAATCATTTATAATAGAAGAAGAGGTAGACAGTAAGCCCAAAGCTGTAAAACCTCAGATTGAAGTTCTGTCACAATTTTACTGAGTGTGTGATCTTCAACACATTACTGTTAAGATGTCAACCCTTTAATCAACTCTGAAAGACTATAAATTGCAGATAAAATGCTGCCAGTAGAATTTTCCAATCTGGGAGTTGTATTTTTCAATTAAATCACTTGTCTAATTAATGAGTCCTGAATGGTGGGTGTGTTGAGCAGAAAGCACTTAAAAAATCGGTAAAATTAATCTCTGGGGCAGACAGAAGGCACTTATAGAGATCAGTTTAGCTACATGGTCCTACTCTCTGAGGAGGTCATCTAGTCAGTAATCCAAGTTATATCAAATCTGAGACGGCCATCTTCTATAGGGGACTTGGGCAATCCTATCTTGCCATGTCCTGTCAAAAATCCCAGTCATGTCCCTGAGGTTAAATTTTCCCTATAAAATCTATTTATGGCCCATGCTATTCTTACTGCCTTCCTGTAGGTCAGTCTGCCATGACATCATACTTCATAATGTCTTCCCTCCATTCCCCTAACTCTACTAAGCTTCTCAACCTCACTTCTCTTCCTTATGGCTAGCTAACTTTTATGAGGTACCAAGTCTCTTTCAGGATTTGGCTTGCCAAGTAAGAGCATGTTTTATCACAGGGGTCCTCAAACTACAGCCCACGAGCATTTATCCCCCTCACCCAGGGCTATGAAGTTTCTCTATATAAAGGTCCACAAAACTAAGTTTTTGTTTTTACTATAGTCCGGCCCTCCAACAGTCTGAGGGACAGTGAACTGGCCCCTTATTTAAAAAGTTTGAGGACCCCTGTAAATAAGAGTGTTTCCTTTTTTCCTGGTGAATGGCAGGTTCCACCAGGGAACTTGCCCTTTCCATTGTTAATTATTAAAACCCCTTTCTATGCTGTCACATTGCCTTTTTCTCCATTATGGAGACCAACTTACATTTTGCACATATCTAATTAATACTGAAAGAAACAAACAAAAAAATGACATTCTTTCTTCAGATAATTTCAGCATTCCCCTCTTCTGGCATACTTGCTACCCCTGAGTTCTCCAGTTCCCTCTGGCTCTTGTTGATAGATCTTCCAGATACCTGCTGTTCCAACATTTCTAAGAGCAATTCAGTATACCAGAGCTCCATGTCAAGAAGGCTTTTTGAGCAAACCTTTTTTATACAAGGTCTTTCCCATCTGAATGGATTTTTCTTCATTTAATGAGGAGGTGCAAGCATTTTTCTTCTTCTCTGGTGTAATTTGTTCAGGTATGTTTGGTCTTTATTTTCCTGCTGTATCAACCAAAAGAACTGTCTTATTAGTGTCCTATTTGGAATGATAATGAAGAAAATGACTACAAGAGAAAGAATGGTTATACTGTTAGAGGTACACAAGATTATACCTCTTTCCTTGATGTTAAAGATATGAAAGCAAGTAGAAATTAGTAGCCTTATCCTTTGATTCTACTAGTGTTCAATCAATAATCCCAATCTGAGATATGCTGCAGATATCATTAGCATCAATTGTTTGTGGAAAGCTCCTGAACATTATCCCAGGACCAAGTTAACTAATTGCTTCCTTAGGGGAGAGATTTTTATATCCTTTGAGGGATAGTTGGAAAAGTATTGTGCAGCTGGGTTTCTTCATCGATGGCAATATGATATAGTTTCTCACAGTATGGAAGAAGACAGTTAGACCTCCTGACCTTGGCTATGGATTTATAGATTTATCACAAAATGACAGCCAACCCAGCTTTGAACAATATCCCTAAAGAGGAAAAACAAAGCAGGATCTGGATAGAAGAGGTATTTGCCTCCCTTATCTCCGATTACTGAGGAAGGAAAGAGAAACTAAGAGACTTGTTTCCTGGAAAATAGAAAAAACAAAAAACAAAAAATCAAAACATTGAACTTTAGTTTGCTTATATTCATCTCTTTATATGTATTCATCTTTTGCCTCCCTTAGGATGTAAACCCCTTGAAAAAAGTAAATGTTTTCATTTTATCTTTATATCACTAACACCTAACCTAGAATGATGTGCTCCTGAAATCATTGAATTGCATTAAATTCATTAAACTAAGGAAAATATCCATTCAAAATGAAGTCAGAATTTTTAATAGAAAATAATTTTATGATTAAAAATATTTATAATCATATATCCAGCTATTAAAAATAAACAGACAGGGAGGTGACATGATGGATAGAGACCCCACCGTGGAGTCAAATTCAAATCCATCTTAGACACTTGACACTTACTAGCTGTGTAACATTGGGCAAGTCACAATTCTGATTGGAGAACTAGAGAGAGAGAGAAAGAGAGAGAGAAAGAGAGAGAGAGAGAGAGAGAGAGAGAGAGAGAGAGAGAGAGAGAGAAGTAGGGAGGGACAGAGGGAAGGACAGAGAGAAGAAGAAAGGGAGGGACAGAGAGAGGAAGGGAGGGAGAGAGGAAGAGAAAGAGAGAAGGAGAGGAAGAGAAAGAAAAAAGAATATGAGTTCAATGAGGTCAAGAACTATTTTACTTATTTTTATTTGTTTCCTTGATTTCTAGAATTAAATAATATTTTAATTGAATTTAAATGAAAATTATACAGTTAAATCAAAAAACAACATATTCATGGGAGAGGGAAGATAGGGAGATATCTGAATCAGAGGCAGTACTGGGGTCCTCCAGATCTCTTAATCTTGAATCACTAAAGAGATCTTTGAAAGTCAGCAGAAAAGGTCAGTGGATTCAGGGTGGGAGCTCAACACATCATCACAATGTAGGCAAAACCAGTGCAGCCTGAGTCCCAAGCCCAGCCTCCAGCCCCAGGAAAGTGGGACCTCTAAATCAGCAGCAGTGCTATAGGCTGCTGAACTTCTCACCCCAGAGACATCAAAAAGGACTTGGAAGATCATCAGAGAGAATCAGTAGCAAGAAGGAGGGAGTCCTGTGTGCAATTTAAGCATTGCCCCCACGCCAACCCTGGCTCTGTCATCAGCAAAGCAGGACTCTGTTCCTTTAGCACACTAGATCATATAGCTACAGTGGGACTTGAGCACAGGGCAGAAAAGAGTACTTGTGGACAGGTTCTTCAAATAATCTCTAAAAACAGCTGAACAAAATCCCTGAAGCTTGGGACAATGCATCCTTCACCCAAGAAACAGAACCCTACTTTAAAAAAGAATTAACAGTTGTGTTATAGTCTAGAGCTGTGTTTCCCAAAGTGTGGTACATGTATCCCCAGGTGTATGGGAAGAGTTTGGTGGGAGTACAGAATTTGGTGGAGATATGCATTGCATCATGCTTAGTTGCCCTTAATTCTATGTTCTCACGAGTCAAGTGAGGCATGAAATGGTCTGGTGTGACATGGGGTGAATATACCTCACTTCATTACAGAGACAACTTACTTCGTTAATAGTTAGTGGCTTCTCCAGGCACCTGTGTATTTTTAGCTTTAGTGCAATTTTTCTTATAGGAAAGGTTTGTTATGTGCTTTAGTAAGTCCCACTGATTTTGATTATTTTTATTTAAAAGGAAGAAATTGTGCTGAGATAACAGATCATCATAATTTGGTTCCCTGATTGTTGATTTTAATCTGAGATACGGCTCCACATGCAATAGTCTGTTCCTTTTTTTTGACTTAATGTCTACAAATACTGAAAAAGCAATTTCACATAAATATGAAGTTGGAAAAGGCAAGATGTATTTCAGAACATTTTCTGTTAAAACAGGATACACATATTGCATATGTAACAGAATGATGTTAAAGTACACTCCTTATGTTTATTTTTCAAGAATCTATCTGAAGCCAATTCCAATAATTGTTCTTCCGCATGCGACAAATCTTCTGGCATGAACTTATATTTTATTATGAATAATTTTATTTTTCATTTATTATTATTTTGTGTATGTACCAAAAAAAGAAAAAATAAATATTTTTTGATTGTTAATAAAATACATCCATTTTTTTGATGAGGGGTACTCAGCATTATGATAATTTTAGAAGGGGTACACATATGTCAAACATTTGGGAAACACTGGTCTAGGGAAATGATCAGTAAACAGAAAAAGATTCTGACCATAGAAAGTTATGATGGTGACAAGGAAGATCAAAGATAACAAAATCAAAGCTTCTACATCCAAAGCCTCCAAGAGAAACAAGAATTGGTTTCAACCTATGGAAGACCTCATAAGGAATTTTGAAAGTGAAGTAAGAGAGATAGAAGAAAAATTAGGAAGAGAATTGAAAGTGGGGCAAAAGGAAATACAAAAAGTTAATGAGAAGAATGCCTTAAAAATTGACCAAATGGGAAAGGAGATACAAAAGCTTGCTGAAAAAAAAATTATGTTATAATTAGAATTGAGCAAATGGAAACTTTTGAATTTATGAGAAAACAAGAGATAATGAAGCAAAATTTTGAAAAATAGAAAAAAAAGTGTGATTTACTAATTAACTTGGAAACTAGATCCAGGAGAAATGATTTTAAAAGTATCTACCTGAAAGCCATACTGGACATCAACTTTGAAGAAATTATCAAAGGAAAATGTTCTGATGTTATAGAACCAGAGGGTAAAATAGAAATTGAAAAAATCTGCTGATTACCTCCTGAAAGAGATCCTAAAATGGCAACTCCCAAGAATACTATAGCCAAACTCTGGAACTGTTAGAGAATTCTGGAACTTCAAGGAGAAAATATTACAAACATCCAGAAAGAAACAATTCCAATATAATGGAGCCACAGTCAGGATAACACAATTTAGCAACTTCTACATTACACGCTGGACAGCTTGGAATATGATAATCCAGAGCTAGGATTACAACCAAGTATCACCTATCCAACAAAACTGAATATAATATTTCAGAGTAAAAAATGGTCGTTCAATAAAATAGAGGATTTTCAAGAATTCATAATGAAAAGACCAAAGATAAACAGAAAATTTGATTTTCAATTACAGGATTCCTGAAAAGCACAAGGAGATAATCAGGAAGATGATATCATAAAGGATTTAAAAAGGCTGATCTCTTTATATTCCTACATGGGAGGATGATACCTGTAACTCATTAGAACTTTCACATTATTATGGCAGGAGTATATATAGATAGAGGGCACAGTGTGAGTTGAATATGCAGGGATGATATATTTTTTATTATAGTTTTATATATATATATACACAAAACATATGCATGGGTAATTTTTCATCATTGACCCTTGTAAAAACTTCTGTTTCAACTTTTCCCCTCCTTCCCTCCACCCTCTCCCCTGGATGGCAGGTAGTCCCATACATGTTAAATATGTTAAAATATATGTTAAATACAATATATGTATACATATTTATACAGTTATATTGTTGCACAAGAAAGATTGAATTTAGAAAGAAGGTAAAAGTTTTTGTACAAACAAAACAAATGCAGACAAGATTAGAAGGGAAACAATAAACTAGGAAAACATTTTTACAGTCAAAGGTTCTGAAAAAGGCCTCATTTCCAAAATATGTAGAGAACTGACTCTAATTTATAAGAAATCAAGCCATTCTCCAATTGATAAATAGTCAAAGGATATGAACAGACAATTCTCAAACGAAGAAATTAAAACTATTTATAGCCATATGAAAATATGCTCCAAATCATTATTAATCAGAAAAATGCAAATTAAGACAACTCTGAGATACCACTACACACCTGTCAGATTGGCTAGAATGACAGGGAAAGATAATGTGGAATGTTGGAGGGGATGTGGGAAAACAGGGACACTGATACATTGTTGGTGGAATTGTGAACACATCCAGCCATTCTGGAGAGCAATTTGGAATTATGCTCAAAAAGTTATCAAAATGTGCATACCCTTTGATCCGGCAGTGTTTCTACTGGGCTGATACCCCAAAGAGATACTAAAGAAAGAAAGGGACCTGTATGTGCCAAAATGTTTGTGGCAGCCCTGTTTGTAGTGGCTAGAAACTGGAAATTGAATGGATGCCCATCAATTGGAGAATGGTTGAGTAAATTGTGGTATATGAATGTTATGGAATATTATTGTTCTGTAAGGAATGACCAGCAGGATGAATACAGAGAGGACTGGCAAGACTTACATGAACTGATGCTGAGTGAAATGAGCAGAACCAGGAGATCATTATATACCTCAACAATGATACCATTTGAGGATGTATATTGATGGAAGTGGATCTCTTCGATAAAGAGAGCTAATTCAGTTTCAGTTGATCAAGGATTGATAGAAGCAACTACACCCAAAGAAAGAACACAGGGAAATGAATATAAACTGCTTGCATTTTTGTTTTTCTTCCTGGGTTATTTACACCTTCTGAATCCAATTCTCCCTGTGCAACAAGATAACTGTTCGGTTCTGCACATATATATTGTATCTAGGATATACTGTAACCTATTTAACATGTAAAGGACTGCTTGCCATCTGGGGGAGGGGGTGAAGGGAAGGAGGGGAAAAATCGGAACAGAAGTGAGTGCAAGGGATAATGCTGTAAAAAATTACCCAGGTATGAGTTCTCTCAATAAAATGTTAAAAAAAAAAAAAAAAGGTAAAAATAAATTGAGAAGAGAAAACAAAAATGCAAGCAAACAATAACAGTAAGGATATAAATATTATGTTATGGCCCATACTCATTTCCCAGTGTTCTTTCTCTGGGTGTAGCTGGTTCTGTTCATTACACATCAATTGGAACTAATTTGGATCCTCTCATTGTTGAAGAGAGCCATGTTCAACAGAATTGACCATCATGTAATATTGTTGTTGAAGTATATGATAATCTCCTAATTTTGCTCATTTCACTTAGCATCAGTTCATGTATGTCTCTCCAAGACTCTCTGTATTCATCTTGCTTGTCATTTCTTATAGAACAATATATTCCATAACATTCATATACCATAATTTATTCAGCCATTCTCCAATTGATGGGCATCCCTTCAATTTCCAGTTTCTAGACACTATGAAAAGGGCTGCCACAAACATTTTTGCACATACAGGTCCTTTTCCCTTCCTTAATATCTGTTTAGGATATAACCACAGTAGTAACACTGCTGGATCAAAAGATATGCACAGATTGATAACATCATTACATCATTACAGAACACTAAATATGTGCGAACTAGAAAACCATTATCTCATCAATCATACCTAGTATGTGTTAACTATAAGCACCCTGCTATGTAAAATACCTCTTGCTGCAAGTATCCCTTGCTTCAAGTAGAACGCATGTGGTCACACCCTCCTTGATTTTTCAGGAAAAGGTGAGAACACCAAAGGGAAGTGATCATGCCCTCCCTGACTTCTCAGGAAGGGAGGAGGGCATCAAAGGGAAATGGGGAGCAAACCAGATATTGTCAGCAGGTATCCTCTAGGCTGAAGGGTTTTATATCTTACCCAGAGTTCCCCTACTATCTGCAGCCCTCTACACCATGTCATTTTCCTGTTAACCAAACAACAACAACAGAACTTTTAGTGATCTTCAATATTATGTACAGAGTAAATTCTTACTGCTACTATTCAAGTCTCCATAATAAATCCAAAATCTGACTTTCCACCATTAAATCCCTCTTCATGAAATCCATATTTCAGTCAATACTTTCCCATCTTTCCCCAATATTGCTCAAATCCAAATCACAACTATTTCCTAAGACCCAGTTCAAAGCCTACCTCTTTTATAAAACTTTTACAAATCATCTCAAATAAAAGTGATCTCTCTCTCTTTTTGAACTATAATAGATATTGTTATAGTGTTCTGTTTGACTCAGAATATAAATAGGAATAATTTCTGCTTTGATCAGAAACCCTGAAGATGTTCCTCTCCCAATTCATTTATTTGTTTATGTAGATTTCTTTTTGACTAGGTGAAAGAGAAGATTCTTTGCCTCAACTGCTACCTAGCTTTAATTACTAAATGGGTGTGGCCTCGGTCAAACTGAGACCTGTTGAAGACCTTAGCTTAAAAAACACCATTTTCTCCCATTTCCTCTAAAGCCATCTCCAGTATTCTTGATCTATATCTTGCCACTGGACTCACTTGGCTCTGGAAGGGAAAGTAAGACAGGTGACCTTGCATAGCCCTGCCTCACTGAAATCCAATTCACTTTCATATCATGGCATCACCTCCCTGTTATCATGGTCTCCTTTGAGGACAAAGAACAAACAACAACAATCATATACTACCTTGAACTTAGTTTCAGCTCCTCAACTACATAATAAGGTCTTAAAAACAGGTTCTATTGTATTTCTTATTTCTTCTTGAGGCAATTGGTATTAACTGACTTGTCCAGGGTCACACAAGTAGGAAGTTTTAAGTATCTAAGGCTAGATTTGAACTCAGGTCTTCATGATTCCAGGGTTGATGCTCTATTCACTGTGCCAGTTGGTTGCCCCTTTCATATTTCTTTGTATCAGACAAAGCACCTGGGGCACAGTCTCAAATACTGAAGATGTCCAATAAAGATTTATGAATGAATGTGGAAGTAAAAAGAAATTCTGGATCAAAATATTTAAGTAATTGGATTTATTCAATGAAGAAGAAGGAAAAAAAATACTATTAATAGGTTAACAAGTTCAACATGGAAAAAAGCCAGCAAACTCTGACAAAGAACAACTATTTACATTAAATGTTTGGGAGAAGGGAGGGAAATGGTAACTCAGAGAAGAGGTAAAATGGCAAATTCTGGAAAGGATAAAGGAAAATCGGTATACTAATGAACTGTTGGTGGAAATGGGAAGTAGTCAAACCCATTCTGGAGAACAATACAGAGATTATGACCAAAGTTATAAAACTGTGCATACCCTTTGGTCTAGCAATATTACTACTAGGTCAATAATACAAAGAGATCAAAGAAAAATAAAAACGACATATCTGTGCAACAATATTTGTCAGCTCTTTTTGTAGTAGCAAAGAATCAAAAGTTGAGAGCAATCTCATCAGTTGGAAAGCTGGAGGAATAAATTGCAATATATGATCATAATGGAGTACTACTATGCTATATTCCTTATACTATAAGGAATGAAGAGACGGATAGTTACAGAAAACAAAAAACAAGACCTGTATTAACTGATACAAAGTAAAAGGGAAGGACTGGAAGATAACATTATATAAATGCCAGAATTATTGTTAAATATAAAATAAGAGTGGAAGCTCAAAGAATGTTAGATTGACTAATATAAATTTGTTAATGAAAATTCTAAGTTATAGTTAGCTGAATAAATCAAGGTGAACGAACCCTACTTAAACTTACACTAGTTTTAGATATGTCAACCCATTAGAAATTAATAATAAGCTTGTGATAAACCAGGTGTACTTGATCACTGACCCTCAACTACAATTATATGAAAAGAAATTATTTGATCCAACAAGAATTGATTTATGGAAATCAGATTTGGGAAAGTGACTTTTGATAGATCACTTATCTAGGAAATGGCTGCTTTAGTAATCTGAAAAAAAAAATCATTGCCTAATTAAGTATGCCTTTATGTTCTGAGATAGCTAATATTTATTTGCATATGACAGGCTAATTTTACAATTAGTAATTACATTCTCATCTTCTATCACTAAGCCATAATTAGGTAAAGTCTTTGTCTCATAATCATAAAATAGTTTATATTTTCCTGGTTATTAATCTTAGATTTTCCCATCTTTGCATAGATAAATGAACACTATGAATTTAAAATACTAAAGTAGAGACTACTAACCATAAGATAAGATAAAGTATCTCACAGAGAGCCTTTAGAGCTATGTCAAAGACAGATAATAACTCTGCTCTGGCTCATCAGGTGTTGGTATTACACAGAATCAGTCAACTTGTAATTTGTTAACTTTAATACTTTGCCCATTAAGCAACATTTTATTTAGGGTTTGTGGAATAGAAATGGAAAATTGAAGTCCTTTGACTTCTTATAGACCTATAGGTGTGATTTACCCTCCATTATCTATGTGTGTATTTTTATGCTTGGACTTTAAGTGTGTACTTATTTACCCCTAGATTATAAATGCATTTTGGGAGTGTGTGAATGAGGTTTACAGATGATATAAAATATATAGAATGATATAAAAATATTTCTTTGCTCTCCATTTTCAGCAAATGTTTTGCTTAAGGTTAATTGAGAGTTTTTTGCTGATTTGTTTATAGGAAACACATTGATTAGGTGTCACGAGATACAATATGAGCTATTAGTAAAAACAATCATGAATAAGGGTTTCCCATGGGATTTTAAGATTAGTGAATTGTAGCAGTCGCCTTCCTGAAAAAACCTAATAGGACAGAATTAGGAGAGAGGCAGATATGAAGGCATATACGACAAATAAATCTGCTTTGTCCAATATGTGGAGGAGTTTTTCTGTTGTTCTTTTGGCACCAAATGGAAGTAAATGTATAAATGTCATTAGTAAAGAAGAGTTTAATTTAAACATCAAAGACAAAATTGCCTCTTTTGGTGGCAATTAGGTGTGCAGTGGAGAGTGCTGAACCTCAGTAAATCTGAGCATAAATCTCATCTCTTATACTTGGAGTTGTGTGACTGGGCAAAGCACCCAGTTTTTTCTCAATATCCTCAATTGTAAAATGAAGATAACAGGTCTTTCAGTTGCGGTGAAAATCAAATGAGATAACATTTATAAAGTACTTAGTACAATGCCTGCAGGTAGTAAGTGCTATGCTTAAGTGTTTTGTAAATGTCTACAAACTTCATAGCTTACAATTCTGTGAAGGCATAGTTAACAAATATTTTCATAATCTGTTCACAATAAACTTCTGAACCAGGGAATGAATCACTGAGGTCTTGAATTTCCTAACAGTCATTACTGAGGGACCCCTAGATAGACTTCATAATATTAAAATCCTTTTCCCAATAACTTTTTATAAAAACTCTTTTAATACCAGATATTGTGGAACATTCCTGCTACAGTGGAATCTGAGGCTAATGGATTACTTGAGCTTAGGAGTTCTGAGCTACATTAGGGCTAAAGGTGATTGGTGTCCACATTAAACTGGCAAAAATATGATGAGCTCTTGGGAGTAGAGTTGGAAAAGAGCACCGATCTAGATAAAGAGGGGTGAGCCATCCCTGATAGAAAAGGATCAGGCCAAAGTATCCATGCTATAGTAGGATTAGGCTTATAAATGTCAACTATACTTACAACCTCAAAAAGATGGGGATTTTCTCTCTGTCTCTATTTCTATTTTTCTGTTTCTCTGTGTATGTCTCTCTGTCTCTGTCTTTGTATCTCTGTCTCTGCATCTCTGTCTCTCTGTCTCTCTCTCGCTTTCTGTATTTCTTTCACCTTTCTCTTCCTCTCTCTCTCCCCCTTCCTCCTCCCCCTGCCCCTTTCAAAGGTGAAAGAGCTCTAGTTTCAGGAAACTTTGTGCTAGCACTATTTTAATACTTATTAGGGCAAGGAACACTTGAACTTTTTCAAATTCACCAAAAGAAATAGAATGCTATTTGCTTTCAAGTAGAAACCAAACATTTTTCAAATATACCAATGATGGGTAGGAGAAAGATTTTACATAGAGATTTGTTGAATTCTTTTGCTATCATGTGCTCAGGATTTTCCAAGTATATTGTTACATTGTATTGGTTATTGTGTAATAAGGATAATTAGTAAAAATTTGCTAAATGAAAGCCATATATATATATATATCACTTACCCCATAGGATTGTTGTGAGCGTATAATTCTTAGCATTGTTCAGATGCCTAATATATGTTTAATAATAAATTTTTTCTCTTGGCTGTTCCCTTCCATAGGGGGCACTTTTCTTTCTGGGATGACATGGAGAATTCCTAATAGGTTTCTACTATCTGGAAACTATCTCAGAGATAATAAGCTAAAGGAATTAAAGAGAAATGACTTTTTTTTGGACTCATTTTGAGTGTTTTTCTTTTTCTCTCCCTTCAACTTCTAATGGTAGTTATGTCACAAACACATGGCAGCAAAAACATATATTAACCTAGGTGAGATTGAGATTGATCATAAAATTCCCAGTTGTCTCTTTCCATTTTTCTGTTCCTCTCCTCAATACAGATCAGCAAACAATGATCCTGAGAAAGAGTCATTTTAAATCTTGGTGGTAACATCATGTGTCAAGTCCTAGACATGAGCTAACAAGGAGAAAATAGGCTTCCTTAACTGAATACATCTCAGAGGAAAATACTAACATTCACAGAATAATTTTAGAGCTAGAGTGGGGAGAGGGAAATAGCCTTGCTTTAGCTGGGTAAGCAATTTGTGACTCAGACAATACATATTTGAAGTGAATGTGAAATATCAGTTCAGCAATCCCATAAAACTCTCTTTACCCTCTGGGGAAAGCATAATGAATGTAATGGGCTATTTGAAATTTTTTCAAGTTTTCTGCATTTGTTCTTGCATGCCTTTGCATATTTAGCATTTTAAACATTTTCTGTACTATGAAATAAACAACTATCCTATACTTGATATTGATATCACACATCAAATAACTTTTAAAAAGACAACCTCATCATTCACATTTCAGGGGAAAGCAGTACATAACCAATGTATTATTTGACTTGTGTTTTAGAGATTTCCCTAGAGTTAAACCAGGGTGGGGGCCCACTGAGAGAAAGAACACTTAACTCTCTTTCGTGTTGTTTTCCCATTATTGAATCTGACCTATATGAGCACAAAAGTATTTTGAGCCCACTTAAAAAAGAAACCATACTAACATAGAAACCCCCAGCAACATGCAACACAAAGGCATTGAAAAGTATATTTCAGTCATTATTCAAAGCATCACTTTCCAATCAGAAGCAAGAGTTCAAAGTTATAGGTTTTATACATCAGTGCTAGCCATTCCAATCGGTCTGTAAGCCTCAGTTTCTGCCATTGGTTAAGTAGGCTAGTGATTATATCCTGGTAGATAAGGTGAATATGGGTAACTACCTCACCAAAAAAGGCCCAACAAGTACCAATAAATGGGGATCCCACATCTAAAGGACAAAAAATGGAGGCCCTAAGTACAAATGAAGCTTGTGAGAAATTAACTAATTTCAGGCCAAAATATGCTAAAATGTTATCACAGTAAATAAAAGTGAAATTATTTAGGTACAAATTCCATTGACTTCATATATTAAAGTCTAGTCTTCCTTTAAAGATAACTTTTTGGGTGCCCTTCATTTGGGGAGATGGCTGAATAATTTATGATATACAAATGTTATATAATATTATTCTATAAGAAATGATCAGCAGGATGATTTTAGAAAGACCTGGAGAGACTTACATGAACTAATACTAAGTGCAGTGAGTATAATCAAGAAAATATTGTACACAACAACGAGATTGCATGATCATCAACTCTGAGAGACACAAGTCTTTTCAATAATGAGGCGATTCAGGCCAATTACAATAAACTTGTGATAGAGAGAGCCATATGAATCCAGAAGGAGGACTATGGGTATTGAAGCTGGATAATAACATAGCATTTTCACCTTTTTTGTTGTTGTTTGCTTTTTTCTCATTTTTTTTCCCTTTTTGATCTGATTTTTCTTGTGCAGCATGATAATTGTGGAAATATGTTTAGAAGAATTACACATGTTTAACCTATATTGAATTACTTGCTGCCTAGGGGAGGGGAGTGGAGAGAAGGGAGGGAAATTTTTGTTACACAAGTTTTTGTAAGGGCGAATATTGAAAACTATGTTTGCATGCATTTTGAAAATAAAAAGCTATCTTAAAAAAGGTAACTTTTCTAGGGCTACATTCACTTCAGAATATCAATATTAGGGGCCATCTCCCAACATGCTCACTATTTCTCTTCATATAATGCAAGGATGCATCTTCAGATCACCACTGACATGATCATACCCTGTTTCCTACTCCTAGGGTGCCCAGAGATGCATTTTTATTCTCAGCATCTGTTTCAACCTTTAGGTTAACCATCAAAAAATTAATGATGTGTCTTCTGCTTCTCACTTCTCTCATGGAAAGAACTTTGTTGTTTCCTTTACTGGATGGTGTTAGAACCTTCTTGCCCATCACCAACATTGTAAATATATTTGCTTGCTGTTCCACAAGCCTGAATCTCTGAGGGTCTTTTGTGAGAAATGTGTTGTCTCTACTCAATTAGAGCAGTCCTAGTCTATTTATATTCAACTTTGAGAATACTTTCATGTTGGCCTCAATACTACTTTATCTAGGAATGCCCTTTCTTTTTTCTTATAATCCTGTCTTTGGACTGGGGACAGATTGTCCAAGCCACAGCAGCACTGAAGGCTCAATTGGCAAGGCAATTTTAACTTCTATTTCACTGGGTTCAAGATTTCAGTTTGGTCTGCCCAAATGGATTCCCATAAGTTAGCATTTTTGATCTTGGATATGTCCATTTTCAAAGTTGCATACTAAACTCTTAACATTATCCAATGGCTATTCTGTAGCCTATAATCATCAGACTGTTACATAAGGATGAATTCAACTATGTTTTAGATTATTAACCAAATATTCTGTCAAATGAAATCAATGGAGAAAAATCAAAAATGGACTTTGGCAGCTACATTTGAACTTGAGAGTGTTTCACTTTCAGTCATGAAAATGAAGGCTCCTCTGTATATTACAAAAATATTTTTATCTCTGTATCACAGATTAGATTAATGATTTTCCCCAGGAATCTCTGGGCTGCTGTCCTATGTCCTTATCCTTTTTCTTTTACTAAGTATTCAACAAATAAGCCAAAGCCAAATTTGATACAATTGATAGACTGCCTCATAGGGAATGGGTATGTAGACCTTCCAGAGAGGTTGAAAGCAAAAGGCAAAGTAAAAGACTGTCTAGAGTACCTCATTCTATTCAATTCAATTCAACAAAGATTTATGAAGTGTCTACTGGGTCAAGATATCTTCCTAGGCTCCTAAAATACAAAAGTAAAAATATCTCTCAAGAATCTTACAAGTGGGGGAATAGATTAAAGATGATACAGTGTATAGCCAAGCAAATTAATACAAAGTAAAACCAAATAATTTCAGGAGAAAGTTCAGATAACTCTCAGAGATCAGATCTTGCCTGTTCTAGGAGATGCCAACTGAGCTATGCCTCTGAGATGATAGAGAATGTGGAATACTCAACCAATTGAGACTAATGGCTCCAAATCAGACTAATGGCCACTGTCTGTAAAGTAGAGAAATGTAGAGAGTTACCCTTTTCAGATTCTATCCATCATGGCATATCATAAGGGAATTCCCAAATCCAGTTCAAAACCTAAGGAAGAAATCTGGCTAGGCAAAGCCACAAATTGTAATTAGATCAATATAGCTGAGGACATACAGTCCCAAAAGGAGAAGGGGCTGATTCAGTCACAAGTTCTAAAAGTTTTTGCTTCCCATTTCACCCAGCTCCCTTCTCAATGAACTCCTAGAAAGGTAATAAATAAGAACTGCTGCTACATCTGGCACGCACTAGACATGCTTGGTCAGCAGCATCAGTTGCTGACCTGGTTTATAGCCATTTGTTATATTTGGTATGAAACTGGAGTTTGCAATAGACCAGGAATTCTTAACCTTTCTTGTTTGATCAACTCTTTGGTAATCTGGTGAAGCCTATAGATCCTGTCTCAGAATAGTATTTAATTCCTACATTCACAATTGAGGGAAATATTAAATTTCAAGTAAAGGTTGCAATATTAATGCATTTGTTTTTCTCCATCCAAGGTCAGAGACCGCCTGAAATCTATTCACAGATCAACAGATCTGCAGACCATAGATCAAGAATCTTAGCTTAAAAATTTATCTTCTAAGAATTTACTTTAAACATGAAAGATACTATTTTGGTAACATTGATTGAATTCTGCCAGGTTTAGATGTAGCAATTAAAAACTGACCTAGTTATTTTTGTTGATTCTTCTTCCCTTTTTAGGCACAAGTCAAAAACCAGAGACCTTAGAATTGATTTCCTGACCTAAGAGATGGCAGCATGTGAAACAAGGCTGGAAGGTCAAGATTTTTTTTCACAAGTCCTTGTTTGTTGAAAACAATGGAGAGAATAGGAATAAATGGAACTTTCCTTAAAATAATAAGCACTATTTATCTAAAACCAACAGGAAGCATTATTTGTAATGGAGAGAAGATGTATGCATTCCAAATAAGGAAACAACAATGTCAGTTATCAACATTATTATTCAAAATTGTAATAGAAAGGTTGGCTTTAGCAATAAAAAAGAAAAAGAAATTAAAGGAATTAGAAAAGTCAATGAGGAAATCAAATTATCATTCTTTGCAGATGATATAATGATATACTTAGAGAATCCTAGAAAGTCATCCAAAAACCTGTTCAAAACAATTCACAGTTTTAGCAAAATTGCAGATTATGAATTCAAACAAATCATCAGCATTCTTAAATATCACTGACAAAGTCCATCAGCAAGAGATATAAAGAGAAATTCCATTTAAAATAACTATAGACAAAATAAAATACTTGGGATCTACCTATCAAGACAAATCTAAGAACTACCAAAACACTTCTAAAGTCAGTTCTATACTATTGGAAAAATATCAATTGCTCATGGGTAGGAAAAATTAAAATAATAGCAATGACAATTCTGCCTAAATTGGTCTACATGTTCAGTGAGTATCATGCCAATCAATCTGACAAAAATTATTTTATAGAAGTAGAAAAAACAATAACAAAATTCATCTGTAAGAACAAAAGGTCAAGAATATCAAGAGAATTAATGAAAAAAAAATACAAAGTATGATGTCTTAGCAGTACCAAATCTAGAATTATATTATAAAGCAGAAGTCAAAAAAAAAAAATTGGCACTTGCTAAGAAATAGAGTGGTGCATCAGTAGAATAAATTAGATACACATGTCACAACAATCAAGGCCTATAGTATTCTAGTATTTGATAAAGCTCCAAAATTCTGCTTCTGGAATAAGAACTCACTATTTAACAAAAATAATATGTCAGAAACTCAGCATATACCTACATTTTATACACCATACCAAAACAAGGATAATGAGTACATGATTTGGGCAGAAAGGATAAAACCATAGACAAATTAGGAGAGCAAGGGATAGTTTATCAGATCTCTGGAGAAAGGAGGAATTTATGATTAAAGAAGAACTAATGAACTTTATGAAAGGCAAAATGTACTTTGATTACATTAAATTAAAACATTTTTGCACAAACAAAATCAAAAGAAACAAGATTAAAAGAGAAATATATAGCTGGGGGGAAAAAAAACTTTTTGCAGCCAGTGTTTCTGATAAAGGTCTCATTTCTAAAATATATAAAAAGCTGGGTCAAATTTATAAAAATACAATTCATTCCCCAATTGATAAATGTTCAAAGGATATGAATAGACAATTTTTAGATGATGAAATTAAAGCTATCTATGGTCATATGAAAGAATACTCTAAATCACCATTAATTAGAAAAATTCAAATGCAAACATCTCTGAGGTACCACTCATACCTCTCCAATTGGCTGACAGGAAAAAAAAAAGATAAATGTTGGTGGTGATGTGGGAAAACTGGAACATTAATATGTTGTTGGAGTTGTGAAATGATCTAACCATTTTGAAGGGCAATTTGGAACTATGCCGAAAAATCTATAAAAATGTGTATACCCTTTGATCCAGCAATGCTGTTACTGTATCTGCACCCCAAGGAAATCATAAAAAAGGGAAAAGGACCCAAATGCAGAAGAATGTTGGTAGCAGCTCTTTTAGTGGTAACAAATTAGAAAATAAGAATATGTCCATCAATTGGAGAATGGCTGAATAAGTAAATATTCAAAAATTAGGTAATTTCTGAACAAGTTGTGGTATATGAAGGAAATGGAATATTATTGTTTTATAAAAAATAAGCTGACTTTAGAAAGGCCTGGAAAGATTTAAATGAACTGATGTTGAATGAAATAAGGATAACCAGGGAGACATTATAAGCAATAACAGCAAGAATGTGCAATGATCAGTTGTAGAGGGCTGAAACTCCAAAAAGGTATGCTTGAATCAGACAACTGAACCCTTAAGGCTAATTACCTATTTGATGTGAGACAATGACTCTATTAGCATATGTTTGGATAAAGGACTCTTCTCACAGTGGGTGCTTGCTGAATGTTTGGTGTTAAGATAATAATAGGCAAGGATCAGGGTGGGGTAAGAGAGGACAGAGTCACTTGGTGGCAGGATGAGGAGGAGAGAAGATGGAAATTATGGACTCCAGCATCCAGGAGAGATCTTTCGCAAGCCTTGTGGCAGCTTGTCTACATCCTTCACTTTTCCCCTAAAGACCAAGGACTTTAATTCATCCTGACTCTGGCTGACCCTGAAGCCCTCCAGGGAGCTAGACCGTACTCCACAATCAACTACAAAAAATTTGGTTTTTCTCAATGATTCAGTGATCCAAAGCAATCCCAATAGTGCAGATGGACTGTCCAATAGAACAGACTGTTCACAAAATGCCATCTGCATTCAGAGAAATATGAAGACTGAATGTAAATCAACACATGCTATGTTCACTTCTCTTTTCTGTTTTTTTTTTTCATCTCTCCCATGGCTTTTCCCTTGTTGCTTTGATTTTTCTCTCCTCAAAAAATTCATAAAGCAATGTGTATTAATAATAAATACATTTTTTAAAAAGTGAACTTAGGTATCGGTAGCTCTAGAAATAAATTACCAGAAAGAATTAGTATGATTCACTTAATTCTCATAATTAACTACTTCCTGCCCTTATCCTCTCAATTCCCATCTAAAGTCTATCATTGTCTTGGCAGGCGTTAAATAACATCTCTATGTACCCTATCATAGACATCAATATATTTTTCTCTGATAGAAATAATATATTTAATATTATTTCTATTTGCTTCAACTCTTCTTGACTATCTTTCAATTCGGCATATCTGTATGTGTAATCATATTTTCTTTTGCTTCTTTGGTGAAATTTACGAATGTATATTCAAGGTTTTGTGGCCTTGGGATTTTTTTGGGGGGAAAGGTTCATTTGCTTATTTTTCTATTTTGCCAATTATTTCTTCTCTGAGGGATATAAATTCTACTTTTATATCTCTTTTTTATATACCATTTAAGAAAATTCTGTTATGGTTCTATTCTCTTTTAGAAATCCATAGGGTCTTCTTTCTCCCCATGTTGATTCGTTTTCTTTTTTCTTATAATATTGCTCATAGCAAGGCCAGGAAATCATTATATACTTCAACAACAATACTATATGATGATCAATTCTGATGGACCTGCCCATTTTCAGCAATGAGATGAACCAAATCAGTTCCATGGAGCAGTAATGAACTGAACCAGCTACGCCCAGCGAAAGAACTCTGAGAGATGACTAAGAACCATTACATTGAATTCCCAATCCCTATATTTTCACCTGCCTGTATTTTGGATTTCCTTCACAGGGTAATTGTACAATATTTCAGAGTCCGATTTTTTTTGTACAGCAAAATAATGGTTTGGTCATGTATACTTATTGTGTATCTAATTTATACTTTAATATATTTAACATCTACTGGTCATCCTGCCATCTAGGGGAGAGGGTGGGGGGAAGGAGGGGAAAAATTGGGACAAAAGTTTTGGCAATTGTCAATGCTGTAAAATTACCCATACGTATAACTTGTAAATAAAAAGCTATTAAAAATTTAAAATATAACAAATAAATAAATAAATAAAAGATTGTTGGGAACTTTAAAGAGAAAAAAAATAATATTGCTCATAGATAACTGGACTATTTTATGTTTCTATCTTCTCTGTTGGTGTATGAATCAAAATATATATATCCCTTAAACCTGAGTGGCTCTTTAATGTTCTGACATAATGGTTGTGGAATGGCTAATGGTATTCAGAATCACATGGTTTTAAAACCATTAATAAAACTGATTTTGATTTTGTGTACTCTATGTGTGAACTCCTTTATATTATTAGCAAAGCTGAGTAATATCAACCATACCATTCTTTCTATAAAGGAAATTAGATCTAAGTGGAAGGATGGTTCATAGGTTCTCCTGGAGAGTAAAGTTAGAAAAACTGTTTCTGTCCTACACACAAAATTAATATATGGGATGCGTGGTCATCATATTTTTCAGTATTAATAAAAGACTGTCATAAAGGCAATCATAGATTATCCATAATATAAGTTGATTAGGATGAAGTAATATGGGAATTCAGCAAAGAACTTATTAAGATCCTCAAAACTAAATCAAGATTCAGTCTAATATTTTGAAATATCAACATAAAGGTAGAAAACATTAAAAACAAAGAAAAACATAAGAAACAACTGTGAAGAAGGATTGAGATGCCCCAACTTCTAGATTATACACTGCCTCACACTTTTATATTTTGAATTCTTTATTTGGGAGGGAAATAATAAGTATTAGGTACAATAAACAGCGAATGATACCATCAAGAATCAAACAGATAACATTTAACAGGTAAGGAAAGACTTGTTATTTATGTGAGAGTTTTCTCTGAATAAGCAATCTGTGTGCAATCTATCAAATCTTCAGAGATGCGATAATTAACTTTTTAAAAAGAAAGAAAAAATAAAAATAAATGACACATAATTATAGCAACTTGGCCCAAATTTACTTAAACAAAAATAAATAAAAATCATAACTAGGTAAAGGAAAGCAGAAATAACGGCTACACTATATTTAATAATTTTATTCAGAAGTTTTTTTTGTTGTTGTTGTTCAATCATTTATCAATCATATCCAATTATATGTTATTCCATTTGGGGTTTCTCTTGGCAAAAATATTAAAGGTTTGCCATGTTCTCCATATCATTTATAGGAGAGGAAACTAATAAAAACAGGGCTAAAGGTTTTGTTCAGGGTAGGTGTCTGAGACCAGATTTGAATTCCTTGCCCTATACTCTGTCTACTGTGCCACCTCACTGTCCCATTCAAAAGTTTAACCATTGTAAAATTTTCTGAAAACAGAAACTAAGAATACAGAAAGCTTCTTAAGAAAAATACAAAGGAAATATCTAAGGTTATTGGATAAACTCATTTCTAAAATATTATGAAAAAATAATGGTGAATATTTATGAATACCATTAACTCATAGAATAGTCAAAATTACTAGAAGAGAAAAAACAAATTAAAGAAAGTTCAATGAGATACCTAGTTATCATTTTGACATTTTCAATGAAGATGCTGATGGGGAACAAGCAAACTTTCATAAGTGACATTCAATAAACATTTTTTTTTTACCATTTCAGAAAAAAAAATTGATTCAACAGAACAAAATTCTGCCTTACATACTCTTTTTACAAAAAGTTATTCCTTATCAATCCATCAAAATCCCTTGAAAAATATAACAGCAGAAATCACCATAATTGACAACTCTTTAACAATAAGCATCAGACAAACAAAGAGAGAGATGTATGCTAGCCAAATGTGTTTGCTGTGGTGATGGAGGAGATAGAGCACAGATTTTTCAAGTCAAAGAGAAATTCCCTAAGGATGATGAGGTTCTCCAGATGCTCCTCTTTGAAATTGTGCTGATTGCATCATGCTTGCCTAGGGACATTGTAAAGCCTCTTTGAAAGAGATCTTTAATTACAACAATTTGGTCTGCCCATTTACAGAAAAACCAAGTGGATGAAGCATGTCCATTGGCCAGATGCTATATACATTTGGATGATCACCCCAAAGAGTTTATCAGTGTTCATATCTACGACAGACAGTATAACTGAGTAAAGAGTAGGGCTAATAATTCAATAGGAAGAAGAAAAGGGACTGGATTACTTTCAGGAAATCGCAAAATTACTTCACTGAAGCTTCCTATGAAAACAAAGGGCAATATTTCTGATTTCTGGATTGGAAAAACCAGACATTTCCTATAGGAACCCTAAATGTAGAAATACCATGCTGTACCCTTTTTCCTGACTATTATAACACTTCTGTTGAATACATGGAATGTTTTCACCACGCTAGTCACCAGGGAGTTTTATCATAGTTTCCTCAAAAAGCATAGTGGGGAATAGCCTATGCCCTAGGCTCTAGGAATAGGAGTACAGGGAATGGATAAAAGAGGAAATACAAAGACATCTGGAGGTCTCAAACATCTTTGGGATTACATATAATTCATAGAATGCCAATGTCATAGGATCTCATAAGTATTACGTAAATGAAATATGTATATGTATATATACTATGCAAATGAAGGCAACCTTTGAAGGAAGGAATTAGTAAAGGGGAGAACATAGAAAGGTTTTTTGCAGAAGTTGGGGTTGAACTGAACCTTCAAGTATGCCCAAAGATACATATCTGAGGAGGAAGAACATTACCGCTATGAGAGACAGGCAATAAAAAGGCAGGGGATCTAGAGATACATCCAATCCCTATATTTTCCAAATAAAGAAACTAAATCTTAGGAGAAAATGAGTTTTCCAAAGGGAATATGTAAATAGCAAAATTGAGATCTGAAGTCAAGTTCAATGCCTTCAAATTAAATATTCTGTCCACTATCCCAATAAGGCTATAAATAAGAAATTTAAATATTATCTCTACTAATCAGAGGTCCCAGTGTTCTTCTATTTCCTACTATGGCTCTCTTTCATCTCAAAATGATAGAATATTAGTACTAGCAGATTCCCCAAGAAGAGTATAAAAATAAGCCAAGTACTTATACCTTCCATCAAGATAGATTCAATACTCTTAATTTTCCTGCTCATGTTAGAGGAGCGCATGATCCTCAGCATTGGAGTTTAATCTAGGCTCATTGTCACAAGTGCTAATTGGAAACAAGCAGAAGCTGTGCAAAAGCAGCTCCATCACAAAGTTTAAAAATTAGAAAATTAAACTAAATAATTGAATAAAAAGAACAATTTGATAATTAGCTAAGCATATGAAAACAAAATGATAGAAATATGGAAATTCTATACTTGACAGCTTATGCTTATGCATTTTTCCCTCTCTTCAATGGTGGGAGGGAAAAAAAAGTCACATTAGTGTGAAAACTTACTAAAATGATAGTAAATTTTCCAGGAATGATACCTAATAAAGAGAAGGCTACTAATCCAGGAAAGTAAAATGTAAAACTGAATAAATATTACATAAAACAATTAAAGTGGACCAAATCAAGATGGTAAAAAGTAGACAGATCTCTATCTGAGTTCTTCCTGGTGTCCCTAAGATCAATACCAGATCAAGCCTTATGAACTGGTTTTGGAGTGACAGAACCTACAAATATTTGAAACTTAACAAGTTTCCAGCAGAAGATATTTTGGAAGAACTTCAGAAAAGGTCTGTTTCAATCAAGAAGAGGGAGAGGTGGCCGACTACAGGTGCAGTGCACGGACTGGGGATGTGTGGTGTCCACACATCAGGGAATCTCCCAGGAGGTTCTTAGGCAAAATACAGCAGCATTGTCTACTCTGTCCTGATTATAAATGAGTGGATGAGCAGATTGCTGTCAGACATCCAAAGCAAATACAAAAGACAAATAGTGAGTCTTTCAACCTCAGCATAATTGACCTGGCCATGCACATCCAGCACCATAAACCAGTTAGCACTGGCCCAGAGCAACCCAAAGCCTGTAGAGGGAGCTTGGGAAAAATTTCCCCTTTGCCCTAAGAGCAGACTTTAACCTTTAAAAAGTGAGCAAAAAAGCAAAAAAGAACTCTGACATATCTTTTATGGACAAAGAAAAGAATGGACCTCAAGCCCTGAGGATCCTAAAGGCAAATCACTCCAAATGGTGATATGAGTTGGTCCCCATCTCACAAGGCTCTCTTTGAAGAATTCAAAATAGATCTTAAAAGAGAATTGGAAGAAAAATGGGGAAAGGAAATGAGAACCTTGCAAGATAATTTGGAAAAGGAAAAATAAAAATTATCTGAAAAAACTGCTTAAAAATAGATTTAGTGAAATGGAAAAGTCATATACCTCTTTACAAAATAGATGTGACAAAATGGAAAAAGAAAACAACTCCTTTAAAAACAGAATTTGTGAAATGAAAAAAAAAAAAAAACCACCACATTTAAAAGTTCAATTGGCTAAATGGAAAAGGAAATAAAAAGGGTAACTGAAGAAAATAATTCAATAAAATTTGAACAAAAAGAAGTGAATGACTTAATAAGACTTCAAGAATCAGTCAAACAAAACCAACAAATAAAAAATAGAAGAAAATGTAAAATACCTCAATGGAAAAACTGATCTGGAAAATAGGCCTAGGAGAAACAATTTAATAATTATCAGACTTCATGAAAACTATGATTAAAAAAAAACTGCTGGGAAAATTGGAAATTAGTATGGCAGAAAGTAGGCTTTGACCTACCCCTAACACCCTTTACTAAAATAAGGTCAAAATGTGTTTATGATTTAGACAAAAAAGTGATATCAGCAAATTAAAAGAATAAAGGATAGTTTACCTCTCAGATGTGTGAAAAAGGAAGGAATATAAAATGGATAATTTTTTTACAAAGTTTTCATACAAATAAAATCAATGCAGACAAGATTAAAAGGGAAGAAATAAATTGGGCAAAAACAATTACATTCAAGTGTTCTGATAAAGTCATCATTTCTAAAATATATAGAGAAGTGACTCAGATTTGTAAGAATTTAAACCATTCTCCAACTGACAAATGGTCAAAAGATATGAACAATTTACTGATATAGAAATTAAAACTATTTCTACTCATATGAAAAGGTGCTCTAAATCATTATTGATCAGAGAAATGCAAATTAAGACAACTCTGAGGTATCATTAAACACCTCTCAGATTGGCTAAGATGACAGGAAAAAATAATGATGAATGTTTGAGGGTGTAGTGTGCTTTCTAGAGCCCTCAAATTGGGGTGCCAAAATATACTATGCATTCTAGGGTCTCCACACTGGGGTGCCAAAATATAGTGTCCAGATTAGCTCTCTGGAGCATCTCAGGACTAGCCCGAGTCCTTGGTCTTAGCAGAGAAGTGATAATGCTGGAGACCCATGGGGCTAGTCAAAGATGGAGTTCCTTTATTAAAGTCCTCTCAGCCCCTAAATACCTTAATACAATTACATCACTATAGTACACTGAGCATGTGCTAGCTATAGAATCATTATCTCACCACAGTACACTGCACAAGAGCTAACTATAAGCACCTTGCTATTGATATGTAAATGCATCTTTACTATAAGTATCCCTTGCTTCAAGTAGAAATGAAGTGATCATGCACTCCCTTGGCTTCTCAGGAAGAGGTGAGATACCCCAAGGGGAGAAAGAAAACCTAAACAGACATTGTCAGCAGTTTCCCTCTGGGCTGAAGGGTCTTCTACCTTACCCAGAGTTCTCCCACTATCCATGGCTCTCTATAGGAGGGGATGTAGAAAAACTGAGATACAAATACATTGTTGGTGGAGTTGTGAATTGATTCAACCATTCTGGAGAACAATTTAGAACTATGCACAAAAGGCTATCAAATTCTGAATACCCTCTGATTCAGCAGTGTTTCTATTGGACTTGTATCCCGAAGAAATAATAAAGGAGGGAAAGGGACGCACATGTGCAAAAATGTTTGTGGTTGCTCTTTTTGAAATGGCAAGAATCTGGAAACTGAGTGGATGCCTATCAGTTAGAGAATGGCTGAATAAATTATGGTATATGAATGTTATGGAATATTATGTCTCTATAAGAAAAAATCAGCAGGATAATTTCAGAGAGGCTTGGAAAGACGTACATGAACTGGTGCTAAGTGAAATGAGCAAAAACCAGGAGATCATTATAGACAGCAACAGCAAGATTATACTATAATCAATACTGGTGGTTGTGGCTCTCTTCAACAATGAGATGAATCAGTCCAATTCTTATGGACTTGTGATGAAGAGAGTCATCTGCACCCAGAAAGAGGACTATGGGAACTGAGTGTGGAACACAACATTTTCATTCTTTTTTGTTGTTGTTTGCTTGCATTTTGTTTTCTTACTCAATTTTTTTCTTCTTTTTCATCAGATTTTTCTTGTGCATCATGATATTTGTGAAAATATATATAGAAGAATTGTACATGTTACACAAATATTGGATTATTTGCCATCGAGGAGATTGGGTGGAGGGAAGAGAGGGAAAATTTTAGAACACAAGATTTTGTAAGGGTGAATGTTGAAAATTATCCTTGTATATATTTTGAAAACAAAAACTTTAATTAAAAATAAATAAATAAATGAGGGAAAATACAATTAGCAATAGTAATTGTAAAAAAAAAATAATTTGAAGCAAGTTTTTTTTTTTTCTGATAAAGCATCATTTCTTAAACATAGAAGGAATTGAGTTAGATTTATTTTTTTAAAAATACCCTAATTGATAAATGATCAAAAGATATGAACAATGCCCAAAGAGCTACAAAATCATATATATCTTTTGCTCTAACTACCCCAACTAAGTATGAATCCCAAAAGAGATTTACAAAAAGAACAAGGATCTAAAATGTACAAAAATATTTATAGCAACTCTCTTCTCAGGGCAAAAAAAAAAAAATGGAAATTGAGGGGATGCCCATCAATTAGGGCATGGCTGAATAAATTTTGAGTATGTGACTATGATGGAATATCATTGATCTATGGGAAATGAAAACCAAGATGCTCTCAAAAAACCTGGAAAGTCCTCCATGAACTGAAGTAGTAAAATGTACTTTTTAAAAAGTAATAACAATATTCTAGAATGATCATCTTTTGCTATCTTCAGCAGTATAATGATCCATTACTACTCTGAAGGATTTATGAAATAAAATCTCATTCTTACTAAGAGTAGGAACTGATTGTATCTGAATAAAGATAGAAACATACTTTCTCCACCCCCCTTCTCTCTCTTCCTCCCCTTCTTTATCTCTTCTTCCCCCTTTCTCTTACTCTTTCTGTCTTGCTCTCTCTCTCTGCTGCTGCTCTCTGTCAGGATCTACACTTTCTTTCACAAAATGGCTTTTACGGAAATAGTTTGCATAACTTCACATGTGTTGTTTTTGTTTGTTTGTTTGTTTTGATGCTGGCTGTAGATGGGGATAATGAAGAGAATTTGGAACTTGTTTTAAAAAATAAATGTTTAAAAGTTGTTTTACATGTAACTGGAAAAATATTAACTAAATTTAAAAGTTAAAAAAAGGCTTTTTTAAATATTTAAAAGCCTCAGAAATATAAATTATTATATATTTCAAAGCTTTACAGAAATGTTTCACTAAGCAATTATGTTCAAAATGGAAGTGTCCTACTTACTTGTTAACATTTTCTATATCTCTGTTGCCTCATTTGTCATATTTTTTTTTTACTCTGCTAAAAGGAAGTTTATAGATTTAGAAACTTTATGCTCTCAAAGATTATAACAATCTATTGATAATCAGAGTTGATCTGGTAAATGTTTAACACCTAACTTTCCAAAAATGCATTATTAATATTTTCCATCACTTTCTTAAGACTATCTGGTCAACAAACAAACAACCAATTCCTGATCTGTAGTATGTGATGATTTCGGAGATATAGTTGCCCACACTAAAAATTAAATAATCAGCCTGAATAGCAAAGATCAATGCTTAGCAATGTTCATAAAGATAAAATAGATGCTTTTTCAAAGTAAATAGACTTTATGAACAAAGGGAATAGTTCCAGATTTCCATGAAAGCTTCCAAGAATAAAAAGTGAAAACATCTATACAGTATTAGTATAAGTACTAATCACTATTTAAATTCTATAGTAGGCAGTTATTGGTGGTTTTAACAATGTAGCATCTATCTCAACATAGTTTATATCACTCTTAAAGTCCCTACTCTTATACCTGTGGCACTAAAACAAAATAAATAACAAAATAAATGTTTGATTTCAAAATCAAATGTTTTGAATCTTAACATAATTAATTTTGCAATTTAAAATACATTTCTTCAGGTTGCTCAGAGGTTAAAAAAAAATACTCATACAAAGACCTTGTTGATATTTATCCTTCTTTCCCCAGCCAAACAGCCCTCTCAGAATATAGTAGGGCCTATTGAAAAATCAGAATCCCAACTTTTATAAATATAAATTCACAATCAATAATAGGCTTTTTAAATTCTCACTTTATCCAAACAGTTGATTATAGAACAAGTACTTCTAGTAGGTTCTGTTTAAACATTTTATCCGTTTTTTTTTTTTTTACTCTAAATAGGAGGCTCTAGTGTGACACATTTCTAGGGATTAGGCAGACCTTCAGAAGTCTACATTTATAAAACACAATGACAAAAAGAAACAAGATCAAAATAAAGGAAACTGGAAAGTGGAAGAGGAAATAAGGAGAAGATACAAGTAAAAATGAAATAGAGGGTCATATTCTAGGAAGTGGTAGAATGCCACCATTAACTATTTCAGGTGTCATTAAATTGCACCTATCTGATAGATCATACACCCTTAATGTCCTGGATATAGAACTAGACTTAAGAGAAAAGCTCCAACTTTTATTCTTGGACAAATCAACAGCTGGAATAACCCCTAACTGGCTCTCCACATGCTATCTTTCTCCATCCCCTATCTGTGCTTAAGACTCATGTTTTCTCTGAAGTCTTCTGGGAACTAATTCAAAGATACTGCATGATAAACAGCTGTTCCATATCCCTGAGACAGTCATTTAATTTTTACCTTATCTTAGTTTCTCAATATTATAACAATACATATAGTACACTTCCTATCATATTTTTAAAAGTATGTTAATTCCTTGAAAGAAAGGTATTACCAAGCTATAATTACAATTTTAATAAAACCTAAAACATTTCTGAAACCTTTGCTTTCTCCTATCCACCCTAAAACCCTCTTTATCTATATTAGTAATTCTATCTAGTCAGTCAAATGAGATTGCTCATGATGGAAATATTTGGTCATGTTGCAGGATTATTTGAATCAAAAACAATCAACCATTTTGGAAGCACATTTAATATGAAGTTGCAAATTCAATATAGAAGAACAGTGAGTCTGGGAAACCTTAAGAATTAATGCCAAAGATTCAGAATTCACAACGTACTCTTGCTTTTTCCTTGATCTACCATCTAGCCTTTGCAGTCTTCAGACTGAGTTCTAGAACTACTTCTTAAGATACCTCAATAATAAGAATCACCTTGATATTCTTCTTTTGAAAGATTGCTTAAACTCTAAATAATCATGAATTCCATAAGCTTTGGGTTTATAAATCTCTGCTAAATACCAACATTATTTTAGTCTAGATGAAATATCTTTTTCTAAAAATGTCCCTTTGTGATGAAGAGAACTATCTACACCCAGAGAGAGGATTATGGGAAATGAGTGTGATTCACAAACTAGCATTTTCACTCTTTTTGTTCTTTGCTTGCATTTTATTTTCTTTCTCATTTTTCCAGTTTTACTTGATTTTTCTTTTGCGGCAAGATAATTGTATAAATATGTATGCATATATTGGACTTAACATATATTTCTACCATTTTAACATCCTTGCTATTTAGGGGAAGGGATGGAGGAAGGGGCAGAGAGTTGGAACAAAAGGTTTTGCAAGGGTTAATGTCTAAGAATTATCCATGCATATGTTTTGAAAAATAAAAAGCTTTAGTAAAATAAATTAAAAACATAAAAATGTCCTTTCCAATTCTGAGGTCTTGTAATATGCCACATGGATTTTAAATAGATTATAAATAGTTATTGTAAGATTTAGAAATATTTTTTCTATAATAACTTTTTAATCTATATTTAAGATTATGACTTTTAATATCCTGGTAATTCACAATGAGTGCTTAATACATATTAAAGGGATGTTGAGGACATCAAAAACACTTAATTGTTCTTTGATTAATTATTATATTATTCCAATTGCAACAGATTCGCCAACTTTCCCCTTTCTTATATGGGAAGATGTGGAAATATTTACCCATATCTTATTTTCCTCTCTAGATAACCCTACTAATCAAATTTCATATATTAAAATGTATTGGGATTTTATTAGGCTTAAGCTTTGTTCCTACATTATTTTCCTCCATAACTGGCTCATCATAAGAAACACAGAATTTGCTATGATATATTATCATTTTCTTGATTCAGGACTCAGATATAATTGTAGTTTAATTTCTCATTAATCAAGATCTTCAAATATTTAATGCCAGGCAAAGGACAGAAATAAATGGATGTGTATACTCCTTTATATATTCCCTGGAACTTAAACACAAAACCCCGAAATATTTCTTACTAAATTTTAAATGAAAGAAATTAAGAAACAAGATCAGTAATACTAACTTTCAAGACACTCATTAAAACAAAGTGTTTAACAAACTTATATCCTCCTTGCCTTAGAACTGTGTCTGAATTTCAGATAGGAACCAAAGCTGGGATAAGACATTTGGGAAAAGAATGAAAATTTTTCTCCTGGATGTTCTTACCCCAGAAGTTTTGAACCTCTTTTATAAAACACATTTGACTTGATTTATCACAAAATAAACACCTCTGTGCCATGGGGAGAAAAATTTCTGGCCTTAAAATTGTGATTTATTAACGGTAACATTGTGTGTCCATTATCGTTCCTATCTCTGTGTTACATTCCAGGCAGCTGTCTACTTCTGGTGCTCAACTGTGGTAGGCATTGAATATATACTTATTGCATTGAATCTTAGCAAGAGCTAATTAGCTTCATTTAGCTCCATTAACCATTGGCCAAGTCTATCACCACAGGCAGTCGAGCCATCCAGGACACATATGATTGGTTCCAAAAACAATTAGTGTAGAAGAATGTGGCTGAATCAGTACCTATACATATAACAGCCTAAGGAGGAATCCTACAGATGAATTTATATTTACCTATTGTCTAAACCTTAATGTGAAACTTCTAAGTTCTAAGAAACTTATTAAGCAAACAAGCATTTTTAAAAGCCCCAACTATGTGCTGAATTCTATGTCAAACACTCAAAGATACAAAGTCAAAATATAATAGATCTTTGCACCCAAAGAGATTACACACAACCCTTGTAGAATCACCCCTAAGTGATTTTCCTTTCTACCATAAAAAGTGCAATGTAAAAACTTGTTTCAGTTTAATCTTTTTTTTTTTTAATTTTTAATAGCTTTTTATTTACAAGTTATATGCATGGATAATTTTACAGCATTGACAATTGCCAAACCTTTTGTTCCAATTTTTCCCCTCCTTCCCCCAACCTCCTCCCTTAGATGGCAGGATGACCAATACATGTTAAATATATTAAAGTATAAATTAAATACAAAATAAGTATTTCAGTTTAATCTTAGAAATATTATAAAAGTTTTTGAAAGAGTTGTATTTTCTGATGATTTCAATCATGGCATCTTTAATACCACACAAACAGCAACTGTATTGAAGAAAGCCCCATGCAAATACTTCATTTCCACAAAAAAAAACTGGCTCTTTTTGCAATTGGGAGGCTAAAGAATCCCTTTCTGATGTTTTATCTGAAGGGCCTAGAATTTAAACTTGCACTCTTCCTGGCATCTCTAGAGAGGGACATTATCCCAAATGGAAAAGTAGGAGTCAAGGTCTGGGAAAGAATCCAGGGGCCTCTGAACTTACTCTGAAGATGATTTAAATGGGGCAAGGAACAAAGAGTGACTTTAATTTTTATCTGTCAGTATAGTAGTGTTAAGGACCAGCTGGCTCATGTATATATGTAATATTTAATGGCATCTTCCACAAGGGCTTCTTTGTTTATTCTATGTAGTTTCCCATTGCTTGAATCCATTCTCACTGAATCTCTATGCTTATTACAAGAGACCATGAGAAGGTATTGAACGGCCCAGGAGTAATCCTCTTTCCATAATACTAACACAGCATTCTATCAATTATACATATGATGTATCAAGGGCTTCTCCTGTTCTTCTTCATAAGATATTCTTTCCTTTCTGAAAATCAATTTGGACTACACTCTGGGCCTTAAATATGCTTTAACCTAGTAGATATATGTACATAGAAGGCAAGACTTGTTTTATTAATGGTCTAAAAATACCAAAGAAAGAATATGAAAACTATGTCTTTTGTGGCAACAAGGAGCTGGAAACAATATGGATGTCCACCAACTGGGTAACAACTGAATAAAATTATGGTAGATGAATAAAATGCAACATTATTGTGCTGCAGAAAATTCTAAATATGGAGTATTTAGAGAAACATGGGAAGACTTGTATGGAATTATTCATATAGATTAAGCTGAAAAAGGAGAACAATATCCAAATGCCTACAAAATGAAAACAACATCAAAAGGCAAACAAATTAATTACATTAGTCTTCATTGTTCCCAACAAATAGATGATAAAACATACTTCTCTTACTAGAAGGATTAAAATGGTATAGAACATTACATATGCTCTTAAGACTTATTTGTTAGTAAGTTTTACTATTTCTTTTTCTTCATAACAAAATAGGTATTAATAGAGGAAGGGAGAGAGGAGAAGTATTCAAAAATGTCTAGTATAAAATAATCATTAAAATATGCTAAAAAGAAGGGACAAATAGAAACTTTGTGGAATTTACATTTTTGTGTTTGTTTGAAATTTCTATGTTTTTATGTTTAAAATGTGACAATACCATCTGATCATAATTTTAAAATTGAACTAGAAATTCTAATATTGAAGACATTAAAATGTAAGAAACTAATATTGATGGGGACTGCAGTTTTCAAAGCAAAAATTGATATAATGAATATCTCCTTGGATTCATATGCTGAAGAAAATGTTTTCAAAGACAAATGAAAATTTTCTAGACCACATAATATTGAAATACAAAGAGAACACAGGTTTGATGATGGAACTCAAGAGTGAACTTTTGGAACTGTTGGCCAAAATGTATAAATGTCTTTACAAATAACCACTGTGCTAGGGAACTGGCATGGTGCCCATGTGACTCCCATTCATAAGGAAAATTCCAAAGGGAACCCTGGTAACTTAACTATAGACTGCTATAGAAAAGTTTACTTCTTTTCAGTACAAACTGGTAATAAAGAGTAGGATCCCTGAATACTTGAGTAAACATCATCTGTTGGTGGCCAGGCAGCCTGTTTTTTATAGAGAGAAATTATTCCTGAGTGTTAGATTAGAGTTCCTTGCAAAACTTTGCACTGATAATAGTGGTATTTGATTAGAAATGTAAAATCCTAGTGAGGAATCTTCTAAAACAATAGAATAATGAAAAAAGTACTTGGAGTAATTAGTGAAGAATATGAGATTGGAAAGTTGCCCTTTGATCTCTTTGCTAGAGAATAAACATTGACCTGTAGCTGTGAAGCACAAGTTTTCTCACAAAGACACTAAAGTTTCCAATTGGATTCCTTGGAAATGGTTGTTTTATTTTCTCATTCTTGTTCAGATCATAGTGACATACATCTGGAGTTGTAAGAGACATTAGAGATCAGGTAGGCCAAAACAGTAATTTGACAAATTAAGGAAATGAGGCACAGAAAATTTAAGTGACCTGTCCACAGAGGCGCAGGGTACTGAGTGACAGTCAGGATTTGAACCTAGGCTAACTCTGAAGTTTTTCATTGCTTTCCAAGTGTTGATTAGTTTTTTTCCTTGGATCCTTTTTCTCAGTGGTTAATCAGTTTATAGAATTCTTTCACTGAGAGTTGAAATATAAAATATGAGAGTTGTCAATCTTCTCCTTACATTTAAAACTAATTATTTCAGCTACTATTGACCAAAGTTGAGATCCTTATCTTGGGTCTCAGACTTCAGGATCTTAGCTCTTGCCCTTTTATATTATTTTAGAATGATAACTATAATAATAACTTACATATATATATATATATTGCTCTCTAACATTCATTATCATATCATATCATATATGGCACTTAAAAATAAGAAATGAATGAATGAATGCTGTATGATAATGACATTTATTACACACTAAGTATATATCAAGCACTATCTAGGAATACAAGTACATAAAACAGTAAAACAGACGATCTTTGTCTTCCAGGTGTTTATATAGTAATGAATGAGATAACACAAAATGATGAATAGTAACCAAAGAAACACTTTAATAGGAAAGTTATTAGGATAATGAACTGAGCCATAGGGAAGTAGATTAACACATCCCATTTAGGAATAATGGCAAAGTTCATTTGATTATAGTTCATTATTCCAGGATAATAAAGAGGGGAAATAGGGGGGAAAAATTCATCCAAGTTTTGAAGGAGATGGACAAAGACTGACAGAGTATTGGAAAATGAAATATAGGCTTTTTCTCCAGAAATAGGGATCCTTTTAAGTATGCTTTGGCACCAACTATTCCAAATTTCAACTATTATATTTCCTCTTTAAGGATCTAAAAGTATTACTGAAGGGCTGAGGACATCTCTTCACCAAAACTTTTAACTTGCACTCATCACCAATTCTGTTTCTCTTTTTGTAAGCCATCACTGACAAGCCAATCAGTTCTATTTAAACAGTTAACAGCAATTTCACTTTTTACAAGAGATAGTTACTTCAAAGATACAGAAAAAATTAAATGCAAAAACATCTTCCCAACAATTTTGAGAATTGTTGGGAATTTGGGGAATTCTCTCTGATCACAACTTACT
This sequence comes from Antechinus flavipes, assembly GCF_016432865.1. Classification (NCBI taxonomy): domain Eukaryota; kingdom Metazoa; phylum Chordata; class Mammalia; order Dasyuromorphia; family Dasyuridae; genus Antechinus; species Antechinus flavipes. The sequence goes on from NC_067398.1 coordinate 389,177,482, forward strand.
GGTCGATTACATTGGTCGATTCAAGTTCACATTAAAATGTGACATCACTGTCAGATGATCTGTCATTGCAGATTAGTTTTAGCTTTCACTTGCTGGATCTTGAAGGTTATTCCCAAAAGTCATTCCTTGTAGTTGGGGAACTCCATGCTTAGATGACTATACAACTAAATCTAGACTTAGCATCTCAGAGACACAGAGACCCACTCCCCTGAGCTTTTGAGACTCAGAAGTTTGGAGCTTCCAGATTAACCTCCTTCACCTAAAACAGAAAGGAACTAATTCTGAAGATTAAAATTAAAAAGGCCCATTTTCATGGGACCATTATTAGGTTAATAATAGCAATACTCTGATGACTCTTTCCTTATAGAATTATCTTTCATAAGATACATTCAGCAAAGAATTCAGAGGCTCAAAAGTGGAAATTTGATTAAGGATAACTAAGGTATTTTGAAGGTACTAGTAGGTTAAATTCCACAATTGCAGCCAAAGAGGCTGTCATTCATCATGTGATGTTTAAAACTCAAGCTTTAGAGAAATTGTTGACCACAAGTTAGTTGACTTAAGCAAAGGACTTTTAAGGGAGAAGGTAGAAGCCAAAGAAATCTTAATGCTAACAAAAGAGTTCAAAGATTGATCCAACAGTAGAATTTTAATGGTTTAAATAGTAGATCTGGCCTTTGCATGGGCCTTTATTATTTTCTGGTATAAAGTGACCAAAAAAAAAATAGATTTTTGAGTCATAGGCTGAAAGAAACAAGTGAGAAAAACTGGAAAGAACTTAAGGACCATTGATTAAAAATTCTTTTTTGCCAAACTCTAGCAACAAATAACAAAATCTAGGCTAAAATCAATTCTGCCATTTAAACTTTTCTTGAACAGGATAAAATTTTGCTATCTTGGGGAATGGGAAGGAAAGGGAAGAAGGGAAAAAAAAAATGGAACTCAAAAATCTTTAAAAAGTAAACGCTGAAAGCTATCTTTACATGTATTTAGAAAGATAAAATATTACTTAAAGGGGAAAGAGAAAATAATACTAAAACTTGCACACAAATTAATAGAATGTGATGAGGCCAAAGAATAAATACAAAAGGTTATGTGTAAAATGAAGATAAATATAAATCTTTTTATTTTTGTGGGAGTTTCACTGAAGTAGCATATAGGTTATGCACATAGAGCAAGTAACATTGAATACACATTTATTTTCTTATACTTATTAGCTATCTTGACCACAGAAAAGTTACTAAAGATATCAACTTCTGTTAAATATATCTGTAAAATAATACCTTTAGCACCTACCTCATAGAGTTAATGCGATAACCAAATGAACATCTACATGCAACACAAATATCCTATTATGCTTATGGTTATGATTATGGAGGTGGCAGATGAATCAAGCTTTAAAAAAAAAATTAAAGAGGGGATGGAACCAATATGGCAAGAAATGGCAGTAAATTGTCTGAGCTCTCCCATAACCCCTTCCAAATACCTCTAAATAATGCCAAAAAATACTTCCTGGAGCAGCAGAATCCCCCCAAAAAGATGATGTGAAATAATTTTCTAAACAAATGCAACTTAGAAGATCAACAGGTCTGTCACACCTGATGAATATGGAGTACAGTCCAATGCAGGCCTTGTCAACACAATTCTGTCCCCAGAAACCAGGAACAGGCAAAGACAGTGGCAGCCCAGAGCACTCAGCACAGGAACTGTAAGGGAGTCAAAAAAGTGGTCAGAAGGAGATTACAGGGTCTATTTGCTAGCACTGAGGGAGGTCTCTGTTACTTTACTAATATAGTGGTACTTCATCATTCATCTATTTTGAAGCTCATGGAATTCAATATTTGAAACATTTTGATAAGATGAAAATATGCTTCAGCACTTGACCTTGCTCAGCACTCATAGCACTTGTTTGTTGTCTTGGTTTAGTAGTAGATGTAAAATTGGCCTGGCCTGCCCACCCACTGCTTCCATTGCTCTCAGCAGTGGGCTGTAAGATTGAACCCATAATGCTGAAGTTGTGTATGTTGGAGGGCAGGTACCAGGGCAGTTCTTACAGGATGTGACTGCAGTATATGTCTGCCAAAAGAATAGACATGGAGTGGCTTGCCTGTTCCCCAAGAGGAGAAGGAGCAGGAGGAGGAACAGGAGTGGAGCCGATGTGAAGATGACAGTGGAGGACCAGGAATCCTGCCAAGCCCAAGACCCTAACAGCAGCTAGAGCCCTAGACACTGGAGTATATGAGACCATAGCTTTTACCTTCACATTCAGCCCTATTTTCTTCATTCCCCAAAGAATCTTAAATGGTGTGGAGTTGGGGGAGAATATAAAAATCTTGTCCACTCAGAAAATGAATTGGGTCAAGAGAAAGGAGGAAGCCAGATGAACTGGTTTGCCTTGTTTCTCCAAAGCTGGAAGCCCTCTTTACTCTTTTGGGGAAGTGGGTGGAGAGGGATGGTAAGGCTGTGGATTGAGATGTATTTTCTATGGGAAAAATTCTTTCAATACTTATTTTCACCATTTTTTGTTCCTTTTGGAATTAATGATCAAAGTACCTCGGTACTTGAATCCAGATCACAGTTTTGGATGGGAATCCCAAGTCAAGGATGAGCACTAGTACACCAGAGCTTGTGGCCTGAAGACCTTCCTCAAGTTCCAGGTCAGAAAAGAATGCTTATGGTCACTCAAAGTCCAGAGAACAGGCCAGCAAAATAACACACCACTCATTAAATCATTACACATTGAAGAACTAAAAACTTACAGACCCATATAAGTATCTCTGAAAAAAGCTGCCCCAAAGTCCAAAAGCTTGAGGCACCCTCCACTTTATTTTTTTTTCATTTGGAATCATTTGGAATTGAGTAATCAAAAATCTTCAATAGCTCCTATCCCTTGCAGAATCAAACCTACATTCTTTGATTTAATTTTTTTTCTCAGAATAACTTATTTATTATTATTATTATAACTTTTTTATTGAAAGAACATATGCATGGGTAATTTTTTACAACATTATCCCTTGCACGCACTTCTGTTCTGACTTATCCCTTCCCTTCCTCCACCCCCTCCCCTAGATGACAGGCAGTCTTATACATGTTAAATATGTTATAGTATATTCTAAATGCAATATATGTATGCAGAACCATACAGTTCTCTTGTTGCAAAAGAAGAACTGGATTCAGAAGGTAAAAATAACCTGGGAGGAAAAACAAAAAATGCAGACATTTCACACTCATTTCCCAGTATTCCTTCTCTGAGTGTAGCTGATTCTGTCCATCACTGATCAATTGGAACTGAATTAGATCTTCTCTTTGTCGAAGATATCCTCTTCTATAAGAATACATCCTCATACAGTATTGTTGTTGTAATATATAATGATCTCCTGGTTCTGCTCATTTCACTCAGCATCAGTTCATGTAAATCTCTCCAAGTCTCTCTGTATTCATCCTGCTGCTCATTTCTTATAGAACAATAATATTCCATAACATTCCTATGCCACAATTTACCCAATAATTCTCCAATTGATGGGCATCCATTCATTTTCCAGTTTCTAGCCACTACAAAAAAGGGCTGCTGCAAATATTCTGGTATATATAGGTCCCTTTCCCTTCTTTAGTATCTCTTTGGGATATAAGCCCAATAGAAACACTGCTGGATCAAAGGGTATGCACAGTTTGATAACTTTTGGGGCATAATTCCATATTGTTCTCCAGAATGGTTGGATTCATTCACAACTCCATCAACAATGTATCAGTGTCCCAGTTTTCCCGCATCCCCTCCAACATTCATCATTATTTTTTTCCTGTCATCTTAGCCAATCTGACAGGTGTATAGTGGTATCTCAGAGTTGTCTTAATTTGCTCTGATCAATAGTGATTAGGAACACCTTTTCATATGGGTAGAAATAGTTTCAATTTCATCATCTGAAAATTGTTCATATTCTTTGGCCATTTATCAATTGGAGAAAGGCTTGATTTCTTATAAATTAGAGTAAATTCTCTATATATTTTGGAAATGAGGCCTTTATCAGAACCTTTGACTGTAAAAATATTTTCCCAGTTTGTTGCTTCCCTTCTAACCTTGTTTACATTAGTTTTGTTTGTACAAAGACTTTTTAATTTGAAATAATCAAAATTTTCTATTTTGTGATCAATAATGATCTCTAATTCTTCTTTGACACAAATTCCTTCCTCCTCTGCAAGTTTGAGAGGTAAACTATCCTATATTCCTCTAATTTATTTATAATCTCATTCTTTATGCCTAAATCATGGACCTATTTTGATCTTATCTTGGTGTATGGTGTTAAGTGTGGGTCCATGCTAATTTCTGCTATAGTAATTTCCAGTTTTCCCAGCAGTTTTTGTCAAATAATGAATTCTTATCCCAAAAGTTTGGATCTTTGGGTTTGTCAAACACTAGATTACTATAAATTACTATAGTTATTGATTATTTTGTCCTGTGAACCTAATCTATTCCACTGACCAATTAATCTATTTCTTAGCCAATACCAAATGGTTTTGGTGACCACTGCTTTATAATACAGTTTCAGATCTGGTACAGCTAGGCCACCTTCATTTGATTTTTTCCATTAATTTCCTTGTAATTCTTTACCTTTTTTTCTTCCATATGAATTTTGTTATTATTTTTTCTCGGTCATTAAAATAGTTTCTTGGGAGTTTGATTGGTATAGAACTAAATAAATAGATTAATTTAGGGAGTACTATCCCTTTTTTTTACTATGTAAATTATCCTGAGGATGATTTTCTGTAATCTTTTTGCTAAGATTTTATTATTTAAGATTTTAGCATCAATATTCATTAGGGAGATAGGTCTATAATTTTCATTCTCTGTTTTCAACCTACCTGGTTTAGGTATCAGTACCATGTCTATGTCATAAAAGGAATTTGGTAGGACTCCTTCAATCCGTATTTTTTCATATAGTTTATCTAGCACTGAAGTTAATTGTTCTTTAAATGTTTGGTAGAATTCACATGTAAATCCATCTGGTCCTGGGGATTTTTTCTTAGGGAGTTGATTAATAGCTTGTTCTATTTCTTTTTTTAAAAGTGGGGCTATTTAACCAAGTTACTTTTTGCTCTGTTAATCTAGGCAAGCCATATTTTTTAAAGTATTATTCCATTTCACTTAAGTTATAGAATTTATTGGCATAAAGTTGGATCAAGTAACCCTTAATTATTCCTCTAATTTCCTCTTCATTAGTAGCAAGTTCTCCCTTTTCATTTTTAAGACTAACAATGTTATTTTCTTCTTTCCTTTTTAAAATAAGATTTACTAAAGGTTTGTCTATTTTGTTGGTTTTTTCATAGAACCAACTCTTATTAATTCAATAGTTTCTTTTTTTTACTTTCACTTTTATTAATCTCTCCTTTTATTTTTAGAATTTCAAGTTTAGTGTTTGACTGGGGGTTTTTAATTTTTCCTTTTCTAGCATTTTTAGTTGCAAGCCCAATTCGTTGATCTTCTCTTTATTTTATGCAAGTAGGCCTCTAGAGATATGAAATTTCCCCTTATTACCACTTTGGCTGCATCCCACACATTTTGGTATGACATCTCATTATTGTCATATTCTTGGGTGAAGTTACTAATTATGTCCATGATTTGCTGTTTCATCCAATCTTCTTTAGAATGAGATTGTTTAGTTTCCAATTATTTTTGGTCTATTTTCCCCTGGTTTTTTATTGAATGTAATTTTCATTGTATCATGATCTGAAAAGGATGCATTTACTAGTTTTGCCTTACTGCATTTGAATTTGAGGTTTTTATTGTCCTAATATATGTTCGATTTTTGTATAGGTTTTATGAACTACTGAGAAGAAAGTGTACTCCTTTCTGTCTCCATTTAGTTTTCTCCAAAGATCTATCATATCTGTTCTAATATTCTATTTACCTCTTTGACTTGTTTTTACTTATTTTGTGGTTTGATTTCTCTAATTTTGAGAGTGCAAGGTTGAGATCTCCCACTATTATGGTTTTGTTGTCTATTTCTTCTTGCAGCTCTCTTAATTTCTCTTTTAAGAATTTAGATGCTAAACCATTTGGTGCATATATGTTTAATATTGATATTGCTTCATTATCTATGCTACTCTTTAGCAAGATAGAGTGTCTTTTCTTATCTCTTTCATTAGATCAATTTTTTTCTTTTGCTTGATCTGAGATCAGGATGGCTACCCCTGCTTTTTTGACTTCACCTGAAGCATAGTAGATTCTGCTCTAAGCTTTTACCTTTACTTTGTATGTATCACCCTGTTTCAAGTGTGTTTCCTATAAACAATATATTGTAGGATTTTGGCTTTTAATCCAGTCTGCTAACCTCTTCCTCTTTATGGTTAAAATTACTAATTCTATATTACTTGCCATCTGTTAACCCCTGCTTATGCTTTTCTCCTTTCCTTCCCCTTTCCCCCCTTCCCCAATATTAAACCTGTGAGCACCACTTGCTTCTCACAGCCCTCCCTTTTTAATATCCCTCCCCTCACCTTAGAGTTCCTCCCCCTATCTTACTCCTTTTCCTCACAATTTCTGTATCCCTTCCACTTAGCTTACTCCTTCCCTTTTCACTTTTCCCCTCCCATTTTTCAATGAGCTTAGAGAAGTTTCACCATAAATCAAAATATGTCTTATATTTTTCTCTTTAAGCCAATTCTGATGAGAGTAAGATAACCACTATGTTCATCCCCCTCCATTCTTTCTCTCAGTTATAATAGGTTTCCTTTGCCTCTTCATGAGATGTAGTACCACCCCTTTACCCTTTTTCTGATATAATTTCCTTTCCATCTCTAGTTTCTAGAACAAATTATACATGTGTTCTTTATATATCTTTATAACAGAAATATAGTTCCTAAGATTTCTTTTTTACCTTTTTAGATTTTTCTTGAGTCCTATATTTGGAGATCAAACTTTTTGTTTAGTTGTGGTATTTTCATCAGAAATAGATGAAATTCACTTATTTCATTAATGTCCATCTTCTTCCTTGGGAAAAAAATGCTCATCTTGGCTGGGTAAGTTATTTTTGGCTGCATACCAAGTTCCTTAGCCTTTCAGAATATCAGATTCCAGGCCTTTTGATCTTTTAAGGTGGATGCTGCTAGATCCTGAGTAATCCTTATTGTGGCTCTTCTATATTTGAATTTATTTTTTTCTAGCACCTTATAGTATTTTTCCTTCATCTGATAATTCTGGAATTTAGCCACTATATTTCTTGGAGTTTTGATTTTAGATTCCTTTTCAGTAGGTAATCAATGAATTCTTTCAATGTTTATTTTACCCTCTGTTTCTTTAACATCTGGGCAGTTCTCTTTGATAATTTCCTGGAAAATAGTGTCCAGGCTCTTTTTTTCATCATATTTTTCAGGAAGTCCAATAATTCTCAGATTATCTCTCCTAGATCTATTTTCCAGGGCTGTTGTTTTCCCAAGAAAGTATTTGACATTTTGTTTCATTGTTCTATTTCTTTTTTTTTTTTTTTTTGGTTTTTCTTAACTGATTCTTGGTGTCTCCTTGAATCATTCAATTCCATTTGTTAAATTCTGGATTTTAATGAATTATTTTCTTCACTCATTTTTTTATATCTTTTTCTAATTGTCCAATTGAATTTTTAAGTGAGTTGTTTTGTTCTATGGAATTTTTTTCCCATTTCACAATTTTATTTTTTAGAGAGCTATTTTCTTTTTCGGATTCATTAATTCTGTTTTCCTTGGAGTTGTTTACCTCTTCCAATTCACTAATTCTGTTTTTCAAGGATTTGATTTCTTTATCCACTCTATCTTTAAATGAGTGGAATGACTTAACCAGACCCTCTTGCCAAGCTTCCCTTTCCTTTTCCCATTTTTCTTCTAGCTCTCTTGTGAGAGCCTTTTTAATTTTTTCTATGAGAGTCTTGTGTGTTGAGGACCAGATCATATCCCCCTTTGGGAATTCATCTGGAGACAGTCCGTTTTTAGTCTCCTCAGGGTTTAAAGTCTACTCTATCCATATAGAAGCTATCAATAGTTAGAGTCCGCTTAAATTTTTTGCTCATTTTGTCAAAGAAGCAGCAAAGAAAACGAACTAACAACAACACCAGCAACTACAACAAAATGCAGTCTGCTTTTTTTTTTTTTTTTTTTTTGGGGGGGGGTAGGAGGCTGGATGGTATTACCAAGCTTCCTCTACAGACTATCGGGGCAGCAATGAGATACTAGCAGGACAGCAATGGCTGTGCTGTGTCTGTGCTCTGAGATTCTGAGAGTGTGCTGAGACACTCCAGGTGGGTGTGGCCAGGTCCCAAGAAACCCTAGCTTTTGGGGGTTATAGTCTTTACCCACTGTGTTTATAGCTTCTCTGCTGATCTACTGGCTTGCTGCCAGGGCAAAGTAGCCACACTGTGGTAAAGTTTTCCTAGCAGAAATGGCTGAGCTCACACCCCACCCCACTCCAGTGTATTCAATGTGAGCTACATGCTGTACTCTCATTGCCAGCCTTCAGTCTGTGCCCGATCTGATTGTCCCCACCAGTGAACAAAAACAGACCTTTTCTGGTAAAAATCAAGGTTATCTTCTGTTGGTAATTAGTTGTGGTTTTTTTCAGTCAAGCATTAATTCCAAGGTCTTGCCATGAAATAAAGTATTCTGAGAGGAAAGACAGAGCTTAAATAGATGTGTATGTCCTCTCCACCATCTTGGCTGGATGTCCCCCTCCACTTTATTTTAACAGAGCTAAAAGGTGAGGAATAGTTTGAGAAATGATCAAACAGGAAAAAAAATTCTGACCATATAAAGTTACTGTGCTGACAAGGAAGATTAAAACACGCAGAAGAAAATAGCAAAGTCAAAGGTCCCACATCTAAAGACTCCAAGAAAAATAAGAATTGGCCCCAACCCATGGAAGAGCTCAAAAAAGATACTGAAAATCAAGTAAGAAAGATAGAGAGAAAAGCAAAAAGAGAAATGAGAGTGATTCAAGAGAATCCAGAAAAATTTATTATAGCTTGGTAAAGGACACACACACACACACACACACACACACACACACACACGCTAGGTCAAATGGTAAAAGAGGTACAAAAAGCCAATGAATAGAAAAATGCTTTAAAAAGTAGAATTGGCAAAATAGAAAAGGAAGTACAAAAGCTGGCTGAAGAAAATAATTCATTAAAATCTAGAACTGAGCAAATGAAAGGTTATGACTTTATGAGAAATCAAGAACAATAACAAAAAAAAAAAACCAGAAGAATGACAAAAATAGATAATGTGAAATACCTCATTGAAAAAAACAACTGACCTAGAAAATAGATTTGGAGGAGATAATTTTAAAAATATTGGATTACCTGAAAACCATGATCAAAAAATAAGCCTAGATCTAATCTTTCAAGAATTTTTCAAGGAATATCGCCGTGATATTCTGGAATCAGGAAGTAAAGTAAAAATTATAGGAATCTACCAACCACCTCCTAAAAGAAATCCCAAAATAAAATCTTCCCAATAATATTATAATCAGAACTCCTGAGTCAAGGAGAAAATATTGCAATCACTCAGAAAAAAATATTTCAAGCATTATGGAGCCACAGTTGGATAATACAAGATTTAGCAGTTTCTACATTAAAGGAGGAGAGGGCCTGGAATATGATGTTCTGGAGGATAAAGGAACTAGTATTAAAACCAAGAATCATCTATCCAGCAAAACTGTGTATAATCCTTCAGAGAAAAAGGGAAACATTCAATGAAAGGGGATTTTCAAGAATTCTTAATAAAAAGAAAAGACCAAAACTGAAAAAAAAAAAAAAAAAGATTTGAGCTTCAAATTCAAAACTGAAGAGAAGCATAGAAAAATAAACAGGAAGGGAAAACATAAGAAAGTTAATAAGGTGAAACTGTTTATATTCCTACAGGGGAAAAAGAAACTTGCAACTCATAAGACCTTTCTCATTATTCGGGCAGTTAAAAGGGATATATATAGACAAAGGGCATAGTTTTAAGTTGAATATGATGGGATAATATATTTAAAAAATAAAACTAAGTAATGAGAAAGAAATGTATTAGAAAAATTGGAGAGGTAGAACAGAGTAAACTTTCTTACATAAAAGAGACAAGGAAAAGCCTTTTCAGTGGAGGGGAAGAAATGGGAAGTTGAGAAAGAGTAAGTGAACATTAGTCTCATCAAGATTGCCCCAAAGAGGAATAACATATACAGTCAATTGGGTGTAGAAATAAATCTTTTTCTACAGAAAGTAGTAGAGGAAGGGGATAAGAGAAGACAGGGTGTTAGAAAGGGCTGGTTAGATCAGATTATCAGAAGCAAAACACTTTTGAGGAGTAATAGCATAAAAAAAGAAAAATAATAAAATAATAGAGGGGAATAGGAGGGAGGGAAATACAGTTAGCCATAGTAACTGTAAAGAAAATGTGAAGCAAGTTTCTTGATAAAGGCTTCTTTCTTCAAACATATAGAAAATTTATTTTATATAAATAAATTTATAAAAATAAGAGCCATCTCCCAATTGAGAAATGATCAAAAGATATGAGCAGTTTTCAGATAAAGTAATCAAAACTAGCTATAACCATAGAAAATAATGCTCAAAAAAGAAGAAGAAGAAGAAGAAGAAGAAGAAGAAGAAGAAGAAGAAGAAGAAGAAACATAGAAAGAAAAAATGCTTAACCCAGTCTTGATTGCAAATTAAAATAATTCTGCAGCCCTATTTCAATAAGCGTATTAGATAAAATGAGACATGCATTGTTGGTGGAATTGTGGACTAATTCAATCATTCTGTAGAGCAATTTGGAACTATGCTCAAAGGGCTATAAAACCATGCATACCTTTTGACCTAGCAATACCACTAATAGGTCTGCATCACAAAAGACAGTTTTTTTTTTGTATGTTTGTTTGTTTTGTTTTGTTTTGTTTTTAAGGGGAAGGACACATATACAAAAATATTTTTAGTATCTCTTTTCCAGTGGCAAAGAATTAGAAATTGAGAGGAAGCCCATAAATTGAAGAAATGGCTGAACAAACTGTGGTTTGTGATTATGATGAAATATTACTGTTCCATAAGAAATAATGAACAAGATAATCTCCAAAAATCCTGGAAAGACTTTCATGACTCAAGTCAAGATGAAATGTAGTATGCACAAAGTAACTGCAATATGATAACTTGATCAACTGTGAATGATTTAGCGATCAATTCTCACCAATACAATGATCCAAGACAATGTTGAAGGATTTAGGATTAAAAGATCTTTTTTTATTTCTAGATATAGAATTGATAGTATCTGAATACACATGGAAACATTTTTAAATATCCCTTTTGTTTTCTCAAGGTTTGTGTGTATATGTGAGTGTGTGTGTGTGTGTGTGTGTGTGTGTGGATGGATGTATGTGGGTGTGTGGGTGTGTTCTTTCATAGCATGAATAATATGGAAATGGTTTGCATGATTACACAAGTTTGATCTTCCTCTGATTGCTTTCTTTCTCAAGGAGGGAAATAGGGAGGAAGGATGGACTAGAATTTGGAACTCAAAGACTTAAAAACAAATTGTTAATAAAAGTTTTTACATGTAAATCAGGGAAAAGAAAATACTAAATAAAATAATGAAAAGGAGGAGGACAAAAAAATAAGGAGGAGGAAGATGAGGAGGAGGAGTAAGAAGAACAAGAACAAGATGAAAAACAAAATGAACAAGACAATGAACAACAACAAGAAGAAAAATTATGATAGGCAGAGAACTAGAAATTAAGAGTATATGGGATGACCTACATAATGGTATAGGGATGGAAATGGAAGAAGAAGAATGAGTGTTACTCCATTGAGGCTCAGTTTGGCATTTAAATTTCCAGATGGAAAAAATGTCATTTGATTAAATATGGGGAGGAAGGAAAGAAAATTCAGAGAAAGAAGAGTATAGAACTGAGGAGAAAACCTTGGGGAAACCTATACATAAGAGAAGAAAATTGATGTCAAGAAAATTGTGAGTAAGAAGAAATAATGAAATAGGAAGGATAAATGGGAAAGGGTCATGTCATAAAAGCTTATGAAGGAAAAACATAAAGAAGAAAGAGGTGGTTAATAGTATGAAATAAGAGAGAAGGTAAAGATAAAGGAAAAAGTTATTAGAATTGTAAATTATTATATCATTGGTGACTTTGGAGAGAAAAGTTTGAGAACAGTGGGATTCAGAAATATTGAATGATTTAAGAGATAAAATCAATTATCATTCTATAGAACAATTGATTTGGGAGTCATATTCTGGCCCTGCTACTTATTATCCATATGACTTTCAACCAGATTATTTCAGTTTTGTGTAGTTTTCTGTAAAATGACAAGATGAAACTAGATGATTTCTGCCATCTTTAACTCTTAACATCAAATTCTGTGACATCCAAAGTCACAAGAATTGTACAGTTTGGATTTTAAACTCAGTCTTCTGATTCAAATTCCATAAATATTCTTATTATCATACTGCCCATGTTTTCCTTTCTACACCATCAGAAACTGTTGTTTTTTTCTTCTTGTTATTGTTCACCTGACCAAAATATAAACCTGAAGCATTCAGGTATGTGTGACTTTAAAGCAATGACAATATTTTCCTTCATCTCTTCATGCATAGTAGATTTTATAGTCAAAATGGTATTTAACACTTTTTATATTCATTATTGATATTATAATTGTTGTTATTTAAAGTTAGACCACCTAATGTCACTCTAATGGTTCAGTGGTAAAATGATTAAATATTCATTGGTTAAACCGACTGCTAATTATCATGGAAGTTTTGACTGATGTTTTCAACCAGTTCTCCCCTCTTTAGCCACTTGGTACCCCCTAATTCTTGGGGGCTCCCCATATTGGTGCCCCAATTAGTGAAGATGCCTGATCAGCTTTATTTCAATTGTAGATCAGAAATCCCAAACTTAAGCAGTCCATCATCCTTGGCTTCTCCCATGAGTATATGCCTCAATGTGTCATTATGCCCAACTATCTAGCCTTAATTTTAAAAGCAAGTGAGATTAATGTTTTTTATTAGTTTTCTTAAGAGCTAAATAAGTTTCATTTTACTTCTTTATCTTCTGCTAATTTTCCTCTCTATGGATCAAAAGAACTTAGTAGAAGAAAAAAATGTCCACATGGGATTAGTGTGTAGCCATTTGGAAAATAAGATTCAGATTTAACTGTTTATAACCAATAAGAACAGCAGCAAATACCCATATATCAATTGTTGTGTCCCTGGTTTCAGTGTCTCATATGCCATTAAAGTCCTGTGTGTACTTAGGTCATTTTTCATCTCTTACATTTATTTATCCCATCAGGAAACCTAGAAATATTATTATATATTATCATCCAGGATATTGCCATCAGCTCTCCTTGCAGACATATTTCACAATGCTCAAAGGAGGAAAATATTTATTCTCAGGTAAGAAAATAAATAGAACTTGAATCTAACTTTTCAAAGCTATCCAGTATATGATTTTTATTTCCATGAGTCTTTAAGAGTACCTAAGGTTTTCAGATCATGTATTCCTCAAGTCTCCCTACCTCCTAATCCAGCCATGTACTTACAAAGACCCCCAAACCCCACACTAGCCCCCAACCATTTCCCTTACTTCTCTTGCAGTTCTCAGCAGTTCCCAGCAGATGGCAACAACAGAAAGCTTTCCTGTCAAGGTGAGTCCCATCACAAAATTCAAAGTTTAGAGTTTGATGAATCCATTATCTGATGGTCTCTTTATTTCTGGAACCAAGGTGATATGCTTCCCAACTGCATCATTATGTTATTTAAAAATAAAAGTTTGACAAAAACACAATTTTTCTCCATTTATTTCTCCAAGAAAATTATTATATACTATCATACATTATATATGAATACACAAGTATTCATATATGAATATACATGGTATGGTTGGGGATCCAAACACTGACTAGCATTACTATACACAGGCCAAATAGGAAGGGGTGGGATAAGTTAAGTATTTTTAGAAGACATAGGCAGAGACAGGAAGATTGAGAAAAACAAAGATAAAGACACAACAAAAACAGAGATGGAATCAGAGACATATCATACCACAGTGGCTAGGAAAAAAAAAATTGTAATCAGAAAACTTAGGTTCAACCCAGACCTATAATAATTTTTATTAGTGATCAGTCAATCTTCTAAAACTATGTTAGAACTATAGTACTCAGGAAATTATAAACTACCTCTTGGGAATTGGAGAGAGGAGTCTCTATATGACAAAGATATCCTCTCTATACCACAGAAACAATGAAATAATGAGTTCAGAAAAAATTTCTGTCTGTCTGTCTCTCTGTCTCTGTCTCTATCTCTGTGTATCTGTCCTTCTCTGTCTCTCTCTGTATGTCTGTCTCTTTCTATTTCTGCCTAAACTTATCTATTATTTGGATATGTAGAATGAACGGGATGTAAGGATATCACACTATTTCCTTTCAAATACCGTAGTTTACAGCTAACAAAGACTATTCATTTTTTTCAAAAGTATACATTATATTTTCCCACCTTTTTGCTTTTTCTCATTCAATTCCATCTGCCTACTCTGCCCAGTGAAATTCTCAACATCCTTGAAAATTCAGCTAAAATGCCATCTTTTCCAAATTTCTTTCACTGATGAACTAAACCAGCAGTGATCTCTCCTTTATGTATTATTTTCATGTCTCGTAGTTGGTTTCTATCTGTTGAAATCACCAATTTTTCTCTAGGCATATAAATGTTAAGTGTGTTCTACAATTTGTCTTTAGTTTAAGAGAAACAGTCTAATGATCATGCTTTATTAATAATGTATATTATTAATAAAATTATTAATTATCTACAAACTATATACATCTCAAAATTTTATATGTCTATACCTATATGAAAAATTCTGCACTCTAAGGCTGTCATAGAGACTCTAATTCTTCATTCAACCTCCAGAATCATGACTGGTCATTAAATTGTTCAACATATAGTTTTGAAAGTTATCTTTTACAGTTTTGCTATTATTGTGATCTAAAGACACATGCCAACTAACAAATAGTTCATTAAGGGAAAAAATCAGGCTTTTCTATGGCTATATAGAAAAAAATACTCCAAAACACTACTAATGAGAGAAATACAAGTAGTTCTATCTCATATTTATCAAATTTTCATGAATAACAAAAAAAAAAAAAAAAGAAAACGACAAATTTTGTAGGATCTATGGAAAAATAGACATATTGAAAAATCCTGTTAATGAGTGTAACCATTCTGGAAAGTAATTTGGAATTACACTTGCAAAAAATTACTTAAGAATGAATGTTCTTTAATCTAGCTATACCACTGTTAGGCCTATGCCCAAAAGAGACCAAAGAAAGGAAAAGGTCTTATTTGTACAAAAATATTTATAACAGCTATGTTTGTGGTAACAAAGAGCTGGAAACCAAGAAGATATCCATCGATTGAAGAATGATTGATTCAATTGGGGCACGTGCATGTGACAAGAGTATTTTTGTACCTTAAGCTAGAAAAAAAAGAATGATTTTTAAAAGACATGAAAGACTTATATGAACTATGCAAAATGAAAGGAACAGAACCAAAACAATTCATGCTATAATATCAATACTACTTTTAAAAGGAATCTCAAAAAATAAAATAAAATGAATCTTTCTTCAAGGCAACTGCAGCATTTCCTTTGTTCAGTCATGTCTTATACTCCCTTCTATCCCTGACTGCTCTATTTGGGGAACAGCTATTGCTAGTTTGATCTGATGTTCTAACTTGGAAGGGAAGACCATCAAGATGTGGGAGGAAGAATTAATAATTAAGTTTTAGGAAGAGTAGAGGATGAGAGAGGTTCAAGTAGGAGAGATATTATAAAGATCTTGGATTCAAAAATCTCTTGTATAGATGATCAGGTAAATGAAATGAAACAACAATATGTAAAAAAGACCAATGGGATTTAAGGGACTAGAAGTTCAGTGTGAATCGGGTAGTAACTGACTCTTCCACCATCTACTATGCCAACTAAAAGCACAATAAAAATAACAACTGAAAATTATTACTGGTGTGGCTGCTGTTTCTATCACTACTAGGGCTGCTACTAACATTTATTTTTTGTTACCCAATTTCATTATGCGTATTTATGTATCTAGTGAAGATTTCAAGGCTTCTAGTCACTGGTTCAAGACATCATTGTTCCATCTGTGTTCCTTAACAAGAAAATAGAGCTTTGAAGATTCTTGTTGTCCCTGATAGTGGGAAAACAGTTTGGAGTAATTTGTTTTTAGAAGAGTAAACTAATACTGATTTATCTTTTGTTGTTTGGTAGTGTCTGAGTATTCTTGAACCCATTTGGGATTTTCTTGATAAAGATATTGTAGTGGTTTGCCATTTCTTCTTCCAGTTCATTTTACAGATAAGGAACCAAGACAGAGTTAAGTGAAAATTCACACAGCTAGGAAGTATTTATGGCCATATTTGAACTCATAAAGATGAATCTTCCTGACCTCAGCCTCAGAACTCTTATCTAATAGGACATTTCACTACACTTAAACTGTGTCTAAAAGAAAGTTATTCTGAAACGTGTCTTCCTCACTTTATGTAGATATTGTAGAAAACAGTAAAGGAGGTTACTAAGTAACTGATACCTTCTCCCCTTGGTTTACTTAAAAACTGCAGATGTTCCTTGGAAGAAGAATAGAAAGGTACCACTTTATTATGAATGAGATTATATCCTAGGATTATCATAGGCTTTAGAAATAGAAGGGGCCATAAAGGGAATCTGTTTCAGCTCCTCATTTACAAATGAGATAGTTTATAGGAATTTAGGGAAGGAGATATATACCCTAGGTCAAATCCAGGTAGTATTCAAACTCAAATCATTTGCCGTTAAATTCAATCTTCTCACAATGCTAGTTCTAGGTTCCAGGAATGAATGGGGTAATTGACTAGGCAATTGACTGAGTTGTAAGTACCAAAAAGTACAATACTGTGAAAGAAAGTTTAGGGAAAATATTTCAAATGATGAACCTTGCCTACTCTACAACTTTTTCTATTCTACAACTTTATCATAGCTTCATTGCTTAATCATCATTAATATTTTACCTTGTTATCCACCAGGGAAGAGATGATTGAGCAAAAATCCCTGACATAGTAGACACTAGATTGTGGTAAGAGGCCATGACTGTTGAATCTCATTTGTTTTCTTATTTTAGGAGATGATTTCTATCCTCTGTATGCTCTCTGACCATATATAAAACTTAAAACTGGCACAAGAATTGCATGAAATGCGTCTAACACCAAAGGTGTTTAATACCAGAAAAAAATTTATAAGCCAACAGTTTCCATGGGTTGGATGATAAAAGATAAAATAGCTGCTATATTTAATATGCTATGACTTGATAAAGTAATGCTGTTTGTCCCCACTGGTTACTAGGTTTCTTGCTCCCCCTCTTTTCTAAGTCCATAAAAGTCTTAACAGTGTAGAAGGTACCCAAATTCTAAAGCGAATCCATTCCTCCAACCCACAACAGAATCACCATTCAAACCACTAAAGTTATCTCATTACTTCTTGGCTATTAAAGTGACATACTTGGCTGGCAGCCATGGTATTGGTCGGTAATCCTATTAGCTCTGACAAGCTAAGCTGGGTCAGGTTTAGCTAGAACTTGGATGGAAGATCTCAGGGAAAATACAGGATGCTGTATTAAGTAATGCTGGCCATTTTGAGGGCATGTCTTTTCCCTCTCGAGTCTGATTTTCATGTTGTACTTCAGCCAATATCCATCATAAGACTCAAGTTGCTTTTATCCAAAAAGAAGCAAAATTCAAGGCTCTCATTCCTATTATTTCAGATCATGTGGGAGAATTTTATGTTGCCTACTTCTAAATATCCCTTTCCTATTCTTTAAAGTTGAAAGTTGCTGATAGAAGCATGGTTTCATATTATTTGGGTATACTCTAAATATTTTCTAGGTTTATAAAGCAATTTTTAGGATTGAACTGTATTTAGACTTAGGAGGAGATCTAGGTTTCAGTCTAGGCTCTACCACAAAACAGCTGTGTGACCTTGGATCTATTGCCTCACTTCTGAGTCAGAGTTTCTTTGCAAAATATAGGGAGGTGGTTACAGAGAGGGGAAGGAACTGGACTGTCTCTAAGGTCATTTCATATGCTATGATACTGTGAAATCATATTCTTGTAATTTGTGAAAGATAATAACATGAGTGGCTGCCATGTCTTTCAGCAAAATATATGAATTCATTGAATTACGGATGAAGAGTGTAAGGAACCTCAGAGACCACTAATCAGCCCAATCATTTTCCAGATGAGGAAAAAGAAGGCATAGGGAAGTTATGTGACTTGCTCAAGAAGGGATTTGAATTCAGGCTCGCTGGTCAAAAATAGTTTTTTTCTATTATATTACGTTTTTTTAAACTTTGACTTTTTCGCCTAAAGAATAATTTTGTTCTTATTTTGAAGAATATAAAATCCATTTAGAATTTATATGAAAAGTAAACTGATCAGTGAGGAATGCAGGAAAATAACATGTCTAGAATAACACCTACAAATATAGGCTGGCTAAAGAAAATCTTCAAAGATTGCATACAAACCCATTATCATTTAGTGGAATTAGTGTAATAACTGTACAATAAACAGAAATTTAAAACAGTAATTTACAATGTTTTAGATTTGTATGTATACCTTTTATAAGATTAAGTACAACATCTTTCACAACTGAAATTGAGCTTATAAACAAAGTATGATATTTATATCTGAAAATATTATGTTTTGTAATCATGTTTGAAGAGTTCAAGTGGGATTCTTGATAATACTATAGGGAATCAGAACACCTTTAAACATATTGGGAAGGTTCACTAAATTTTACCTGACTCACTATCTTTATCTTTCTAATAATGATAATATCACTATCAGGTATGTCATCATATCACTATGCTTTAAACTACTTACATTAAAGAATTATATATTATACATATCATATATATGCATATATATACATATATATGTGTATATATATTACATAGTAAAGTCATAGTTGATTCAATTTATTTATTGCCTGGAATTTAAGGTTGCAAAAATAAAAATATAAATGTTCTCCTATGTCTAATGCCTAAGGTTGAAGTAAATAGAATGTTTCCTATAATAATTATAGGTCATCATATAGTATAGGTTTGTCAAATCATATAGTGATTTTTTTGAAATAACAGGGATTTTTATCTACTTGGCATTTGAGCATGTTATATTTTTGTCTCTTATTTCTTCATGTCAGTCTTAGAAAATCAAATCAAATACTTATATTAAAAGATAGAAATCTGGAATCAAACTTTTAACTTGACTTGCTTGGCAATCAGGTAAGATGGAGCAAGAAAAATATTTGATAGAAGTGTTTCTTCTAATCATTTGTTAGAATGAGCATATGTATAGATCCTTTTAGGAAATTCTACTAAAGAAAGGGTCACCTTTAAGGCCATAATGGAGTAGCAGAAGGAAGTACAGTAAATAAGCTCTATGCCACAATTTTTCCTCACAGCTTTAGAAAATATACCAGATTGAGTCTTGACTTGGAAATTCAAGAAAAAAAAAAATCACAGTGGGTTATTTTTACAATGCAGTTCAACAGAAGGAGAGAGGCAAAAAGATTTGTGGACAACTGAAAAGGCATCTAACCAGGAATGGTTATGCAAAGCTTTACAACATAAGGAAAGTCTATGCACAAATTCTAGAAGAGGTTCAATTTGGGATCAATACAAACCTATTCCATTGTCAGTGAAATCTTTTCCTGCCAAGTATATACATTTATAGACTAGATGTATGGGTTATCTGTAAGAATCTCCCTTCCACATGAATTCTATACATATGTCTTCTATGACAGTGGAAAATGTCTATGGAAACCATATTTCTTCCTGCCATATAATTCATTTGACATGAATAATCATAAGATCTTCAAATAAAGTTATATATTAAGTTATATCTTTCAACCTAATATAATTATGATAGGTATTAAAGATAAAAAGGCTTTAAAGCAATATTTTCTTTTACCAATTAAAAAGATTTTTATATGTAATAAACACAGGAGTACATTATTGTTGTTTTTACTTTTTAGTTAATTGTGACTGTAAAGAAAAAATTCTATTGTGGAATATTGCTACAATTATAGAAAAGATTAGATGTATGGATTATTACTTACTGATGCTTTCTCAGTCACCTTTATTCAATAGTAATCATAGTTCAATATCTTTCCAAGCATTTGATATTCTCCCTTTTTTTTAGCTATCCCCAAGAATTTTTCCCTCAATAATTCCCTCCAAGCACATAGGCCATAAGATGGACCTTCTCTACCTGTACTTGGGACAGTATAGCTGCTCTTCTCATCTTTGTTTCTTTAAAGGTATTTTCTGCCTCATGTAACATATTAGAAACTGTGATGGTAAAGCTCACTTGTTCCCAATTCATTGATATAAAAAGACTGTTAAATGGCATTTATGATACATATATAAATAATAAAAGATGAACTTGAGAAGAGTTGATCGTGCTATCACCCAGGATACCCCAGAATCACTCAGAGTCAGGATAAGCAAAAGTCCTTCTTTATTCTTGGTCTTAGACTCAGGATTGAACAGGATGGAATCTCCACAACCACCTTCCCCCTCATCTACCACAGAGAGTGTATCTCTCGCTTGTCTTATTCCATCCCCTAGTCCCTCCTACAATCCTCTGTATATACCAATCAGTGAGCCAGTACAGATAATGGAAAGGACCATTTTCCAAGCATATGCCCATAAATTATCATCCAATCAGTAGTTAGCCTCAAGTGCTCAGCAATCCCGATCTTAGTGTATCCACTCAATAGTTTCAGCCTTCTACACTCTATAATGAGATAGATGATATTTGGGGTTTTTTCAGTACCCTCCATGTTTATTTCTGCCTTATTTTTCTACCTTCAATGAAAGCAACTTTTCAATTCCAGGAATCTAGTATCCTTTTGTTTACCCTATCCTCTTCAATAACCAAAACTGTTTTCAGGAATGACATGAATAATTTAATTCACTCAGGCAAGTAATGTAAATTTAAATAAATTATGTAAATGTAAAGATATTTAAATGTAATCAGAATATTAAGCCAAGATCAAGCCAAAGGACTTGATCCTTAAATGTAGGATTTCAAGCATCAGAGATTTGTTTGTTTGTTTCGAATAGGGATAGTTCCTATTTATGCTTTTCCCCTCTATCCATGCATGAGACCAGATCTGCATTCAAAGAATTTCATAAATCTAAGAACTTTTCCACAGAGTGGTTAGGATTAATATGTTCATGTTGAAATTATTCTAGTTGGTTTTAGAAATCTCTATCAAGTCCAGAGATGCTTTGGTTTAGTTTTTTAAAGTCTCTAAGGGACAGTCAAGGTCAAAGCCAGGAAAGGTTATTTACTTGAAGATGTAAATATGATAAGCCAAGGAATAAACAACTACTATTAAGTATAGGTTGTATTTGCCAGGTCATTGCCAATAGTCTATCTCAGGATGCTGGAATTATATAAAATTCATGAGAAAGCATATGATAAAGACTGAATTACTGTTTACCACAATTTACTCCCTCAGTGGCCCAGACCGCACAGTGATCTTTATTTTCCCTTATTTATGTGCTATATAGCCCTGTCATCACATCTGCTTTGCCTGTACCATCAGTACTAGATGAGGGAGTATCCCAATCTGCCTCCTAGTGCTCCTTCCAACTTTACCTTGAATGGTGTGTTTATCCTTCCCCCCATTATTAGACAATAAACACTTCAAAATTTTAGGAATTGCACTAAATCTCCATGCCATGAGGGTAAGACTTTTGTTTTTGTTTTTTGTTGTTTTTTGTTTGTTTGTTTTTTGTTTTTTTTTTTTAATTTTAATATCTTTTTATTGATAGAACGCATGCCAGGATAATTTTTTACAGCATTATCCCTTGCACATTTCTGTTCCGATTTTTCCCCTCCCTCCCTCCACCCCTTCCCCCAGATGGCAAGCAGTCCTTTACATGTTGAATAGGTTACAGTATATCCTGGATACAAATATATTTGTTCAGAACCGGACAGTTTTCTTGTTGCACAGGGAGAATTGAATTCAGAAGGTACAAATGACCCGGGAAGAAAAACAAAAATGCAAGCAGTTTATATTCATTTCCCAGTGTTCTTTCTCTGGGTGTAGCTGCTTCTGTCCATCTTTGATCAATTAAGGCTCTCTTTATCGAAGAGATTCACTTCCATCAGAATACATCCTCAAACAGTATCGTTTTTGAGGTATATAATGATCTCCTGGTTCTGCTCATTTCACTCAGCATCAGTTCATGTAAATCTCGCCAGTCCTCTCTGTATTCATCCTGCTGGTCATTCCTTACAGAACAATAATATTCCATAACATTCATATACCACAATTTACTCAACCATTCTCCAATTGATGGGTATCCTTTCATTTTCCAGCTTCTAGCCACTACAAACAGGGCTGCCACAAACATTTTGGCACATACAGGTCCCTTTCCTTTCTTTAGTATCTCTTTGGGATATAAGTCCAGTAGAAACACTGCTGGATCAAAGGGTATGCACAGTTTGATAACTTTTTGAGCATAGTTCCAAATTGCTCTCCAGAATGGCTGGATGTGTTCACAATTCCACCAACAATGTATCAGTGTGAGGGTAAGACTTTTGAATGGATTGTAAGTCAAGGACAAATTAATGACTGAGTTAGATGCTTTTAAAGGAGGAAGTAGAGAATAAATACAGTTTTAATCTGTAGTTTTGAGGACTATAGTCACCTTTTCCATCATTGGTGGAACTGTGTACAGTTAGTAGGGATTCCTACAAAAAGGTATGCTAGGAGCACAAATTGTCTACCTCTTTCTTGGGTCATTCATGTGGATCTGTGGCTATGTTGTTGCTCTGCTCAAGTCCATAAACAGATTCCATTATGCAGCAGTTAGGGAAATGAATTGTGTATCTGATTCATCTCTGACACTGGTACCTGATTGTGACTATTGAATCTATTTACCTGAAAAGCATGGCCCATCTAGAGGCCTATCCTGTGAATTTAGTATGTGGAAATTGCAAAGAGGATGAAAGGTTCAATATTCTAGACAAGGTCATAGCATACAGGCCAAAAGAGAGAATCTCTCAAACTACAACCTCTTTCTATTCACCTATAAGTTTTAGAGGAAGTCATGGTTAGATATATAGTCTGAGTATGTATAAATCTCCTGTGCATCCAGCTTGGGCTCAAATTTCTAATGGCAATGAATCAGATAATATTTGATGACATTCCACTTTTTAGATAATTCTGATTATTAGAAAAAAATAACTTATAGATAGTAGAAATAGATAGTAGAAAATTTGACTTATAGATAGTAGAAATATAGAAAATAGAAAATAACTACAGATAGTAGAAAAGAAGCACTTGTTTCAAATATCAGTCTCTTCCTCTTAACCCTTCCCACTGGAGGCAAGAAGAATAGATCTAATTTCTGTTTTATATACTAAAAATACCTGAAGACAATTATTATGCCACAAAGGCACAAAATGTATGAAAACACACACACGCGCGCACACACACACACACACACACACACACACACGTTTGTGTATAAACCATGTTTCCCCGATAATAAGACACTGTCTTATTATTTTTTTGGACAGAAAAAACCACCAGAGGGCTTATTTTCAGGGGAGGGCTTATTTTAATGAACATTGATAGCAATTTTAATAAACAGGTAAATGTGAACAAAAAAAAGTACCTTTATTCAATAATGATCATGTCATCTTTTTCAACAACATCGTCATAAGTGTCCATACCCTGAATTCCATCCTGGATGTCTCACGCTTCTATTTCCTTCAGAAGAAGTGGACCCAATCTGTCATGTCCAGCAATATAGCTCTCTTTAAATGAACATGTCTTGTCCAGGTAACCTGCTCGTAGTGCCTTGGCGACACAGCTGTCAGTAATTTTATTCCATGACTTCTTCACCCAAGTCACGACTTCTTGCAGACAGGGCTTCACAAAGTTTCCACGCTGATTTCTTTCCATTCTATTTTTAATGTAGTCATTGACTTCCATGCGCAAATGGTCCTTGAATGGCTTGTTGATTGCAATATCAAGGGTGTGGAGATAGGCAGTCATTCCTGCAGGAATCATTACTTGATCTATTCTCTCTGCAAGGAAGTTCTTCATTTCTTTAGTGTGGTGAGTGCTGGCTGAATTCCAGATTATCAGCCTCTTTGGTTACCTCGCATAAGAAGTGGCAGCATTAAATCAACCCACTTTCTTACAACAGCTTGTGTACACCAGGCTTTTTCGGTTTCAAGAACATAAATGCCTGATACATGTTCAATCTTATCTTTCTTGCCTTTTCTGATGATTAGAGGTGCGGCTTTCTTTCCATCCAAACGAATTGCCAAAACACAGGTGACCCGTGCAGACAGAATAATAAAATTATGACCATCAGTCCTTCTTTTCTCCATCATGCCCCTCAATAATATTTTAATACCATCATGCTCCCTGAGTGCTCCTTCTATCCTCCATCATACCCCCTGAGTTCTTCTTTTATCCTCCATCATGCCCCTTTTATCCTCCATCATGCCCCCTCACTCCCACTTACATACTGGGTTTTTATGTTGTCCTGCCACAGCTCTCCTCCGCGGCACTGCTCTCAATGGCACCAGCAAGCAAATCACTGGGGAAGAACAGGATGACGCGCTCACTGCTGCAGCTCTGATTGGATGCAGCTCAGAGCACAGCGTGCGTTTCACCAGGGTGGAGGGGGGAAGGGAGGGAGGGAGACACGGTGCATACAGAGGGTACCATAATGTAGCGTGTAGCACAGGGGATCACCTTCACTACAGTAGCAATCTCAATAGGGCTTATTTTCAGGGGAGGTCTTATTATCGGGGAAACATGGTACTTGAGGAAGGAAAGATTCCAGGGATGGAAGACAGCCAGAGAAAATGCCTACAATCAGAAGATATAGTGTCCTTGCAAGCAGTTATGAATACCTTGATATACAAGTCATTGATTAAAATGTTAAACATCACAGGAAGTTCTCTTTGGCATTATAGAGCTCTTGTATAGTTTACATAATCCTATTGATATGTTCAAGTAATTCTCAATTCACACAATGATATCATCATTCATTCCACATCTCTATTATGACCGCAATAATAACAGTATACTTTGCTGAAATCTAGTTATACTATACCTATAGAATTTTCTAATTTATCACTCTATAATGCTGTGAAAGGAAAACATGATAAACTCAGAGAACTTAGAAACTTGCTATTCAAGTATAAAATTTGACTGCTATTTTAGCATGTTCCTTAACATTGCTATTAGGTTGTAGGACAACCTAGAACTCGAACATAGCAAAGCCTCCACTCTAGCCTCATTGGGTATATTTTTAGCAAATTGAATCCCTGAGAATTAAGGCTGAAGACCTCAAATTTAACTCACACTGAAGCACCAATCAACTCATCCAACTCATAATCTTAAATTTCTCCTCCTTCCTATATGCAGATTTAATCTTTTTCATTCATGCTGTTGCACCAGGACTCCAAAGCTCTGAACCCTTTCCTTATGCAGGTGATTGATAGATTCCTGTGTGAATTCAGTAATTACCCTAATAATTACATTATTATTGTCTCCACCCCCACCTACTCAATCCCTCTGAGTACAAGCTTAGCTTTTCTGCTTGTGCGCCTTTCTTTGCCACACAGCCCCTGTCATTTACCAACTATTTATTGACTGGTTGCTCTAGGGGCTAGGTTTACACATCATATGAATGAAGTTATTTCCTGATTGCTCCAAAAAAAAATTAGACGTAACTCGCAGTCTTCTGTATGCAGACATTCCTTATGGAAACTCTAAAGTCTGACATCTTTTATGCAGCATCTAATCATATCTTAGCTTCCTTGGAGATGAAGTCCTAGGGCTAGAGTTTTAAATACAGCTTTACCTGAGCTTTCATGCCAAAAAATACATTGGTGCTTCTTTTATATGTCTCAGGAATGGAGAAATGGAGAAAGATGTAGGAAAGTAATCAATATTTTATCTATGAATCAGAACACAATGCAGATTTTGTTTATTTATTAGCATAATAAATGAGCCAAGGAAGCTGACCAGGAAGCAGTTGCTGTCATAAATTCCCACTCCAATCTGTTCATTTCAATACAGTATGACCGTCTGGCTGCCACTAGTAGATAAAATAAGTAAAAGTCAGAACTTCTGGGTATACACACACACACACACACACACACACACACACACGTGTGTGTGTGTGTATACATACATGTGTATATACACATATATATGTGTGTATATATGTATATATGTGAGGGGCAGATATAGTCATAATGATCAACCTTACTCTATGATAAAATGGGGAGAAGGATGGTTTAATGTGAGATTGACCAAGATGTCATGCCTACTGCCCCTTAGGTGACACGGTAAAAAAAAAGTATTGGACTTCAAATCATATCAGAATTCAAATCTTATTTCACAAGATTTTTACAAATGTAATAACGATTGATGTAAGTTCTTTATAATCTATTCCAAAGCCTCCAAAATGTAATATCCCTAATCAGTTACAGTAAAGGACTAGAAACTACTTTTTCTATTTGACTCACTCTTTCAAATTGCTTCCACACTTGCAAATCTAACTTTTCAGAAATAGACCATCACTTCTGATTACATTAAAACTCTCTTGAAATAATTATTTGAGGTGAAGCACACTTCTTCTACTCACCACTCTAGCTATTGAGCTCCCATACAAAGCATTTTCTATCTATATAACCACCATATTCATAATAATGTCACTTTTAAATATAAGCATTTGCTTAATAAGGTAAAAGAAACAACATAAAAATACATATATTAAAGCAATGTTGCCACTAATAAAATACATCTCAATACACAGACAAATCTGATTACATTCTCCCACCACTGCTATCAAGAGTTATAGTGAAGAGTGAGAACACACTGATTGGACTTAATCAGAGAAGCTTGTGTCAAAAGGTCTGAAGACAACTAACAAGGCTATATTATTCTTCAGTGTTCATTCAGGAACACCCACACCACATGAAACCGCTTTCCTCACTGCTTAACGTTTGATCCTTACCTCTTTTGTAACTCAACACAATTTTTCTAAATTCTGAGTTTACTATCAACCATGAAGGGTACTTAGAAAGTGTTAGGCTCTTTATTTAAGAAGTTTTCTTTAATTCAGAACATTTGCTAAGCTTATCAAACTGTCTATCTTTGGGCTATACAGATCAGACTAGCCAGTTACTCACCCAGATGCTGAACTATTCAATTAAAATAGAACTGACAGAAACAATGCTAATCTCATTGACCCAGATGGCCAAGAAGTCTCCCTTCTGCTTTTCCTCAAGCCAGAGGTGGTAATGGAGAGGCAAAGCTCTCAGCTCAAAGCTTCACCTTTCACAGGTATTTCTGGGCTTGTAGGCCAATGACATCAATTCTCCCTGAGCAATCAGGAATCATTCAGCTGACCCATGCTCTCATCTGGCTCTTTAAATCTGTCACAATTCTAACAAGGTAGGTTGTATTGTTTTAGTTTTTTTTTTTTTTTTTTTTTTTAGTTTCTCTACTGTATCTTCACTTCTCAGATTCCTTTTCTTTTGTTATTGTTGTCTTCTCTTGCCCTCTCTTGGAACTTTTTCACTATAGTCCTTGGTCCTTGGTTTGAATGAGTATCTCTTGATTCTATACATTTTACTTTAAAAAGATTATGTGATAATCAAGTAGCATAGATTTAGCTCTCCTCAGTAATGAGGTGATAAAGACAATTCAATATTTCCAATTCCAGTAATTCCAAAAGACTGGGGATGGAAAATGCCATCTGCCTCCAGAGAGAAAACTATGGAAACTGAATGTGGATCACCTTTGTGTTTGCTTTTTCTTTCTCATGATTTTCCCTTTTTGTTGTGACTTTTCTTACACAACATGACAAATATGGAAATGTTTTAAATAGTTGTACATGTATAACTTTAGTCAAATTGCTATCTTGGGGAGTGGGGAAGTAAAGGAGAAAAATCTGGAGCTCAAAATCTTACAAAAATGAATGTTGAAAATTATCTTTACTGTTTTTTGGAAAAATGAAATGAAGGAAGGAAGAGAAAGAGAGGAAGGAAGGAAATAGTGGTCAGGTGTCCTTCTTCTTCCTGTACCCTCACTTATGAAAAGATATAAGAATAGTTGAGAGGGAATGTGGTCTAGTAGGAAGAGGCTAGAGGTCTGTATCAAATTCAAGGTATGGCACTTAATACCAATAGAACACAATGGACAACATCTGAGCCTTATTTTTGCTCATGTATAAGGTAGATCCTATTTGTACTACTAAGTTTCAGAGGCTTGGTGTGCTGAAAGTGTTTTGTAAAACTTAAAGCATTATCTAGAAGTACACTGTTAAAAAAAAAAATCTATAAACCTCTTTACCACCTGGTTCTGTGCAGAGCAAACATAGTTCCCTTGCCTGCTATCTGCTAATGCTTTGTGGCCTTTAGACACAGAAGTCTACAATTCAGCACATGCTGGAGATTACTTACTGTATCAGTGTTTTCAAAGAGTTTTTCATTCATCCTATTCAACAACCAGAATAGTGGGCTACTGTGTGAATGCAAAAGTCCAAGGAGTTTCCAGAGAACTGCCATGTGTTACTAAGTGCTTTAGATTTCCAATATGATGCAGCAGTAGTTATTCAACTTGAATAACTGATACATTTAAGTGGAATAAAATATTTAAAAACCTCTAGAAGAAACCTTAATTTCCTCTCTAATTTAATTCTTCTCTAAGATTTCTGGATGGAGACTTGAGGCTAATATTTGAATGGATGTATGGATGTGTATAAGTGTGTGTATGTGTGTGTCTGTGCGCGCCTATATTCTGATGGTTCAGATCACATATTAAAAAAACACTAATCTTTAAAGTCCTCATTATTCATTGTAATTTTAAGAACAGATGGCCAAATTGATTTCAAGCTTTAAAAAAGCATTCCAAAGTATTTCTTTCTTAAAACCGAAGCAAACTTAAGGAAAAGTATTTCTAGCAGCCCTTAGTAGATGGAGAGATCTTTCCATTGCCCTGGATCACTATTAAAAAAAAAAAAAAAATAAGGAGCTTTAGGTGTTTCAGAGTCATGCCATTTAATCCTTACCATATTCTCTTAAAATTAACATTTTCTAGGATACCCTTAATGGCCAAAGCAAAAGTCAGACATTTTGCTGCTGATTTGCTAAATCACCCTAAAATGGCTTTAGTCATAGCTGAAATTAAAAATGGAAATGTATAAATTGAAGATTTGGATTTGCATTGTTCAAATCCCTAGATGCTTGTGACATTGTTTCTAAAATATAGGAAGCTGCTTTTTGATGCTTATTCCTACAGCTGAACAAGTTGGAAAAACCACATTCCTGTTCAGAAAAGTCCCCTTTATTCTTCTCTTACAATGGTAAGGGAGCTATTAAGCAATTCCTGATTTCTTCTATAAGAGAATTTGTCCTAAAAGTGATTCCTTTTTAAAATAGGCCATCTTCCTTCCTTCCTTCTGTTTGAACTTATGAACAAAAATGCCTTTGGGTTTGTTTCTACATGTGAGAGTAATTAGGATTAAGGAAATCTGATTCCTTTTAATTTTATACTGGACATAAGGGTTCTATGGTCTCTAAAGGATATATCGTTAAGTAGAGATTCATATGTATCAAATGTGTAATACATATTATTTGTGTATTTATTTGTGACATAAGAATAATTTGTCTTCTGTTGAAGGAATCTCATCAGACTTTCAATATTCAACCAGCCCTCTTGTTGCTGAGTAAATTTAAATCCTGGCCAAAAAAAAAAAAAAAAAATTGGTCAAAGTCAAATGTGTTGAATCTCCAAAAACATCCATTTTCCCCTTCCATAGTTTCAATTATTTTACAAAGAGCTTCTCAAGAAAATAGCAATTTTAACTCAGAGGAGACAATGTATAGACTCATTCTATCAGATTCAAGAGTTGCATAGAACATAAAATGTTTTGCGTATTGCTACACCTGGGACAATAACAATTAAAGTCTTTTTTTGGTAGTAAGTTTATTTATTTTTAATAGACATTGCTTAATGCGTCATATTGGAAAGAAAAATCAGAATAAAAGGGAAAATCCACGGGAGAGATAAAAAAAAATAAAATTTAAAAAGAAGTGAACATAGCATGTGTTGATTTACATTTAGTTTTCTTAGATTTTTTTTCTGGATGCAGATGGCATTTTCTGTCCAAAGTCAATTGGGATTGCTTTAGATCAGTGAACCACTGAGAAGAATCTTTCATAGTTAATCATCAAACATTCTAATAGCAATTAAATTCAACAAAATTGTATTGGATTTTTATTATTTGTAAGGCACTGTGATGATAATGAACTACTCTATACGGTTTTAAAATTTGCAATGTAATTTGTTAAAAACACACAAACACACACAGAAACCTTCATATAAATGATTCTCTCCTGTGAATATTATTATACCCATTTTATACACTAGACTCAATTTGATTAAAAAAAAAAACATTTCTTAAGGACCTATTTTAAACACTGTGCTGGGTGCTAGCAATACAAAGAAGTTAAGTGTGCTTTGCTCTCTAGAAATTTTCATTTCACTGGGATAAGAAAATGGGTCCAAAGAAATAAGTGATTTACCCATAGTCACAAAAATAGTATACAGAAGAAGCAGAAATTGACCCAGTCTTCTAACTTTAAATCCAGTGCTTAAAGGAAACATCTGTGGAAAGAAACACATCTGGCAAGTTAAGCAAACAACTTCAGCTTTTAG
This sequence comes from Antechinus flavipes, assembly GCF_016432865.1. NCBI lineage: Eukaryota > Metazoa > Chordata > Mammalia > Dasyuromorphia > Dasyuridae > Antechinus > Antechinus flavipes. Next base: position 389,208,296 of record NC_067398.1, read on the forward strand.
GCAATGGGAGATAGAGGTGAAAAGAGGACAGAATATTTGATCTCTAAAACAAATAATTGATATTTATATAATAATTTGAGGTTCACCAATTGCTTTACATATATAATGTCATTTGAATCTAACAATGAGTCTGTGGGTGTAATAACTTAAGTGTATTATTATCCCTTCTTCACAGAAGAGAAAACTGAAGCTTACTGAGACAAAGTAAAGTATACATGGTTACCCATCTAATAAGTATGGTCCCATCCCCCCTTCTCAGTGTTTTAAATACATTTAGAATCTAACTAATAAAAGGATCAAGGGAATACAAATAAAGGGAAGAAGTGTGGTAAGGAAAAAGGACTTGGACATGTGATCCAAAGAGTTCACATTTATGTCATGCTTTAAAATATATTTTAAAAATTTTACAAATATTATTTCATTTAATTTTCACAAAAGCCTGTAAAGTAGCTATTATTGTTATGCTCATTTTACTAATAAGGAAACTGAGGTAGAATTTAAGTGACATATAAATGTATAAATGTCAGAAGGGTACATTTCAGCTCAGGTCTTCCTAACTCCAAAAACAAAATTTTCTCCATACAGACTACTTACCAGCTTCAATGTGGCATGCATCACTCCCAGTCACTATCAGTCCCTGTTTTTTTTGTTTTGTTTTGTTTTTTTAACCAAGATGTTTGAATATAATAAGTACTTTACCTCTGTTTTAGTGCCTACTTTGCTTTTTTGACCCCCTCCCTCTACTTTGAATCAGTGCATAATGCTCTGATCCATCCATTGGCTTTCTAGGATACCATGATTGGCCCCACCACAGAGACAGCTTTTGATACACAGGTGACAAAATGAACAGCAGAGGAAGAAATAAGCACAAAACTGGGCTGTGAGGGAGAGGGAGAAAAACAGTTAACCCAGCTACTGGATCAAAACTTCCAGCTGCTGACGGAGGTAGGGAGAGAGGGAGAGTCAAATAGACATAAAGAAAGGAGAGCAGAGGGAGGGAGGAGAGGAGAGGAGACAACAGACAGAGACAGAGATAGACAGAGACAGACAGAGACAGAAAGAAAGGATGGATATGAGAAAGAAGAAAATAAAATGAGAAAAATTGTGGGGAAGGTTAGAAATGGGACAATTTTAAATTCAAGTAACTTGTGTAAATCCTGTTCAGTTCTTACAACTTTCCTCCCTAGAGATTCGAAAGTGACTCTTCCAGGCGCTTTGTGTCTTCCAGAAAGATCAGCAGCTCATAGGATCAGAGTTGTTGCCAGGGATCTTAGACTCCAACTCAAAAGCAGTTTGTGGCAATTTATTTAGAAGGTGTTTTCAACTCAGTTCTGACTAGTTCTACTTCCTTTTTTGATCATTGCTAGCTGGGGCTATCCACACCAGCTCCTCATAGCACTTAGCCAAGATCAGAGGCTGCTAGGAAACAAGAAGTGATTCCATCACCTTCTTGTCCCCTTCACAGTACTTAGTAATGAGCTTGATAGATGTAAGTATATTAATGCCTGTGAAAGAAAGGGCGGCACAGAAGAGTGCCTGCCGGGGAATAGCAGGGTGCATGGTCAGCCCCCTACTCCCTAGCCTTACCACAGGTGCTGTGATTCTCAGCTGGCTGGGCAGGTCTGTCACTCAAGAAGAGCCAGTTATTGGTCAGGATTAGAAAGAGGAGCTGAGGAAAGGGAGGGGAGGAATGGAGGCGACTTGAATTGCTGCGGCTGCTGAAGTTCACATGGAACCGACTGGCAGAGTGAATCCTGCATCGGCAAGCGGGCAGCACCCTCTGGCCTTCTGTGCTCCAATTCTACAGTCATTTCATCCTCCTCTACCACCCGCTCCTCGCTGTTGTCCCAGTGGGGGCTCTGGACCTGCCTCCCACCTTCTGCTCCTCCCGCTCCTCCTCCTCCTGCCCACCTCCTCCTCCTCTTCTCCCCTACCTCCCTTTCCTCCCCCTCCTCCTCTTCCCCCTCCTCTCTTGCAGCTCTAAGGGTTCCCAGCTAATGCTTGCTGCTGCTGCTGCCGCCGCTGCCACCCCTCTCTCGGTGCAGAACAATAATAACACTTACTGGCACCCGAGCTCACGCCAGAGAAATAACTCTTTGCATTAGATGGTGCTGAATTGTCTCCCTGGCAAACTTGCAAACGGTGCAGCTGTGGCAAGAATACTTTGCCCTAAATTCACTTCAAAGTCCAATTGGATGAATAACTCCATAACTCAGAATTATTTGAAGCTTTAAGATATGAAGAAAGGGACTGTTTAGATGTATTAGTGGTATATTTTGTGTCTTGTAGGGAGCAGTTTAAATTTAGAAGGGCATTAAGGGGCTATCGCCATGATCTTAAAGAGCTGGGTGGTGTTCTGGTTACTGTTGTCCTTTGAAATAAAATTAAAGGTAAGTTTATGTTCTGCCTACCTTTTATTTTTAGAGTTTCTGAATTATTGACACATTTTAATTTCCGACCCGAGGTGGGGGGAGATGACAGATGACTCCCAACCCGTTGCCTTTTCTTCCCTCCTTTATTTTGACTTGATCTCATGAAATGTTTGCAAATGTTTTCTAGCATGCACCTGTGTATGCTGTAGAAACAGCAGCTGGCGTTCCTCGAAGCCAAAACTTCCCGCATCCTTCGCTGCACTCGGAGTTAGCGGACTTGGTGGAAAACAGTGGTAAGTCAATAAGGTTTGGGATTCTAATCCTTAAAACTCAGCAGCTCATAAATTCTCTCGATACTTGGTTATATGGTGCTGTAAGTGGTCATAATTGCAAGGAACACATCAAACCCTAATTAAAAAATACTTCTGTGCTTTCTTCTTATTTCCCCACAGCACACCCCATAATTAGTCCATCGTTAGTATTTTTTTTTTTTTTACTGTATTGCCTTGTAAAATGTAATGACTTTGCTTACCAGGGAAATAATGTCAAATGTTAAGAAAGGACCATTCAGATGTGTTTGCGGGGAAAGGTGGGGGTGGGGGAACATGAAGCTTTGAGAAAGTGGTAGTAAGTAGCCTGGTTTCTAAATCACAAGAGAAGGGTTATGCTGTATAATTAATATCAAGCTACTGCTTATGAAAAAAATTCTCCTTATTTTGAAAACCAAGGCAATAGCTTACAGTTGATTGCTTTTCCTAGTACCTATGGACATTTTAAAGTGGATGTCTCAAGTCTATGATATACTTTTTGTCCTGTGGGAACACTGAAACTGGTAATTATATATTAAAAATGTGGATTCAGACTAATTGATATTATTTGACTTTATAAGAAATAATAATTCGGTGTAAAAAAAACACAAGTGATTAAATGCTGGGATTTTTTAAGGCATCACCAAAGGTATTTTGATTGTATGGCATTCAAATTTGATGAATTGATACCCCTACATACTGAAAAAGAGTTTAAAAACGCAGGTAGAAGGAGGCATTCTTCTTTCTTGAGCTTATTTCTTAAACTTTGCCATTAGTTCCTTAGCAAGCATATAAATAATGACATAGGTAAGGATAAATATTTACCAAAAGTTCTCAATAGCCTTTAAAATAAGATTTAAGTTTAAGGATAATGAAACATAGTTATGAAATGAGTTAAAAGAACTGAGTTTGAGAATTCTTGATAATAGGAGTATGTTAAGAAAAATAAACATGAGCAGTTAATATGTAAATGAAATATTTCAATACTACCTTACATGATACGGAATGCTGTCGAAAAATCCCTAAAACAAAAGACAGGGCAATTCTGAAATTTGCACCACTGTAGAGGAGATCCACTAGAGGGCGGTAAATGTAAACATTACAAAGTGATTGGGAAATGGATTTTTAGTGTTGGTAGTGCAAGGTTATCTCTATTTATAGATTTCCCCTCTTTTTCCCTGAGATTTCCTTGAAACTTTTCCATAACTTCACTTGAAATCATGTAATGTAGTCTGATTCATTATTTTTATGTGAAATAAAACTTTCGAGAATAGAAAAATAACTTATCTACATATTGGTGTTCCTCCTACTCCCCCCCCCAATTTTTTTTTAGTAAATCAGAAGTCAAGTTGGCAATATGTGATCCCATGTCTTTTGTGAAATTTAATTAATATTAACTAAAAAATAGACATTCATAAAATAATTTGAGATAATAATAAACAAAAGGCAATTTATATGTTTTAGAGTTTGCCTTTAGATCTGGGTTTGAATCTTGTCTTTCTAACTCACTGTCTGTGTGACTTTGGCCAAGTCATTTTCTTCTGTAGGTTTTGGTATCTTTGTCTATAAAATAAGGGGCTTAGTCTTAATGTTCTCTAAAGATGCAGTTTATGGAATTAGAAGAACTGAATTCAAATTTAGGACAAGTCTCTGAATCTATCTTACTGAGTTTCATTTTCTTCGTTTGTGAAATGAGAGTTTAAGACTAGATGGCATCTGAAGTAGATTCCAGCTTAGATTATGATCTTTTATAGCTCCAAATTCTTATTCTCCCTTGGATGAATTTTCATGACTCAAATCTCTGAGTTTTTTATTTGTTTTGCTTTTAATGCCAGCAAAAGTGGTTTAATGATAATCTGTATTCATGTTATCAAGGACATGCATTTTTATGATGACTGGTGCTTACAATTTTTGCAACAAAGTAAACAAAAGTATAATATATCAGAAATGAAGGATTACTTGGTTTGCTAATTCAAATGAGCTTTTGTTAGTTACAATGAAAAGACAAAAGTATTAGGTAACATAATATAAAACTAGCATTTTAAAAGAGATTTTAGGTTTGCAATAATGCACTTTACATGGTAACTCATTGATCAGTGTAAATTCTTCACACTGCTGGATAAATAACTCAGTATACTAACCCTAGCTACTGACAATACTTTTAAGTGTTATTTAAAGTCCAGAGAATCATATATTCATCATCATCATTATCATATCTAAAAATATGTAGTAGTACAGATCAATAAGTCATTGGGTATGGGATATATTGGATACCCCAATTAAATTGGACTTAAAATCATGTAAGCTATTGCTATTTCCTATTATTAGTGACTAGTATAAGTACAAAAAAGAGAAAAGGAAATTAACATCTTTTTATAGAAGCAGAAATATGCTTAAACCTTAAAAAGCCAAATTTATTTTCAGTGTACAAATATACTAATTACATTACCACTTGATATATTTTGTCACTGACTAATAATCAGTAATAGGAGACTTGAAGCCTTTTATTTTCATTCACAATCAAAATACTATTAATATAGGTGAAAACAAATAAACAAAATGACATTAACTATTAGATTTTTTATTCATTTCATTCCATCATTAATTTTAAGCTAACATTAGAATCCTATTATAGGTAAGGTAGATGCAAAACAATAATTTGTAGTAATTATAGAATTTCTCTTAATTTGACTCAGTAGAAGTGAAGAGGATGAAAAGAATATGCACAAATATCATGGGCATATAGGGTTGGAAACTGACATGCTATTTAGCTTGGCACAGTATGCCATGACTTGGTAAGACAGAACATTCGTCTGCTTATTTTTGCAACAAAACTGAGCTGAAGTAAGACTGAGCCGTCCAAGGTATTGATATGAGTCACCATTGGAAGAATTTTCCTCTTACAAAAATTGTTCATAACCTCTTAGTTTAATTTAAAATGGCTTCAGAAATAGCTAGTTTTAATTACATTTGAAACTGGCTAAAGTTTCTCATAATTAAGACATCTTTTGAAAATATCTTTAAGTTTTTTGTAAAATTGCACTGACTGAAATGGGTATGACAACTTTATTTTCCACAGTAATAAAAATAACATCATATTGTGGTATATGATCTTTTTGGTTTCTATGTTCATTGAATCCATAACTAACTACATAACATCGAATAAGGATGCATGTCAGTGAAAATTCTCTTTACTCCAAATTGGTTTCTAGAAGTAGATGTCTTATCTTGTTACATTTCTTTTGTCTCCTTTTCCAATAAAGGTATATGTCTTGTTCATATCACTGTATCAGAAAGTGAATAGCGATAAGGTTAATCACTTATAAAAGACTAATATATTATATTTGGGAAAGAAATATATTTGTACAAAGAAGAAACAAAAAGTACAGCCTTAAGACTATGGCTCACATTATTCAATCTGATGGCTTTTAATATTTATTTGCTTATTCATTCATTCATTCATTCATTCATTTTTGCTGGAAAGAGTTCTTACCTTTTAAAAGTGTGGTGTGAGAGTTGCTAAATCACTCTTGTTCTGAACAACCCAATTTCACTTCTGTCATCACTTCATGGCTACAGCTGAATTGATAACATTACAAGGCCAGTGACTTGGAAACAGCCATATTAGAGCTGGAGGAGGAAGGTGTAAAAATGATAAAGCCAGCCAACTGTCTCTGTCCCTTTAGTCTAGAACAAGGGGTCTAGGATGAAAGTGTTAAATATTAATCAATCGTAAATGGTCCACATAAGGAAAAAGTTCATTAATTATGTTGAGAATATTAGAAGTATTCTTACTTTCCTCCCTTTAGATATCCAGAATTTAGTATTACTTAGTGAAAGCTGATCATATCTCCACATTCTTGTAATAAATGTATTCACCATTAACTAACTTTATCTTGGCTTCTTCACTACATACCTCATAAAAAAGAACTTTCTAATCAGTTGCTATTTTTCTGTTACCTAAATTATTGATTAATAAAATTGTAATTATGCCCTTTTATAGGTAAGTCAGAACTAACAAAGAAGTATTGTAAGTAGTCATTAAATACTTTAATCATTCTAATTATATGTGATTTTTCAGTAGCTTTAAAATTTGGGTTGAAGAGAACTCAGAATTCATGTAATCCTATTCATGCACGAAGCACTTATTCTACTCTCTATATGGTGTCCCTTGGATACTTGTCCCCAACAAATAGACATTCAGTCTCCTCTGAATACTTAGTGTAGCTACAGTGATGTTAATAATATTAACTACAGCAATGATAGAAAATAAATACATTTTGAAACGTGGAAGACTTGAACTCAAATATTATCTTTGGCACATATTGGCCCTATGACCCGGGAGAAGTCATTTAACTCCTTAGGACACAAAGCAGCTCTCTAAGATTCTAAGTTGCAAAGAAGGTCTGGCTTGCATTGGTATAGGAGGTCCTCACTAAAGAATTACTGTGCCAATAAATTCATAGATTCTATCCTGAACCCATGGGAGTCTGGGTAGTAAAATACATATTTGTATTTGTAACTAGCTTATTCCATTTCTGAATAGCTTGGTTAATGTGGAAGTTTTTCCATGCATTGGATTGATCTCTCTTTATTATTTTTAATCCATTATTCTTAATTCTGTTCTGTGTAGCCAAGCAGAAAGAGTCTAATCCTCTTACATAATAGTTTTTAAAATATTTGAAAGGAAATATAGTATAGATTTCTAGATTTAAAGTCTAGAAAGAAGAAGGATCAGGGCAGGTAGGTGGCTCAGTAGATAGAGCACCAGCCTGAAGTCAGAAGGACCCGAGTTCAAATTTGGCCTTAGACACTACTTCCTAGCTGTGAGGGAGGGAGGAGAAAGAGAGAAGGGATCAAATTCTTATTTGACTTATTACTTAGGCTTGTGAGGTTTCTATTTCCTCATCTGTAAAATAGAGTTTAAAATAGATTTAAAATTGTCAACATATAACATCTCAGAGAATAGTAATAATATATATATATATATATATTTCCATGTTACTATTATTGAAATTGGTTACATTGCCTAGCTGCAGGTTCCAGTGTATACCACTAGTTTTGATGAGGGTGAACAGATGACATGTTAATGAATAAGTACAGAAAGATTTCCTGATTTAACAGACTGAGGGTTGTATCTAGAGTATAGAAAGCCTGGATTTCAATGCTAACTCCATCACTTACTGGATAGATAATCATGGAAAAGTCCTTTAACCACTCTGAATCTGAATAATGTTATCTGTAAAATGGAGATAATCCTATCACCTACTTCATAAGAGGCAGAGGTTGGGAGGGGATGGCTGGAAGGAGGGTGTTATGGGAATCAAATGAAATGACATACATAAAGCACTGGAATATTTAAATGCAAACTTTTATCATAATATTTGTTCATCATGCCTTTATAATATCTGAGCTCAAAAAACAACTATTGTATTTCTTTGAAAATTTTGAGGCATTTGGATGTATAAAGCAGTATAAAGAACATGCTTCAACTGGAGTACCTTAGTTGTATTAAGAAAGTGCCTCTGTTTCTGTCCAAATACTTGTTAAAAAGAAACAAAAAGAAGTAGCAATGAATACAATTGCCTTAGCCATGGGCATTTTTAGAAGAGTTGAATTTATCAGTTGAATTTATAAGAAAGTCAATTATTGATTTTTGTGAATGCGTATAGGTGTGTTCATAAATGTATTTCAAAAAAAAGACAAAGACACAACTTAACAAAATAATCTTCTCTAAACACAACCTAACTCAAAACAACTTTACAAGGATGTAGACACAATCTACAATCCTAATGGATACCAGTGAATCAAGTTCTCCATTTTAGGCAAAGTGAGATCATTTTCTGATCTTCTACACATTAATGCTTAAGATAATAAATATTTAAGCTTTAAATACTCTCTGATCCTACAGCATTTGGAAATGTCATACATTTCCCTATTGCTTTGAATAAAAAAAGACATATAGATGGACAAGAATAATTTTTCTAATTGTCTCTCCCCTTTTTTGTATGTTAAGTGAAAGGTCATTTCAGCTCCCTAGACCAACTTGAAAACAACAAAACTTTTTTATCACAAGCTGTTAGATTATTTAAAATATCTTTATACCATCCAGTGTTACTTCACTGACTCTGTGATATGGGTTCAATTAAAACATGAAGTATTAATTCAGAAAAGAATTAAAGAAAAAACTGACTCAAGATTGTCAATTTCATTATGATAATAATGATACAGTTAAGCATTTGTTTTTGCTGGAATTCTATTCAAAGTCAGCAGAGTTTGGAGCAAATTGTAGCCTGGCATATCAGAAATGCCTGATGATGATGGTAGTTATGATGAAAATGATGAGAAGGATAAGGAGATAGAATTTTTTGTGGGTTTTGGATTAATTCCTCTTTAAAATCTAAGGACAAATTCTTTAAAAATACAAAAGTACTTCATCAGATCCAATGAAGAGAGTACACCAGGGAGATAAAGAACATGCAAACTGATACTTCAGTGTTGGGAGAAGTTCTATATCACATTGTATTAATAGTGCAAAAACTTAGGATCATTGTAAAATTGAATGGAGTTTAAGGATAATCTGTCCAGTATTCTCATTTGATAATGTCCAAATAACTTATACCCAGAAAGCTGTGAAAACAATTTAAATGATGTTAACAAATCAGAGAACACTGATAGTAAAAATGAAGTATATTGTTTTATTTTTGTTTTTCTAGTGTATTAGAAAGCTCCCCTGGAGAAAGCTCCTTTAGGCCTTTGATTTGTAAAACAATTTACATTGCTATAGAAGCATGTTCCTTTCATATATTTGTCAGAGAGGCAAAAGAGCAAAAATCAAACTGGTATAGAGACTTTTTCAAATGAGCAAGCTCTAGGGCTGAAGTCAGATGATATTCAGCCATATACATCATATATAGTTTCAGCAAAGTTCTATAACCAATTGCGCACCATGATGATTTCTGGCCATCAGGAAAAGATTAAATCATCTCAATTATATTCTGTTAAGAAATTAAGAATGTAAATATAACACATTTAAAAGAGTTCTATACCTCCCCAAAAAAGCATTTGACTTGCAATATTTAAATGATTAATATTCAAATATCTCATGCTTCAGACTTCATAGACGCTGTTTGTTAAACACAATTTTTAGATTCAAAATGTTTTAAGTATGCATCCCTACCTCTTTCATTTATACATACATACAAAGCCATAGTTTCTAGTTTCTATAATCTTCTTGCACAAAAATTCAAATTGATTTGTGATTTCAGTTGAAATGTTCCTTGCCGAATACAATTTGTAACCTACTTATGTCATCACATCCTATGCAACTCTGTCCACCACAAAGTTTCCCCTGGTCAATTGGAATTTTTTATGAAGTCTTTCTTCATGATCTTCTCATATTACAAAAAAGACCATTGGCTCATTCTGACTGACTTTTCAATCTCTTTCCTCCTAGCCATCCTATTGTCTTTTTCTTCCTATCATATCCTATCATATTTCCTTGATGACATCTCTTCCTCCTGTTGTTCATAATTTTTTACTGGATACATGTTTCTCATCATGGGCCTCTCTGTTGCCCTCTATGTGAATTGATTTTCATTTCTTTAGCTATATGCTGTTGTAGTTCTTGCAATCATATAACACCACAGGTAGAATGTTGGTATTTAAAAAATGGACCTTCATTTTAAGAAGTATAAGGTCAGTAAGAGAACAAAGCAATTTCCTGAAGGCAATGCAGTCCACCCTCCTCCCACTTGCTATTGTAATTAATAAATAAAAATGGTTCTTAAAATGTTATTGTATCTGAACTCTTATGAGATCCCTTGTGATTTCAGCCTTAGATCTTGGTGCAGGTGGCAGAAAATTCAAATGTCACCTTAAAGATTTTCTAAGTGATTTATCTAGACACATGATAGGTTAAAAAAAATTCTAAGTAATGTGAAGAAGAATGGCATGGAAACACTCAATGAAGCATGCTGTGCAACCTGATCAGAAGCAGAGTAAATCTTTTCAATTGGAGGCCAACAAATTGTTTTGAATAGGAACTGATATTTTAAACAAGCATGTCATAAATTACTAAAAGGTAAATACAAAAATTATGTGTTAAAGAGTATTATTTTCAGGATGGGAAAACTTTAAATTTAAAAAGCAATTTTTAAAGTATATTGATATTCAAATATAAAATATACTAATAAATGAATGAGAAAAACTGATGTTTATAAAATTAAGATATATTGAACAGAAGTCAGATTTACAAAGTAGAAAAATTAAGACATTTCCATTTTCATAAAGCTTTGATATTTTTCCTTTTTTTCAAATAATATCATAATTTTTTATTTCCTTTGGCCACAGATTATTACTATAGATCATCCAGATGATTTTGAGGGATATTTTGATCCTTTTGCATATCTATCTATAAAATACATACATATATGCATATAGGTATATACACATATTTGATATATATTTACATATATCAGTACATGCATGTATATACAGTTTATATACACATGTAATATAGGTGTGTGCATGTATATGTAATAAACATATTTTGTTTTGTTTAGAGAAATAGCATAATATATAGACTAGAGAGTTTGTGGTTCACTTGTTTTTCAATCACATCTGACTTTCTGTGACTCCATTTGGGGTTTCCTTGGCAAAGATAATGGAATGGTTTGGCATTTCCTTTTCTGGCTCATTATATAGATGAGTAAACTGAGACAAATAAGGTTAAGTGACTTTCCCAATCTAGTCACATAGCTACTAAGGGTATGAGGTTGAATTTGAACTCAGATTCCAGCTCTAGTACTTTATCTACCACACCACCTACTTGTCCTACAGGTTAGAGAATCGGCTTTGAGAATCTAGTGCTCAATCAATTCTCCAAATCTACAAATTGCATAAAAGTTTTTGTTTTTTTGGTGAGGCAATTGGGGTTAAGTGACTTGCCCAGGGTCACACACCCAAGAAGTGTTAAATGTCTGAGGCTGGACAGGTTCTCCTGACTCCAGGGCTGGTGTTCTATCCAATGCACCATCTAGGTGCTCCTGCATTATAGTTTTTAATCAGCAATGGTCGGGGAAATTTCTTCACCAGATACTCCACATACTAAGGAAATGATAGGTCCAGTTCATAAATTATTTATTTACTATACAGTTTAGATTAAGATATACTAAACACACTCTTTCTTAAGTATATTAACTTAGTCATAATTACTTACATACTCATCTACAACAAATTTCTTACCTTGATTGAACTCTGTTGTTTTGTTCCATTTGACCTACAGAATATGAAATTGTATCAGCTTATGAAGTACATCCAAATGGAGAATATATGACACATGAAATTATGCACCATCAAAGGAGAAAGAGGTCACCTTCTCATTTAGGAATTGATTCTCTTCATCTTCGGCTCCATGGATTTGGACATGACTTTCACATGGATCTTAAAACTTCTGACAACCTAATAGCTCCTGGATTTATGGTACAAACGTTAGGAAAGAAAGGCACTAAATCAGTACATACTTTCCCACCAGAGGAATTCTGCTTTTATCAAGGCTTCTTACGATCACACCAGAACTCATCAGTAGCACTTTCAACATGTAAAGGTTTGGTAAGTCCAAATCTTAACAGTTATATTCCTGGCATGATTCCAAGTATCTATATGAGCATATTTGTAACAATTAGGAAATGAAAGTATAGCCTTGATTGTAGAATGTCATTACAAAAGTCATGTGAAAGTCACTAGAGAATATTTGTTTAATTAATGCTTGAAATATATTGCATAGTATAAATTTTTATATTCCATAATTCTCACAGGAACAATAATAATTACACTATTTTTGTTGTTTTAGTCTGGATTGTTGATGGGAAATGAAGTTGCCTTATGAAACAGGAGTAGTACTTAATAATATCAAAAGTCAGATACACATAGCCATAGTTAATATGTTGGAAACTTTAGATAGATGATGTCTTACTAATCTTCTGATTAATAAGGCAATCCTAGAGGAATGACTTCATAGCAAATAAAGCATTTAATGCAGTAGGAAAACTGTAGGACAGGGGTTCAAATATGTTTTGCTATTTAGTACTTTTGTGACCTTTGATATGCTTTTTGGACTTTTTTTGGTTTATATTTCCTAACTGGTAAAATGAGGAGTTTAAATATTATAGATATAATGCTTAAAAAAGTAAAATCTCATTTCAACAACTCTGTAAGATAGGTGTTTTATTATGCCCGTTTTACAGATGATGAAATTGAGGCAGACAGACATTAAGTAACTTGCCCAAGTTTACTCAATTGACAAGTATCTAAAACTGAATTTGAACTCCGGTCTTTCTGGGTCCAAGCCCAGCATGCAACAGGCCATGTCACCTAACTGCTTCATAATTTGATTACTCAGAAGGACCTTTCTGTTCTAAATCTATATATTATAAGTTTGCTATAATGAGCATTCTACATGTTGCCTGTTCCACTTCAAGTCTATATATAAAATCATATGTTTAGACCTAGCAGAGGACCTTGAAGGACTGCTGGTTTGATTTCTTCATTTTGTAAATGCAAGAACTAAAATGTTGAAATATTAAATGACTTGGCAAAAACTCACAGCAGACTGAGGATTTGACCCAGATCCTTTGATGCCAAATACAGTACGGTTGCTACTGTATGATGTTGCTTCTATTCTTCTTATGAGTCTAATCTCTATGCCTATAAGAAACATCCAGAATCCTAACAGCAAGTTTATATCACAAGTGTGAAGTGAATTTAATTCAATTCTGCACATTTTTAAGTATTTGCTTGGTGCATGGAATTGTGCAGGGCTCTGTGTCAATGTTGGAATAATATCTTTCCCATTTTGCTAATCTAAAAAGATATCAATTCTCTATTTGGGGAGATTACAAGAAGAGGAAAGAACATATTTTGCCAAAAGTAGAATTGATTTGAATCTCCTGGATTGAGGAGTGGGGGGTTAAACTTGAATACTTGATAGTGTTTTATTTTTGGCAAAAATACAACTTCCTTTTACAGGGAAAGAGCTTGATAGATGAGAAATTTCTTGGACCAAATTTCTAACCAAATGTTCCTGAAAATATCAATGAGCCAAGTGTGAATAATAAGAAACATAAGATAAAATATTACCTTTGAGTTCACTCAACTTCAAACATTAAAGGAGAAATGTGTTGTCAAAACACTTTAGTGATTTTGCTGATCTTAAAATATTTGGCAAATAGTCTTTCAAACATTCTCTGCATCCTGAAAATACTATATGGCTATAATCCTTGATCTATTTTCCCCATTTAGGATGATTAAATTCAAGCAGATTACATTTACAATGTCTTTGCATATATGCCCGCTAAGAATCCAAAAGTGAATGATCATTAAGAGTTGATTGTAAAATATGTTGAGTAGTTATAGTCTAATTTAATCGCTACTGAAGCAGCTAGATGGTATAGTACATCAAGTGCCCTTCTTCAAATTCAGAAGAGCTAAATTCAAACCCTGACAGATACTTACTAGCTATGTCAAAGTTTCTTAAACTGTGTGTTGTAACTCCATATGGAGTCATGTGGTAGTTGTTAAATTATGATTTATTATCAGTAAATGTTTGATTTGTATACCTATATATTCAGGGGTCACATGAAAATTTCTTGAGCAAAAAGGGATTACAAGTGGAAAAAGCTTAAGAAGTTCTAATCTATATGACCCAGCTTGATCCCTGAATTGTTAAATCTCTCCCAGATTCAGTTTTTTCAGCTACAAAATGGGAGATATAATAGTACCTATCTCTCAGAGTTTTTATAAAGTATCTTTGTCTCTGTCTTTCTCTGTCTCTCTGTCTCTCTCTCTCTCTCTCTCTCTCTCTCTCCATATATATATGTATATGTATAGATATGTGTGTGTAAGTCTTTGCAAACTATAAATGCTATATAAACATTGACTATAACTATCATCATCATTATTATTATTGTCATTATTATTTTCAATGTATGTGATCATATTGGAAATACTCTACTTTGAAAAGTAAATACACTAAGACTGCCAGGGTAAGATGGTAGTTATTGGAAATGTTTGTTATGCATCAAGGCAATTTGGCAGATTTATTCCCTACAGTTCCAAGAAAAATAGGTGCTCCCTTAACTAAGTGGGGCCCAAACCACAAAAAAAGTTGTAGGTCCATGCATGAAAGAAAAGTGTCTTATGAGCGGCTTCTTTCAACAAGGCCCCCTACTAGAAACAGAAGTCACGTGTGGGACAAGAAGATCTGCCTTTCATTTTAGCACTCCTTAATAGCACATTAGTTTTTGGAGACCAGAAGTTCTTCTCACTCAGGCATCAGGAGTATAAACTCATTAGGAACCACAGCTCTTGGTGAGCCAAGGCTGCTCTGAACAGCAGCACCGTGTTGTTAAACCCTTGGCGGAGTTGTCAGCCCTTACAAGTGAAGCCAGGATGGCAGAGTGCTTGGCTGTCTTGCTCACTTTGATCCTGGTGGGAGTTAACAGTGACTGGCTAAAAGAGTAACTGTACATCTACATGAAAGACAAGGAAGTGAAAAATAGAAGGAAAAAAACTCTTAGACAATAAACACTGTGACTTCACATCATGACCTCTTGGGTGACCTAGTCATTAATCTTACAAATATTTCACTTCCCGATCCACTGGTATTTTGTCTACTCAGTGGTCAGTATAAACATGACATAATCTAGAGGGATGATCTTGAGGTTACAGGGCAATTGTCAAAAGATGTGAAGAGCCAGAGGAGCTAAGATTTTACCCCTCTTTATTCCTTAAAGTGGGAGGATTCAAGAAAAAATGCCATGTAAAATATGAAAGTATAACATTTCAAAGCTAGATCCTGGCTTTATTTGAATTCCTGATTAATGATTAATTATAACATTCATATTTCTTTTTCACTATAGCATGAATAAAGAAAAATTTATGTCCTGATGCCCTAAGCCATAGTGACTTTTTCTTAAACTTGTTATTTTGAGTTTTAGATCAAGTTACACTAGAGTAAAACTTTATGCAAGTCTTTGTACAAATCAAAAAGAAACCAAATAAGCTAGCTAAGAGAGTAAAGAAACATCACTCGTGCTCTGATTTGCTGATGTGAGACAAAAGGGCTGGGTATTAAATCATATTTTCTGGGTCAACCCATATGTGGTTTAGTCGAAAAGAATATCTCATGAATGACTCATCGGATCATTGATATAGGGCAGTATACTGTGGAGGTCGTTTAGTTCATTATCTCCAGATTTGTGGGATCACATTCTATTCTTGTTTTAAAAAAATTACATCCTCTGAATGTGTATATTATTTAAAAATCATATATATATATATACATATATATATATGTGTGTGCTATTGTACTAATAATTATGTACATTATAAAATTGAATGAAAAAAATAAAAATAAAATTATAAATATAAATCTGAAAAATGAGATAATTATGAAATAATATTTACTCATAGAGTCAATGGGGACCTATTGTTTGTTTTTTTGAGTAGGGAAGTAAAATGGTTAGACCTGCAATTTCAGAAAATTATGTTTGTTGTTGTGTGTCACATGGTTTAGAGATGAGTAGAGATGTAAGGGAAGAAAACCAGTTAAGTTATTGCAGTCTTCTAGGAAAATGAAGATGAGAGCCTGAACTTGGTTAGAAACTAAAGAAATAGAAGAAGAATGTTTGCAAGAGAGTGTAAGAGATAGTCAAAAGTTGCCAAATTTTATTGTTTCTATGTGGGATAGTGGAGAAAAACAGATTATGAATATGGATTACTGGAAGGAAAGTTTCCTTGACAGAAATAGGGAAGTTTGGAAGAGAGAGAGAGATGTTTGGAAGTAAGAACTAATGTAATGAGATCTGCATTATATAGATCACAACCTGTCCAGGACTGCTTATCCTGTGAGACTCACTCTATCTCATCCCAAATGAAGAAGGCTTAATGATCTGGATTTTTTTGTTTGTTTATTTGTTTGTTTGTTGAGGCATTGAGGTTAAATGATTTGCCTAGGTTCACATGGCTAGTGTTTGATGCTGAATTTGAAGTTAGGTCCTCCTGACTCCAGGATTCGTGCTCTATTCACTGTGCCATTAGCTGCCCAATAGTCACTTCCTTCTTAAACAGAGCTTACCCCTCTATGCAGTTATGTGGGTCATGGGGAAGAGGCATATTGAAAAGTGGAAGTGATTTCCCAGTGCTACAACATAGACTGAAAGACTTATTCCTGGGTGTATGTGAGGGAAAATGAGGTAAGGGAGAAAAATTAGAACTTGCTCAGTAGAGGGATAAGATAAAATGAATTCTTGACAGGAAAGTGTAGAGGAGTTGCATTGGCCATAGTCCCCATGTTTGTTTACATGGCCATGGGATTAGGCCAGGGCCCTCACTTCTGAAAATGCTGCTCTAGTCTAACCCATTCAATTGTGTGCAGATAAGGAAAAGAGAAGCATTTAAGTGACTCTTTCAAGCCACCATAATTAATAAATAGAGATGAGATTTGAACCCGGTCTCTATGAATCTAAATGCTCTACATTTTCTATAGTATCATACTGCTTCTTCTTGAAATAGAAAATATTCTATTTCTTTCTTACTCATGTTCCATTAGGAATGGGAAATATTTAATTTTTAAGTGTAAAGGCATAAAGCATGAGAAATTTGCTTTAATAAAATCCTATTCAAACAATATTTATTGAAAGGAGTATAAAATTGAAATAAGTAGAACACAAACCTATTAATTATTTCTAAGTATTTTTCTCCTCTTGGTTGTTCTAGGAATTTTAATGAATTAAGTTATATATATATACATATATATATATATGCATATATACATATATATATATATAATATATATATATATATATATATATATATATATATATATATATATATATACACACATATATATATGAGGGAAAATGAGGTAAGGGAGAAAAATTAGAACTTTCTCAGTAGAGGGATAAGATAAAATGAATTCTTGACAGAAAAGTGTAGAGGAGTTGCATTGGCCATAGTCCTCATGTTTGTTTACATGGCCATGGGATTAGGCTAGGGCCCTCACTTCTGAAAATGCTGCTCTAGTCTAACCCATTCAATTAGGGTTGCTATGTAGGATAGCATAGGCAATGTACTTTTAGCATTACTTCAAAGGAGTGACCGGTGTGTCTTCTCTCTCTTATTTTGGGCAAAACTTATTCTTTATAATTTTTCACTACTCATTGTCAATTGTTTTTATGGTTGTTCCTTTCATTTATATTGTCATAATCATGCTGTATATTGTTTTTCTGGATCTGAATACTTTATTGTGGATTCCTTTCATTTATATTGTCATAATCATGCTGTATATTGTTTTTCTGGATCTGAATACTTTATTGTGGATCAGTTGACATAGATCTTTCTATGGTTTTCTGTATTCATTACTTCATATAATACAAAATTCAATTTGTTTAGCCATTTCCCAATGAATAGGATTCTTGTTTGTTTTAATAGCTCTCAATATCTTAATTTATATTAAGACTTTTTTGGGGGGAGTGAGGCTTCATGATCTCTTTGGGATAGCTTCCTAAAAACAGAATGTCTGGATAAAAGGGTATAAACATTTTAGCCACTTTATTTGCATAATTTCAAATTGCTTTCTATAATGGTTATACTCATTCATACCACATCAACGATACATTAGTCTGTATCTTTTCATAACTTCTTAAACATCAATTAATCTCATCTATTATCATATTTGCCCATTTACTGGCTATAAGGTAAATTTTCAGATCCTTTTTTGATTCGCTTTTCCCCTTATTAATGATTTGGAACATTCTTTTACATGATTGTTAGTTGTTTGAAATTTTTTTGATTTTCTTAGGGGGATACTATTTGATCGTTCATTCAAATCTTTTTTTATGAGGAATGAAGCTTTACTGGGTTCTCCAAATGTTACTTTATTTAAGTGGGGGAGGGACAATAACTATTGACAATATCATCTTATTTTATCTTATATGATAAATACTAGTGTGGCACAACAATGAAACAAAGATCCCTTTTCTGGTTGTAATGTAATGTTGACTTGTACGGTGATTCACTGTAAATGAAAAGTCAATGGAGCATTATTTTAGGGACAGAAGAAGATTTAGAACCACCAGAAAGCTTAGAACTCATCCAATCGAAATCCTTGACTCAAATAGATAAGGAAACAGACTCATATCACAGTGGCAGTTAACGAGAGAGCCGAGTGTCTTCTAAACCATTATCTAACAAATAAATGTTTGAAGTTAGACTGGAACAGAGAGTTATCATAGTTGATTCTTATACTTCTTACTTGTAAAACTGGATAAACAATTGTGGTTTCCACGTAAGTAAGGAAGCAATGATTGGAATGAAAATGTTGAGATGGGTCTGAGCTGTGCTAAGTTTGAGGTGCATTTGTGTCAACCTGAGCAGAAGAGTCATGAAACAAATATTAGGCATGTGTAAACCATATCTAGATTTCAGAGTCTTCAGTCTAGACAAGCTAATTGAAGTTGTAAATGTGGATGAGATCATGAAGGGAAACATTGTAGAGAAAGAAGAGAAGAGGGGAAAAAATAGTGCCTAGGGACAGCTAGTATGGTATATTTGAGTGTTGTATGTAGAGATACAAAGATTTTATCAGATAAAAAATCATCTTAACAATGAAATTCTTCTTGAAAAGTAAAAATTTAGTGGAATATACCCCATATTCAACTATGTATCACATAGGTAGAATACAGAGTCATCTTTCTTGACTTCAAATCTGACCTTAGACACTTACCAGCTGGTGATCCTGGATAAGTCACTTAAGTTTCTTTGCCTTAGTTTCTTCATCTGTAAAATGAGCTGGAGAAAGAAATGGCAAACCAATTCAGTATCTTTGCTAAGAAATTGGGCCATGGTAAGTACAATGTAAATGAAATGACCGAACAACTACAATGAGCAAATATAAATAAAGTTTCTTTAGAACAGGAACTATTTGCATTTTTATCATGATATTATCAGTGCCCAGCATAGGGCATACAGCTTTTAATAAATGTTTGTTAAATTGAATTGAACTGGGCATTGATAATGACACAATTTAAAATGTAACACTATATCTGAAGGATTTATGATTGGAGTTTGCTTCCTTTAATGATGTGGATTACACTATCTGTTCACATCTTAGCAAATAGTATTTATGAACTGTTATCACCAAAAATCATTATTTTGATGATGAGCCATTTTGAGTTTATGAAGGCTGATCTTTAGCTGACATTTACTAAAAACTACATGCCAGACATTTTATGTTATTATATTGGGCACTGAGGATTTAATGACACAAATGGAAATAATCACAGATCTAGAATTAGTCAGTGGGAAACAAAATTTGCAGATGATACCCATGTGTATATGTTTGCCATGCTATGGATCTGGCACCTCTTCTTACTCTGGTGCACTACGTCTCCCTAGGTAGTGAAGTGTTCTGCAAAACTACTTCTGAATAGACTTCATCCCCAGTGTGTTCTTCTCTGCCTATGTTGATCTTGGCTACAAAAATGATTGTAACTCTTTTTTTAAAGTTTCCCCACTGGGATTTAGTCAGCTGCTGTTAATAGAATTGTAATAGAAGAGTTTTGGCAGAAGTGGGAGGGGAATCTGGCTTCTTGCTACTCTATCATGGTAGCTCTACTTCCTCTTGTGTAGCTGTGATAATTACATAAAACACATTATTAAGTAATTGTTGACTTTATAACTACATAACGACATTTTTTATAGCAGATTATCTTTTTCAAAATTAAAAAAAGAATGGTAGAAATTCATAAGACCACATTAGGACTAGGAAAAGTTAATATTGTCTTATACTATAGGACAGTATTGTAATTATCTCCTGCTTTCATCATAGTATGTAGATAACCCCGAGCTTTAGAAAGCTATTTGAGGGAAACAAATTCTGGTAAGGCTCATCATGTTGGAAAGACTATGGGTATGTACCTAGCCAAAGATTCTGTGTTATTTGAGAACTAACACTGTTAACTTCAAAGAAATTTCTAATAGGATCATAGAATTTATAGGGCCCAAGGATGATATATTTCAATTAGAATAGTTCTTAAATATCATGTAGTTTCAACAATCTCATTTTACAAATGAGGAAACAGAGGTTCAGAAAAAATAAATAATAATGGATCACTGAGGTAATATAGCTAGGATTAATTGATGGTGAAGTACTTAATTATACCAGGACCTGTCCTGAGGATAAGAAGATAAAAATGAAATTGTCTTGGCTCCAAGAGTTTACGTTCTTGGGGGAAAATAATATATACCCCAGTACCTCCTTTCTAACTTCAGGGTAGATCCTGAAGTCAAGAGTCTTAGGAAGAGTGATGCATGCCAAATCATAGTTTTGCTTCTATCCTTGGCTCTGAAGTGATCACTGAAGGGTACCCCTGTAGAGAAGGGGTCCACCTTTGGTGATCAAAACCAAAATCAATTGCTAACTGAATATCACCAACTGTGGTTAATTCCAAGAATCCAGACAACCAGTACTACTTTCATCCTAGCCCTCTCAACCATCACCCTGGGAAACAACTGGTGTGAAAATGTGAACTGACAATTTCTTTTGGCAAGTGTTTCATCCTTAACTACTAAAGGTCTAGGAAGGAAAGCTCTCATCACCAAAGTCCTTGGTACTATCAAATGGTTTGAATAAGAAAGAAATTATTCTATTAATTGAAATTACATGACTAGAAATATTACCTTATGCTTTGCCCACTCTAGGGATCTTGTGAAACACCTCTAACTTGCAGTTGAAACCTTGTATATGTATCGCCTCTCCAGGACTATCTAATTTTTTTTTTCAGGAATAGCATGTTTCAAAGCTTAGCTAATAAGGCAAGCAAGAATTGTAGGCTTTATTGATAAATGGATTAGCTACATTAATATCCAAGATCCATGAAATATTAAAATTTAGTTTCTTGTTCCATTCCTCTCCAATCCATATTGTAATATGGCAGTGGCCCTATGATCCCAAATTCTATACCAATTGGAAACAAGCTCTACAGTTCCTCCCAGGCTGGAAAGACCTAAAATGTGGGTCTTACAGTGGTTTATTATATGAGGAATTCCTATAGTAAAGAGGGACCCATTACCCCAATGCTGGTCACCAAGTGATTCCTGTTCCAGCCCACAGCAACTCATTAAATCATCTATTAAGGCATTAAAAAGTAATTATTTCAATCAATTGTGATTGTTGGTAAAATTGTATTAACTACTGTCACAGCAATATATACTTTGATAATTTCAGAGAATTCATTATCTGATATCCCCCCTGATGACACAGATTGCAATCCATTCTCCCTTCTCATCCTCTCTGCTATAGCTTTTTGACAATGTCCTCCTACCTGTCCTCTAAATAACATTCACTGGACATATTGAGGTATTTCTTTAGATCTTCTCACATTGTGTTGGTACCATTAGAGTACACATACTAGCCACAAAGTATGTAAGAAGGATCTTTATGACTTGAAATTTATGTCAAAACACCTTTATTGATATAGTTAATATGAGAAGCAGAACTAAGGTGGTGGAGTAGCAGAAAAAAGTACAGCTGAGCTCTACTACACTACACACCCCAATTCTTCTAAAGAGATCCAGCATTATTATTTTAGATAACTAATATTTGTATATCATTTACCACATCCAGGCAAAGTGCCAAGTTCTCTGTTATTTTTATCTTATTTCATCTTCACAACAACTCTGGAAGGTAAATGCTATTTTTATCACCATATTATAGATGAAAAAATTGAGGCAAATAACAATTTGCTCAGTATCACACAGCTAGTAAGCATCTGAGTCCGTATTTAAACTCATATCTTCCTGCTTCCAGGCCCAATACTCTGTCTATTATGCCATCCCAAAATGAGTCATACCAAATTCTTACCAGTAAATCTAAGGTGGAAAAAGGATGATGAGCCATTTTCTAGCCCAGGTAAACATAGGAAAACACTGGAAATATAATCTGATCTCCACATGATCATGCAGAGTATTTTAGAACAGCAAGGAACTTGCAACAACGCAAGAAGAGCTAGCTTCCAGACTAATCATAGAGGAGCCTAAAGTTATTCAAAGTACACAAATATGTAAAAAGAGGAAGTTCTGTTATACAATACCCAATTCTCCATCACATATCTAGAGTTGAATGAAATTTATGACTAGAATAATATAAATGGAGCCAACCGTTTTTTCACTTGACAGTGGTCAAGTACACTAGAACTTCAAATATGGCAAGAAGACAGATAGGTTACTCAGATCTGAAGCCAGATCAGGAATTTACAGAACTCAGATGAGGGCAAAAGCAACACACCATTTTTGGGCCACTGAAACTTACAGTTTCTTAATCTTGGATGCCCTCAAGATCCTGGAATCAAATAGTACTCTAAACTCCCAAGAAAGCAAAACTGAACCAATTGCAATATTCCCCCCAGAAATATCCATTCTTACCCTAATATAAAGTCTGAAGTCAAGAAGTAGGCAGAAAGAATGAGCAAACAACAAAGAATCTCACTGTGGAAAGGGACATGTTCAAGATACAGATCCAAAAGAAAAAGAATGATTCCAAAGCATCTACAATCAAAGAGTCAAAGGAATATATATCTTGGGTACATAATGGAATTCCTAGAAGAGATGAAGCAGGAACTTTTTAAAACACTTTAAAATGCTTTATAAATAAAATCAGAATGACAAAGAGAAAATAAAAAAGAAACATTAGCTACAGAAGAAAGAGATAGAAAAACAATTGATAGCTTGGCACAAAAGATTTGAAACCTAACCTAAGAAATAAAATCTTTGAAAATTAAAATAAACCAAATCTGAGGTTATGATTTCATGAAACAAAAAGAAGTATTAGAATAGTTAAGGGACTGAAAAATATGGAAAAAATACAACATCTTTCATAGCAAAAACAACTAACCTGGAAAATAGATCAAAAAGTGACAATCTAAGATTCATTGGACTACACAAAAACTAGGATTTAAAAAAAAAAAAGAATCTAGATACCACATTACAAGAAATCATAGAACATAATTGTCCAGATCTCTGAAATCAGATGGCAAAGTAGGATCAGAAATAATTTACCAGCTATTTTGTGAAAGAAACCCCAAAACAAAAATTCCCAGGAATGATATAGCCCAAATATAATCTACATGACAAGAAAAAATACTTCAGGAATTCAGAAAGAAAGAATTGCAGTCCTGAGGAGCCACAGTTAGTATCACACAAGATTTAGCAACCAACCAAGAACAATTTATCAGGAAAATTCAGTATAACCTTAAAGGGAAACAAATAAATCTTAAATAGATAACTTTTAGGCATTTTAAATGAAAAGATTAGAGGTGTTTAAAAATAAAAATTTTTAAATACAAATGTAGGAGTCAAGAGAAACACAACATGGCAAACAGATAATTATAAAGCAATAAGAATCCTACTATGATCTGAGGTCATAGAGGGAGTCTAATTAGAGGTCATAGAGGGAGTCTAAAATGCAAACATTTGATTGAACTGAGAAAGAATGAAGGAAGAAGAACCAGGAGAATAATTAATATAATAAGAATATTATAAAGACAGACTATTTGAAAAACTTAGGAACTCTGATTAACTCAAAGAATAGCCACAGCTAGAGAGAACTCATAATGAAACATGCTATCCACCTTATGATAGAGAAGCTAAGGACTCAGAGCATAGAATGATTTTAAAAATGTTGCCAATACCAGAATTTTTTTTTGCTTGATCCATATGTTATCATAGGAATTTTGTTTCTCTTTTATTCCCAAGTGTAAGATGAATGGAAGAACAAAGTTTTTGTTTTTGTTTTTCAATTTAGAAAATACAATTTATTTTTCTTAAAGTTATTGTACCTTCCCCAAATTACTCAATTACTAGTTGCAAAATGTCTGCAAAGTTCCTGGAACTCCCTGGAAAAGAGCTGTGTATATGTTTCTATACAATCTTATTTAGTGATATTATTTACAAGACAAACCTGGTGATACCCATCAGCCCCCAAATCGCTTAAGAATGCAGTCCTAAAATGCATTCTCAAATATCTGAGAACTACAACAAGCCCAATAATTTCTATAGAAAAAAAGGCATTTTTTAGAAAAATTTTTTAGAAAATACTGCTACATTAAAGAATTCATTAGTAAATAGGTAAAATGGAGCTGGAAATAAATAATTGATCACAACAAAAAGTGTCCTAATGTACCAAACATTTTTAACTATACTTCAACATTGTAAGCATAGAATTAGTCCTACACACAAAGATCTCCTGTTGGAGGAGAGTACAAGACTAGGTTTCCTTCTATAATTATTTTTTTTCTATTGCTGCATAAGAGCAATATGTAATGCATCAAGATGTGTATGTAATATGCAAAATCTCAGTGATTAATAAGAAGAGGAATAATTCTTTGATGTGGTAAAATGAACTATCATTGTTTCCAGTTTTTTAAGATGATTAAGTATTACTCTTTTACTTGAGGTTACAAAAGAATGGTATGTTTTACCTTTAGAAAAATAAAAAGTAAATCTTGTATTTGGATTACCTCTTTAGAGGTAGAGGAAAATAAAATTATTGGATTGTTAATTATCTTTAGTCATCATTAAAGTATGTTTTGAATTTTATTTGGTATGTTTTGGTGTCTTCTTCTGAATACCTTCTACTTCAAAGTTCTTATTCCTTTGTGTCATGAACTTCATTGTCAATCTAGTCAAGCTGTGGCACCCATTTCAGAAAAATGATTTTAAATGCAATAAATAGAATGCTTAAGATCCTAAAGTAATACAATTATATTGAAATAAAGTTTCATATTATACATACAGTTCATATATAAATGTTATATGCATGCATATATGTGTGTATCTTTTCGAAGTTAAAAGGCACAGTTAAGAGTTAAGTTAAGAGGCACCCCTCTTACAGTGAGTGAAAGTAAAATCTTCATGTTCAATTCAGACAACTTATCTTGGTCTGTATTTTCAGGTTATTTTAGTGTAGTACCCAAGCTCAGAGAAATTCTACCAAATTGGATAGGCTTTGATGATGATGATCAGAAATTTGTTTAGGACTAGGTTAGGGAGCATTAGATAGGTGCACAATTAATTTGTCCTCAATGGGATTTTTGTTTGTGATTTTGTTTTTGCCACAGCAATTAACAAAAATGATAAAGTAAAAGATAAGAAGTCATAATTTATTAGTGCTAATAGTACACACAAGGACAAAATTACATCCCCACAAAGTCTGAAGGTAAGCAGTCTGAAATAATGAGTCTTCATTCAATAGGGTGACTTCATTCACTATTTCAAGACCCACTGGCTCTTCTTCCTAAGTGAGCTCATTCTCTTGATGGCAAAGATGTTGTGAAGTTGTGAGCTATGAGAAGAAACCCATAGTTCTTAGTTCTATATAGGCATGCCTTGGTTTGAGGACTACTCTAGGCTCTGGTTTAAATTGTACTGGGATTTGTTTCCAGCCACAATCTCCAGAGATTCCATTCATTGACAGGTTGTTCAAGGCACCCAATCAATTCTAAGGAGGCAGCCTGAAATGCTGCCAAACTTTAAACTGACTTTGAAAGAGACTGTCTGAGCCAAGAAAATAAAACAGAGATGGATGAGGACACGAGAAAGAAGAAATCCAAGTTGAGGGCTCAGGAGAACAATGCAAGAGAGAACAACCATGTTAAAGAGATAATATCAACATTTGAGGACGCAGATGAGGGTAAGGAAGCTAATGAAAACATTAGGCACCTAAAAGGCACATACGGATGTTACTATGGCAGCGTTTCAAGTAGGAACAAGTTGATAGTGATCTTTGCATGAGAAGGAAGGGGAAAGAAAGGGGAATCAATTCATGTATTAGATTGTTTTCCAGTAGCTTAACATAACATTAAAGGAATAGTCAATGGATATGCACTAAAAGTCAATAGAAGCTGACAGAAACTTTAATAAATAGCAAAATATTTTGAAATCCCATATCATTTAATTAGCTATTTCTATACTAAAAGTCTTTTTCTAGTGCTTCAGCATGGTCCAGAAATAATAGCTCTGGAATGCTATGCTAGCCAAATAGAAGTAATAGTGACCCAGCAACATGAGCAGCATAAAACCAGGAACTCTAGATTTTATTTATTATTATTTTCTACTTTATTATATTATTATATTATATTATTACTTGTAACCTCAAGTAAAAGAGTAATACTTCATCTTAAAAAACTGGAAACAATGATAATTCATTTTACCACATCAAAGAATTATTCTTCTTCTTATTAATCACTGAGATTTTGCATATTACATACACATCTTGATGCATTACATGTTGCTCTTATGCAGCAATAGAGAAAAAAATAATTATAGAAGGAAACCTAGTCTTGTACTCTCCTCCAACAGAAGATCTTTTTAACTTCGAAAAGATACACACATATATGCATGCATATAACATTTATATGCGAACTGTATTATAATATGAAACTTTATTTCAATATAATTGCATTACTCTAGGATCTTAAGCATTCTATTTATTGCATTTAAAACCACTTTTCTGAGATGGGTGCCACAGCTTGACTATATTGACAATGAAGTTCATGACACAAAGGAATAAGAAACATTCAGAGATTAGCATTAAAAGGGAAAGGAAAAAACATTCAGAGATCAGAAAGATCAAACTATTCTATATTACAAGTGAAATTAAAATAAGGAATATGCATGATTTGACCAGAATCCCATGTAGCTTGTTAGTTATGGAGACAGGAACAGAAGCAATTGAATTTCATTTTATTTTCTGCTTTAGAAAGCAGAATGATGTATTATTTGATCTATTAATCAGCTGCCAAGGTGGCAATTTGGAAGGAGAAATGGGAAATAAGCTCCCAGTCCTGATTCTTAGTGACCAGCCTCTTTTTCAACATTTGATCACTTTCTTGGGTCAGGTAAACATGTCTCTGAGTTTCATTTTCCTTATCTCTAAAGATGAATACCTTTACTCTCAAACTTACAACTTTTTTTGAGTTAAAATAGTTGTACAGTTTAAAAGAAATACATAAATATGAATGATTCTCAAATAAAATGAAGTAAAAGTCACTTTGAATCTTGCAGCAAAATTAATTTGTCAAAATCCATGTTATCCATTCTCACAATGTATAGTGCAGGAAAACTGATCTTTTACTATTCCTCATATATGACACTTAATTTCTTATCTCCACACCCTTGGCTTTGGTTCTACCTCATGCCTAAATATTCTCCCATCTCATCTCCATATCTTAGAATCTCTTGTTTTCTTCAAAAGTTTGCTCAATGACACTTTCTGCCTGAAGCTTTTCCTAAGCACATCATAAGTGTTAATGTCTGGCTTTTCTAATTTTCTCTTATTTTTTTTTAATGTGTCCTACTATTTCCTCAGATTGGGTCCATTACTATATCAATATATTTTTGGATCCTTATTTCATAACCATTTGTGACTATCTACATTTGTGTGTAGTGAACAACAATTTAGAGTGGTACTACTAAATAAAACTTCACATGAAAAAAAAAATCTAGGTGATTTGAATGTAAGCTTTAAATGGGTCAATAGTTTGCAATGGCTTCTAGAAAAATTAAATTACTTTTAGATTGCATTAGAAAAAGCACTACATTTAGAAAAAGGAAGGCATTTTCCAAAAGATGTATTCTTCCTTTATCAGACAACATTTGGAACATTGAGTTTAATTCTGTAAGCCTTATTTTAGGATGAACAATGTCAAACTGTAGGCGGGGGAACATTCCAGGAAAAGCAACCAGGATAATATAGAATGTTAACAAGTTATGAGGATTGGTTGAAACAAATGATAATATTTAACATGGACAAAATGAATCTTAAAGAGATAAGATCTTTAAGCATATTGAAGACCTGTCATATAGAACAAGGATTAGCTATTTCATGGCAGATATCCAGGAGGCTAGTTAACCAAAGCACAAAAATATGGATATGGAGATCATTAGCATAAGAATTAAAGATGAAATTACAAAAATATGGGACATTGGGACAAATATAACAGATAAAATTTTATAAGGAAATATTTCATTTCTTACATTTGGATATAGAGTTTGTAAAAATGCCCAAAGTTTAGAGATAGTCTATCTTATATGAGTTTATGTATACATGAGAAACATCTATTCTTTCTTAAATATCACATCTCTGAAAATATTATAATAATGAGACATTGTTATATGATCTTAGTCAAGAAACAGTTCCTTCTAATAAAGAAATCACAGAGTCAAGTTTATTCCTATCTCTAAGGAATGAAGAATCCTTTTTAATAGATCCTTCCTTTGTCAATTATTGCACTTTTCTTTGAACAATCTACATGATATGGTGAACATAATCAAGAAATGAATAACTACAAAGGGCTCTGAAGATGTGCTTTTTGGTAAGGAGGGTTATTTCTTATTTTAGTAACTCTTCTACCACAAATTTGAAGGAAATCCATTTGATGAGAATGGATATTATAAACAATTAGATTGAACCTAACATATAGGAAGAGTACTCTATCTGTAGAATCATTGCTTAAATGTATACATGTTATAAGATAAATGTCTTTTCCCCACACCTGGCAAATCACTTTATGCTTAACAAGGTCTCCTGAATAGCTTCCAAGATTGGGAAAATATCCAATAAGACTAACATTTTGACTTTATATCCCCCCTGACCAACCACATAAACTATAAAACTTCTTTTCATGTATAGAGATTGTTCAACTGAAACTAAGGGATTTTTGACAATTCCCTTTGCAGGTCATCTTTAGGCAATAAAACAAAAAGTGATGACCTATAATGTTTCCTGCTTTATTTATGCAGAATAATAAGGCCAAAAGAGAAGCTAAAATATTTTATAAAACAGCTCTATTCATAGTTAGCAAACATAAGTATACTTCATTCAAGAGCATTTGTATTGTATGCAGTGATTTATATCTCATATATAAAAATAAATATATGTATATAGATTTCTCTCTATACACACACACACACATATATGTACATATTTAGATATGTCCTTGTCTGATGAAATCATAGGGATGTTCACAGCAAGGAAGAACAATTTTCAAATATACTAATAGATTTTTTCTTTATGTTTTGAGATATTTCTGCATGGAATAATTAAGCTTTTTAATCACGATTTCCTGATTTTTAAATACAAGATTTGAACCCAAATCGAGAAATAGACTTCATTATTTGTACAATAAGCTTAGATTGTCTATAGCAACTTTATATATTACATATACAATAAATAATTCTTTAAACTATTATTTGTTTTTTCAGTTGTGAACTCCCATGACCTCTGATAAAAAAGAGCCAATCTCATAGAAATTTTTTTTGGAAATGTGTTTTTACTAACTCTATCAGTTTTCAAATCAGCATAGAACTATAACTAAGTATAGCTACCAATCATTTATCATCCCAAAACAGTGAATTGTGGTAAAATGCGAGTGAATTTTCCCAATTAATTGATTTTTTTTGCAAGTATTGTTTTTAGTCACCTAATAATAGCCATTTAAAAAATATCTACACATGAAATTTTTCTAAAATATATTATATACAGCTCCACCATTTCTTGAGGCAGATATCATTACATATCATTAGGATTGAGAGATTAGGAATCTCTAATTCATTTCAATTCTACCATCATTTATTAAGTGCCCTGTCTGTACAAGGCATTGTTCTAATGTCAAATATTTGAAAGTAATAACATACATGGACCCTATCATCAATAAGCATATGTTATAAGTTTCTTTTTGTTCCCACCATTATCAACTGTCATTTCTCCTTTCTATCATTATGCCTTACCTCTCATATCTATTCCAAATCACCAAGCTATAGTTGACTAAGGACTAGGATATCATAATCTTAAATTTGTTGGTAATTGTATGTCTTAATAAGATTCAATAGAGTTTGAATCAAAATTTAGAATCTCTCCAATAGAGAAAAATATATGGTTTTTATATTGTTAAGTAGAAACATTCTTATGTTCTCACACAAACACACATACACAGAAACACATGCAAACTTTCTCTTTTCTCAACAGTTTTTATCTACCATGGAATGTGTCCATGGAACTAACTCTCCTGCTCTCTTCCTGCAATATAGAATACTCATAGAGTAATTACATAAGAATAAGTGAAACTTTTGACCCAATTGTCAGTGTACATCTCTTGTTTGCCAGTGTAGCTAAGTTCCATAATATAAGATTGAAAGAAAAAAAAACAAAACGTGGTGACTGGTACCTGGAGCTTTTGGCATTTTTTTTTTAGAAAATCTATGTTTTATAGCTATGTTGCAAAAGCATAGAGGAAGTCATATCATTGGATAAATTGATGTATTACTAAATATTTAGAGGAATGCGGGTAGGATGTGTGAGTATATACTATATATTTTAATTGGAGGATTAACTGGATGCTTCATTGGATGACAAGTTAAATTATTGTCATAATCATAGAAACTCTAAGAATTGGAAGGAATATTAGGAGTTATTTAATCCAACATATCTGTAAGAAAAAATACTTCTACAAAAATTCACAATAGCTCTTGAACCTGTCTTCCTTTAAAATCTTCAATGAGGAAAATCTTATCACCTTTTAAGAAAGCCTATTTGACTTCTGACAGATCTAATTGTTAGAAATTCCTTGTATCAAACTAAATCACTCTTCTAACTTTCACAAGCAGAATAAATTAATTCTTTTATTTTTCTTATATGACAGTTGTGCATATATTTGAAGATGACTACTATGTCCCTTAGAAACCTTCTTTTCACCTCTTTAAACATTCCTATTTCCTTCAAACTATTATCATAGGCCACAGTCTTCAGTCCTTACTATCATTGCCATTACCAACTTATGGATCTGTTTCATCTTGTCAATAACCTTCCTAAAATGTGGGTCCCAGAACTGAGCACAGCTCTTCAGGTGTGAGCTGAACAAAGTCTGATGATCAAAGCACAGGATACTTGCTTAAAGAAGAAATGAAAGAGCTGCTGTATTTTTATGGTAGCAAATGGCATTCAAGTTGTTGTACAAAAATATGACCTAATTGGTGATGCTGAAGACTAATTTAGAAAATGAGACTGATGAAACTGTTCAATCTCAATTGTATACTGAAAAAAAAAAATCTCCGTTAGTCTAGTAATTTAAGTATGAGTAAGTACTATTCGGAATTATTTTGATGTAAAACAATGTTTTCAGAAAAAAGACTAAAAGTCACTATTAAAATGTTGCATGATGTATATCGTCCTCTTGGCTCCATTTCACTTTTCCTTTGGTTTATACAATTAATTCCAGACTTGTATGAACAATAACTGCAATGACAACAGTGTAAGTGAAAAGATCATTAAAGTGAAGCTAAAGTCTAAGTAATTGTAATGACCAATGTTAGCTCCAAAGAAGAGGCTAGAAAACCCCTCCCTTCTTTATATAGAGAGGTGGGACTTCAGGTGTGGAATGTTGCATACACCTCCAGACAAGGTTGCTCTGTTCTTTGATTTCGCATCACTATTTTTCCTTGTTACAAAGGAGCCCTTATAGCAGGAGCAGAGTAGTAGTAATTCTATCCAAAAATTACTGATATAAAAAATAAGACAATAAAATATTTTTATAGTACTGGTTTTATCTGTGTTTTCCATGTGTAGTATTTATCCTATATCAATTCATTTGACATCTTTGTTCTTGTCTGTAAAATGGGAATAGTACTTATACATCTTAACCATAAGAGATCCTATTTAAGAGAATCAAATGAAATGACACATGTGAATAGATTTTGAAGCCATATATATTATATAACTATAAACTCTTCTATTGATTATTAACTTACTATTGATAAAGAAAAAAAGTATGTTTAAATTTTAACATTTTCAACATACATGTGAATTCTGATTTATCCCCAAGTTAGCTAAAGTGTGAAATACTTAAAATTTTAAAAGTATACAAATCTATTTATTGAGTTTCAAAAATTATCTACTCAATCCATGTTACACGTAGTGCAAATATATATTGACATAAAAAATCTAAATTAAGAAGGCAACGGGTGAAAAGTACATTTTGAAAATGTGTCCTATATTTTCCAATTTTGTATTTTTTAAACTGGCTGTTGCTGTGGTTATTCAAGGTTTATATTTTTCCTACTATTCACACTATAAAATAATTTGGAATGGAAATGTTGCTGGAGGGTTTGTTATTTTTGTTGGTAGTGATTTTTTTTTAATGTTTGATGTCATTCTAAATTTCTTAGTTACATGTAGAAGATGTTTATGCCTTTCCTTTCATGTATTTTATTTTAAAAGACTTGCCCTTTGATGGAGTGATTAAAAAACACCAATCATAGGTCTAGAAGATCTTGCTACCAATTTGTAGTATAGAACATGCCAAAAGTCTCCATGTAATTTAAAGCTTAACACAACACAAAGATTCTGGAGAAATCCTGAATATATATTAATGATATATTAATTTTTCTTATATGACAGTTGTGCATATATTTGAAAATGACTACTATGTCCCTTAGGTGTTTACAATTCTTCAAGAACTTCACATGATTAAAGATGGGCATTATTACTTCATCTGGTCTAGGAGTTTCTAATTGTTTTTGCTTGTGATTTTAGTCAGAAATGCACTGAATAAGTGATTTTTTCTAAGGGCTTTTATTACATTTTTGATGCCAGAAGAGCACAGATGAGGAAACTAAGGTCCATAGAAGACACATGTATAGATGTGAAAGCCAGGATTTAAGCCCAAATCTTTTGCCTCCCTCGCTAGTACTTTTCTCACTGGAATAGCATGTCTTTCATCAATTATGACCACTCTAATTCCCTCTGCCACTCCCCTTTTTAAAAATCCAATATACCTTATAGTCATAGAAGCAGTGTGGTACAATGGGAAAAGATTTGGTCTTGGACTCAAGATTACAAAGGTTCAAATCTCATCACACATTAGATCTCTGCCATACATTGTTTAATGGGAATTGCTTAATTGGGAAATTAAGGTAATCTCTCTCTGCCTCTAGCAAACTAAGAAGGAAAGAAGGAAGAAAGAATGGAGGGATGGATGGATTGCTGTTCTTCATTGGTAAAAGAAAGTAGGAACTTCCTTTCTGGAAAGGTCCCTAAAACAAACTAAAATGATAAGTGTAGGAAAAATTTGATTATACTAGAAATTGTTTAGTAGTCCAAATTTTGATATCTTCCCCCCTTGCCAGAGAAGGCACTTCATTTTTAATCTCTTTTTTAAAATAATAATAATAAAAAAAACAATAGAAGAAACCTCCATTTGAAAAGAAAGGCAATGATTTGTTGGAAATTAGGTTTTATCTAATATTGTTAATGAAGGTTGAGTCAGTTTGTGTAGATATGATCAGGCTTCATAAAGATTATCTCTGTCTCCTTTGATCTTTCTTTTCTATTCCTTTACCTAGTTTTCAGAAACAATGCATGGATATATATTTTTCATTCATTTTAGCAATGCTACATCATCAATGCAATAAAAATAATCCATTTCACAGAGTTTTATTTCCATTGTTCTTTTAGAGTTGGTGGCAGAATTCAAAGTTTGGTAATTTTTTACTTCTCTATTTTAGGTGAGATGTGTGTGAGCAGAGCTCATTATTATCTCACTTTTATGTGGGCTCTTTCCCAGTTTTTCCCATCAATAATACCATTCTCCCTGATTAGTGCTTTTGACTCTGTCCCTCAGCGTAAAAGTTTTCTTTTTAATCTTGTTCGAAGAACAATGAGGATATAGAAACTTTAAAATGGACAATTCTAATTTATAAACCATGACTCCTGGCTCCTTTGTTTAGGCGTTGGTCAATATTCATTGTTCATTTTCTACTTTTTGATGTATTGATGTATTTTTGATGAATTGATAAAATAGAGTATATTTCCTTGAAGCTCCCAAAGTTATGAATTACTGAGAAATAATAAAATTTTCGTTATCTTTCTCCCTGTGTAATTTGTTACCCATTATTTCTCCCTAAGCTGCATTTAACATAAGGATGTGTGCAAATCAGTAATTTAGTGAACTCCAATGTTATCTTAGAGAAACCAGTTTCTTTTAAAAACACATGATGAAACCAAAAGCAAAACAGACTTGAAAAGAACAAAATTTGGGAGATGAGACTTATCCCTTCCCTGAAACAATATGACGATGGAAGAGAATGAGAGAATAGGAATTAAGTTTTTCCTGAGCCATCCCAACCCTTGTTCTTCTGTGCTCAGGTGTTCTCTGTAGTTGATTCCATGGTCCCACACCACTTATCCTGGGTCTTAACACTGCATGACACAGTTGTGTCTTGTGAGGAATTTTCTTAGGATGAGGGAGAAACTAATCATTGAAAGTCTCAATCAATGAATCACTGAATCTGCTCAAAAAGCATCTACGTCAACTCCCTAACAACTCCTGCTAGTCAACGGTATCATATTGACTGAAATCAAAGAATCAAAAGTAATATAATTATGGGTATCCTATAATAAAATCATAAGTCTTAATAAATGGGTACATTACCTATATTCTATCTGTACTTGAATTTTTTGGTGGATAAAGGTTCAAAAGTAAAGAATAATTTAGATCAGTAGGGTGAAATTCAAATAAAATGGAGTATGTGTGGCCACTAAATTATATACAAAGATCCCTACAAATGGAATACTGCCTTTAAAAAATTACATATTAACATTATGTTCTATTTTGTTTTTATTTATTTCGTTCATGTTTCTCAATTATATTCTTAATATAATTTTGTTAAGGAATCACCAATTGCTTCATTTAGGTGACATGAAGAACTTAAAGGGAAAGAACAATCTTTTCAGCAGCAGTGTTCCCACATAGGATAACAGTAAAATTTTCACTAATTACCAGGATAATTTGGAAAGTATTTTGAAAATGGTTTTTCACTTCTATTAGTGTTAGTGATAATTCCTAAACCCTAAACATGAAATGATAGAAATAATGCTAGTCTTAGAATTGAAAACTCAAGTTCAAGTCTCATTTTGGACACTTCCTAGCTTTGTGATTTTAATCTTCTAAACCTCAGTTTTCTCATACATAAAAATGGTTCTCACGTGACTTTACGTCTTACTTTGTAAAATTATTGGGAAGAAAATTTTCATACATATGAACTAGTATTCATTTTTCCAAGTCCAATTTTCAGTCTATTTCTCAAATAACTTATGCTAGGAAATTTTAAAATATGTATCATTTCAAATTGAGAGCAATAATAGTATGTATATTTTCTGTATACTTATGTGTACTCATATAAATGTGACAAAGTATATAGTTACAGATATAATCTATGAAATAAAACATTAGGAATTTTTTTTGTCTTACAAAAGTATTTCCTTTCTTTCTCAAGCTGAGTTATTTTGTATTTAGCTGAAAGATGA
The DNA here is from genome assembly GCF_016432865.1 of Antechinus flavipes. Classification (NCBI taxonomy): domain Eukaryota; kingdom Metazoa; phylum Chordata; class Mammalia; order Dasyuromorphia; family Dasyuridae; genus Antechinus; species Antechinus flavipes. Next base: position 389,244,394 of record NC_067398.1, read on the forward strand.
ATAAAAGGATTTTGAGTCTCAGAACTTTACTTTTAAAAATATTTTATTAAAAATAAAAAATAAAAAAGCATTATGCCAGTAGCTATCCTTGGCTGTCAAAGGCATTAAAATGCCCTTTCTGAGGCTATCAGGTCAGACATCACTAAGCTACATCACCCATTCTATTCTTTGCTAGAAAAAAATGCAACTTATCAGGAAATTGTTTCTAGCTGTTGAAAGCTGTCTAAAATAGCTATGCCTTCTTTTATTGAAATGTTGGTTTTTACATGTGTTATTGAATTTATTATCAAACTTCCTTTTTCTTCCAAATTTGAACTTGCTGTAAATAATCCTCTTTGGAGAGCATGTCTAAAACAAAAAACAGCTGTTATGAGCCTCTATCTAACATCTTCCTGCTACCTGCTGAGGATTTTATAACCCTTTTGCTAGCAACTTATAATTTGTAGGTATAAAGGGCTTGAGAGCACTTTGACCTTCAATTTCCTGTTCATTTGCTATTTAATCCTAGGTTCTTGTGGCTAAAATCAATAGGGAAATGACAACTCAGAATTTTTAGGCATGAAACACTAGTAATGGTGTAACTCTTACTTTTTATCATCTGCTCAAATTTTCTATCATCACAATGCCTTACACTTCATCAAAGGCATTTGTAAATGACAGAAATGAAATTATATTTGTCCCTCTTCTTTTAAAAGAATTAGATAATTGTGTAAATCATTTTGCAGATTTCAAATCATTTAAATTATTCATTTAACTGGATATTGTATTCTTTTTCAATAGTCAGCTTCTTTGAATCTAAGTAGATACAAATGAGCATAATGTATATCTAAGGTTTTTTGTTTTGTTTTATTTTTTAAGAAATGCTGTAAAAAGAATCTTTCAAAACCATCTGAGCATCAGAGAAGATTGTGCTTTCCAATTATTACTTTGTAAGCATTCACAAATGATTACCAAAATCATTGATTTGACTAATGATATAGAAGACTATATACCACTGTCAGTTTCACAACAGCAGTTAGGTTCACAAAACTGAAAATGTGGTGTTTGAATAATAAACATCTGGAATGCAGTATTGAAGTTTAACACACTTGCAGCAACCCATAACTCACAGTGAGCCCTTCATAAGTGTTCCTGGCACCCAATCCATTACCTCTGAAGAGTATAGGGAAAAAAAAATAAGAGGAGAAAATCAGTTAATAAAGGCTGCTGGCCACTGAATAATATTGTGAGGAAGTAATTGGTTACCATTTCTTGTTTAACAGATTTCTGCTCCTTTATTAAATATTAGACCCCAGGGTAGTGTCATAAGAAGTCTTTTGAGGACAAGTTATTTGGGAAAATATTGATTTTGTTTATTTTTTTAGCCTTTTCCATTTTATGAGTCTTGTCCTTCTACTGGAAAATGCTTATTAATTCATTTAAATAACTTCTTGATAGATCATTATGAGGTAGTTGCTCCAGAAAAAGAAAATTTTGAGTATGCTTCCACTCCTTGTCTGATGGCAGAATGATTATAGAATTTGAATGAAAGTCCTGGCAGTGGATAAGCTATCATGTTTATATTCCCTTTGGGAAGTTCACATCTGCATGAGAACTTAAGTAGTCATGCATATTACCAAGACTAGGATTTATGAATGATGAGATTCAAGTGTCCATAGTAACAGAGGTTTAAAATAGTCCCCTGGAATAGTGCATTCATATAACATAAGTAATGTATAACACAAACCTTTGGTTAAAAAGAGGATTTCTGGTTTTTGTTATTGATATAGCAAAATATGCAGATATTATTTGAAATTATCTCTCAAACAACATGGCTTTGGGGAGAGAGAGAGAGAGAGAGAGAGAGAGAAGAGAGAGAGAGAGAGAGAAGAGAGAAGAGAAGAGAAGAGAAGAGAAGAGAAGAGAAGAGAAGAGGAGAGGAGAGGAGAGAAGAAAAGAGGAGAGGAGAGAGACAGAGAGAGAGAGACAGAGAAAGAGAGAGAGAGAGAGAGAGAGAGAGAGAGAGAGAGAGAGAGAGAGAGAGAGAGAGACACACTTGAGACATGAACTCAAGGGGCATCCCTGTTACCTAATAAGTCACGTAACCTTTAAATAATCATTAACCTTCTCAGAGCCTCAATTTTCCTCTTCTGCAACATGAAAGCTTTGGACTAGGTGACTTCTAAGATCTCCTTCAATTCAGACAGCCTATGATTCTATGTTTCAGTGTAGAATTAACTGAATTGAATTGTTGTTTGACAATTTTCAGAGAAATGTGTCATTCAACTTTTAAAGATTCTAACAGTATTTTCTGCATTAAATATTGGCTCACAATCCTGCTACAAGATATTCACTTTTTATAAACATGTATAAATTGACAAAAAATGTATTTCCAACATAGTTCTAATTTAAGAAAAGGAAAATATTAACTTCATCATTATTATAACCATAATGCATATTATAACAGTATCATATAATGTAAATCATAGATCAAAGAAAGCCACCATACCTATTAGTAAGTCATTAATTTTTTTTGTTAACCACCTACTATAATGCAAGTACTATGTTAAGTACCAAGAATACATACCAAAAAATCTCTCCCTACACACACACCCCATTACACAAAAGTATGTAGAATAAATCTGACACATCAAAGTTAGACCGTGGTGTTATTCTTATTCCCTGATATCAATGTTGTACAATTATGAATTCATGTCTTTGGTAAGTAGATAATGTTACCTCCAATTTTAGTTTAATAGAATTAATAGGGAAAAATTAAATAATATTTCATGTTATTCTAAGATGGCATAGGTATAGAGACAAGATTTTTGTTACATTGATATCAGTGAGGAATGCTGGTAGAGGAAATCCCCTTTACCAATGCAGATTGGCATCTTTTGTCCAACTTCAGAGTTTTCATGTGCACTGAGAGGCCGAGGGATTTGTTCAATGTCATGCAGGCAAGGTTTATTAGAAGTGAGACTTGAATCCAGTTATTCTGTCTCTGAGGTCAGCTCTTTATTCACTATTCCAGGGCTTCTTAAACTTGTTCCACTGGCAATTCCTTTTTACCTGAAAAATTTAAATGTGATCCTAGATATATAAAAATTTATAAATAAAAAAAAAGTTTATAAATCAAACATTGATTGATAATAAATCATAATTTTGCAACTATAAGAAACTTTGCTGACTATACCATGTTACTTCTCAATTTAAATGTATACATGTAAAATAAGGTATTTATTTAAATACTTAAATTGTACATTTAAAATAATTTAAATTAGTCAAAATAAGGGAAAATGTGTTTTCAGTGGCAAAAGCTAAATAGAAAAAACAACTGATTCTTGAATTAAGTGAGAACTTAACTCATTAACATGAGAGAATATCTTCAAGTAAGCATCCATACTAATGGGAAAATTTGCCATTAAACTGTACACTACAAAATATAATGTATATGTACTAAAAAACACAAAGGGCTTGAAAGGATGACTTGTATTTATAGGTGATAGCACCCTTGAGACTCATTGCTCATAATGAAAAACATTTGTGTTTTATAATCTTACTACCAGGACCCATCAAAAGGAGTTTCTAAACTTGACTGTTACCCCCTTATCCAAAGAGTGAATATGCTGATAACATAACTGGATCTTGGTAGGGTATATAATGGTTTTCTCTAGATCCTTTTATCATTATTTCTCAAAGCACTGAATTTTTCATCTTTTTTTTATACACACTTTTTTGGGTTCTTTCAGCTGCCACTGTTGCACTATTAACTTTTAAATTCCTTATTCCTAAATTCCCTTTACCAATGAAATCACATGTCTAATTTGTATTCCTAATATTTTATTTATAATGGCACAAACATTTTCATATCACTAAAAAGTGGCATCAATATTAATAATGATATTTTAGCTAAATTAATATGATTAGACAGCTCCATTTTTAAAAATCTGGGTTTTAACACTTTGCAGTATAATGATTCAAAGCCATAGTGATAAATTCAATCTATTTCAATACTTTAGTTTAATGGTTACCAAAATTGAAAAAGACATCTTGTAAAGCAATGTAGATTGATCTTAATGGACATTGTATGCTGTTGGCTGCATATACTAAATTATGATGCTCCATTATCATTCACATCTATCAATTATGCAAAAGTTCTTGTTGAAATTTGACTAGCAAATATCTTCCCCAATGTCAATCATTTGATCCTATAAACTAATTGAAAGGTATTTTAAAAATTTTTTAATAAATAAGTTCTAAATCTTTTGACATTATCCATCTAAAAGAGGTTCAAACAGCTTGAAAATTGTTTTCAAATTTTCATTAATCTAGAGAAGAGTAATATTCAGAATAAAAAATGTATACTACAGTAAATACTACAGAAAAGTGAAGAAGAATGAAGGTTGAGGAAAAGTAATGAAATTTAGCAGTAAGAGATTATTAGTAAATTTAAGAAGTGAAGGATGAGGAAGTTGAGACTCTGAGAAATTGGAAGGATGGGAAGGGTGCTGATTCCTTTAACAGAAATAGGAAAATTTAGAAGAGGGTTGATTTTGAAGGGAAAAAATATGTAAGGGGATCTGTAATGCTGATGTAATTCATCCATGTCTTCTTATTTAGTCAAGCATATTCTGTCCCATTAAATGAAAAAAGATAGGAGACGTTGGTGAGGTTTTTAATCCACTAGGCAATCTGGCAGGGAAGAAGAATAAGTATAAGTGGATTTTGTCCCAAAAGGCACCTGCCATATTATGTGCCTTGATTAGTCCCGATCAAGTTATAACTACCCTAAAGATATAATACTCCACTGAAAGAGACAAGCTGAGAGCTTATACATCCTGACAAGGAAGGTCAGATGTAGAAGAGGTAAGTATTATTTGTCAATAAGGGGGTTTTATAGTTGCATTGGAAACAACACTGTAATTGGTTCCTGGAAAGAGGGCTCTAGGATAGGACCAATATTCCCATAGAGGGCTCTATTTGATAGACTATTGCTATAAAGCAAAGGTTCTTAACTTTTTTGTTATGGTGCCCTATGGCAATCTGGTGAAACCTAATGTCCAAGAATCTTTTTCTAAATGCATAAAATAAAAGAAAATACATAGGATTATAAAGACAGCCAAATATATTGAAATAGAATTATCAAAATATTTTTTAAAGGATGATATTAAGGTCCCCAGGTTAAGAGCTTACTAAAGGCAGTACATGGAAGTGGAAAGAAAATATATTTAAGAACCAGAAAACTAGAATTAAGGTTAAGACTTTGTTTATTTGACTTTAGGCAAGTCCCTTACTTCTAAGTTTTAATTCCTTACTTGTAAAATAAAGCTAATGGGTAGACTAGATGATCTCTAAAGTCTTGGCCAACTCCAAGCATTTTATTCTAACTCAAGAACAAAAAGGCTAATAGTAAAAGTAGGAAAAACAAATCAAGAACTAAAGAGAGAAAGAAATGGCAAGAGTGGAACAAGCAGAAAATAATGTATGGTAGTATTCCTGATCTTCTCATGAGGAAGCCAATTAATATCTCTTTGTTTTGGAAGTATCAGCTACAATTATGATACAAGATCAACACTTTGAGTTGTGAAGACCTGGGCTTAAATTTTTACCTGTGACATTTATGTGTTCCAATGGGTAAAGTTTTGAGCTCTTTGAGCCTCAGGTTGGGGTTCTAGATTTGTTTCTTAATGACCTTAAACTCAAATCACTCTGGCTTACATTGATTGACCAATAAAAGATCCCAAGACAAGCCCAAATAGCCTCAGAGTGAATGTAAATAGCAACTGTTTCTGTTTTGGCCAGAAAACAAAAGGGTCTATCTCCTACAAATATATGTTTCTTGACTGGGAATAGGTGATTGCCTTAGTCAAATAAACCTCTCAAAATTCTTTAAAAGGTGAAGGTCTACTGCATCCAGGGCCGTCTCCAGTCTTCTGGATCTAGATCTGGTCACTAGACTCAGATGCTCCAGAGGAGAAAGTAAGGCTGATGACTTTGTACAGTTCACCCTCACTTAAATCCAATTCCCTTGCAAATCATGGCATCACCTCCCTGGTGTCATGGGCATCTTCAAGAACAAAGAACAAATAACAACCATCTTACAGATAAATATACACACAATCTTTTTGGTAGAATTGTTGTGAAGGCCAAATATGATAATATATGCAAAACAATTTGCAAACCTTCATGTCCTCTAGAAGTGCCAGTTATTACAAAAAAATGTTCCTAACTACTTACTTGGTGAAACTATTTTTTTTTCTAATTCCTGAGTAGTCAGGTAATTGAGGCAAACCCAGGAAAAATCTCCACATTTCTAGTTTGTATCATTTTTAAATCTATTAAAAGCTATTATCTTTGAATATTTCTTTCTAACCCTACCATTCCATCTTATCTATTCTTTCCTTCCCTTTGAGTTTTAGGTAATTTAGTCATCTACTTAGCAAAAAAAATTTTTTTTTCTTTTAATAAAAATAACAGTATTTTAGGAACTTTTAAGGATAAGAGGTCTTGGGCCTAATGATTTCCCATTTTCTCCAAGGAAGATCATAGGATCATTGATTGAGATGGAAGGAATCATAAAATTCATCTAGTCCAAGCCCTTTCATTTTATAAATGAGACAATCTGAGGTTTAAAGAGGGCAAGTAATTGTCCCAATGCCAGACTGCCAAAAAGTGGGAGAGCTGATCAAATCCTAATTGAAATATGCTTTCCACTGTACTTAGAAGTTAGGGTAGGAGGAAGGGTTTAGCGGTCCTATTGGGATGCAAGAGCTAAACCCAAAAATATTGGGGTTCTGCACACGTTTTTCTAGGTATCAAAAGAATTTGTAGGTTTAAAACATCTGTAAATTAAGAGGCAAAGATTTTATTATTATTCTATTGATGGTGGGCTGAGAATAGTGGAAATGGGGGGAGGGAGAAGGGACTAATGGGACTTTTTATAGGAAAAGTGAAGCAGGTGCTTTTCCTGATTTTAGAGGTAGAGTTGGAGTGGTTAGGTCAGCCATTTCACTGTTACTCATTAGCTCCAGAATATCACTGATGTGCTAATTATAGGTAGAGTTGGAAGTGGTTAGGTTAGATAATTCCAGGCACCCCATTATAGTTGTCCATAAATTAAGAGAAAACAATCCAAAAGCAAAGAAACAGTACTTCTAAAATAGATAACTTGGAAGCTACTTAACCAAGGGCTGTATTTCCAAAGTCATTATTTCACAGACAAAATACCTGGATATCACATCAATCAGTCCCATTTTTAGATTCTCTAAAGAGGCTTGTTCAGTCATTTCAGTCCTGACTCTCTTTTGCAGTTTTCCCGGCAGAGATACTGAAATAGATTGCCATTTCCTTCTCCAGCTCATTTGACAGATAAGGAAACTGAGACAAACAAGGTTAAATGATTTGCCCAGAATCACATAGTAAGTGTCTGAGGCTATATTTGAATTCAGGAGTATGGGTCTTCCTAATTCCAAATCTAGTATTCTATCCACTGTGCCACTTAGCTGTTCTTCAAATGAAGGACTCCTGTCTTAAAAAACACAATTTTGAAGGTCTGACCTATTATAATTATTTGGCTTTCTGATATCTGTCCACCTTAAAAGGAAGATCTTCTATAGCAAAGACATATTTTATACTTTTTGTTTTGTTTTCCTCAAAATACCACAATGTTTTCACAATGTAAGAACTCATGATAAGCGACTTGCTTTTATTTTATTCAAGTTTAGGGCATCATCCTTTGATACTGGTATTTCTGAAACAATCTCAGAATATCTTAACCACCTTATGGGGATCAAGTGTGATTTTAAAAGCTTTAAGACATTAAATGAACATCTTATCTTTTATATATATATATATAACTTTTTATTGATAGAACCCATGCCAGGGTAATTTTTTTTACAGCATTATCTCTTGCATTCACTTCTGTTCCGATTTTTCCCCTCCCTCCCCCCACCCCCTCCCCTAGATGGCAAGCAGTCCTTTACATGTTGAACAGGTTACAGTATATCCTAGATACAATATATGTATGCAGAACTGAACAGTTTTCTTGTTGCACAGGGAGAATTGACTTCAGAAGGTAGAAATAACCCGGGAAGAAAAACAAAAATGCAAGCAGTTTATATTCATTTCTCTGTGTTTTTTCTTTGGGTGTAGCTGCTTCTGTCCATCTTTGATCTGAATTAACTCTCTTTATCGAAGAGATCCACTTCCATCAGAATATATCCTCAAACAGTATCGTTGTTGAGGTATATAATGATCTCCTGGTTCTGCTCGTTTCACTTAGCACCAGTTCATGTAAGTCTCGCCAGTCCTCTCTGTATTCATCCTGCTGGTCATTTCTTACAGAACAATAATATTCCATAACATTCATATACCACAATTTACTCAACCATTCTCCAATTGATGGGCATCCTTTCATTTTCCAGCTTCTAGCCACTACAAACAGGGCTGCCACAAACATTTTGGCACATACAGGTCCCTTTCCTTTCTTTAGTATCTCTTTGGGGTATAAGCCCAGTAGAAACATTCTGGATCAAAGGGTATGCACAGTTTGATAACTTTTTGAGCATAGTTCCAAATTGTTCTCCAGAATGGCTGGATGTGATGAACATCTTATCAATTAATTTCAAATAAAAATTTCACTGAATCTCCATAATCATTTAGCATTTACTACATATAGTAAATAAAATCAAAATATAAAAAATGATTTTAAAAAAGTTTCTTCCTGACATAAGTATCATTGGTGGACTTTTAAGTACATATATGTGCCTAAGTGTGTGAACTTAAAAACTTAAATATTTGAAACCAGCTACTCTGAGATTCTTTTTTCATAAAATATCTTAACAGTAGAGATTATATACACATGGTACAGTGTATGATTTACAAGGTTATTTCCTTTCATATTTAAGATTTCATTGATTTTAGAAGAATTCAATGCTTCCTGAAATATTACAACAAATATTACTAATCTGGTAACTTTATCCATCCAAATTCTAACTGAGAACTGAAAACCATGAGCAAAACCACTATACAAATAAAAAATTAATACACAAATTTCACATATACAAAAGTATTTGACACACCCATACATTCACATAAAACTCAACTACTCTTTCTTTGCACATAATAATGACAAACTTGGAAATCTCAATTTGTAGCCCAAAGCAGATTAGAACTATCAGAAGATCTAATAGTGAGGTGGAAGACATGCTGATAAGAAAAGTTGAGATTTAACAGTCTAAAAGTGAGGGAAGAGAAATAAAAATCATAAAATTAGAACCAAAATAAATAGCAGTTCATAACCATGTGCACTCAAGTAATTTGATATAAATATTGATAGTTCTAAGTCATTATGAAAGTGACTCATTTTCCAAATGTGAAAAATAATTTCACTGCATATTGTTTGAAATAGCTTAGACGTATGCATGCAATCCATAAAGTAGTGTTTTCTTCTGCTTTAGTGTATATTTGTGATTTCATTGATGAAGGAAACTGAATATAATTATAAGAATACATGGAATAGTGGAAAGAGCCTTGGATTTGGGTTCAGAAAAACTTATTTCATATCTTCCACTTTGCAAGTCATGTGCCTTTGGGCAAATCATTTAATCACTACATGTTGAAATTTTCTAATCTGTAAAATGAAGAGTTGGGACTAATTGACTTTTCCCAAGGAAAATTATGAACATATGAAACTTGGAGTATGAGAAGTAGGAAGATGAGATCAAGTAATGCTTCTGTAAAGATTTGCTTGAGAAAGTCACTTAACTTCTCAGTGCCCTACATGACTACACTATGAATTGCAATGAAAGTATTGACTAACATTACCAAGAGAGCTCTTCCTTATCTGAGAAAGCCAATGAAGCCATTGGTCCAGTCTCTGATTCCATATGAGGTAGAACAGAGGTTTAGAGGTGGCTGTGACAATGGTGGAAGCATATTTGGGAGGTCTCAACCCAGAAATAGTAAACATCCTTGTTTCTTTGGCATTTTTTAGAATCAATGAAAAATTCATACAAAAATCTTTGAACTTTAGGAGACAGCAATATTTGTATTTACAACTGACCTTTGTCTAAGAATTTGGATATATTCTAGTTCTGTCATCTCATAAATAAAGTTATCTTAAACAATGTAGTCTCAATACCGAGGGCATTTCACTTTTATTAACTTTAAAATTTTAGTGTGTTTTCAGGTTCATTACTATTTTGAATAAAAAGATTAAGAAAAAGCTTCATCCTTAAAAATGATTTTAAATGTGTTGACATTCTATAAGAGGTGAAATCTAATTTTGCCCTAGAACATAAATCACATATCTACTTATTCCTGAAAAATCAGAAGCTCCCCTATACATAAACTAGATGTAAAACGCAGAAGAAGGCAAGAGTCAATTAACTAGTAGGCTAACCTCTGTGGATTCCAGTGTCTACTCACAGTTATTCATTTACCTAATGTTCCATGTCCCTAGTTTAATAAGTTTTACTATTCCTAAACTTATAAACAGACTTCTAACTTTTGATTTCTAAAGTATTTTATAAATATAAAGTATTTAAAATACATTTCTGTCTTCATAATCTATAGGGAAATAATCTTTCAAAATTTTGTTTCAGAACACTTTTTTGATGTTCTGGTATGTCAGCTTAACATCTCTCTATTCTATTAGTATTATGACTCCCTCTGAACAGATCTATATTTGGTGTTAATTATGTAGGAGACCTTTTGAATAATGATCTGAGAAGTCTACAATGATATGGGTGAGCATCTAACTCCTACAATCTAAAATGAATAAAGAACTACTAAGAAGAAATGAAGGAAAAGATTCCATCAAGGAAATGTATGATTAAAAAGGAAACAAATTGATTATGCAGCAAAAAGAGAAAAACAATTAGATGGCCTATATGCAGATATATGAATATCAGGAAAAAGCAAGGAAAACCAGTACCAGGTTTTGTGGATGCTCTCTGGCAAATTTATTGGGGAAATGATTGAATGAGTACTTACTATGTTCTTCATAGATTAAGGTCTTACAGGATCAGCAGACATGGATGGATTTTAAATACATCACTGGAGAGAACATCCACATGGATAAAATCATAAATACATTTGAACATTGAATACCTGATTTTCACCAAGGCATGATATTCATCTTTAGGCTAAAAATAAAATTGTCATTGCCCTTTAAAAACATATTCTAGGAGGTTTCTGGGAAGATGGCAGAGTAGATCAGAAAATTCCAAGTTTTCCAGATTTTCCCCATAATCAAAACAAAATTGTTCCTCAGGGTGAACATAGACCACTGAAAAACAAATAAGACTTGGGGCAGAACAGAAATCCTCCTGGGACAATTGGAGAAGTCCAAAAGAAACCCCTCCCCAGACCAGCATTTAACCAGTATGAAGAATAAACACATCCACCAGCTGAAACAGCAACAGGAGCCCTGGGGCCAGCTGGATTTGGAGGTGGCCTCACCCCAAACTATAGGAACCTCCTGGACAGTGAGCTAAGTTGGGGACTCAGTCCAAGAAATCTGGGGGAACTTCCCCTGTGCTGCTAAGATGCAGCCCTGAGCCAGAAGTAACCAGCATATTTGGTGAGTGCAGAAGCAGCATTGCAGGGATGCTGCTGGCTATGGGCACTTGCAGAATGATGGAGCTTTTGGTTTTGGGTTCAGAGGGAAGAGATGAATTAAGCCAGAAGCACTATTCCTGATCTCCCACCCACCCCACCCCAAAGATTAGAGGCGCTTATACTAATAGTACTCATTTTTTAAAAAAATGAACAGGCAAAGAAGAACCCAACCATAGAACCTTACTATGAGAATAGGGAACACTGGAATTCATCTTCAAAGGAAGACACTGAAGTAAAAAAGCCTCTTCTACCTCAAAAAATAATATTAATTGGTTAATTGCCCAAAAGAATTGGTTCAAGAATTCAAAAAAGACTTTAAAAATCAAATGAGAGAGACTGAGAAACCTTTAAAAAAAAGTCCAAGGAAAAACAAGATTATGAAATAAAAAAATTAACCAACTAAAAAAGTAATTCAGAGCCTTAAAGAAGAAAATAATTCTTTGAAAATTAGAATTAGGAAAAAGGAAGCCAATGAATCTATAAGAGACCAAGAAATAACAAAATAGAAAGAATGAAAAAAATAGAAAAGACTATAAAACATCTTATAAGGAAACCAACAGATCTGGAGAACAAATCAAGAAGAGAAAACATAAGAATAAGTAGATTACCTGAAAGTTGTGACAAGAAAGAAGGAGGAGGAGAAGAAGGAGGAAGAGGAGGAGGAGGAGGAGGAGGAGGAGGAAGAGGAAGAGGAAGAAGAAGAAGAAGAAGAAGAAGAAGAAGAAGAAGAAGAAGAAGAAGAACCACCATCTTAACACTATAATACAAGAAGTAATTAAAGGAAAATTGTTCTGGAATGATAGAACATGAAGGGAAAATAGAAATAGAAAAAAATCCACTGATTGCCACTTCAGAGAGGTCCTACAAGGAAATACATAGGAATGTTATTGCTAAATTTCAAAAACCCCAGATCAAAGAGAAAATTCTGCAAGGAACCCCCCCAAAAAAATCAAAAATGCTAGAGCTACAATTAGATTTTTACAGAATTTATCAGTGGTTACCATAAAAGAACAAACATAAGACCAAACATCCCAGAATAATGTGTATTGACAATCTAAAGGGTTAGGGTTGCAGCCAAAATTATCCTATCTAGCAAACTAATCATAATATTGATTGAAAAAAATGGACATTCAACAAACTTGCAAATTTTCAGGACTTTATCTCAAGCAAACCTGAACTCAATAGAAAATTTAACATAAGAGTCAACGTGAAAGATTAACTTCAAGAAACTCAACGAGGACAAATTTCTTATGGTTTGATGGTTGTGTGTTTTTTACATGGAAGTGTAAATTATGTCTTTAAGACTGACATCAGTAATAGGGTAGTTCAAAAGAAAGTTTGGGGCAGAACTGAGTATGATCTGACTTAAAAAACAAAACTATGTAGGAAAAGGTAACAATAGTAATTATGCTATATGTTATATGCCTTCATGGCATGGGACAAAGTATGCACATTAATGGGAAAAGGATAAAGAGCAAAAGGATGACATAGGATAAGGTAAGCTATAGAAGGGTAGAGTGGGAAAAGATATATAGATTAATGGGAGTGGGATAAAGAAAAAGGGGAAGGATGAGGGGAAGATAAAGGAGAAGGATCCATGGCAGGGGTAGGGGGGATATCAAGGCAAATTAAGGAATTGAATTGAAGTAGAAAAGTTAGCAGCCATAAGAAATGAGAGATATACATAAACATAATGACAAGGATAAAGAATAGAATTTAATAGAAAAAATAAATAGGACTAGTTATTTTTCTCTCAAATAATCTCAAAGTCAAACTTAAAAGATGCAATTGAAAAAGGTCTACACTCTGTCATCCATATTATTATTGTTTTAGATGTATGTCTATATATGTGTAACTGCATATATGTATCTATGTATGTATGTATATACCCATGCTTACCTCAAACCTGCTTGGGGGTACAGGAGGGAAGATGAAGAAGGAAGAAAAAAATAAAGTAAAAAGTATACGGCAGAGAACAATAGAATAATGTATGAGGAAGCAAAGAAAAATGAATTTATGAATACAATCACTTCTATTATTATAAAGCCTTTCTTAAAATGGAAATTTCTTATTACATTTTGAATCCTCACTAATGTTCTTCTGGGCACATAGCAATGTTTTATTTTCTTTTGATTTTTCTTTGTTCATTTTGGTTTTTTCTTATTTTATATTAGTTTTAAATAAATATTGTTTTAAAAAGAAAAGAAACATATTCTAATTGGAAATATAAAATATATACAGGTATAATTTAAAGTGGGATAGGATGAGAAGGCAAAGGAAAATACCTGAAGAAATTGTATAGGAATTTTAGGAAAGATTAAATCACCCAAATTGGTAGTGCCTCTCACTTCTGGGCTATAGCATATTCCACATTTCTAACTACTTGGATAAATCATTCTATCTAGATGTCTTATTGGTACTCTAAGTCAAGATTTCTACAGCCAAACTTATTGTCTTCCTCTGCCCCCATAATCTTTCTCTGATTCCTTCTCCAAAACCAAAGCTAGATCTTCTTCCTCATTTCTACTTATGCTAATAATAAGAATGACTATTCTCCCAGTCCTTAAGGCTTACTATTTTAGAGTAACCATTAAATGGGAAGTAGTCACTTTCTTTTCTTCTCTAGTGTCATCACCCTAGTGTAAACTTTATGAATTCTTAATAATCCTCTCTCCCTTCAGACTCTCCTTCAACAATCACTTGATGTTTGGAGTCATAGATTTTTTCCTAAAGTAATACTTTTAGCTTGTCACTTCTTATCTTAATATCATTGATATTTTCCCATTGCCTGCCCCATGGTATACAAATTCCTCATTTTAATGCCTTGAGGAACTTACATTTTCTATTTGCCACAACCTACTTTTCCCCCCTTATTTTCCTCCTACTCTTCTAATGTGTACTTTGCTAAACTAAGCATATGCTATTCTCTAAACTTTCTCATCATTTAATGCTTATTTTTCCCTACTTATTTTCCTTTGCATTGAACTGACATTCTCTTCCCACATCTATTAGACTCATGAAAATTCTATTCATCACTCAAGGTTTAACTCATAGAGCAGCTATTACAGAAAGCTTCCTTAATGAGCTTATGCAGATCTCCCCTTCCAAACTCATAATGTACCTAATTGCAGCATTTTACCAGGCAGTAATGCTATCCAGTTATTTATATCCATATAAAATCATAGACCTAGACCTGTCAGCAGCCTTAAAGATCATCTAGGTCAAATTCTGTATTTTGCAAATGAAGCAACAAGCCCAAGGATGTTAAGTGGCTAGCTCAAGATCATACAGGGAGTTTACTTGAGAGGCAGGATATGGACTCAACTCGTTCCATTCCAAAGCTAATGTTCTTCCTACTGTAGCACAGTGTTACCCATCTATTGATAGTTTAATTTTCATTTTCAATAAATATGTTGTCCATATTATATGAGGGGCACTATGCTAAGTGTTAGAAGCCTCGTGGCTCTGCTCATGTTATAAATGTTATAAAACATTATGTTATAAAACATTACATATACATGATGTCTACTCCAATAAGATATATTCCTTAAAAGTAGGAACTGTTTCACTTTTTTTCTTTTAGAATGTATAACACTAGCATAGTATCTGACATACAGTAAGCAATTAATGAATTATTCTTCATTGAAAAAAAATTAGATTGGGCACAATGTTCCTGTGAAGCATAATCTAATTGATGGTTATGACATAAATAATAAAAGCTCCCAAAAGTAAACCAACAGTCTCTAAAAGAAAATAATTCAGTTAAGCTTTTTCCTCTTTTCTAATTTCTTATCTAGAGATGCAACTATAGTTTCCCAGTCTTTTAGAAATCATTCATTAATTTATTCTGTTGGATAATAGGGCCGAAAGGTGATCATTTATAATAATAAGAGGGATGTTGAGAGAATCGGTATTTTGGCTCAACTTGATATGATTTTGAATATCACTACAGACAAAAAGGTTCGATAGACAAAAAAATAGAATGACATTAAAAGATATAAAACTAACAAGAGCATAGTATGAAAATAGTTCCCAACCCTTGGCATGCTATAAAACATATCTAAAACTAGAGTGGCACAAGACTGCTTTATAGAGTAGGTCATAAACATATGGATTTCATTATCCTAAAATGTTAGACAGACCAAAAAAATGATATTAGATATAAAATGGAGTTTTAGAAGAGGATACAGATGGTCATGGTATGTCTTTAACATCAAAATCAATCAAGGATCTTTGAAAATTCTCTACTATGTATAAGGGAGACAATATCCACATTCTTCTACAAAATATATCTTAGTTCTATTGTCAGAGGCAGAATTCTGAACTGAATGAATTGGTCTGGTCTAAAACCCATACTCCTCATGTTTTCATACTAGTGATATTTTTCCTAACAACAATATTGTCCCAGTTCTTTTCAATCCCTGTTTACCCAGCTTTTTCTTACTTTGCTTTACACCCTTGCCTCAGTGACTGATCATCTGGCTCCTACTCCTGTTTCAGACAACTTCACCTTTGCCTCACCCTGCTCTGAACCTTTATTTTTTAGTTATTGAGATTGGCTCCCTTCAAACTTCTCTCTCTTCAACCCTGTCTGAACTTTGATCTCTTGGTTATTGATCCAACTCATGCAGGAACTTATTGTTTACCTCTGCCTTTCCCCAACCCCAATGTCCAATCAATTAATCCCAGTGTCACTAGGAGAAGTTTAGAACCTCATTATTGTTCTCTTGTAGTTTTTCTACTACCCTCCCCAGATCACCTGATTTTATCTGTGTCAAGATAATGCCAATAGGACTGTGTCCCTGCTAGGCACCATACAAACCAAGCTGAACAAACCTGCTTCCTTCTACTAATGGTATATAAGATAAAGTAGGTCTTGTTATAATGCAGCCAAACCACATTTGTTTTAGTCTGGTGGTTATTACACTGTAACTGAATCAGCCAACTTCATAAGATCCAGATGTGAACTGTCAAAGCAAACATATTTGTTATAGCCATATAAACGGAAAGGGGACCCAGAAATTGTCTTGGATTTTTAGAAGAAACAATCTTCTGATCCTTCCAAAGCATTGATTGAGAAGACCCTAATTCCAACATCATTTCTTGAATAAAAATGAAGGAAAATAGTATGATTGGAATCAGAAGATATGTGTTCAAGGATTAGCTTTGCCACTTATTGTGGCATTTGTAAAATGGAGATAATAATACCTAATTGTTAATTCATTGGGGTTGTTATGAGGCTCAAATGAGGTAATATGTAAAATCATTTTAAAGTACTATATAAATGTAATGTATCATTATGCTGGTTTTCTTTTTCTTTTCTAACTTTAAGTCATCTAGTAAATATTATGGGTTTAATTACTATACAGTCTGCTACTGTTATGAAATAGTTTCACTGTAAGCAACACATGTAGGAAGGAAGCCAAATGAGTTACCTTTTAGTGCACTCCTGCAACATGGTAAACTTAGTGTCACAGAATAATTATAAATAGTATCTTCTTATTCAATTCAAGAAACATAGTCTCAAATGAATATCATATACAGCATGAGAACTTCGTTCTCCTAAATTAGTATAATGCACCATTTGAAAAGATTTGCTATATTCCCAGAGAATAATTACCCTTGAGTTTATTGTCTTTGTGTTTTGTATGGTTTGTAATTATGATTTTACTATTATTACTGGTAATTCAGATCACTCTTTAAAGAGAGTAAAAGTTCCCAGGCATTGTGTTAAATACTTGTTTTGCTGCTTATAATTCTGGGAGATAAATGCTATTATTATTCCTACTTTACAGTCAAGGAAACTGAAGCAAGTAAAGGTAATTAATTGTCCAGCTCACGTAAGCTAAGAAGTGTTTGAGACTGGATTTAAACTCAGTATTCCTGACCCTTAGCTCAGCAATGTATCTATTATGCAACCTAGTTGTCTATGGGTATGTCTTTCTAAAGATATCTTTCTAAAAGATGTCTTGTATTCAAACACATTAGATACAATATGCAAATACTCATTTAATTTCCTGGTGGAGATATACTAGCATGGAAATTCTTTCTACCTACCTATAAAACATCTGTATTAATATTGGCATCAATAAATTGCTAATTAATAACTACTAATAAATAGTTTATTAACTTCATTGACCATAATTAACAATTTCTAATGAGCATCCACTCTATTAATGTAAATAGATTCCCCCCCTTGCATTGATATTCAAAAACTGGAAAGTCTTTGCGGCATTTTCTTATTCTTTTTCATATCTGAAGGGTATAACATTGGTTCGGATTTATTCTACTTTGTTGAAAGACCTTAAGAATAAGACCTTATGCTGAAAATATTCTATGCTTAAAAGAGAAAGATAAAGGACCTGGATGGCTACTTTGGCAAGAAAAAATCCTCCAGACCTTGGCCACATTCTAAAACCAGCTTGTCCTTTTGTGTCATTGTTAGCATCATAGAATTTATATCAAGTTGCAATTTGAATAGACTGGGTTTCAGTTTCTTATATGGTCATGTTTTTTTTTTTTCCTTTTTTATAAGAAAGAACATAAAGGGAAACGTGGAGAATAAGGTAAACATTACCTGGAACACTGAGCACTTATTCTTTTTTCTGATGTCATGATGCAAAAATGAAACAAATATTTCAATATTTTTCATTATCTTATTAATCAAAGAGTAAAATTTGTTAGAAAGCAATTATGGTAGCACTCAACTTGTTCACAAGTTACCTTCACAGCAGCCTAATGATCAGATACTCATAAACTGGGAAGCCCATAAGGACTTTGAGTCCCAAATAACTATAACAAAGCCTGGACACCAAACCAATCTCTATCCAAACAACTGTATATAGGATAAAGTAACATATGAGAAACACAACAATAGTGAAAATACCATAAAGTCATGACTGACGTTATAGAGGGAAAACAGAGGAAACAACTATATGAAATTGCATCAGTCTGTGATATATTTTACAGAGGAAGAATTTATGTACCTTAATTTCTCCTGCCATATTAAAATATATCAAAAATATCATAGTTGACTTTAAAGAAATGTAACATGGTAGATAGCATAAGTATGAGCAAAAATTCTTAAGTTCTGTCGCATGAACAGACTATGTTTAGAATATGATATTCTCAACTAAAATTCTCCTGATGCCATATCATGGGAAGAACAAGCATTGACAAGTCCTACCAAACTAGAAAGGTTTTGAATATTAGACTATATGTCCAACAATCAGACTAGTTAATTCAAATAATTTTACTACTACATAGGCCATAGGAAAATGGAGGGAGGGAATATGGTTAATATTTGTAACAATTTGGATATCATTTGTAACAATTACATTGTTACTCTACTTAGTAACAACTCCACTAAGGCCATCTTAGTAAATTATACTTAATAGTATGCTACAGTAATAACTTATAGCTACTGTTATTGTAATAAGTAAAAGTAGCACACCACAATAGAAATAAATATAAGTAGCTATACTATAAGAAATCATAATATATTTATATAATTATGTTATAGATGATTTGCATTCTGGATTGGTTGAAAGATTATCTGTTTGATAAAATGACAAAACTTTTCAATAGTTTCTATTAAAGAAAGAAGGAAATGTATGCTATGTTTTAGAATTATTTCCATCCAAAGCAGTGAAATTCAACTATTAGACCTATAGAACTGTATGTCCTATAAATATTTTAAAATCATTATGTTCCAAAATGGACTCATTATCTTTCCCCCAAAACCATCCTCTCTTGCTAACTTCCCTATTGCTGTTGAGGACATCATCCTCCCAGTCATTCAAACTAGAAACTTAGGTGATAAACTCAACTCCTCACTGGATCTCATTCCCCTGTATTCAAGAAGTTGCCAGATCTTGTCATTTCTATCTTCATGAGATTTCTTTCTGTGTAGCTACCTTCTTGTCTTTTGACATTACACCAGTCCTAATTCAAATCACCTTATAGTTGCTCTATTGTAATAGCCTGGTAATTGGTCTTTTTCCCTCATATTTCTCACCACTTTAATTCTTTCTTCACTCAGCTGTCATATTCATCTTCCTAAAGCAGAAATCTGACCATATCATATACCTGCATTCAGTAAACTCTAGTGATTCCCCATTACATCCAGAATAAATGTAAAAAGTTCTTTTGAGCTTTTGAACCATTTAATAACCTGTCCACTTCCTATATTCCATTTTTCTTATACCTTACATCATTATATGCATTCTGTGATCCAATGGCATAGGCCTCCTTGATGCTTCTCTCATATGATATTCCATCCTGAGCATTTTCCCTGGCTTCCACTGGCTTGCAATGGAAATGTTACATTTTATTTTGTTTTTCTCCCAGTTTTTTTTTCCAAATTTATTTTTTGAAGAAACAAAATAAGCAAAAAAAAAAAAAAAAACAGAAAAGCAACACAAAACAAAAGAGAACATTATCATGTGCCCAGGAGAACAAGAAGGATTCAAAATATATAACAACAAATACTATTTTAAGAAAATATATATAAATATGTGTGTCTGTAAGTAGAAGAAATTATATTCATGAGTGTCCATCTTTTCTTGACTTCCTTGTAAATTGTTCTTTTGTCCTCTGATGCACACCTTATTAAGTCTATTCTTTTCCTCCTCTTTCATTCCCCCACCCCCAAGTAGGCTATAGTTAACAAAATATTTATTTATATATACATATGTAGGTATACATACATATACATACACACATATCTCTCCTTCATTCCTCTACTACCTCTAAGGAAACTATAATAAGAAAATATTTATTTATGCATATGTCGATATATATATATACATACACAGACTTGCATAGACACATCCCACATACAATGCCTTACCTATCCCTCCTGACTCTTTCATTAAATTCTGCTCCATAATTTGGCTTATAATTATTCAACGTTCCCCCTACCCAGGGATCCCTCCCTTATCTTCCTTCTTCATTCTTTGCTTCCCCATCTACCTATCCCTTTCCTCATATGTTTTTAATAGATTTTGGAGGATGCTATACCCTTCTTAGTATATATGTAGTGTTGCCTTTTGAATCCATTCCTAATATGAGTAGGTTTTTAGAACTATAAGTCCCCCTGCCCCTCTAATGCCGCTGTGTTTATTCTTGCTCTGCATCTCATATGTATAACATGATTACTATTTTTACCTTTATTCTGCCAATCTTTCTTTTGAGCTTACCCTATTATTGATATAAATCTTAAATATAAAGTATACATTTCCCATGTAGAAAAAAAAAGTCCATGTTTAAACAGTTTGTCCATATTGAATTCCTTAAAATTATTCTTTGATATTGGCTCTTATATGGTAAATTTTCTATTAAGTTCAGTTTGGGTTGATAGAAAGTCCTGAAAATCTGCAAGTTCATTGAATGTATATTTTTCTCATTGAAAAGTATAGATAATTTTGCTGGATGATATTTTTGACTGCAAACCTAGTTCTTTTGCTTATCTGTAGATAGGATTCCAAGACCTGTGATGTTTTATTGTAGCTGCTGATAAGTCTTGTCCAATTTTAATTGTAGCTTCAGTATATTTGAATTGTTTTTTTTCTTATTTCTTGCAAAATTTTCTCTTTGATATGGTTTCAAAATTTCGCAGTCGTATCCCTATGTGTTTTCCACAAAGGATGTCTTTGAGGGGGTGATAGATGTATTTTTTTTTTCTTTTTCTACTTTTCCCTTATGTTCTATCACTCCGGGACAATTTTTAGGATTATTTCCTACATTATTGTGTCAAGGTCCTCTTTTTGGTCACAACTTTCTGGCAGTCCAATTATTCTTGTATTTTCTCTTCTTGATCTGTTCTCTATTATTGCTTGATTTGGAACACTCCAATAGATTTCTCCAATAGATTGGTTGATCTATTTTTTTTTCTTCTGAGGTGTTTCACATTCTGTTCTATTTTCTCATTTTTAAAATAAGCTGTTATTTCTTGGTCTTTCATAGCTTCAGTTGCTTCCTCTCGACCAACTCTAATTTTCAAAAGTTATTTTCATCTTTGAGACTCTGTACCTCCTTTTCTAATTGGTTAACTTTTTTTTCATAATCTTGTTTTTCTTGGATAGCTTTATTTTTTCCTTTAGTTTTTCTTCAATGTTTCAATTTCAATGATTTCAAAATCATTTGATTGTTGAATTCTTTTTTAAATTTCTTCTATAAATTCTCTATTGGCAGGAAGCCATTTTACATGACTATTTGGGATAGAAGCTTTCTTTTTACTAAAGTGTTCTCTTCTGAAGATGAACCTTGGTCTTCCCTGTTTCCATAATATGTTTGAATAGTGTTGTACTTCAGACAATTTTCAGATGATGAAATTGAAACTATTTCCACTTATATGAAAGGGTGTTCTAAATCACTATTGATCAAAGAAATGCAAATTAAGACAACTCTGAGATACCACTACACACCTATCAGATTGGCTAAGATGACAGGAAAAAAATAATGATGAATGTTGGGTGGGTTGTGGGAAAACTGGGACATTGATGCATTGTTGATGGCGTTGTGAACAAATCCAACCATTCTGGAAAGCGATCTGGAATTATGCCCAAAAAGTTATCAAACTGTGCATGCCCTTGGATCCAGAAGTGATACTACTGGGCTTATATCCCAAAGAAATACTAAAGAAGGGAAAGGGACCTCTATGTGCCAAAATGCTTGTGGCAGCCCTTTTTGTAGTGGCTAGAAATTGAAAAATGAATGGATGGGTAAATTGTGGTACATGAATGTTATGGTATATTATTGTTCCGTAAGAAATGACCAGCAGGATGAATACAGAGAGACTTGGAGAGACTTATATGAACTGATGCTAAGTGAAATGAGCAGAACCAGGAGATTATTATACACTTCAACAACAATACTATATGAGGATGTCTTCTGATGGAAATGGATATCTTTGTCAAAGAGAAGAGTTAATTCAGTTCCAAATGGTCAATGATGGACAGAATCAGCTACACCCAGAGAGGTACCACTGGGAAATGAGTGTAAACTGTTTCCATTTTTGTTTTTCTTCCCAGGTTATTTTTACCTTCTGAATCCAATTCTTCCTTTGCAACAAGAGAACTGTTTGGTTCTGCACACATATATTGTATCTAGAATATTCTATAACATATTTAACATGTATAAGACTCCTTACCATCTAGAGCAGGGAGTGAAGGGAAGGAAGGGAAAAATCAGAACAGAAGTGAGTGCAAGAGATAATGTTGTAAAAAAAAAAAAATCATCCATGTATATGTACTGTCAATAAAAAGTTATAATTATTTTTTTTAAAAATAGTGTGGTTCTTTCTTCTTTGATGGCTTATTTTTTTTAATAAGAGGTATTAGTGGAATTATCTGTAATCATGGGATGGGGGATGCTATTAATTTAGGATAGAGAAAATATAGAGAAATTTTTGGGGGAAGGGAAATAGATAACTAAAATGTTAAATTCAATATTTAGAATTTACTAATCATTTAATAATGGGGGCATTAAAAGATTAATTGATGAATTAAGAATCACAAAGCTAGAAGTAGGACTTGAATCCAGAATTTCCTGACTCTGATACAAGCTTTCTAAATATGATAGCATGCAATCTCTAAATTAATAATATGATAATAAAACATTAACAATATTTCAAATAGCTCTTACCTATCTGTACATATATGCTATAATTATTAGTATTATCCTAAGAGGTTTATTATCCCTGTTTTACAGAGTAAACAAAGACTGAGAGGTCGAATGGCTTACCCAGTGTCATACACACACACACATATACATATATTTATATAATTGATATTTGAGACAATATTCAAACTTAGGTCTTCCAATTTCAAAACCTAATATGTAGCTTGTGAATTAGGAGCCATGATTATAGTGTTACTGAGAATAGAGAGAATTGGGAAATACAATAGAGTTGAGAGAAATGTTTAGTTATAGGCAGGAGTTTGTTAAATGGAATTGTATTCCAAACATATCCCTGAATCTCTACACAATTTTATGGAGATATACTTCAGCTCTTTATAGAGAAACTTGGGATCACAAATAATGGAAAGCTAATAATATTCTCTCTTGGAAGAAGATAACAGTATTTAGTAACTTTTGAAAATCCATCTAGGGATCTTGTCTATTCTGAGAATTATTCAGCAGCATGATGTAATGGAAGTAATTCTAGCCAGGAAGTTCTTATTCCAGCTCTCAGATGGTGTGACTTTGCACACAAAAGTTTAACTGCTACAGCTTTAATTTCTGCCTAACCAAGATAACCAGATTGGACTAATATTTCCTGCCTTTTTAAGAGTCAGAATCTATAATTTTCATTCTCATTCCAGTTTCCTGAAATCTCTCAAATATTGGCTCATCCAAAGTAAAGAGAAATTATGTGAAAAGCTGACAATGAATATTCAATTTGGAGAATAGTTCATTTATCCATTACTGACTTTTCAAAACTAAAGGGTTGTATTTTATCAATGATGGGGGGAGTCTATTTTTATTGATATGCAAATTAAAATCTCTTCTTGCCTTATTAGGTAGCCTTTATGATTTACTGTGGACCATCTCTTACTTTGCTTGTATATGTATATGCACATGCTTATAATCTATGCATGCATAGTTCTATAGAGATATCAAGTAGAAAATCATCATGTGTCAGTCAACTTTCTGGTGATGAGCATTTTTCTAATGTCAATTCCAAATATAGCACAGTGATTAACTATGTTTTCTTCTTTCCTTCAGTCAGGTTTGATAAGAACCCAGGAAGCAGATTACTTCTTGAAACCACTTCCTCTGCATCTAGCCCTTAAACTGAATTATTCAGCACCTGATGGACAACACTCCCACGTACTTTACAAAAGATCCATAGGAGCCCAGCCTCACAGTGATAATGAAATCATGATGATTGAGAGCAAAAGAGAGCTGGAAAAGCACAACAGATTATACCAAGAAAATCAGCATTTCCACCATGGATTTAACCTCAAGCACCCACAAAAGCAGCACTTCTGTGGAAGGCG
Organism: Antechinus flavipes; assembly: GCF_016432865.1. NCBI lineage: Eukaryota > Metazoa > Chordata > Mammalia > Dasyuromorphia > Dasyuridae > Antechinus > Antechinus flavipes. The sequence continues at coordinate 389,269,002 of NC_067398.1, forward strand.
CAAGAAATGTATGTAAGGGCAATTTTTGGTTTTATTTCATTCTTTTTTATAGAGACAACATATTGTTATAGTGGAGAGAGAGCTCACTAAATTTCAGGAAGATCTGAGTTGCAGTGTTGCCTCAGACACACATTGACTGTGTCACCCTAGGCAAGTCAATTAACCCTTTTAGTGCTCTCTGGCATCTCTCTAAGACTACAAATTGAAAAGATGAAAACTGACAATTCTTGACAAGAGTAGTTATGGAGTAAGTGTGAAGAGTTGAGCATTTCTCTTAGGTAATGAGTCTGAGCAACTGGGAAGATGCTGTTGACTCCCACAAGTAAGGGAATTAGAAAAGAAAGAAAAGTTTAGAAAGAAAGATAATAAGTTATTTTTTGGACATCTTTTATATAAGATTCCTAGTGAACATCCACTTTGAGATTTCTGAAAGATTAGCAGAAGAGATATTGAGGCAAGATAGAAAGATGTGAGAATCATCAGCAAAGAAATGGTAATTAAAATCACACCAGCTAGTCAGATCACCAAGTGAAGTTGTTTGGAGGAAAGAAATAAGAGGGCTCAAGCTAAAATTCTGTGGGACTACCTTTAACAATAATCTTAATGAAGATTAAGGAAAAGAGTAAAAGGGAGACGTCAGGTAAGAGTAGAACTGAGAAAGAGTGGCATCCAGAAAAACTAAAGAGCAGAAACTGTGAAGAATTAGTAAGTGATTAATCATCTTGAAACTACTGAGAGGTAACAGGGAATGAGAACTGAAAAAAAGATGAGTAGATTTGGCAACTAAAAGATAATCAATAAATTTTTAGAGTACTTTCAATGGAATAAAGAGGCAAGAAGCTAAATTGTGAGGGGTTAAAAAAACATGAAAGAAAAAGTGGTAGGTGTTTTTTTTTTTTTCAAGAAGTTTTAACTACAAAAGATGGAAGAGACACAGGTCAATAGTTAGTGGGGATGAAAGTATAAAATAAGAGTTTTTGTTTTTAGAATAAAGAAGATGTGGACATGTTTGGTGGAAAGAAGCTAGTTGACCAAAAAAAAAGATTGAAAATAAAGTGAAAGAATAGTGAAAAGTGAAAGAGAGGAATAACAGATAAAACATTCTGTTGGGGGAAATGGAATGGAATGAGATTATTTGAACAAGTAGAACAATTAGCTATAGTAAAGAGTAAGACCATTTTATCGTGTGAGACAGGAATGAAAGAAGAGATCACAGCAGAAAACATTTAAGTGATATAAAATGAGAAAGAAGGAAGAAGAATCAGAAGCTCATTTTTTTCCCATAAAATATGAGGCAAAAATCTCAATTGACAGAAGGGAAGAAAGAGAGCCACGGGAGATTTAAGGAGGGATGAAAAAACTTTGGAAGAGCTGCTATGGAGACGAGAATAGCAAATTGATAACACAAATATAGAAAGATTGCAAAGAAGCAATAAGGGCCTAGTTGTGATTGTGTAACATAAATCTGTAGTCAATTCATTCAAAATGATTATGACTTTCTCCACTTTCATTCAGCAGCATATGAGTAGGAAGAAGCAAAAATAGAGAATGATAGGTGTGATTCGAGGTTGAATCTAGGTAGGAGATAATATTCAAAATAATAGAGTTAAATACAATTTCCTTTTGGGTTTAACTATTTTTTTATTTTAGATATTTAAAAATTATTTTCTCTCTTGTCTAGATTTGCATTAACCCTCTAAAAAAATTGCATCAGGAAGATGTCTTTACGCTAGAACCATAGAACTTATCTTCTTTTTTAATTTAAGACTTCTTGGTATATGAATCAATAAAGAAACAAGTAGCTATATCATTATAATAATTTACAGATAGTAGAAATATAAATTGTATACTAGAAAAGATCAGTCAACAAATTCATGATAAAAGAAAAATATATAATTTTATTTGAAAAGATAAAGCTTAGCAATTTATTATTAAGTTATTAATCATATGCATTAGCACATGAAAATGATGAGTAAGCCTTTGGCTTTGCTATAACTTTCAAAAAACTTAAAATATAAAATGTACAGAATACAAATATATTCATTTCATTCAAATATATTTTCATTTACTGCAGACTATCAGCATCCTAAGTCACTGATGCTGCACTTTTCAATATAGAGTAAAATTCATGAACAGGCTGCCATATCACCCTGTTGGTTTATTTTGTGGTTACTATCCACTAAGACATTCAAAAAAAAATTTTTTTTTGGTTGAGTCAATTAGGGTTAAGTGATTTGCCTAAGGTCACACAGCTAGGAAGTATTAAGTGTCTAAGGTCAAATTTGAATTCAGGTCCTCCTGACTTCAGGGTTGGTATTCCATCCACTGTGCCTTTTAGCTGCCCCTTAAGAATTTTTTAATGAACTACTGAATAGCTAGGTCTCTCTCATCCTTAACTGTGAAATTATTTCTCTAAAAACAATTGTAAGACTTTTCATTTATTCTACTAAATTTTGCTTGTAATAAATTTAGTCCAATGATAACATTTTTATGGACCCAGACTTTCATTCATGGTACTGGGTATTCCTTACATCTTTGCCATATGCAAATTTTAAAGAGTATGTCATGTATACTTTTATATGAATAGGTAATAAAAATATTTCAACAATGGTTTTAGAAATTTTTTTAACTACTGAATTGGAGACTTCCTTTCAAAATGACTTTAAACCATTAATGACTACTCACTCTTTGTAGCCAGATATGTATCCAGTTATGGCCTCATTTAAATATACTTTTGTTTAGACCACACCTATCTATCTTTTCCAGAAGGATCCAGAAGGATAACATAATATTTTTACTAATATTTAGTTAATTATATTTTCATCATTCACTTGATCTAGAAATATGTTTGTAATTACATTAATATACAGTATTCTCAGATGAGAAAACTCTCTAAACTAATGCAGATTGTCACTCATATATCAGAAAATTGTTCAGAGCAATGAGAGGTAAGTGACTTGTTCCAGCAACAGAGCAAGAATGTGTCAGAGGTAGTACTTGAAACTATGTTCTTCTTGGCTCTCATCCAGCTCTTTATATACTATATTATATTGCCTTGCCAGTCTAGTAACCATTTCAAAAATGAAATTAGTTAATTGAACAGTTTTTAATGAACCCCTGTTGATTCCTCATGATTACTGCTTATCTTTATAGATTTTTTCACTAACTATTCGTTAATGATTCATTCTAAGACTTCTTCCCAATAATCAGCCAAGCTCATGTGCTATAGTATAAATTTCATTCTCTTATTGTTTTTGAAAATTGGATAGCTTTTGTCCTCTTAAAGCATCATTCCTGTTCCCCATGATCTTTCAGCTATCATTGACACTAGTATGATAATCATATCTATTGATTTTTTTATTACATTCAAATATAGTTCATCAGAAACTGGTGACTTTAATTCATCTGGGTCAAGCCCATAAACTCTTCTTACTTTCCTACTTATCTTCATTAATAATAACTTATTTAATACTTTTATATCTTTTCTAACTAATTGATTATTCATTTTTGCTGATAGAACTCACACACATAAAAAAAGGATTCAAGTATGATGCTATCTGTCCTTTATACTTTGTCTTCATTCCATCTGCCTAGAACAGTAGTCCTAACTCAGATCGCAAATTCCTCTTTTGCTAATAAGGCTTAATATTTATGTTCTTAGCTTTACTTCTCAGTCTCAGATCATTTTGAGCTTTAATTCAATATGATATGATATGAGATTATGTATTTTTAATCCTTTTTGCTATGCTTTTTGCTTTTGCTATGTATATGCTATGCTTTTTTATCCAGACTCTTATTTTTCCTGTGTCTATATACTTTATGTGTATTTTTAAATATATGTTGGTTCAAGAGTTCCTTTGCATACATATCATTTTTTTTTGAGAACTTTTTCTTTTCTTAGTTATTGGACCCATTTTTGGGAGGTAAAATATATATCTCCCTTCTCTTCAAGAAAAATCTTATAACCCACTTATTTCCAAATATTCATTGGCCCTTATACCCTTTCTACTTTCTTTTATATTCCTCCACTTTCCAATTTACTTCTACCTTTTAAAATTATTTTTTCTTCTTTATTTTCTATTTAACCTATCTGTTTCTTGTAAGGAAGAATTCATTCTCACTGCTAAGATAAGAATTCAGAGATGACCCACAAACTCCATTATCTTCCTTGCATTTTGAACATAGATAATAATTTTATTTAGCTGTGACAGAAATAAAAACAAAAGAAATATCTATGAAACACAGTGACAAATGTACATTGCTTTTTTTTTTATTTAAGAAAGTGAGATTTGGAGTCCCTTGTTCTCTTGCGAGTTGATTCCCTGGGCAACTATTGCAACAAATTTCATTCTATGTTTTGTTTTTGTGGGAGTCTTCACTCTAGTACTATTTCTTTGGTTCTCACCTTGCTAGTACTTTGACAAGACATAGCCAAATCCATTCCCTTGTCCTGGTAATTTAAGGTTACATTGTTTTGTCTTTGCTAAATAGTTTTGACATATTACTAACTTCTTTCTTCTTAATTCAATCTGTTAAAGCCATTCTTCTTTTTCTTCAGATTTCCTCTTTTTTTAGCTCAGTTATATCACCTGTCACTCCTTATTTTCATTGGGTCCTTCTGCTTTCATTGTATTATTCTTAGAATTCTCCTCCTCCTTCTTTGGACTTTCTCTTGTTTAGATTCCATTCTTCTAATTCTCCTCCTCTCTCTATCTACTTCAATTTTCCCTCAAATCTTCACAGATTTCCTCTTCAATATATTCAGTTCCATACATTTTTCATAATTATAAAACCCTTCAAATCCTTTTTTACAATCCCTTCTATTTCTTCAAGTCCCTTTCTCACAAAAATCAGAGCTAATTAATTAATTGTTACTTTTTTTGATAGATCATATATAGCCAGAGTTGAAACAAGTAGCAGGACAGAGGTCACGAGTCTGAAGTAAGCAGTATAGGTAGCTCCAAGAGAAGTGTGGTTGTTTTGATTGATTTTCAAAATAAATGAATCTCTTCTTTCTTGTTTACTTAATCACCTGTCTTTAAAAGAACATTGTTAGAGTCTAAGTTCTTATCTACATATAACTCTTCCTTAAGGGGTGGGGGAAGAAAATTATTCCATGCTTTCTGAACAGCTTGGAAGTTTTATGGGATGGTAATGTTCCTGAAAAGTTCCATTGATTCTTCCTCCTTTTCTCTCTTGAATTTTACTTCATTCTTACTCTTAATCTTTCTCTAAAATCTTAGCTTTCCCACCCAGAACTATGCTCTTAGTTTTTGCTGATAGTCCTCTACGCCATCTTTGATATTGAATATTAATCACGTAAGATTAAATAGGGAAAAAAAAAACCTAACTGTAATGCCAGAGAAACTGAGGCAAGATAGAGATTAGAGAATATTGAATATTTTATTTGAAAGGGAGAGACTTACTAGGACCAAATGGATCCATGGCTTGGTCCCAGGGCTGAATGAGACTATCAACTCCAAGAATCCAGCAAACAATGTGAGTTCTCAATGACATATATACATGGCTCAGACACAGGGGGTAGACAGAGGCAGGGGTGGAGTCAAGGTGCTGAGAGTGGGAACACGGGACTAACAATCCAATTCTGACAAGATGGGGGGGAGCCATCAGAGATGGGGATGACATAATGGGGGGAGGCACCCCAGAGATGGGGAGAAGCATCTTGATAAGATGGTATCTGATATTCTGATAGCTTGAGATGGGGAGAGGATTCTAATATTATAAAATATAAGATCTTTTATCCTTGTCAAATATTCTGATAATTAAGAGGGAGGGGTGGTTGCAGTATTGACCAGAAAAATTAGGTTACAATTCAGGGAAACCAAGGCAGGACAATTTAGGGAAACTGAGTCAGGATAATAAAAGAGAACTGTGGCACAACATAACATGATTAATTTTTAATATTGGATTTTTTAATACCTCAATTCATGAATTGAATTTCTTTTTCTATTTTCTTTCTCTAAGATATCAGTTAACATTCAATCTTTATTTGTGATGCAATCAAGTTTCATAAATAGAATCGACAAAGTCCTGAATATTTGTTTAGGAGTTCTCTTACCTGATAAAGCATACTCAACTCACTATTCAGCAGCTTGGATTATATAATGATGGACTGATAAAGAATTAATTGAACCCTATGCATTATCTATTGGGGACATTCTGAATGGATTTTATGACATTTAAAGGATAACTATAACATATACTAATTAAATTTGGGGATATTTCAATAAAGAACAGTGAGTATGGTTTAAAAACAATGTTTAATGCAGAGAGTAGCCATTGCGTTTGTATAATGCTAGATGTGATTACAAGTCTTTAAAAAATCACTCTCTGCTTACTGCATATTTTACAATTATAGTTTCCTAAGATTTCCAAGATCAGACATATAATTTACCAATTAAACAATTGCATTTGCCAATCCCACATTTGAAATTGTATAACACAAAGTCTAACCACATTTTAAAATTTTTTCTGTCCAAAGATAATTTTCACACAACCTTATTTGGATCATAAGTTCATATAGAGCTAGAAGGGAATGTTGCTTCCCATATCTCTACCTACCAATTGTACATACCCAAACCAAAACAAACAAAAAAGCCATAAACAAAATCTCAACCTAGTTATTCTAACTTGACAAACAAAAAAGTCTTTGTTTTCTAAATAAATATTTATAGTGTGTTCAGATGGTTCACATCACATTAGGATCTGGGATAAGAGATTTTGTTGTTATTCTTGCTTTTTAACACAAAGCTAATAAAAGTCCTACTTCTGGGAGACACAATCCAGTTGAGACAAGTAAAATAGGTATTCAAGTGCTCATAGGATCATAGATTTAGAGCTGGAAGACACCCTAGAATTTCTCTAGTCTATACTTTCCTTTTTCAGGTGATAAATTTGAGGCCCCAAAAAAGTAACTTACTGAAATAAGTAATCATGGTGGAATCTGGACTTCAAATTCTGTGCTCTACAGTATTACCCTTAAGCACTTGGCATTTAGTTCAGTGTAAGAGAATGAATGACAGAATGAGAAAGTTGTAAATGGTGAAGTAAAGCTCTTTTGCAATATTTATCATTAAAAATAAGAAAATTATTTGTGCCAATTTCATTTGAATTTGCAACTATTGCTTTATAAGTCCCCTTTTCAAAATATGCACAAGATTGTAAGAATCTTTGAGAATTATGCCTACAACTTCTGGAAATGAATAATACATAAAACCATTTTACTAGTTTCCTAATGGAGGAAGACACACAAGAACAACAGCTTATAAGTGCTATAGTGATAGCCAGCATCAATTGCAATCTATTAACTTGGACCATTGGAAATAAGAGATTTTCCACTTTTCATTGATTTCCTTTGTTTCCTTTTACAGATATGCCAAAACCTCCCAAAGAAGATCTTTTCATCTTACCTGATGAATATAAGTATCCATTGCGAAACAAGCGTTCTCTACTGAAAACCCACAAAAATAATGAACTGAATGTGGAAACACTAGTGGTAGTTGACAAAAAGATGATGCAAAACCATGGTCATGAAAATATTACAACATACGTCTTGACTATACTCAATATGGTAGGATAGCACTTCTTGTTGAGGCCAACTGGGTAATTAAATCTTTCCTAATATCTGTAATATCACTAAATTAGCATTTGACATTCTGTTACTTTACTTGGGGATTCATTTAGAAACTATAAGAAACCTTTCTTGGTGAATTTAGCAAATTTAATTCAATAAATATTAACATACCTGTTGTTATAACATTTATAACATTAAAACAGTAGAAATTTAATAAAAATACCCCTATTCTCAAAGATTTTATAATTTGTGTAGAGTGATAAAACAAGTATAGAAGTAATCTTAATACTAATATATGAGAGTAGTCGAATAGAGTGGTATGAAATTTGAAGAGGATTTGAACTATTTGAGTTTGGCCTGAGATTTTATTAGAACATAACTAATAGTGATTATTATATTATAGTCATCATTAATAGCTCATATCCATAAAGCACTTTTAAAGTTTTTAAGATACTTTTCAAATGTTATCCCATTTATTGTCATAATAGCCCTGTATTGCATATGCTCATATAATCTCTATTTTACGGATGAAGATTCAACTTGAGAGTTAAGTGACTTGCCCAACATCACATAGCTCATAATAGTGTAAGGCAAAATTTGAAACTTTACCTTCCTGGCTAGAAATAAACTACTTTAATGAGTGGAACCATAAAGGGAAAAAAAAAAAGTATTTTAGTAGGTAATGGGGAAGAATGTTCTACATGGAAATTTGCCAGAATAAGTTCCAAGAAGATGACAGGGAAAAATGTGAGAACTGCAGGTAGGACAATTTCATTAGAATGTAAAATCCATGAAGAGAAGTAGTATGAATTAAGTTTGAAAAAATAATTTGAAATGAAATAAAGATCTTGAATGCCAGACTAGAGAATAAACATTTTATTTCCTATATAGTAAGAGTTGGCAATTGTTTTCATGCAGAATAATGTGATTAGGCCTTCACATTAGGAAGATTGCTTTGTCAACAGTGTAAAGAGCAGGTTGAGCTAGAGAGACTAGAACCATCAAAACATGTAGGTGGCTAATATGAAAATCCAATCAATGAAAAATTGCATTGGGATATTTGCAATGGAAACAGAGATGAAGACTGATATAAGACATATGTAAGGAGAATTTTTAAAACTTAGCAACTGATTTTATGTAGAAAGTAAGGAAAAAGTTAGAATCAGAGCTGATTTATTTATAAATTTCTCTAAAGAGTTGTTTGCCATTAAGTGAAGGGAATTAGTGTGAGAAAGAGAGACTGAATAAAAATTTGTATAACCATAATAACTTCAGTGATTGTGAATTCTTAAAAAAAAAAAAAAAAAAAAAAAACTCTTCAAGACAAATTCCAGAAAGAAGTTGAAATGTTTTGAGTAGAGTAAAACTGTTTCTCTTTTCAAGTAGGAAATATTTAGATATTTAAATGTCTTATACCTCAATCATTCTCTGCCTTCAAAACAAATGCTGGGAACTTGATGAATATAACCTAATTTTTATTATTAAAAAAACAATATATAGAAGGACACTTCTTTCCACTCAAGATGCCTTTCTACTGACCTTGTAGTATATTCTTTCTCTATCATTAGATTCTTAGTAATAAGAAGCATTGCTTCATTTATTCTTTTCTTCCTGACTTCTTTCATTCATTCAAAAAATAATTATTGAAAACAAATTTTTTGTAAGGGATTCTCAAGACATAAAATGTTCCACAAAAATGAATTTTCCAGATAAGAAAAGTTTAACAGTATACTAACTGTAAGTACTAACATCTTTTATTGAACAATATTGGTCAATTTTTTTGTTTTAGTAAATGAAGTTTTTTAAATATGATTTTGTCTTTTCATGATACCTCAGAACCATCACTGTGAATATCTATTATTGAATTCTATTGTGATGGAGTGATGTTCTCTGAGGCTAATAAGCCAAGTTTCATTAAATATTTCATTAAATATCTGCACAAAATGCAGATGTCTCCTATGTATTGCTTTAATATGTCCTCAGAGACTTCTATGATATGCAAGCCCATTTACCCTCAGTTTTGCAGTCATTATTTTTTTTTTGTTCTGTCCATGTGCTCTTCTTTTGTTCTTTTGTCAGTTTTTACTGTTGATGGAATATTTGTCATTAATTTCTGTCATAAGGGTTTCTGGTTTCATTTACTTCTGCTAAGCTGCCATTTTTCTCTTCCTTTTTCCTTCCCCATCTACATTTTCTTCTTCTGTCTATTTTTTTCCCTCATGTTTCTCTCATACTCCTGGGTTTTGGGGCCAGTCCACAGAGACTGGCATTAATAATCATTAATAGTGATGATCAGTAACCAATCAAATCTTTGGCTGTTTCCATTGCTATTTATGGTTCAGAAGCTCTATTTTATTGTCTTTTTACTTCAGGCATTGTTGAGGGATCATCTATAATATACTTAATGATGTGATAAAAAATGATGCTGCAATATCAAAACAAAGTAAATCTGCTTTCTGAAAATAGTGCTTTAAAGCAAGTTATATGAAATGCAAAGGCTTCTATGACAAATGTGATTTTCTTATTTTCCTCAGGTGTCTGCTTTGTTCAAAGATGGAACAATAGGTGGTAACATCAACATTGCAGTTGTGGGTCTGATTCTTCTAGAAGAAGAGCAGGTACAATATTACTGAAAGTTGTTTTTTTTTAAAGAAATAATGCAAATTCAATGTTTTACTCTCATTTATATAATAACCATCTTTATTCCCTAACTCAATTTGACTGAGGCTAAAAAAAATTCCGGTTTAATAACTAAAGTAATTAATTTTTCATCAGTTAATTCAGTAGGATTATTTGATTTTTTGTGATTTGTATAGAGAGGGGTCAAATAATCTTACCTTGTGAGAGTAGAATAGAAGGCATGATGAGAACTGCCTGCATTCTTTAAAGAGTTCAAAAGATTTAAGTTGGTTTCTTTGTTTAAAAAAAAAACTACAAATATGTTTGGAATATAGCATATAGACCATATCTCTTGCTGATTGGAGATTTTAGAATACCATGTGGCAGGGTTGATTGTAGAAAACAACAACAACAAAATAGTATATATCCTATTTGTTTCATAGGACTAAAATTAGTTAAGCTATTTTGATATAATTTTATTTGGTATCATAGTTTCCAATGATACTAAATAAATTTATATCAAAATAGCTTAACTAATATTTCTCACTACTTTTAAACTCATTTTCATATTGAGTCATATAGAGAATCAATGAAATTAAAGTAATTTTTACTTTCTGAACTAACATCTCTTCTTGATATCTACTTTGTCTATTTTATAAATTTCCCAAAGCAATATCTGTCCATGTATTTAAATGGTGACCATTTCAGTGATTTTTTTTACTCATTATTGGTTATATACATCTCTAGAAAGAAAAACACTTTCTACAACTCCAGATCCCTAATTTATATGTGTGACTTTTGTGTTTTTCCCATGTCTGTCATGATAAGAAGACTTAATATAATAGAAGAAGTATAATAGTAAGAGAGAGCCATTCCTGTACTTCTCTTTGCTAATATCCCATTGATTCACTGGGGGCTAAAGGGATTGTGATACACAGACTTTACCATGTAAAAACAGTCATTACCAAATCCTCTCTACCTCTTGTTTGGCTAGAGATGGGTGAAGCACTGGCAGAATACAAATGGACTTTATGCTTTCTTTCCTGTGAACCCACCCAATGTCCAACCCTATTCTCCTCCCTAAAGGAAAAGAGAACAAATTTAAGTCAAAGGTCTTATTTTGTGTGCTGAGCAATCAATGTTTCTCAAGTGACAGCTTAATTATTTTGTGTTTTAAAACTTCTTCACCTTGGAATTTATCCAAGCTGCAAAGAGGATGAGTCTTTCTTTTGATCATACACCTGTGTTAACTATAATTAATGTAATTTTCCTGGAAATCACCCCCTGAAGAATTTCAGGCATGTTGTCTCTTTTCAAACATTTTACACATTGGCATTTAACTTAGGTTTACTCCTTTCCCTGGTAAAACCAAGATATTTTAAATAGAAGGTATGATTTGTTGACCATGAAACATTGTATACTTTTACTACTATCACTGCTACTTTCTCAAAAGTTTCAAAAAAAAAAAAAAAAGCTTCTAAAAATACACATTTATCAGGAAATAGTGTTCCTAAAAATAAAACTTAACTCACAACATGGTCACTGTAATGAAACTGTTTGCCTCCAAATTCTGTTTATTACCTCTATTTTCTATTTTCTTTATTAATGATCCAAGTTGGCAGTTTTATAAATTGCCCAAAGCAGAATTTATTTGTGTGTTTAAATGGTGACTTACTTCTAAAAATTTTACTAGGTTACTAAAAGTAAGATTTGTGTGCTTTTTCAGTGCTTCTGAAATAAGATTTGCTCAAGGTGATACTAAGGACCAAAAAAAAATTTCTGTTAAAGTCTTGACACATACTGGCTGAATAGCCCTGGAATAAATTATTTAATGTTTAAATGCCCTACTACAATTCTTTAAATCTCTACATTACAGAGAACATGCAGACTTGCATTTATAGAGATAATTTCTTTGTTCCTATGTCAATGAAAGTCACAAATCCAATTCCTATTCTTTTTTACCCTAATGACACTAAAGAAGGAAATTCTCATTGAACATGTATTATGTGTGCTGAATTATGAGTATTCATACATAGATATCCTTGGATTGTCAATTTTAAATAATTAATAATAATAATAGCCAATGAAATACATGGTGCACATTACAAAGTCATGTCATTATATTGCACTGCTTCATGATCATCCTCAAAGTGATCAGTTGTAAGGAAGCAGTACCTTAGCTATAGTAGGCTCCTGTATGGTAGAAAGGTCATAGCACTGCACTGGGGTGCAACCAATCTCAGTTCTAGTTAAGTAGGGACCTCTGTGTGACTCTAGGTGGCTAACAATCTTTTGGGTCTCAGTTTCTTTATTTCTAAAATTAAGAGGTGAGATTTAGTCTTTTTTTGTGTCTTGGATCCCTTTTGTAGTTTGATATCATTGATTGACTCTATTTTTAGAGGTAATGTTTTTAAATAGATAAGACAAAATGTATAGACTCATAAATAAAATCAATACTATTGAAATAAAGTTATTAACATATAATGGTACAGTAAATAGAGTTTTTCCTGCAATCAGGAAGACCAGACACCAAATCCTGCCCTATATAATAGCTTTATCAGAGTAATGAACCACTAAAATTTTTTGCCTCAAGTTTCCTCATCCATAAAATGGGAATAATAATAATAATAATAATAATAACACTTTTCTCCCAGAATTGTTGTGAGAATTAAATCAGATAATATTTATAAAGCACATATCACAGTGCCTAGCATAGGGCAGGTGCTATATAACGGTCTTATTATTTAAAAAAAAAAAATTTACAGATCTCTTGTAGATGCCTTAGGATCATGGGATGAGAATCCCTGGACTAAAATAGTGTTCCTCATCTTCCTTTCGATTCTAATTGTCTATAAAAGTTTAATGAATTTGGGTTCACTTTGTACTTATTTTATGAGGTGCCCTGAAAGGTTGGGTTTTTTTGGTTTTTGTTTTTGTTTTTTTTAATACTTGGTGTGGGGCAGCTAGGTGGCGCAATATATATTGTACCGGTCCTGAAGTTCAAAGGCTTGAGTTCAAATGTGGCCTCAGATACTTAACACTTCCTAGCTGTGTCTCCCTGGACAAGTCACTTAACCCCAATTGCTTCAGCAAAAAAAAAAAAAAAAAAAAAAAAAAAAGCTTGGCGATATTGCCATACTTATCATTTGTCTCTTTATCAGAAAGACAGAAAAGAAAAATAAATGTAATTTGAATTTGTGAGCATTTTAATTCATTATGATTAATAAACAGTTATTAAGCACTTATGTTCCAGCATAGTGCTAAGCACTGTGCATTTTTGTTTTGATAATAATGATTTATAATGTTGTTGGTGGTGTTGTGCTCTTTCCTGAGTAGCCAGGACTTGTAATCAATCACCATGCTGACCACACTTTAAGTAGTTTCTGCCAGTGGCAATCTGGACTGATAGGAAAAGATGGAACCCGCCATGATCATGCAGTCTTACTTACTGGTCTGGATATATGTTCCTGGAAGAATGAGCCATGTGACACTTTGGGTAAGATTTTTATGTGGTATTTTCAAAGATGTGGGTCTATACTTGCACAGGTGCACATATAATTATCCATTTGTATATAAATATTTTAAATTATATAGTTTCAGTATATTTTCATGTTAGTGGCAAATGTTTCTTGATTCCTACTAGGTATAACATTAAAGAGTGAATTTTTGTATGTGCAAGGTTACTTTTTCTAAGTATAGAAATCTACTTTGATTTATGCCAATAGTTCATCTAATAGGAATTATTCCTTGCCAGACACTTAAGGTAAGGAACTTGATTTTCACAATTTTGAATCTTTTCAAACTTGTTAAAAGTAATTTAGGATGTATGGAACTCATTAAAATATATGTTTGATCCAAGATCAGAGTCATCAGGTTTCAGGTTAAGATGATGAGATGTTCTTGGAGAAAATCAGTGTTATGAAAAGTTGTTAATATTCTATAGAAATATAACATTTTTAAATTTTCCATCTTTCCATAAGCAGTTCAGTTTCAAGAGGGGGGCCTCTAGATTGGCGCTCTTTTGGAGGCTGCTCTTTCATATTATTCTAAAAAGTCAATGACTAACACCCTGGGAATAACACAAAAATGTATTTCTCCTGTATTTTTAGTGAGGATAAACTAGTATATACATTTGACCCAGTTGAATGCAATTAGTGGCAAGATGCACAATACCCTCTTTGACTCAGACTTTACATAGCAGAAATTTGTGGAAAAACACCCAGATCAACAATCAATAATTTATTCTCATCACATTCCATTAGAGTGCATTAGGGGCAGGATATAAAAGCTCGGCTAAGTTTTACATGTGATGGATGGTCCTTAAAGCTCCTTCATTTTGAAAAAAAGTTATTATATGGTTATTCTAGAAATAGTACATCCCCATTTTCCCACAAGAGTCTCAGGGAAACAAATTGGTCTACTAGATGAAAATTAAGAGAATCTAGTTCTTCCTTTTAATTTTTCCAATAACCATGTTATCCTTTTCTTTTGGCCTTCCTATTCTACAGGATTTGCACCCATAAGTGGAATGTGTAGCAAGTATCGCAGCTGTACTGTGAATGAAGATACAGGTCTTGGTCTAGCTTTTACTATTGCCCATGAGTCTGGACACAAGTAAGTGAAAATGTGCCAAAAAGCACAATATGGAAGGGTACACCTTTTGTGTATTTCTCATGATGATCTGTGCCAGAGTTTGAACAGCAATACCTATTCTTATTAATTCATCACTCAAAGTATTAATTTAATAAGTCAAGTCCTTCAAGTGTATTAGAATTTATTGAACAATGAAATAAACTACAGTTGAACATCTCTGTGAAATATTAACAAAAAAAATAATTATAGATCACTTTCATTTGGGTGCCCTATTATTGCATTGTGAAAATATAGGCACTTGAAATTAATAGGCTAGCTCAAATAATTTTGTGTCTAATAGAACAGTAATGAATTGGGTGATTTTTCCCTCATGTGAAATCTGAGGCCCTATGTTTTGAAAACCAGACTGAATAGAAGCTTTTACTTTTTCCTCTAGATTTGAGAGCACACTTATTTAGCAAGAAAATATACAGTTATATCATTAAGCATATGTGTTTTTCTTCTATTTTTCTTATTCCTTCCTTTAATACATATGTATACATGAGAATGCTGAAAGTATTTCCTTTGATTAGCTCAGTAACTAGAATGAAGTGGTCAGAGCTGAACTTGTTCCTGGGCACCAAAATTTGAAGTATGACAAAATCACCACTTAGAGAACTACTTTGCCCAGTGAACTCATTTCTATAACCTATTCATCTTTTCTTCACAAGTTCCCCACCTTAAGCAATATGTAAAATTTATTCAGGGATATATTCTATTTCTGCAGTGATCTATCCTCTACATTCTCTCCACTCCAAGTGTAAAAATTCCTGATTTTTACTATTTTCTATAATCTACTCTTTAGTTCTGCTTCTAAGATTCATGTTTACTAATAAATTCAGTTGAATAATTAACTAGATCATGATGGAAAATCCAAATATTTTATATATAAGCATGTCTCAAAAGTCTTGGGACAGTTTTAAGTTTTGGTGGCTTAAAACTGACCTAAGATTTTGAGATACTCAAAATTTGTGAGTGTATGGATGTATATGGGTGTTTGTATGTGTATGTGCACAGATTATGACATATAATTATTTGTTATATACAGCATTAATTACATTTATTATGTATTGGAAACCCTAGTATTTCTTTCTATTGATAGCCATTCATTATAATAATTACTTTTTTCCCACCTTAAAATTTCTTTTTTGTGACCAGTTAGTTGTTTAAAATACATTGTGCTTCTTTGGTTTAGCTGCTAAATTAACTTTAATGACTACAATGTTTGTCTGTACTTAGAAAGGGAAATAGGTATGTATAGTATGTATGAAGGAATCAAGTTAACCAATAAAACTATTACAATACAACTTTCAGCATCTATCCTAATGATCATCCATCAGCAACATCATTTTTACATGAAACATGGGATATATATTCTGGGCAAGTAAGCAGTATTTTAGAGTAGCAGACGAGACAGTGTATAGAGCACTTGGTCTGGAATCTGGAAGATCTGAATTCAAATGTTTTATCTTACAGACATTTATTAGCTGTATGATCCTGGAAAAGTCAGTTAACTCTATTTGTCTCAATTTCCACATCTACAAGATGATGTGGAGAAAAATAGTAAAACACTGAAGTATCTTTGCCAAGAAAATCCCAAAGAGGTCAGACATAGCATTAGACACAAGCAAAGAACAATGTACAATATTTTAAAATAAACTACTTCAAGAAGTTTCTTATACTTTAAATATATATTAAACTATATGTTATGTTAATAACTTCCATATTTTCATTTTTTCTTTTTTTGTAATCAATTCTTATTGTCGTAAGCATCTCCTAGTAAGAGAAACTCCCTTTGCCAGTATAAATCTGAACCTGCTCTTCAAACTAAAGCAGTCAGTCTCAATGTCAAACTCAAATGTATATAAATCCTTTCAAGACATATTGACATAGTTTACCACATATTAACATTATCAATGGTGTGTAATATATATTTGTTTATTTAAATGTTTACCTGTTTGACCTGTACTCTTTTGTTGATCTTAAGTTTGGTAGCTCTATCAGAGAATTTCCTGGGACATTAAGAACATCTATAATTTGCTCAAGATCAATCAGCCATATAGATGGGACACAGGCTGGGTACTCAAATCTTTTTGACTTCAAACCCAGCTCCATTCTACCTCTCCTGAATTGTCTTATCTTTAAAACATACATATTACCTATACGTTTGCATATGCACACAACTGAAAGAGTTTGTCATTTTATCCATTATAGATACTGAGTTCTTAAAACATAGCATCATTGAAAGGATCTAATCATAATTTCCAGGTTATACTATCAACATATTTGAATTTTTTCCTGGACAATGTACAGCTAAGAAGCATAGTTTGTTATCTTTATAGCCTTTACCTTGCCTTTCCTCACCTTCTGTTTACATTGGCAAGAAAGCTAGTGCTGGTTAATGTGTTTTTATTGAACTCCCCTCTCCCCCCCAGGCTATTAGAAAATGAAATGAAGTCCCTCATTAATTTTTTCCAAAACTATTCAAAGGATTCAGTATCCTTTCTCTGTGTGTGCATGTATGTGCACATATGTTTATGTGTGTATGTTAATTTCTAATGGAATACATGCGAGTAACTTTAGACTTTGACTCTGTGAACTGATGACCTCCGAATGGAAAGCTTTATATCCTATTACTGATCCCATGATCATTACAGGTAACGATTAATTGACTTTTCAATGCTTAACAATTGGTGCCTGAATTATATGTGAAGCTTTCATTTAAATCATACTTGTATCTTAATATTCTGTTAGAGTAAAAACGTCAAAACACTAACATTATCTTAGCTTCATTACGTTCTCACTATCTTCTTAACCAAACCTGAAGTTAATTATGTAATTAAAATAAGATACACTTAAAGTCCTTCTATATATTAAGTCAGAGTTGAGGAAGTGATAAGTTTAGATAGAGTCTTGGCAATGTTAGCCCTTGAGCTCACTAAAATGATTTATTTCTCCTTTGTTTTATGATATAAAATTATCATTTTATCATATAGTTATCTAACTCCCCATTAGAAATTTGCCAGAGAAATAAATGCAAATCAGTAACTCTTCTGTGAATGAAAACCTTAGAAAGATGTTTGGATTATCATTTTACAAATGAGAAAATTAAAACTCAGATGAGTGAAATGATTTCCCTTAGCTTTATGAAGCTAGCAAAAAGTGAAATGAGGCTTGAACCTCATACTTTTATCATAATAATCAGTGTGATATTCACTCAGGTCTAAGCAGATTCATTTTTAAAATTGGTAATTTGGGAAAAAAGCTATTCTAAAGTTTTTTCATATTGACAGAACATAATAAAAAAAAAAATTTCACTTTCTCTCAGGTCCTCCTAACTCCACTGTCAGTGTTCTATCTAGTGCACCACCGAGTTGCTCCTTGTTATCTTATTTTCAATCCACTTTTTTTTGGTAGGTACTAGTGTTGTTATTGGGTTTTTTTGTTTTTTTTTGTTTTGTTTTGTTTTTTGTACAGTGTTAAGGCAAACTGAACTTCTTAAACTTTAGATTAAATGAGCTTCTTCCAAGTATGATCTTTTTAATCTCAATGGATTGGAAAGACTCTTTAGAGATCTACTAGTCCATTCTATCAATTTGAATATGGGTTGACACAGGGAAGGCAGAAGAGTCAGAATGAAGGTGTATATTATCCTTCACTAAATAAGAAAGAATCAGGATGTTTTATTTTTTTAAACACGCAATAGAAGGAGATTTTTGCTACTCCTCTAAATCACTTGAAACAGCTACATGTGGTTTGTAAGCTGCAGGTGCTAAGGAGCTGGTGGGGCTGTACTGATAACTAAACTACATACTTTGGAGAATGTGTAATCTGGGCACTAGGCCATTTGAAAAATTCCCATTTGCTAAGAGAAGCTGTATGATCTGATAGGTAGAACCAGGGGAATAGGAAGCTAGATGCACTCTAATTTTACTACAATTTAGCTATGTGGCCATGGAATCATTACTTAATCTGGTATCACTAAATTTTCCCATCTGTAAAATTGGTAAAGCTTTTTGAGATCCTTAGTCCAGACATGCAGGTGCAGTTTAAATTATATTTTAACCCTGGAGCCAGAACTTTTCAGAATGCAAAATATGTCCCCAGGGCTTAACTTAGGACACCATTTACTAAATTATATATATTTTAGTGACCTGAATTATATGTAGGAAACCAATTAACCTCAGTCACACTTGCTCTTTGGAGGAGGACAGCTGCCAATCTGCCAGAATTCTAAATCTAGGAGCTTTGTTTTATCATGTCTGTATCTTGTCTGTTCAAATATTTTCTCTTTGATGAATCTCTGAGACCATTAATAAAGTAGTAATAGCTTTGGAAAATTAGCAATGTGTAAATTAATGTAAATTTAGGAGTGCAAATATTCTCACCATCATCGGATACTAGGCAGATGAAATGAGTTATCCAAAATCATGGTATCAAAGACAGGACTATACTTAGGTTTCCTGGACTCTGACATATAATCTCCCCTGTTCCTTAGAGTGTCTCCCCTAGAGTCACAATACTCTATTCCATAGCCAGACACAGCTTTCAAGAATAATCTACTTGCTGTCAGGAGAGTGGATGTCTGGGAAAAGGCCTGATTGGATTCCATCATTATTAAGACAAAGATTTTTAAAAGACATATTTTTAAATTTTTTTTCAAAGCTAAACCATGTTCCATCTTTATAAAAAGCTGTCCTAGTAGTTTAAAAGTTGTTGCCCCAAGGGAAAAAAAAGTGTGTATAAGACTAGGCACTGATTGATTTACACCCAGGGAAGAGTATCTATATTGAAATAATAGGCTTTATTTCAAGTTCAAATTTAAAATTCTCCTGTTTGACCTTACATATGCTTCACAAAAAATATTACTTCAAACTTCATGTTTTTATATTGGTTTTAAATGGCTGAGAAGATAGTTGCCAAGTCTTTTCAATTCCATCTCCTCAACATCTCTCTTATCCTTCCCCTTCTTTCTATTTGTACTACGGTTAGATGCCATAGAATAGGTAGCAATGCCTTTACCATATATCTGTTATAAAGGCCACTAACAACTCTTTCATTCTTATCAAGGGGAGTGTTAACATTCTCTCCTTTCATACAATACAAGGTCAAAAAAAGCAATACAAGGACACTCTCAAAGTATCTCTTAAGAATACTTTAAGAACTTTGGAATCAATTGTATAACTGGCATGGAACCACCTAGCATGGTGTGCCCTTATCAGAAAAGGTGCTGTGCTCTATGAGCAAAGCAGAATTGAATTTGCCCAAAGGAAATGTGAAATGTACAAAATTAGAAAAGCTACCCCAAATGTTCACACAGACTATGGTCTGATTTGTGGCAGAACATTCTGAGCTCATATTGTTTTGATCAGCCACAGTCAAACACATTGTAACTCGATTTTAACATAGTGATGTCATTTTGGTTTTCTGAAATTGAAGGACAATAATCAACCATTTATACCACAATCAACCTAGTCTAAGTCTTTATCACCACTCACCTGGGCCATTGGAATAGCCTTTTAATTGGTCTCCTTGTATCCAGTTTCTCTCACAGCAGCCAAACTGATATCCCTAAAATACAGAGCTTCAATCTTACAATGTAGAACAGAATATTACTCCTTTGCTCAATAAAATTCAGTGGCTCTCCATTGCTCTCAGTTAAAATACAGTTACTTAAAGTCCTTAAAGTCTGACATCATTCTAGATTTTTTGAAGCTAATTGTTATATTTTAGGGCAAAACTTTTTTTCCTTCAATTCCTTATTTGAATGAGTCAGAGAAAAAAATGGCCAACCACTCCAGTATCTTTATTTAACAAAACCAAAAATGGGGTCATGAAGAGTTGGATATAACTGAAACAACCGAACAAAATAATTACATTATTACTTAAAATAATTATATCCTTATTCTCTTTCAAGTGTCCTACACTATAAGAAGACAGGTCTCTTTGCTATTAATGGGACAAAACATTCTGATACCAATCCCTCTATCTTTCCCTGTTTTGTCCTCTATGGCTAAAATGCTTTTCCTATGTACCTCTATCTCCTGAAATGAGCATACTCCAGTCAAGTCTCATCTCAAATATCTCTTCTTTGAAAAGCCCTTTTCTGATTCCTCCACTTTTTAGTACCTGTTCCCCCATGCTGAGAATTTTACATACTCAACAATCTGTCTACATGCACCTACACATACACACATGAATAAATACTGCCCTTATATTTTCAATTAGCATTTTTGCACCTATTTTGTTCCAGATACTCCATTAGATCCTGGATATTACAAATGTAAAAGTGAGATTGTCTTTACTGTCAAAGAACATGCCTTCAACTAAGGAAGCAACAGTATATGTATAAGTGAGTTTGTAGATGCAGGACATTGTCTAATACAAAAGTGGTGCCAGATAAATGCCTGTTGATTGATTTATTGAAACAGATTAAAACTAAATAAATAATCCTTTATTTCCTCCCTTGTTCCTTTATAATGTCCCTCATTTTTTTTTCATGAAGTTTCACAGAATCATAGGTTTGGAGCTAGAAGAGATCCTAGAATTGATGTGGTCCAAACCTCTTATTTTACAATGAACAGAGACAGAGAAATATCAGTGGAAATGCCTAAGATCCTATGGCTAGTAACAGGCAATTCTGAGATTGAAACTCAGTTTCTTTGATTCCAAAATCAAAAGCTACCTTTCCTTTTGAGAGACAAGAAAGAAAGAACGAGAAAATTTGGCTCATCTTTTTTTTCTTTCCTTTATGTTAATGTTAAATATAGTCTATAAATACTTCTGGAGCTTGTATTAATGTCTTAATGATAGAAGATGGGACATAAAATACCTTCTTATGTATAGGTCAAAGAAAGAAGACAACATTAACTTATTCCTTTTTTAATCACATTATACCAGGCCAGCTTTATACCACTGACCTAAATCTGAAATCTTTCCATATCCCATGACACATTGTTTATGCCATATGGTAAGCCTGGGCTTGGTTAATTATTTTTAATAGAACTTCAGAGAGTGGGTGGAGGTCAAAATGACTAAATCCACATCTTGTTAGCACTGTATATGAATTCTACAGAAAGCTGCCATTTACAGTGCCATGTTGTCTTATACCCTTTAATCTACTTGGTAAATTTTTAATAAGATAGAGGCAAAACTGAAATAGACAGGTTTTTTTCCCCCCAGAATACTTTAATTACCTCTTTTAGAATGATCTTCTTCACTTGAGCCTTTCTTCTTTCTTCCCAGTGATTTTGTTGCTGCTCTCTGAGGCTCTTCAAATCCTGGACCCTGAATGGTACAGTAGATAAAGTGCTAGACTCACAGTCAGGAAGGCCCGAGTTCAAATCCTGTTTTAAATATCTCTCAACTTTTTGCAAGTCACTTGATCTCTTTCATCTATAAAAAAAGGAATTTTGATTCAGTGACCTCTAATGTCCTTTCCAGATCTGAGTATATGATTCCATGAGCCATACTCAAACCAAATAGCACCAGAATATTCTCCTGACTTTTCTCTCTCCTTAATGCACTTTTCATAATCAAAGAAAAATCTGTCTTGTGTCATATTTTCTCAGGACCCTAAACTGGGGAGAGTGCAGCAAACTAATAGCTAAGATATTAATAGTCAATAATAACCTTACAGAAATATGAATCTTTTCAGGGCCAAATATGAAACCCTTACTAATCTCTAAGCTATCAGATTTGCATGGAGATTGGCATTTGTAGGGAAAGCTTTCAGGAGTCATCTATGGCCTTCAAAAAGTTAAGGGAAACAGTAGAGAGAGGTGGAAATGCTTGAGGGGAGGGAAGAGATACCAGCAAATATTTCATCAAAATGTCATATGGAGTTTTGGGAGAGAGAGTTAATGAGTTGGAGAAAATATATTTTTTTTCTTCTTTCCTTTACTCATCTACTAATATTGAATCTTAATTTTTCATTCTTTTTGGACCCTTCCAAATGGAAAACACTAAGATAGGATTTTATGTGGCAGTGTCCTCAACTATCAGAGCTCTCAATTACTTTCCCTAGGTTGAGGCAAGGCTGGGGCCACCTTGCTGTCTGGCTTGTACTCAGATGTGGCAGCAGCAGCAGCCTCCATAGTTGATGATGGACAAAATCCACTTTCCTACACACCATTCATCTTTGGGCTGTACCCTCTTGTTTCTGTTCTTTTGAGCTTTCAACCAATGAAAAGCCATAAGACCATCGAGCTTTATCTGTCCACCAAAGTGTCTTTTGACCTAGTTACTGGCTTAAAATTGTATGGAATTTACTTTCAAAGAAAAATTGGGGTTGTAATGTAGAAAGAACACTCTGCTGCGTGGCTGTAGCCTCAAAGAAAACTTGCAGACAAGCATGGCTGATGATAGATATTAGATAACATTATTCTAAACCAGATTTGCCTCTCAGAAAGGTCTAACCTCCCCTGAATTGCTCTTGTGCTCATTAGTGCAAATATGTAGGGTTTTTGTTCTATCTGTATCATCTATGTATAATTCTCTAACATGTGCAAGACAAGCTATAACTTGCTTTGCATCACATAATACAAACAGGATCTACTTGGGGTTGGATTACATCAGGTAAGTGTCAAATATTGTCTGTTTTTAAATGATTGGCATTTTTCCCCTCTTTGATAGCTTTGGTATGGTCCATGATGGAGAAGGAAATATGTGCAAGAAATCTGAGGGTAACATCATGTCCCCTACATTGGCAGGACACAATGGAATCTTTTCCTGGTCAGCTTGCAGTCGCCAATATCTATACAAATTTTTAAGGTAGGTAATTCCAGAAGGAATTTGATTTTTAAATTTATTAAACTTCTTAAGTGTATAAAATGCTTGGCAATAGGAGAGAATGTAAACTTCAGAAAAGATACTATCCCAGCTCTCTTACAGATGAACTATGGATAAGGACAACTACACAAATAGCCACAGTTTAAAAGAATGCATTATTACTGATTAAATGAGTTACAAGCAAATGTTATATAGGTTCCAAGGGAGGAAGGCCCTTCTCAGCTGGAAGGCCCTAGCGAGGAAATAGAAGGGGGAAGTATTTTTACGTAAGACACTGTACCAAGTACTTTACAAATATTATCTCATTTGATTTTCTTGACAATCTTGGGATTACCCCCAATTTACAGTTGAATGTAATGTTCTCTGGTTTAGTTTCTTGGGAACCTTTGAGGCAGCCTTTGTTTTAGTTTAATAATCACCACAAGAGTAGCCAGGGATTAAAGTTCAAATCCTTTATTATCTCCTTGCCTGATGCTGGGAAGCTTTCTGGAGAGTTTTTCAAACCACTCTTAGTCTCAGTGGAGAAATGCAGGAGGAGAGCTGCTACCAGTGGCTTGCCTATATTATATACTAAGTACATGTACTGAACTACTATTATCTTTATCAATTCTGCTGACTTAATACCTTGTAAGAATCTTTGTTTCAGAGTTCTGGCCCATAACAATTGAAGAAACTGAGATAGAGGTTAAGTGAATTGCTCAGGATCACACAACTAGTAAACATCTGTGGTTAAATTTTAATTCAAATCATTTTAACTTCATATCCAGCCCTGTTTGTTTAGTTTCTCATCTAAATGTTATTTGGAAGTCTAAAACCTCTTACAGAAATTTGAAATAATAAGATTAAGAATCTAATAGATGAATGGGACTAGAATTCTATGGAAGTATGCCCCTTCCCCAAAAAATGTTTCAGTCACTAGAGTGTTAAAATTGAAGAGACCTTTGAAGTATAGCTTCTAGTCCATTTATTTTACTGTACATTATAGTCCATATTATTTTACTGATATTGAGAAGCAGTATTACATAATGTAAAAAGTATTAGATTTTCATTCTGAAGAGCTGAGTTCAAATCCTCTCTCTTACCACTTAGACTTATATGACTTAGTTACTTTACTTCTCCGATACCTGCTTTCCTTATCTTCAAAATAATGGAATTAAACTAAATAATTAAGGTCCTATCCAACTCTAAAACCTATGATAAGATTATGTTCAAGCAGAGGCAAGTAACGTCCTTAAGAGGATAATGAAAATCACAGCTAACATTTATATAACATGGATTATGTGCCAAGGAGAATGTTAAACATTTTACAAGTATTATCTCATTTTATCCTTTCAATAATTCTGAAATGTAAGTGCCTTTATTATCTCAATTTTATAAATGAGGAAACTTAGGCAAACAGGAAACTTGTCCTATATTACACAGCTAGGAAGTGTTAGAGGCTGGATTTGAACTCAAGTTTTCCTGACTCCAGACCTGTCATTATATACACTGTGGCACCTAGCTGCCAACTAGTCAGTGGCAGTAAGCAGAGAAAAAGACACTGTTATGTTTGTTTAGAGGGCTGTCTTTGGAGACATATGAACAAAGGTTCCAGTATTGCCTCTGACATAGCTATGTAATTATGAAGAATAAAAATAATGACATAATAAGTTATACAAGTATGGGATCAACTAGTGATATAAACCTACCTATGCCACCAGACAGTTCTGAAACTTTAAGTTGTCAGTGGCTGATCTATTCTGGAATAATAAAAACGTACTATGGAGGTATCTTATAAAATCACAGGATCAATAACTGGAAAGGAAATTAGACTATTTAGTTTAACTCCTTCACTTAATAAGTGAAGAAATCGAGACCCAGAGAGATAATTTAACTTGTTGCTCAAAATCCTTCAGGTAATAAATAACTATTCCATATTTGAAACCAGGATCTCAGCTTTGAATCCAGAGCCCTGTCCATGGCACAGACCCTAAGCAGGAAGCTCCTCTGTGATTTTCTAGTGATAATATTTTTATCACTTTTTTCCAACACTACTCTACCATTACTGTATTTCCAACATTAGACTATGCAAGTCTACATGGGGCTTAATGATTAAATGGCAGGATCATGGAAATGTTGCCATAGACTTAAGGCTATAAGGCAGACAACAGAGAATAGCAAGATCAAGAAATGTAAAGAAGCAATAAGCACTTGAGATAATTGTGATGTGTTGTAATTAAATAATAATAAAAATAATTTCATTATATAATGTTTTGCATATGTTATCTTATTCCATCTTCACCTCAATCCTGAGGTAAATATTGTTATATGAGTTTTATCCAACTGAGGAAACTGAGACTGAGAGATGTTTTGATTTACATGTGTAATAGATGAAATTGGAACCTGGGTTTTCCTCCCTCCAAGTTCAGCACTATGATATTTGATACTTTGCATATGTGTGTATAACACAAACACACATACACATTGTATAATATGTTAAAGATTTCCTGTGATTACATTTTGTAAGATTATTGTTGTTGTTGTTGTTGAGTCATGTCCGACTCTCTGTGACCTATTTGGGGTTTTCTTGGCAAAGATATTGGAATGATTTGTCCTTTCCTTCTCCAACTCATTTTACAGATGAGGAAATTGGGGCAAATAGGGTTAGTACTTGCCAATAAATATCTGAATCTGGGTTTGAACTCAGGTCCTCCTGACTCCAGGGCTGTTATTCTATTCACTACACCATTTAGCTGCCCTCATAAGATTATAAGATTAATCAAATGTGGTTTTTTTTGTTTTGTTTTTGTGCATATGTGTATCTATGTATATATGTAAATACATATATATGTATGCAAATATATACATAAAGATAAACATGTATCTTTGAGGACATTAAAAGTTTGTTCTTCAGGAATGTCCTCAAGATTTTCAGTGTCTCATCTGTCCCTGCTTTGATATGTGATCTGATAACGGCTCTTTAGGTAGCCCCTTGTTACTACATTCTCATGAAAGAATGACTTGTATATCCATTTTAGATTTTGCTTTTTGCTGTTGGGGAAAAGGTTTAATTTCCAACTGAATTATGGAGGACACAAACAACTATCTTGGCCTTTTTCTTTCAGCTTTATCCCTCTCATGAAAAACTGCCAATTTTTTTTAGTAATGTAGAAATAAGATATTTGTTTACCATCCTTTCCAATGTACAAATCCCACAGGGAAATTGAGGGAAAGATGCTTCTTCTAAATAAGTTCTTTCTGAACCTTTTTGAAAAGTTCACATTGTTGACATCATTATTCCAGGAAAAGTAGGTGAAAGAATTTTTTTCCTTCTAATCATTAGATTTATTCATACAATAAGAAATAAGGGAAAAATATCTGAAAAAAAATTGTCAGTTGACCAAATGAAGGGAAATGACAGGACAGGCATTATGGGAAATTATAATGTACGTATATCCATAATTCTTTCAAATTAATTTTAACTAATTGTGGTTTGTTAGCCATCAGATCACCAGACCATAGAATTAGATCTGGAAGGAATATTAAAGGACTTTGAGTTCACTATAACCTACCACCCATTTTCAAGATAATGAATTCCAGAGAAGTTAAGTGACACAACTGTTAGATAGCAGAGACAGGAGTTGAACCAAGGTCCACTTGACTCTGAGTCTTATACTCTCTTTTCTTAAAACAAACTAGAAAAATAGTTTATTTTCATTGTTGCTCTTTCCTTCAGGCATCCAGAACACCTTCTAGTATTCATGTTAAGTCTACTTTCTATGTGTCAGTTAACAGTCTCTTGTAATGTAGATTGGACTTAGAGATGTGAAAGACCCAAGTTTGAATACTGACTCCATCAGGTGGCATTGTGAAGCTTAACAAGACATTTAGCTTATCTATGCCTCAGTTTTCTCAAGAGTAAAATGGAGATACTCCATGTTTCAGTGCCTGAATCTTGAGATACTTTGCAAGAAGAATTTAAATCTCTATCCCCTGGCTTCAGAAACAAAACTTTTTGCATTGCACTATGCTATTCCTTCTGGAAATAGCATTAAGTTTAAAAGAGAAAGAACAGAAATATTTAAGACTATGTTTTCAGTATAATTTTTTTTTGTATTCACAGTCTTTTTGTTAGAATTAAAATCGACTCACCCAGGGCCATACAACTAGTGCTTGTGATCATATTTGAAGCCAGAGCTTTCTAACTCCAGAGGGTGCTCTATCCTCTGTAACATATACCTATGCCCCTTACCAGAATACCCTATACCAGTGAAATCACAAATCAGGAAAAATAGAAAAAAAAAAAAAAAGCAGAATAGTTAAAAACTGATTCTAGAATCATTTGTTAGCCCCTCTTACCACCATACTTTTTGTGCTCAACTACACAGGAAAAAAACTCAAAGTTTTCTATTTACTCCAAAGTTCTAATAAACGTAGGCTGCCTTCAATTCAATTCAGTTATTTGTCATTTAATAAATATATAAGGTTCTGTGCTAGAAAAAATGAACGTATTTTGATAGTTCTCTTTTATTTTGTTTATTTTAAAGAGAAAGGGGGCTCCTTTTGGTAGGATAATATAATTTAACTGTTTAGCTTTAGAGTGAATCCTGAAACAATATAATGGAAGATATACTTGTCAGAAATAGTTGGGGAAATTTCTTCATTTCAAGTGACTGTTCAAGGAAGTAGTAAGTTTTTGAAGATGTTGAGAGAAAAAAAAAAGCCTTTAAATTGATGAAGTGCTCATGAGGACCAATTCTATTTCTCTTTTTGTGTATACTGACTGCCACCCATGATCATATTTAGCTCAGCTCTTGAGACAGTTACAATGAGATAAAGGCCATTTTTCTGATTTACCCGTTTCCTCTGTTAGCCTAAGTACCAGCTAAAGGCTTCCTTTAGCTTGTTTTTCTGCAGTAATTCTGGAATGCAATTTTACTTTGGAGGATTTTGGCTAATTCCTTTTAGACCACACACTAGCAATTAAATCTAAAACTTAATTAAGATTTCGCAGAATCAACAAGTTGACTTTTAGAAGTAAATCTCAAACAAACATCAAGCAAAAGCTGTAGGCATCTAATTTAGTCGGCAGGGCTTTTTCTTTATTTGAAACAACCCATTGCAAGTTAGATACTTTTTTCTGATCCTGAATTAGTCATGCTCTTGGTGACTACATAAATCTGAGTTGGTATTCTGTCATATATGTGTATGTGGACTTCCTGAATCATGTGTACTCACCAGCAATTAGATGGATATTTGGCCCTATGCCCATCTCTTAGTAAGTAGAAAAATAAAAACTTTTCAAAGATGAATCTATCATTCTTAATATAAAATTAGCACTTAGTGCAAAAAAGAACAGAGTAAATGAACCATAAGTCTCCTGAGATGTGAAAGCAAGCTTTGTGTCCTGGCCTACTAATATCCAGATAATTTGGACAGATTTTTTTTAGTATAAGCCCTAAGCCTATCATCCTGTTGACATATCATGTCCTTAAAATATTTTCTATTAATAGACACAAACCTCATCCCAATTAGTCATGTCTGTACTAGTGGCCTATAGTTTCAGAAAAACTTAGCTCAATAATATAAAAGTAGGAAGGCACATCATAGTCTTAGCCTCAAGACATTTCTTACATATGGTTATTTTTTCAACTTTTTTTTCATCTGTGAAAACATAGAAACTAAAATGTAATTCTATAAATCCAGCAGGATGCTTAGGTCTTCTCCTTGTATCCTATTCCATTGCCTCATTGGGACATATAGGTGACCCTGGGTTCTTGAGGTTCTATTGAGGGAATGTAACCTTTGGCCCATCCTACCAACATAAAGACTTTATTATGGATAAGTGGTGTATGTGACTCAACCAAATGTAGACTCACCACAAAGCTGTTACCAAAGAATAATTTTGAGGGTCATAGATCTTTTAAGAAATAGAGGAGTTGTGGCTTGACTAGTAAAGATGACACAAATTCTGATTCAATTTCAGGTTTTAAAGGTTTAAAATTGGATTAAAAATCAATAGCCCCAAAATTAAATTTTGAGGAGAATCTGTGAAACATACAATTGTGCCTTATGGAATAAATACATATTAATTTTAAATCCCACATAATTTTCCAAAGTTCATCTTTTATTATGTTTTTGCCAGATGCTTTTTGCGCAGGAGTGGGGGGAAGAGAAGGGCAATGGAGAAAATGGGGTCAGCCTGTGGACATGCGAAGTGATGATATTGGTAGTATATTTGTAGTAGAAAATGGAACTGTTCATAGTAGAACCAAAGGAACTTATCATACCACTAAATGAGCTAGATGTCACTGAGTGATCATTTTGTGTTTCAATTTCTGTATATATGGAAAAAGGAGATCAGATAGATGATGCCAAAGATTTTTTTTTAATTCCAATATTCTCTGATTCTATAACAATAATTGAAGAGAGCTATTGGAATTTTTTTTTAAGTTGTGTTATCTCATTACATTTTAAAATTGAATGCAGTTATCCTTATAAAGTTAAACATTCCATTTGTTTAATAAATTCTCACTTTGAAAGATATTAATTTTAATTAAGATTTCACAGAATCAACAGATTGATTTTAGTTGCTTTTGAATAGTAAATGCTAAATAAAATTATAATATATTTCTAAATAACTGAATAGAGATATCAGTTTGTGTGTATATTTTGTTCTTATAATTGAATTTGATAACAAATTCTGAAAAGATCATTAGTGAAAATGATTTTTCTTTACCTTACTGATGGCATAAAAAGGCAGTGTGGTATAGAGAATAGAGCATCAGCCATGAATTTAGAAAAAGAGATTCAAGACCCACTTCTGACATATGATAACTATATGACCTTAAGCATGTCACTTAATATCTCAATGTTCCTGGAAATTTTTATAAAATTGTAAATTGCATAGAAAGTGTTGACCTACATTAATAAAGAGAGTTTACTCACTAGTTGATTCCCCATACCAGTGAAATAACATATTCAGGCTCTCTCCACTATTTGATGTTATTCTAATTCTATTTTATATGACTAAAAATGAAAAAAAAATAGCACTTATTTAATGAACTGGGAAAAAATCTGCAAACTCAAAGACCTGGATTTTGCTTATACAAAACTGTTGAAATCCCTTTTCCTATTCTCTTATCTATGAGATAGGAATCACATCAATTCATCCATATCTAAAATAATAAGGATAGGTGAGATAATACACCAATCAATCCATTTATTAATAAGCAATTAGTAAATGCATTGTATGTGCTAAGCTCTGTATCATAAGATACAAAAACGAAATGGAATATTCCATGTCCTCTAGGAACATATTCTTTTGGGTAAAAAAACATACATACCAAAATACCTACCAAAAAATAGGTACAAAATAAATGCTTTGTGTTTTCTAAATGAAACAGTTCAAAGAATTTCAAAGCTTTTTGTTATCACAAAATCAAGAAGGCATCTCTCATTTTTCTGGCTTTTTTTCACACAAGATTTATGTTGCCTTCCATTATAGTTTCTCTCCTTTATATCCTTATTTAGGACTGATATTGCTTTGAGAAATTTATTAATTTCTATATCTCTCAACCTCACCTCATCAATGCTGACTTGGTTAGTATAACATCTTGGACAGAGTTGACAGTGGATATTTGTTGAATGAGTGAATGAGAAGAAATACTGCATTTCTTCAAAACTTAATACCTTAATGCTAGAAGGAACCTTAGAGGTAATCTAGTCCATTCCTCTCATTTTCCAGATGAAGTAACTATCAACTATGGTGATGTCTTTGCTGAGTTGATTCCTTGCCATCTTAAATAAGTGCTCAGAATTTCTTGGCCAATATATAGACATGTTCAGTTTCACCCCCTTGACACAATGTTCTGGATTTATACTTTATAAAATTCACTGGCTAAGAAGGTGATAATCTGTTTGTATTTGTTTGTTTTTGTTGAGGAGGAAAGTATGAAGGGAATTCACCAGTAGCTTTGACTAGATTGAATCTACATTTTTATTTGCAATTCTGATCAGGAATTGGCCCAGACCTAGAATATTGCTGGCAGAAATTTTTATACAGTTCAGTAAGTGTCTAATGAATGCTGTAAACTATTGTCCAGGTGGCACCAGCACTCTAAGAATCATTGTGAGGAAACTTCCAAGTAAGCAGGCTATGTTTTGACAGGCGCAACATCCACTTCCACATATCCTTTGATTGTTCCTGGCAGAGTATTCTCTTTCTTTGGAGCATGAAACTCCGATTCAGAAGAGGTATCTGTAGTAGGAGCTTCTCACAATAGACAGCTGGTTGCAATTACTTGAGTTCACCTTTCCCCACAATATAGTCAGTACCTAAATTGCTCTTTGGAAGGGGTGAAAGGAATTGCTAATAAATTCAGAATATGTGGATATATATTATAGAGCTGCAGTTAGAAGAAACGTAATTAGTAGGTCTCAAGAGCAGAATAGTTTCTACTACCTATTCAAAGTATCTTTATTCTATTTTATGAGAACAAAAGCAAAACAATGTGTGTATCCTCTGCTAACTACTTCTGTTCAACACATATGGCCCCATTCTTTCTCTTTGTTTTAGCACTGCTCAAGCCATATGCCTTGCTGATCAGCCTAAGCCTGTGAATGAATACAAGTATCCTGAAAAGCTTCCTGGAGAACTGTATGACGCCAACACACAATGCAAGTGGCAATTCGGGGAAAAGGCCAAGCTTTGCATGTTGGACTTCAAAAAGGCAAGAGAGTGTTACTGAATATTTGATTCAATATAATTTATATTATAAGGGGGAAAAATAATTATAATTTACAAGAATTCTTTACTTCATACAATTGATCCATATGTCAAAAGAAGTAAACTCAACAGATATTTATCATCTGTCTTGTACCAGGCCCTGTGCTGGTTACTAGGATACTATGTTAAAAATGCAAACAATCTCTTCCCTCAAGGATCTTACATTCTACTAGATGGAAATAGTATGTATATACACAAAGGCAATATATTGTAGTAAATAGAGCTCTGAATTTGGCTTTGTTAAGTCCTTCATTCTAATTCTGCCTCAAATGTATGTGATTCTAGGCAAGCATTTGATCTGATCCTTTAACTAGAAACACAACATTTGTTCCACTGTATCTACTGTCATTTTAGTATTATTAATTAAATAATGCATTCAAAGTGCTTTACAAAATTTAAAGTACTATTATAAATGAATGTATACAAAAATTCACAAATTAAATAGGGGCAGAAGAGGAAAGGGAACAAACATTTGTTAATTGCTTACTTTTTG
The DNA here is from genome assembly GCF_016432865.1 of Antechinus flavipes. Lineage (NCBI taxonomy): Eukaryota > Metazoa > Chordata > Mammalia > Dasyuromorphia > Dasyuridae > Antechinus > Antechinus flavipes. The sequence continues at coordinate 389,301,897 of NC_067398.1, forward strand.
TCTGGCATTGTGCTAAATGGTGTACAAATATTGTCTAATTTGATTATGGTGAGGTGGGAGGAAGCATTAAAAAAGAGAGAATCAGGAAAAGCCTGATGGCCTACCGTTGTGGCTCTTGGGCCTTGACTGGAACTAAAAGGAAGAAACAACAATATATGATACAATGTACAGTAGAGAAGGAAACATTTTGACAGGAGATAGGTCTGTGTGTATACTAGTTTTAAAAAAGTGTTTGGCTCTGAGAAGCTGAGACAGCTTTCATCTCAGAACATTTCTTTTTTGCCATATGGAGTCATATTTACTTTTCAACAAAAAAATCTTCTAGTTGTCAGTGAGTCAAGTTACAAAATGGGTTCTATTAAATGCTGAATGAAACTAGCAAAGGTTATTCACAATCCTAAATACATGAATTGTAGTTAGAGAAGGAGGAGAAGAAAGAGGAGGACAAGGAAAAACAAGAGGAAGGAAGGAAGGAAGGAACAAAGGAACGAACGAAGGAACGAAGGAAGGAATTGTACTACAGAAAAGGCAAAGGTTTTTAAATATGCAAGTATTATGAAGCTGGCACAGCTAACAGAGAATAACAAATTCAGAAACATACACAGACACAAAATGCTAAATAGGACTATGGGGAGATGTGCCCACAAGCAATCTCACAGACAAGAGATATGTCAATTATGATGATTACTGATGTACTGTTATCAAATTATTAAAAACTAATGTTTTACAGAACTTCACATGTGATTTCTTAATTGAGGGTGTATATATAGAGAGAACCTATAACTGAAAAATTTTTAAAACAATTATAAAAAATTGTTTTGAATGTAACTAGGGTAATATATTAAATAGTTTTTTTTTAAGTTAAAAAATAAAAAGAAAGAAAATTTAAAAATTTAAAAACAAAAAACTAAATAGACAAATGTGATAGAGCATTCTGATTGTGTATGTGTGTGTGTGTGCACCCACGTGCACATGTGTAGGGAAAAGGGACCAGACCTGTGATTTCACTGGTATAAGGAATTCTCTCATATGAGAAAATTCTCTCTGGCAATATAGATTGGCACCTTCTCTCCAACTTATAGACTTGGAGAATTGCTACAGCAGTAAGAAGTAGAATGATTTAACCAGGTTAATGTGACAAATATCACAGGGAGGACTTGAACTAAGGACTTACTAGTTCTAAGACTACCTCTTTATCTACTATGCCACAATGCTTCTATATATATTTATGTATGTGTTTATGTGGTATGAGTGCAGGTATGCACACACCTGTATATTTCTATCTCTACCCTTATCCCTGGGAGGAACTGCTCTCACTTTTAGTTTGAGGGTGGTGAATAACATGATACATTTGCTCCCATGTCTGAAACTTGATCCCCCAAATTCTACCTACTGAAACTCTTTTGTATTTATCTTAATCCTTTCATAAATTTAATTCAGCAAACATTTACGTGTTTATTCTGGTACAAATAAATGACAAAATTAATCTCTCCCTTAAAGGAACTTGTATTCAACTATAGATACCAAGATTAATTATCATTCTTTTTTTATTGAGATCTTTTGGGGAAAGCAATCCTCCCTTGAATTATGGGGCACAAAAACTGTGCAATATAGTGATTCAGGATGCCCCTTAATTGATTATAGCTTCTAGTTCAGGCCATTTATTAAGGAAGAAATTTCTCAACTGCCAAAAAATCTTCTAAGAATGCTACTATGAGAATAGAATTTGCCAGATTTCTTCCAGAATCAAATTTTTGGTCACTGCAAATGTTCTAGAATACCTACTAAATTGTTCTGTCAACATTGTTTGATGGCCTGACCCTGAAGATTAGGATGTGGAGTACCAAACTTATGTTGATACCTAATGCTCTTGTGCATATTTGCTACACTCGACTATATTCCCTGAAATCTTTACCTTCTAAGTTCCATAGTTTCTGACTCATGATTCCATGTATCTGTCATCCCACATGTAAGCAAGCAAAAGTTTTAATGTCATTTTAACAAAATTAAAGCTATGTGATATCTGGGAGAAAATTGTTTGAGATCTGAATTAATTTTAATTTTCATTCTAATTATCAATAGGTAGCTTTCAGTCATCTTCCACAAGCCTTTTTTTATTTTCTTTATAACTTCTAAAAAGTTAAAAAGGGCTAAATACTAGTTGACTCCAACTTTCTAGTAGTCTAGGACATAACCTTATGATAAGAGAAAGGTTGAAAGAGGGCATTGAGCATATTGACAGACCTTAGTGAAAGGATGAGGTAAAGATAGGTGTGGCAGTTAGGTGATATAGTAGATAGAGAGCTGGTATTGAAATCAAGACTCTTTTTCATGAACTCAAATTTGGTCTACACATTTATTAGGTATGTAGCCTTGAGTACTTAATCCTGTTTCCTCCCAGTTTCCTTATCTGTAAATTGAGCTAGAAAAGAAAATGGTAAATGACATCAGGGCTTTAAAAAAAAAAAAAACCCAAAGGGGATCATGAAGAGTTTGTTAGGCCTGAAACAACTGATCATGAAGAAACGTATACTTTTTTTTCTGTGCTCACTGAGGACAGAGCAGAATACAGTTAAATGGGGGCAGATCAAAATTAGGCATGTGGTAGCTTTTCCAATTTTAACAGATTTCAAGAAAGATTGCTATTACCAAGAGTAGTATGGGGATATTCTTGTGGAGGGTTTTTTTTTTTTTTTTGTCAATGTGAAAGACAATAATCTCTCTAGAAATTGGATAATAAATATTTATAGATTATTTTTAAAGGGGTGATGAATTATTCATTTCATAAAATCCCTTCTAATTTTATAGTTTATGATAGAGCTATAGGATATCCTTTAAACACTTGCCTTGAATACTACAATTCAGAATCCCAGAGAAGTGAGAACTCCCATGATGTAGGAATTGTGGTTATAAACTTAGAATCATAAAATCATAGCTCTTACCTTTTTTATCTAGAACTCTTAGGTCATATTTGTCAGTAGTAAATGAGTAATTTACCTTTATGATATGAATGGATGATTTAATTTCTCCTTTCTGTTAGAATGAAGGCCATAATGGTAATAAAGAGGTAACAACACTTAGTTGAGAGAAAGTCAGCCTCAGAGTTAGAAATACCAGAGTTAAAGTCCCTCCCCAGACTTACAAATCTGATATATGGCAATTGACTTTTCATTCTGAGACTAAGCTTTGGAGCTGATCTGCAAGTATAACGAGAATCCTCACCTGGATCCCCCTATACCAATGATACCAAACTCAAGTAAGGGCCATGTATATCCATGTATATCCATACATAAGGATCCTTTTGGGAACATATATCAATATTATCTATATTATATTGTATTTTTGTAATTTTTATAAAATATTTCCCAATTATATTTTAATCTGATTCTGGCTGGTATTGTGAATTGCTTGCACATGTGGGTGATGCGTTTGATACTTCTTCCCTATACCAATGAAATCATATTTCCAAAGTTTAATATTTATCATCTTCCTATTTTTATTGTTTGAATATTCACAATTCATAAACACATCAAATATTTTAAAAGAATAAGATCTAATTCAAATTTATTCATATCATATATACTAGAGGTGACTCTGTGACACCATAGTGCACAAGGCACTGGGCTTGGCATCAGGAAGTCCTGAGTTCAAATTCAAACTTACTTGAGTAAATGACCTCATTTAAATAACCTCATTTAGTCTATTGTCTCAATATTCTCATTAATTAAATAAAGATAATAATAGCAGCTACTTCCCCAGAGTTATTGTGAGGATCAAATGACATAATAATTGTAAAGGTACTTATCACAATTCCTAGCACATATTAGGTATTATATAAATTTTAGCTACTTATTATCATTGATATGATCATTATTATATCAGTTTCAGATACTATATTTAAGCTTCTCATTGATTAGTATACTGCCTTAGTTTTTCTTGAATTTCTCTTAAATAGATTGCCATCATTCATCACTTTAGATTCTCTCAAGTGCTCTGGGATATACTAATCAATGTCTGGATTCTTTTACTCTTCCCAAATGATTCACAACTTATCTTCAAAAGCAGAATTCTACCTTTAGTCTCTTGCACAGCCACCTTCCTATATCAGTAATATGTGTCATCAGTGTCCTAAACTTACCTATAAAGAGAATACAGAAGTGTATTTCTGCCCAGAAAGTTCTTCTAGCAAGACATTTGTCATTTTCTATCACTAGAGTATGAGTCCTACACATTCAAACCCCATGAAGAGAGAGCTCTGTTTATCTCTCCGTGTTATATCAGTCTGTAGTCATCTCTGGTGAGAAACTGAGCTCTCTGTCTGTTCATTGGAGGGAAGTGCAGGCTGCTGTTTTCATTCCAGCAAATCTGGGGCCAAATTCCTTGTGTCTTTAATTTGTCATTGTCATTTTGGCTAAGAATTCTGTCTTCCATCACAGTGTTAGTTAATATAAGGAAGGGACTCCCAGAGGCAGAAAAACTGAGGTTGGTAATAACAAGATCAGTAACAATTTAACACGCTTACCATTGTAGCTGTTGTACCACAGAGGGAGGAGGGAGTATTTTTGGCACCAGATGAAACATGGTAGTGAATAGTGAGATAGTTTCTTTTCATTCTAATACTGCTCAGATATCCTTGTGAAGTCTCTTAAAATAATGAAGCTTGCTTTCCTTTTGAGTTGAGCCATAGATGGTACAAATAGCTCTAGTATTATGAGAATTGGGTGCCAATGTTAAGACATTAAAAGTTTATCTTATTAATGCTTACAAGTTCAAGAAAACTATTTTATAAATGGAGTATAAAGAGGTAGTGATTATATGAATGAGTTTTTGGAAGCTATATTGTATGCATGATATTACAAAACTAGAAAGTAACAGAGCTGGTTGTTTTGCTAGTGGTCTTCTAATCTTTCATTTTCCCCTTTAGGATATATGTAAAGCATTGTGGTGCCATAGAATTGGAAGAAAATGTGAGACAAAATTTATGCCAGCTGCAGAAGGCACTATTTGTGGTCATGACATGGTAAGAATAATTAATTGCCAAATAGTATTGAGTCATGATATATATGGGTTTTGTTCCACTGTCCTTACTTCTCCAAAATTACATTAGGATGTAGATGATTTTCTTCTCTTCCTTTTTACTCTACATATATCTTATGCCTTTCTGTCAATCCCATCTCTGCTCCCATTACAAACACCCAGAAGTAGTGTGTAAATCTTTTCAGTCTTGTATTGAAACTATCATACAACCATGGATTCAGAACTGGAGGGGATCCAAGAAGACATTCAGTTCAAATCCATGATTTTACAGACAAGGAAACTTAGGTCTTCCTGACTCCAAGTCCAACACTCTAATCACTAACCTTTAAGGTATCTTGCTATCACTCACTAATATTTTACTTCCACATCCATGAATTCTGGAAGTCCTCTATCTGCCCATATCACTTCATCTTTCCCTCTACTTTTCAACATCTAACCATTTTTCTTTGTTAAGTGATAGTAACCTTCAGTCTCTCAGTTTGTTCCCAAGATATCACCCTTGCACTTATTTTACTTTTTCTTCTGAGATCAGTGTTCTTATCCATTGTGCCCATCTAGCTGTTGCAAACCCCAATTTTGGATTACACCTTCTGCCACTTTCTCCCCTATTTCTATGTTACTGAACAGTGGCAAAGAAAATCACCATATCATGTTGATGGGTTCACTACAAATTTACATTATATAATCTCAGTTGTGCTTTCACAGCAGCAAGATAATTCTTTTACTTTCTTGATCCCATTCGCTCACTTGCCAAAGTAGCTATTCCAAGCCTTTCAGTCTTTCTCAAGTCTCCCATAATATTTCCTCTCCTTCTCTTTCAGGTAAGTATTTGCCCAAACTTAACAGAAAAAAAGGAATAAAGAAAAAAGAGGAAAAAATGGAGCCATTTACCATATAGTCCATCTTCTTTTCTCTGTCATCTCATAAAACTTAGACATCTTCCTTCACTATCTCCACTTTCACTCTTTTTATACATAAAGGAGTGACTTTGTCTTTTCCAAGAATATCTTCTACATGTATCTGTTCTTAAGATCTCTATCTCTCTGTCTCTGTTTCTTTTGTGTTCTCTGTGTCTCTGTTTCTGTGTGTCTTTCTGTCTCTGTCTCTCTCATTTTTTTCTGGCTCCTTCCTCATTGTCTACAAGCAAGCTCATAATCCCCACCTACCCCTGCTAGCTATCATCTTGCATTTCTTTTCTCTTTCCCAGCTAAAGATGGAAAAAAGTCTACAATCAGGGCATCACTTGTTCTTTCATCTCTAGGCCTTCTGCAAGCTGCCTGCTGTCCTTTTTGTTAAACTGAAGCTAGAACCTCTAAAGTCACCATAGATCCCTTAATCACCAAATACAATGACCCTTTCTGATTTCTCATCCTTTTAAACTTTCCTTTAGCCTTTAACACTGTGAGTCTCCCTGGATGTGCTCTTCTGGATATGCTCTCTTTTCTAAGGTTTCCTGGTTGCTCTCTCTTGGGTATCTCCTTTTTAATCTCCTTTTTTTGGTACTTCTTATAAATCATACCCATTAATCATGGGTTTCATGGACCCTTTTTTCTTATTCCTCTGTATTGTTTTTCACTCTGAACTCATCAACTTCCATGAATTCAATTTTTATCTCTATACACATTATTCACATATCTATGTGGCCAGCCTTAATCTCTCCTGACCTAGTCTTTCAGCACTAATTTGAACTAGATTTCTCATAGACACTGAACCTAAATGTGTCCAAAGTAGATCTCATTATCTTTCCTCCTGAAATACTTCACTCTTCCAAGATTTCCTATTATTGCCAGTGATACACTCGGCCTCCCAATTAGTCATGCTCACAATGTGGGTATCATTTCCACCTTCTCTCACACTCATTTCATATATCTAATATTTGTCACATCTAGACTATTGTATTAACCTCCCTGATCCAATCATAAGTTGTCTTATGCTGTCAGTTATTCCCCTAAAGTATAGGTTTGACCATGTGGCAACCCCCTCATTAAATGCTAGTAATTCCTATTATCTTCAGAATAAAATATAAAGTTCTGCCCCTCACTTAAAGACCTTTTCAATCTTTCCTTCATTCTATCTTTTAGTCTTCTTACATTTTCTTTCTCTTGACATACTCTACGGTCTAGTGACACTGATAAAATTTATATGGCTAACACATGACTTTTTATCTCCTAATTTCATGCCCACCCCTCACATGTGTAATGGTTTCTCATACAGTATTGGTTTCTTTCAAGATTCAACTTAGACCAAACCTTCTGTATAAATGGAACAGGGGCATGTTCCATTTATCTGAATGTACTTGTATATACACATATACTGAGGATATATGTATATGTGTGTGTATGTATATGCATATTTATATGTATGTTTTCTCTCCATTTAGAATATCCAAAGCCCCTTGAGGGCAGGGATGATTCTTTTGTCTTTGTATCCTCAGTACTTAACATCATGACTAGAACACAGTAAAGGCTTATTAAGTTCTTGTTGACTGATTGATTTTAATTATCTTAATTAATAAATGATAAATGGAATTTATCATTTCAAGATAGAGTTTGCAATCAATGAATCAATGTGAATTGAGTATGTTCTGCTGAATATTTATCAGGCAGCCAATGAAAATTCTACTTTTGTAAGTTTAAAAAGAAAAAGAAAATATTAAAGTTCTGACTTTGTCATGAGAGAATAGTTGCATTCAATAGTACTCAATCTCTAGAGCATAAAGATTGAAAGCTAATCCTGTCACTTCACTGCATATAGATGGATAAGCAGCAAAAAGCAAAAGAACTTGAGAGAAAATTCTCGAGCTAGATGATAAAATGAATTTCTATATGATACATAGATGAAGTAGTCATATTATAAAATATTACTCTTGCTATTGAGTCCTAAAAACCGAACTCTGACCATCACAAAAGAATACATTCTTGCCCCTCTTTTAAATATATTTTCATTTCAAAACGAGACTATCCATGAAGGCTACCCAACCCAAAACACTGAAGTAAAGCTAGTAGCCCTTTGTGAGTTTCTTTGGTTACATTTTTTTTTTGAGTGATGTTAGCTTTAAATTTGAAAAAAAAAAATAAGTATTTGAACTATTAGATTCAAGCTCCCAAGCATGTAACTATCACATCCTGTGCAAGGTTACTGAAGACAGATATGAACATCAAAGATATATGCTTTTAGGTTTCATGATTACAATGATGATTGACAGGCAGAAACGAAGAGAAGCACTCTCGTCCAAGAATAATATGTGAGAGTAATTAATCCCAAGTAGGTTAAGTTTAGTGTAAATTAACTGTCATCTACTTTATGTTTGTTAACTCCTTTAACTCAACAGCTTATAGGACTGTATGTGTGAATACAATTCTTTCTTGTGAAGCTGACAGTCTTAAATGATTTAATCCAAAATGAAAATAACAAATTGAATACATGTCACTTGTGGTTTCTTTTGAATACCAACTCTATATGACTGATACTTGGAAAATTCTAATGGAAGGAGAAAGTGAATAACTTGCCTTTGTTTTTAGCTGGATAGTATTCCTGCCCTTACTAAATGACTAGGTTTTATTTTTCAAAGTATAATTTTACAGAAAGGTGAGCACTTCTTGGGTGGCTCACAGACTTTCCCTTTGAGCTCACGAATCATTATTCATCTCAGGCTTGTAGTTGTAGTGCTTTGTTGTTGTTGTTGTTTTTCCTTCAATTGGTAATTTTACTGCTCCAATCATCTGCCTATAGTTAAAGTATAATTATAATAGTGATCCCAAGGGCAACACAGATACTCAGTGAAATTACATTGATCTTTGGGGCACAGAATAAGACTAATTTCTTGATATTATAGGAACTTTTAATTCCTGGGAGTAATGCACATTCTGAAGTATATCTCAAGTATTAATTTCCTCTATATCATCTGTACACCTAGAACCATTTGATCTGGATTTATATTTTAAGCAATCAGGGAGAAAAAAAATCTGTATTTCAACAAAATATTGCAACTGAATAACTTTGGGCAGTGGGGTAAAGATAATTTAATGAATCAGTGTATCAAAAAATGTGTGGAATATTCGATAAATAAATATTGAGGACTGATTTATAATTTAACCTGCAATTCTTCAGAAATGAAGGATTATAATTACCTTCATGTTCATTCATTCAAGAAATATTTATGCCTGCTATGTACATAATATCATGGTAGATACTAAGAATAAATGCTTTGGTCACCCTTGTTGATAATAGGATGTAAATATTTAGTGCTTCAAATGATCTCTTTTAGTCTCATGTTGATATTCTGTTTATTAGTTATAGAAATGACTCCAGGTTCTTAAAGTTGTATCAGTGAAATGCAATCTTGAGAAAAACCTTGTATGCCCAAAAGACTTTTTTAAACTCTTATTAACTGACTGAGCCTGTTGTCTAGCTAAGTATAGAGATGCTTACCACATGTGGGTTGGTCACTAAATGACAAATTCTTTGGTCATGGCAACCTATTAAATGGTAATATGAGGAAATAAGTCAGAGCCTGAACTAGTAATTTTTATATCATAAAAATTGAGAAGCAAAATAGCTCATTTTGGATCTAAGTGGGAAGCAAAGATCTTCCAAAAGAGCTACAATATAGTCTGGCCCTCAAAAAATGGGTAGAATTTATATAAATCCAAAACTGAAGAAGGAAAAAAGTATACATTTCTAAGATAAGAAAAGCCACAGATCAGGAATACAAATGAAGGATGGTTTGGATGATTGGTTCAGCTTCAATTGAAAAAGGGAGTACATATAGAGAAATAAAAACAGATAAGGTCTTGAAAGAAAGGTTAAGGAATCTGTGCTTTTAAGCTGTAATTAATAAAGAACTAAATTTTTCTGAAAATGGAATGACCAAGTTGAGTTTTAAGGAAATGTATCTAACAAAGTGATCAGGATAGATTTGAGTCAAGATAAGATGGGGAAGGCTTAACATTTCAATTAGAGTGAGAATGGAAAGGATATTAAGAAGGAAGAATAGATAGGCTATTAGGGCTAATGTAGAAGCTTAAAGAAGTACTGGGTGATGATAAAAAAATAAGCTTTAAGTTTTGAACCTGATCAGGAAAATTTGAAAAAAACCCAGCATATTTGGGATAAGAAGAGGGAGAACAATAGCAGGGATTCAATTAGAGAAGTAAAGCTGCTCTAGAACCACAGAAGGAACTCAGAGAAGAGGTTGAAACCAGTGTTAAAGTTTGAAGAGTTCATAGAGGAGGGAGCTAAAGCCATGTTAAATATCTCATAGGAGGAAATTGCAGAAAGAAAGGAGAAAAGTCAAGTATGGTGGTACCTGGCTATAATTACTGGCATTGGGGAGGCTGAGGCTAATGGATCTTTGCGTTCAGGAGTTTTAAAACTGTAGTCTGGTAGATTGAACAGGTGTTCACAATCAGTTCAAAATTAATTGGTCAACTGCTGGTAGTTGAGATTGGGATGGAGACCTACCAAGAGAAAGGGATAGGAGGAGAATAAGAGAGCAGAGGGAGAGGGAGGACAGGGAACAGCCAGGAAGTCAGAAGAAACAGAATAGTGTGATGTCTTGGAATTGAAGGAAATTTTAATTTTTAAGAAGGCATACATCACAGAGAAGGCTTTCCTAAATCAAAGTTCTCTTGTTTTACACAATCTCTGCCAAGCTTTATTTGAAATATTTCAGTCACTTTAATTAAGGTTCACTTCTGGCTTTTGAAAAAAGAATGAGAAAGACTTTGCTCACAATAATGAGATGCCTTAAAATCAAAGTTATTTCTGTTTTTTCAAGTATTTTGGATTATATTTTCCTTAGAAAGAAATTGCTTTCTTTTTAAATATGAATTAGGAGAAGCAGCTACCTTAGGGATAGCAAGACCATGCCAGGTGTAAGGCAAGACTATGGAGTATCCCCTTCCCTTTTTGACACCTTGCCAGACCTCAGACAAACTGATAAGAGATATTAATATTGCCAGAAAAAGTCAAAAGTTTCCTAGGCACCAGTGAAGTAAATTTTAAATCCTAAAGATCACCTATAAATAACAGAAATAAAAAAATTACATATATCTTACTGGGACTTGAGATTATCATTCAATTCTTTTACAAAAATAACATTGATAATATCTCAAGTGGTGTTTGGGGACAAATGAAATTCTATCTGAATTGTTTTATCTTCTGGAAAAACTGCGTGACCTTGGACATGCCAAGAGCTAATAACTTGGAGGCACAGAGACCAGGTGTTTTAAAATGAAAGCATAAAGCAGTGGCCTATAATTACAAGGTGGTGAACCATATGGTTAGAATTTTCCACTTGAGATTGAGCTTTTACCTAAAACAAGATATAAAAAAGCCTTGTAATTCCCCTACCTAAATTTACAATAGAGGTTACAGTTCACTGTATTGAAAGTTGAGAAAGCAGGTGCTGTGGTTTAGTGTGTGTGTTTCTCTGTTTCACCCCTTGAGAAGAATAAATGGATTCAATCCAAGTTATATCGGTGCTGCTAAGCTATCTGAAAAGCAATTTTCTAATATATATTTTACACCTATTTTCTTGTAGTATTGAACCAGAATTTGTAAAAAGCTGATAGCTTTAAAACAATGACTATTTGCTAATATTTTTATAGTGCTCCTACACCTGACACTGTGCTCAGTGTTTTAGCATTATTATATAGTTCAAATTAACCCTGGGAGCTAGGTACTATTTTCAAATTTTCAAATGAGGAAAATGAGACCAACAGATGTTGTTACTTACCCAGGGCCATTCAGCCAGTCAGATTTTAACTTAGGCCTTTCTGACTACAAGCTTGGTGCTTTTTAAACTCTGATCATTTAAAAGTTCTTTGCTATAAACTCCTTGGGAGTAGAGGTCTCTATATTATGTGTTATGCTAACTATAGTAACTACTACTAGGCTGATGATTAAAGGCACTTAAATAGATGTTTCTAGTAATAATACAAGGGGAAAATACCATGCTGAAGTCTTTAATTTTGCAGTGGTGCCGTGGTGGTCAATGTGTGAAATATGGTGATGAAGGTCCAAAACCAACCCATGGACACTGGTCAGATTGGTCTAGTTGGTCTCCTTGTTCTAGGACATGTGGAGGAGGAATATCTCACAGAGATCGTCACTGTACTAATCCAAGGTAAATAATTTTTTTATTCTTCCTTCAAAATTTGAAATGTTTGCTGTTTCTGATTTTAAAATATTTGAATATTCTCTTATCTCAGAGACATAGTTGAGTTCTTGCCAGAAGAATGAAGTAACTAATTTTTCCTAATGTGTGTTTTGTTCATTAGCACACAATTCCTTATTGTGGATCATAGTTGATTAAAAAATATTTATGAAATATTGACTGTACATTAAATAAAAAATGACCCACTCACTCAGAATAAATACCTATTGATTGGACCAAAAAATCCAAATGTTACATCTGGTCAGTGCTCAGTTCTATGAGATTGCAATGAATATTTTGCAAGTCAGTAACATTCAGATAAAAATTATATTAATATTTGCCTAGAATCATAGCAGTATATAAACCAGAATGCTGCCAATAAACCATAAATGGTTGACTAATTTTCTCCAAAAGTTCTAATTTGCAAGGCATATAGTTAATTCCAATGTTTTGTTTTTTTTTTTAATTTAGTTTAGTTAGGGATTTTTTCAAAGAGGAAATGCAAAAAGGAATGATGAGATATCTTCTTTGTGCTGATATGCCAACTGCTCTCATGCAGTCTTTTACACTTTTTAAATTAATAAAATACAGGTTTCAAAAAATACTCCCTTCCCTCCTAATTATGCCTATATGGGATTATAGAGAGGAACACAGAAATAAAATTAATACATAACAATCAAATTAGCTCTTTTCTATGATTAAAATGTGCAGGCTTATGAAGACTTTAATTTTGTGTGAGGATGGGGGGAAGGGAGTATATTTACTAATCTAATCTGTATTCTAAGAAATAACTTCATTGTTTCACATCCTTTTCTTTAGTACTAAAGTTTAATAAATAACCCTCAGGAAAAATATTATTTATAATTACACTAATACTTGGTGATCATTATAAACAGACTCACTACTTATGCTTTACTCTGGGTTCATGTTTACAATATTTCCAAATTCTATGAACAAAGAAAGAAATAATGTTTTATCTGGTTTTTAAACCAGAATTATTCTTATTTTTAAGGCCTCAAATCAATTATTGCCTTTCTTTTTCAGTTCCTTGTACAAGCAAGAAATCAGTAGATAGAAGGCTAGCCTTGGAAGTGGGAAGATTTGGGCTGAAATCCTATGCCTGACATGAATTAGATTTATAACCAAGGGCAAGTCATTTCATATATTAGTCCCCAGTCAACTGTATAATTGGCAATGCAGCAAATAAGTAGATACATATGCAAGGGCAGGGAGGAGAAAGAAAAGGAAATTGCAACCTTGAAATATTCTCAAATCAAAAATTATAAGCCTTGCTATGTATTGCTCTACACACATATGCATCCCTCATCCTCACACAAAAAATACCTCTCACAGAAAAGGTGCTTGGTGTCAAACAACTATTATTTGTATAAAACCTTTATTTCACTTTCAAAAATAAAGACTTTAGTCATTTCATCAGTTCTGACATTCCATTAGCCCTTTTCTTGAGGAATATAGTTACTGAAGCATATTTGTAATTATGGAAAAAAATGTACAAATCGATATTCAACCTATCAACATATTTTTAAAGGATTATTAAACATGTATTTCAGGCCATCACATGGAGGAAAATTTTGTGAGGGTTCTACCCGGACACTCAAACTTTGTAACAGTCAGAGCTGTCCCCAGAATAGCATTGACTTTAGGACCATCCAGTGTGCTGAGTACAACAGCAAGCAATTTCGAGGATGGTACTACAAGTGGAAGCCTTACACTCAAGTAGAAGGTAAATTTCAAAGCAAGCATTGATAGTAATTATATTCTATATCACCATCCTTTTATGTTTGAATATAACACTATCTATGACCCTGCTATTGAGTAATAACTCAGAAAGACTCTTTGCTTTCCACCTGGTGTCAATGATAGCAGTCTCAGTGTGGATCATTTCATTTTGCTCAACTCCAAAACCATCCACTATATTCCTAACCTCATCCTGCAAAAGAAGTCCTGAATGGAAGATTGTATGTAGGTAAAGGAAACATTCTTCATGACTAGTGGGAAAACAGTTCCTGGAGCTGTCCAAATCAATGATGGGCATATTACCCATGTTGATGATAGAAGGATAAGCTTTTGTCTGAAGGACCAAAGATATTGTTATAATTATTCTTGTACTTCTGGTCAAGAACAATTTAGGCAAATTAGCAGAGTGAAATGTTACTATGCAGATATTTTCTTTAATCTGATTTTTAAAATACTATGATGTAGTGTTTGGAGTTTCTCAATGTGTAGATATAAGTCAAGTTGCCTATTTTTAGCTTTTACAGGAATGAGCCTATAGAAACAAATAGGAGTGTGTGTTCATGAAGGACTAGTACCTCTAGTGTGAAAGCTGCCATATCCTTTGCAGGGCTGCTTTCCATCTTTGGTATCCATCTGACCCACCAATCTCTCTTGTGACTCCAAGAAGCTGTAGCAGCACAACCACCACACTCTAGTAAGCCATTTTGCTAGACAGGCTACACCAGGTTGAGGGTAACCAAAGTTTTTTAAACCTTATGGTTAGTTAGGGATTATCTAACCCAAGGAAGCAAATTAGACTTCCCCTGATAGAATGGGTGAATAAGAACAATTTCATCTAATGGCCATGGACGCAGGTGAAACAGGTATTGTGGAGTTCTTAGAGCTTGGTTAGACATGGAAGACACCTGGGTCATCCACTGCGTCTTGAGTCATCACCAGGTATCTTAAAGGAGAGAGTGAGGCTGATGACTTCCTGCAACTCTACCTCACTTAAATTCAATTTACATATGAATCAAAAGATATCACTTCTGGGGGCAGTTAGGTTGCACAGTGGATAGAGTACCAGTCCTGAAGTCAGGAGGACCTGAGTTCAAATCTGTCCTCAGACACTTAAACACTTCCTAGCTGTGTGACCCTGAGCAAGTCACTTAACCCCAATTGCCTCAGGGGAAAAAAAAAGACATCACTCCTGCCATTATTATGAAATAATAAAACAAAATTAGCAGCAGGCATGCAGGAATTTCATTGAAGAAGAAATTCCAAAGTATATATGATCTGAAACCTATTACATAGAAAAAAGGTATTATTGTGACAAGGACACAAATAACAAGCAATACTTAGCAGCTATTTATTTAATGTTTGTTCAATTGAATGGAATTAAATTGGTCCTGCAAAACCAGTTATTTATTTTTATTTGAACAGTTTATGGAATTTTCCATACAGTTCAAGTTTCTAATTAGAACAAGTATTCAAAGAAAAATTGAAACAAAGAAATTCTCTAAATCATCCTTTTTTTTGTCTTCAAACCAAAATTATGTGGTGATTGTGTAACAACTGGAGAAATGGTAGAAAAAATTCTGGCCTGGAGCACGATGAGGTAGGAGGCTTGGCTTTTAGCCTGAGCTTGGCCATTAACTGCTTGTGTGATCTTGAGCAGGTCACTTAACCTTTCTAGGAGTGACTGAAATTCTTCATTTGAAAAGTAAAAGGATTAAGCCAGATGAACTTTGAGCCCCTATCTAACTCAAAAGTGCTATAATTCTATGATAATCAACTCTGTTTTTTTTTAAATCCTTTCCCCATAGTAACATAGTCTGTCTTTAATATTCACACAAATCCTAGTATATTCCAACTCTTACATTTGCAAGGAACGTACATGGATCTTAATACTGAATCCTGTGGGAATTTTTTAGACAGCATTGAGTAATGGCCAAATGTTCTCTTATATTTACTGAGGACAGTACAAGAGGAAATAGATTTATAATAGAACTGATTTTGACTATGCAAGTTGTTAAAATATTGAAATGTATTCACCCAAGAAAGTTGTAGACTTTCCTTGCAAGTCTTTAAAATGTGATAGTACTCATGTTCTCCATATGCCAGTATATTTTCCCTTCTCAAATCCAAGTCTGTATAAAATACTATACTCTGGAGTTTTCATCCGCATATTTTTCCTTTTATCAGTATAAAAGCACCTTCTATCTAATTTTGTGCACGGATTATGAAAAAGCTCCATGGTTTTTTCAAGTGATATTTCATTTTTCATTTTTGAATGAATATTCCTAATTTTTGGCAGAGATTCTTATAGGGAGATAAAAGTGAATACTAGTAAGTAAAGAGAATGTCACAACATTTTACTTAGTCTAATGAAGTTGTAAGGAAAAGGAAAATATTGTGAATTTTGGTTACTTGAAGACATTTTTATAATGAATTACTAGGGTTATTTCCTAGAAATTGTGGACATTTTCTCAATTTAAGAAATTACCTCCAGCTCAAATTTCAGAGAAATAATTATAGGTAAAGTAAAGTGTCTTTCTTGTTTGTATTTTTCTCTTCTTTTTTTTTAAGATCAGGACTTATGCAAACTCTACTGTATCGCAGAAGGATTTGATTTCTTCTTTTCTTTGTCAAATAAAGTCAAAGATGGAACACCATGTTCAGAGGACACCCGTAATGTGTGTATAGATGGGATATGTGAGGTAATAATAATGAAAAGGTATTCTACTCTTGACTTAGTGACTCTTTCACAATGCCATTTCAAATACTAGAACTGCAAGCAATAACACTCAGTTGTTAACTTCTAAGTACTAGTTTTAAATGTAGGAGAGGGAGGTCAAAAGTATTAGGTTACTCTCCCAGATCTATCATCAAATACTATTGTGTCATTGGGTAATTGCACAGAAAATCTCAGTCTTTGTTTTGGTCTTAGAAAACTGGGAAAGTTGGGGCTAAATAATCTATTGTCTTCCAGATCTAAAATTTCATAATTTATAGATGTTTTCTGTTTTCTCATTTCAAATTGATTAGGTATATGTTATTCCTTTTAGATCTATTAAATTATTTCATGACATTTTTCTTGTCTTTGATTATATGGTAAATTGCAAAGAAACATGGTATGAAGGATAGTAAAAGATTTGTGAAAAAAAGGAACTTTTCAGAAAATGATACATTTCACCACATTGATGAGAATTATTTTCATGTAGAATCTAATATTTCTCTATATACCGTTATATAAAATAGTACTATTATCATATGTGAAATAAATTCTAGCCAATGTTCTAGTTGATATTCCATGGGCCTAATCTTCTTCCCATGTCCCTGCAACAATGCATAATTATAAGAATTGACTTAGGATTTCAGATAATGTTTATATGTGGCAAATTTTATAGTGATAATGTGGATCTTAAAATTTTAGGTTTTGAATATTCATTTATCTGGATATAAGTTGTCACTTCTGTGTACCATCCATTTAATATATGCTTTTTTAATCATTTGATTATACAATATAATTTTATTAATATTTTATACAAGAAAGAGTTTGTTTTCATGATTTTTATGAACTCCTTGAGAGCAGGAACTATTTTTTCTTTTCTTATTATTTTGTTTTGTTTTATTCCTTTATTATCTAGCGTAGTATCTATGCTTAATAAATGTTTATTGACTTAAATTGAATATAATTGAACTTCTATTCAACTTCTATGAGGCAGCATAATATAGCATGACTAGCATGATATACTGGGATTCAAGATAGACCTGGCTTCATATCTTACTCTTGATACTTACTAGCTGTGTGACCATGGGCAGGCCATCTTATTCTTCAAAGCCTTGTTAATAAAACGGAAAGATAATAATAATACACCTAGTATCTAGGAAGTTTTTTTTTGTTGTTGTTGTTGTTGTTGTTTTAAAGATGGAATGAAACAATGTTTAAGGTACTTTATAACATTAAAACACCATATAAATGGCAATTCTTCTGCATTTTGCAAATAATACATGATCTCATGTTTTCCAGACAGTTGGTTGTGATCATGTCCTTGGTTCTAGTGCCACTGAAGACTCTTGTGGGGTGTGCAAAGGAAATAATTCGAGTTGCAGACTTTATAAAGGTCATTATGCTAAACACCACTACACAAACCGTGAGTATTTTATAGCTGCTCCCTAGGTTTTCTGGGAGTTTTAAGTTAGAACTACATTGGGGGATGGACTTGAAATGAATGTGAAAGCAGGAGGGGGTCTCAAGTTTCAACAAGATTGTATATATTTTTTTCATTTCCTGCTTTAGATAATGGCTCTCAAATTTTTATTTTGATTTAAAAAAAAAAAAGACTGGTTGCTAGGCTATTTGAATAAATGTGGCTTGTAGGAATAGTCAAAATTATAACAGCTGTGCTCCAATTTTTTAAAAAGTGATTCATAGTTCTAAAGTAAATGATAGCCAAAACAGATATTCATTCTGATTTTAATGTGGATAGGTCTCTATGCTCAGGTCTGAGCTGCAAAGAACAAAAATACTTCGGTCTTTGTCCTAGCAGTTTTATATAAAACACTATATGTTTCTATTTCTTTTCATCTAGAGTACTATCAGATAGTCACTATTCCTGCTGGTGCCCGGAGTATTAATATATATGAAATGAATATATCTACCTCCTATATTGCTGTGCGTAATACCCTCAAAAGATATTATCTGAATGGTTACTGGACAGTGGACTGGCCTGGCCGATACAAGTTTTCTGGTACTGTCTTTGATTACAGACGGTCATACAATCAACCAGAGACTTTAACCTCCCCTGGACCAACCAATGAAACCTTAATTGTAGAGGTAATATCTTGTGTTATGACTTGGATATATAGAACTAGAGGGTATGAAGGGTAGATGGAAACAATGCATTTCTTGGATAAATTACTCTCTTTTTTATTTGATATCATATCTACTGACACACACTCACACACACACACACATATATATATATATATAATTATATAACTATATATATAACTATACACATATACATATGTGTATACATATGTATTTATACATATATGATTATATACATATATTACATTGTATATAACTATACATATATACATATATGTATACATATATAATTATATAATAATTATATACATATATAATATATGTGTGAGTGTGTGTTTATATATACATATAATATATGTAATTATACATATATACATGTATACATAAATAATCTACATATGTATACATATATACATATATAATTATATGATAATTATATATATATATATAATATATGTGTGAGTGTGTGTGTGTATGTGTGTATGCTTAATATACTTACTGGGCAGATTTCACAGGAAAACATAATTTGTCATACAGTTGTTCTGAAATGTGCTCCTCTGTTGAACTAGTTAAAATTTGATATAGCACAACCCTGTGTGTGGCCAAAGAATTTTACAATCACACAGAAACCATTTTAAGTAGAATTGATAACAACTAAAAAAAAAAAAGTCTAAATCCAATAAAACCAATGTGTAGTTCTATATTGGCAAATTTTTTGTGGTTTGTAATCATGTTTGTGGCAAATCTGATTTTCTGTCCAATGTTGTCTTCCTCTGGAGGGACAGGATTTGGAAGAGAGAGGGCAGTAGCTACTCTCTGTTTTTCTATTTCTTCATTTTCTTTTCTTTACTTCTATCAATATAGAATAAAGACAAAATAGCTATATAGAATGCCTCTACCACAAAGTGCAGTCTTTGTGTTTTTTTTTCTAATTAGTGTTTTCATTCTGACAAATTATAAAATTTTTTCTGCTTTGCTTTGCTTTAAATAGATTTTGTTCCTGATTTCTAGTTATGGCTTATTTCAGAACTACTTGTAAAAAAATTCCCTTTAACATACAAAAACTTAGGCAAAGGAACCACATCACTTTCCACACAACACATTTTCTGTGGAAATTTAAATAAGATTTTTCTATAGATGTTAAATGAATTCAGTTCAATGCTCCCAGTCAAAATAAAAATTAAAAAACAGAAAATATGAGTCAGTTATGGGCAACTTGATTATTTACAAATATCTGAAATTTGCCAAAAATTAATCTCATTTTTATTGGAAATTGTGAAAGTAAATGATTATAAATAGGTCCATAAAAATTCATTTTTGTACTTGAATAGTAGTTGAATATATCAACAACAAATTTGAATTGTCATTCTCTTGCATCAGTGATATCTAGAATAAACTATTTTGTAGGTATATTGTTTGAATTGGATATAGAATCTTTTGTGATATTGTAACACAAAGGAAGAAGCTCTAAAAAGTACCAACTTGGAAAGGCTATGAATATATTTAAATATTATTTTGGCTATGGCAATCAAATGGAATAGAATATAAAAGCAGCTATTAAGCACTTGTTTGGTCATTTTCAGTCATGTCTACTTCATCTTGATCCCATTTGGGGTTTTCTTGACAAAGATACTGAAATAGCTTGCCATTTCCTTCTGCAGCTCATTTTCTAAACAAAGAAACTGAGGCAAATAGAATCACCCAGTTAGTAAGTGTCTGAGGCCAGATATGAACTCAAGAAGATGTCTTCTTGACTCCAGGCCCTGTACTCTATCCATTGTGCCACTTAGTTGCCCCTTTTTAAACATTATTATATTCCAAATACATTGTTAAGGACAAGTCTACAAATAGAAAATTAAGAGAGTCTCCACTTTCAAGAAATTCAGTTTCTAAATAGGGCAGAGAACATATATAGAACGGTTCAGTTATGGAAGAGATTAAAAGACCTAGTGGTCCTTAAAGTGTAGCATTAAGGCAAATGACAAAATTCCATAGTTAGAGTCCTACTAGAGTACTTAATTAGACCAGTGGTCTCTAGAAAATCATGATAGGGCAGAAAGTAAGGCTGAGTAGCCCAAGTATGCCAATCTAATTGTTTGGCAAGATTAGATATAATGATATCAATTTGCTCTATACAACTCAGATCATCTAAATGATCCTTATCAAATATAATTATAGTCCCTGAAATAAATGTAGAATCTGCTTTCAAATTGGGGATAGTGAACTAGTTGAAAAAATAGTTGAAAATACAGTAGGGATTGCTAGGAAGCACACAGCTGTTAAACAATGATTTATTAGTACTTTTTATTGTGACCTTTGTCCAGGAAAAAGTGAGTTGACACACTATTGAAATAACTGAACCTTACTTAAAAAAAAAAAAATAAAAAGTTGGAGAAGAGTGTATGGGTTAAATGTTTAATAATGAAGCTCTGTGGGAAAAAATAAAATGTACGCACACAAACTCTTAAGTTTAATCTACATTATTAGCATTTTCATAAGTCTTGACAATCAACAAAATAACAAATCAAGACTACTTTTAAGGAGTAAATGTTCACAGTGAAAAAATTAACAATTGACTCTCCCAGGAAAGCCAATTATTATCGGCTCTAAGATATTTCTGGCTGAAAACATGAAAAAATTGTGAAAAATGGTCATGAAATCATATATATGCATATGTACATATTTATTCACATACATAGATACATGGCTAAAGATGTAGATGACATGTTTATCAAATTTACATGTGACAAAAATTGGGAGGAAAAGTTAACACATTCAACAACTGGTCCAAGATCCAAAAAAGTTCTAAACAAGCAAAAAAATTAGACTCAGGCTTATAAAATTAAATTTAATAGAGATAAATATAAAATTTTAAACAAATATGACTGGAATGAAATTTCCCTGAAAATGATCTGGAAATATTAGAGAATAGCAATCTAAATATTCATCAACAGTATGGTACAATAACCAAAAACCAATTGAAATCTTAGATTTTGTTTAAAGAAGGATAGGACCCAAAATGAGGGGGATGACAGTTTTCACTGTATATTTCTCTGGTCATACCTCTCTAAGGTCATACCTCTCTAAGGTCATACCTTAAAGGCTAAGGAAATATGGGTAGAGACTACCTATATTATTTCATCCAATGAATCATATTTATTTCTGACACATTGAATATGAAGAACATCAAAATAATGCCATGTAAATATTGTTTAGGGTAATAAGACATATATAGCTTTGAGAAAACTAAAAAGAATATAATAACTTTCTTCTTACATTCATGAAAGAGGGATTAGAATTATTCTTTTTGTCCCTATGAAAAGAATTTGGCATTTTTGTCAAGAGGTTAATTTAAGACTGATATAATGAAAATTTTTTAATAATTAAAGCTAACCAAAAGCAAAGTGGCAAATGTTGATAACCTTTTTTTTTAAAAGTCACAAAAACATTGCAAAATAATAGATTTTTTTTTTGGTACTAGAAAGGAAAAGTAGGTGACCCACTTGTCAGGTATAGTGTAGAGGGAATGTTTATTTTAGGTACAGACTGATTACTTTTTCAAAAATAAGTTTCAATCATCTTGGGATTCTAAGTAATGGGCTTTCCCCCTTTCCTTATTCAACTTATTGCTCCAAATATGATTTTAAAAGTTATTGTATTAGTTGTATTCAGTACTTTTCATGAGCCACATTTTATTTTCTGTTAATCTTCCTAACTCTATTTTCACAGATTTATACTATTCATTTATGTTTGTCCTTGGTTATATTACCTTCCTCTTACCTTTCTTTTCATTCTTTTAAACTCAAAGTTGAGTTTATTTTTTGCCTATTTTTTCTCTCATTAGGATAATTTGTGGGGTATTTTTACACTGAATTGAAATATTCAAAACTTTCCCATTCCTCTTGACCTATAGTCTCTTCTGAAGTATATGTCTTTGGCATCAATCTAGCCCACATCTGGACTTTTTAAAATCTGCTTGAAATCATACTCAAATGTTTCCTTCCTTTACATGAACTAATTCCCTGATACATAGTCATGCTGCCATTTTCACATAATCAACCAGCTTTTCTTTCTTAGTACATTGAGAATATCATTTTCCCCTTTTTGCTTTCTCTCTTCTGAGAGATGAAATTGTCAACAAGGTAATTCAAGAATTAATCAGATGTTTTGCCTTGATAGAGTGAGACTTGAAACAGATGTCCAGATAGCCTGAGAAGTCCCCACTTACTCCTTTTTCTTACCTCTGTATTCGTTGATACTCTATATTTGGAAAGCCTTAACCTGGCCAGGCAATCTATAGTATGTTCCAAAGGTTACATTAATTTTGTTTCCTTCTTCTTTTACCTTCACCTCAATGCATTAATCTTCTATACATAAACTCTCAAAAATCATCAACTATAAAGTTTAGATTTCTCTGAAGCTTTTACCTGCCTAGCATTTAGGGTTGTTTGTCTCTCTTTTGTTTTGTTTTGTTTTGTTTTGTTTGGTTTGGTTTTTGAATGGTATTTAATTTTCCAATACATGCAAAGATAGTTTTCAATATTCATCTTTGCAAAAATTTGTGTACCAAATTTTCCCCCTTCCTCCCCCATCCTCCTCAAGACAGCAAACAATCCATTATGGGTTAAACATGTGAAATTCTACTAAACGTATTTCCATATTTGTCATGCTGCACAAGAAAAAAATCAATTGATCTTTCATTCTACTAAATAATTTTCTTTTTTTCTAACAAGGTATAAATTCCCCCAATCTAGTATGAGAGATGAGCAAATAAGGATACAGGCAACATAAATATGTAAATGAAATGAGTTATTTCAAAAGTACATTGAGGAAATCAAGGAAGCAGGAATTATCCTGGCAGGATAGAGGATGGATAATGTGATAAAAGTAAAGTCTCTTGGAGGTAGTAGACCTTGAACAGCACTTTCAAGAAAGAAAAAAATGTGGCATATTAGGAAGGAAGATGGAGGTGGTCATATGAAACAGCATTCAAGTCATATGAAACATAATAGAAAGAGTTCCAAAAGCAGGAAATTGAATGCTAGATTCTGAGGAAGCTTCCAGTAAGCCAGACTTTTCTGGATAAGAATCTGTGGAATATTCATTTCAAGAAGGCTATAAAATTTAAAGGCTAAGGAAATATGGGTAGAGACTACCTATGTATATTCAGTTTAAATGTTATAAAATTATCTCCTCTCTTCTCCAGGAATAAACACAAGTTCTAATCATGACTATATAAGGCACATCATTCCTGCATTTGCTTTCCTCTCCTTAGACTTTCTGTTTTTATCTCATTTTTGTTTGTGAATATCTAGTTAGTCGGAGTCATTGGACATCTCAGGAGAAAGAGACAATTCAGTCATATTTGCCTATTACTGCAGGTGTAAGATTTTGAATAAAGTCCTAATGAGGCAGGAAAGGAAAGCTAAAGGAAATGGAGAAATAACTATATTAAAGATGCTTTGGTTTATTAAGTTTTTTTTTTCTTTTTTGGGGGAATATGATGATAGGATGACACACCCTAAATGATAAAAATCATAGAATGAATGTGTTCTTTACTAAAATTGGCATGTTTAGTTTGAAGAGTTAAGAATTCTTGTTTAGGTAACTAATACTGTTTTGATTGGGAGAATATTATTTTTATTTATCCTAAGCAATGTCATCTTGGAGGGTATTTTTTTCTATTTTGTTTTTAAATTATGTGGCATATGTTTAATTTATCTGAATTAATTTACTTCTTTCTTTCTTTGTTTTCTTGTTACTGCTGCTGTTTTAGCTTCTGTTTCAAGGTCGGAACCCAGGAATTAGCTGGGAATATTCTATCCCTAAATTGGAAAATGAGAGGAAGCCTGGGTCAAAGCACAACTATACTTGGGCCATCATCCGTTCTGAATGTTCAGTTACTTGTGGTGGAGGTAATTCAGTAATGACTATATAAGTGCATGTATTTATTGAGAACTCATTATGTGCCAGGTCTTGTACCAGGTACTAATAATAAAATAACAAAAATAAATTAGTGTCAACCTTAAAGGAGTTCACTTTCTATGGAGGACGTACACAGGGAAAGCATATATGAGTTATGAAAAATAAATACAAAATAATCTCATGGAGAGACACTACTTACAAATAAGAAGTCTCAGGAAAGGCTTTGGTTGTACCTGAACCCTTCACAAGCTAAAGATTTTAATAGCTAGAGGTGAGGGGAGAGTATTCCAGCAGTATTCTCTGTGAACAGGCTGAAAAATCATATATAAGGAAGACTATGTCAGTTAGTTTAATTGGTATATAGACTACAGCAGCATGCATAATGCATAGTCATCCGGGAAAAATAGGAAACCTATGTTCATCAGCTACCTTTTCTGCTTTAGAATATTCTGTTACAATATGGGATTAGTGGATGATTATTTAAATACTTTGTGATCTTCAAGGAAAATTCTTTAAATAGAAACTTCATAGAAAAAATTTAATCCATCTATCAGAGTTTAAAAAAGAAACAAAAAAGGCAGGGAGAGGAAGGAGACATTTCTTGACTCTGCAATTTTAGAAACTCATCATATTAAAGTTGGGAAACCTATACACTTATTTTGTCCCATTTCCCAAAGATAAGGCAAAGTTAATCTCTGTGAATTTAATAAGCTATGAAATGTATGTTATCTTCCCAAGTCTAAATTAACAAAATCTAAATCTTTTTTTGAAACCCTGAGTTTTGTTACCAGTTTGACCTAAGTATTATGACTTAGAAATGGTTAAATGTCTAGGATTCTGCTCTAATAAAATTAATGAAAAATCTATCACAAAAAATATTGTAGTTTGTATTCATTCTGTGAAACCATTTAATTATTTAATTATTATGTGCAATCTTTTTAAAGATTGAAAAAAGAAAAATAGACTTATGGTAAAATAATACTGAGAAATAAGTAATCTAGTAATCACTGATTTGCCTTTTGGAAACAGATAGAGTTATATTTAGTTATACATATCCTTGCTATACTGTCTCTCTCAGTAATACCTTAATTTTGGTGCCTGACAACCAATTGGATATTAGAGGGTAGATATGATTTGGGAGGTAGGTTAGGGAAGATACAATTGAGTGATATTAAAGCAGTTAATTAAAACTTGTACATATTTAGATTCTATGGATAGCCCTGAAGTAGTTCATCTCTGAGATTAATAAATGTTGACTTCCCTTTCACTCTTTAATCAACTGTCTGAGAAGAGGGGAAGAAAGAAAAAGAAGAGAGTAAAGAAAGTAGCTAAGGACACATCTTTTCTCTTTCTCGATATAGCAAAGGAGTTCTCAGGATCAGTGGTCAAATTTGTTTAAGATCTAAGACAGACATGGACATCAGCCAGGACATCTATTTGTTTCATATAGCAGCGAAACATAGAAGTGACATATATAACTACTGGGGATGTCTGTGGAGAAATCCAAAGAGGTTATGTATTGATTACCTAAACAGTAGACTCATGGTTGCCTATTAGACACTTTCCCTAAGTGTCTGTCTTAGGCTACATGAACATTTATTCTGTGGCTGCTATGGGAATTGGGGGAAATATTTCAATTTAAAAATGTTAAAGCACTCTCTTTTACCATAAGAACAATAATACATCAGAGTTTTATTAATATTATCTTTGACAAGAACCTATGTTCTAGCATTTATTATAGGTACTTCAATACTAAAACTTCATTGCATTTGGCCCATAAAGGACCTAACTGGTGATAAATGTAGCTCATGAGGTTTTAGGTTGTGAAGGTTCTGTCTCTTGGCTTTGAGATTTGCTGATGTGTACTCACTTTTCTAGACTGCCAGATCCTCCTTATAAATGATCCAGGGGAGACTTTATTTTTGCATGTACTTTTTCTCTTCACTACTTTCTAAACCCTACTGATCTGGAAATCCCAACTCAAACACTGAGACCTTCTGTGGCTCTCTGAATTCCGAGTTGTCTCTTTCCTCTCCCTTTTTCTTTATCATAGTGACTTGTTGTTTGAATTTCATGCATTTCCCTCTTTTACACAAGGAACTAGATCATACCAGTGTTAAAGCAAAGTAAATATAAATTAGAACTATTGTATGGCATAAGTAAATTGGAATGTTATATGGTGGGAAGTTATTAGAAATATGGTGAAAAGAATTTTACATAACCTAATGCGATAGTCCTCAACTTGTTCATCTATCTTGATTCTCTAAATTTTTTCCTGACTGAAACCATGGCCAACATTTTTTACTTATGGGCTGGGAGCCAATACCCCATGTGTAGTTTACTCATTATGGCCCCCAAAGGAAAATGGTATCTTTCTTGTCCAGAACATTCCCTACTGATTCAGAATTATGTCCATCTGAGTGTTCTGTATTGAACTCATTTGCCTGTTCCACAACCCCAGACTTACTCTTAGTAAACCAGGAGGCCTCCTAATTACTGCTGGGACATTTGGGTATTTTATTCACATTCCTGCCTAATCTCTTGGCAATTTTTCCACTCTCACAACCATGAGAAAAACAAGACAATATGAACAGGTAAAGCCAATTTTCCCATTATCTAAAAACAGAGCATTGTTTATTTTATCCCCAAATTATAAAATAGAATCTAATTACACAACACTAATGTGATTTAATTTCTTTTCATAGCATTAGTTTTCAAGTTCAGTAAGCATCTATTAACAACTTACTGTGTACTATGCTAAGCAATGAATATGCAAAGAAAGATGAAAACAACATAGTTCCCAAACTCACAAATGGGTAAGAGCATGATATTGAGAGGTACTGATGAGAGAATTGATATAAAAGCATTTTACAGATGTTAAAGTATAACATAAATGCCAGTTATTATTACACTTATTAGTCTGCAATCATCAGGCCTTCAGAATGATGTGCCTTCTACTTAAGTCTTTTTCAGCCCAAACAAGTTTTATAGCATGATTCAGGAATGGGCTGGTAAATGTTTGACAATTAGTATCTCCAGAAAAGAAGAAAAAAAAACAGCAAGGAAACAAAATTTTAAATTTCAGCTCATGTATGCTTTCTTAAGTCAAAATTACCATGAAAGCAATTTAATTCTGATTTATAGTGGTTGCTGATTTCTAAGTAAACACACTCAAAATTTATTTATTTATTTATATTTTCTTAGCTTATTTTTATTTCTCTCTTCTCAGAATTCCTCATGATCATGTTATATGTAAATTGGGAAGACATTCTTTTAAATAACCAAAACCTTAACTCATAACTAACTTAAGTATATATTCTTTTTTATTTATTTTTTCAATAGTCTTTTGTTTTTCCAAATACATATAAAGATCATTTTCAATATTCATTTTTAAAGACTTTATCACACTAAAATTTAACAGTAGCTCTCAAAAGCTAAGAACTAGGAAAATCAGAAGTTCCTTTATAGAGGAGGTGGCATCAGAACTGAACCTTACAAGAAACTAAGAATTATCAGAGGTGGGGATAGACCAATTTGATCAGATTGTAGAATTTATGAAGTAAAATAATATGAAATGTTTTGAAGGATAAATTTGAACTAAATTTCAGGTTTTGGTTTGCTTTTGGGGGTTGTTTATTTTTTGAGCAAAGGAGTGACAAGGTAACACCTATGGCTTAGGAAGATTATGTTTTCTCCTTTAAAAAAAGGAGTGGAAAACCTCTCCTACAGAAGTTGGAGAGAGGGGTAGCTTAGTCTGGAGTATAGAGAACAAGATTAGAACAGCAACTCTAGAGAGTATGATAGGGTAATAAGGAAGAGTGAGGGCTCAGTTGATGAATAATTATAATAATAACTAACATTTATATAATGCACAACACTTTAACATATTGTATTATTTAATCTTCAAAAGCCCAGTGAGGTAGGTGACGTTTTTAATCCTGTTTTTAGAGAGGAGAAAATTGATGTTGAAAATGTTAATTGATATGCTAACAGTCACATAGGTAGACAAGATTCAGAATCAGCACTTCCCAACTCTAAATACAGCACTGCAACTAATGTGCCATCTAACTGTTTCTGGAGTTGTTACTATAAATTTGTATTATTATATAATATATACATATATATTATAGTGTATATGTATATATACATATATATTTGTAATAGATATACATACACATATATATAGATACATAGATACATACATACACACTAGACAGATGCAATGAAGAGAAGGATCCAGAAAGTACTGGAAGTTAGAAGAAACAATGACATAATCTGAAAAATCACACCTTACATATGCTTTAAATATTTTAAAAATCTTCATTCTGTTAAACTCTAAAAAAAAAAATTAGGATTTGGGTGCTAGCTTGAATTATAACTCAGACATTAAAAACTTTGTAGGGGGAATAGAGATTATTATTGTTTCCCAAATAGCAGAACAAGTAAATGCAGGCAAGTAAATTGAAATAATGTTAGGAAATTTTTAATGAAGATAAACAGATGGGAAAATGGACTAAAGTTCAATATAAGAACATACAAACTCTAGTAGTATTAATGTGAAGTGAAATTTTTTTAATATTTTCAGGAAGAAATCTAGGACAGAACTATGTAACTTTGACTATCTTTTGACTATCTTTAACATAGGAAAATGAAATTGAGGAGGCAGCTAGGGGGTGTAGTGGATAGAGTCCCATTCCTGAAATCAGGAGGACCTGAGTTCAAATCTGACCTCAAACACTTAACACTCCCTAGTTGTGTGACTCTGGGCAAGTCACTTAAGCCCAATTGACTTAGCAAAAATAAAACAAAACAAAAACAAAGAAAAATGAAATTGTGTATACTTTTATCTCTCTATCTGTAATCCTCTCAAACTCTTCTCCCATTCTTTCCTCTTATCCTCTTGTTCCTTTCTCTTAAAACCATAAATTTAGAACTAGAACAAAGCTTAATAATTATTAAGATCTCCCTGCCTCAACTCATTTCACAGATAAGGAAAATAAATGTCTTAGACAAGTTTACATAGGTTGAAGTGGCAGAGTCTAGATTTGAACTCAAATACCTAAATGTTCAGATCCCAATACAATTTCTATGGTATCATTCTTTCATCTTGTTCCTGAATTATAAACAATAAGTCAATGAAACAAATATTACAAAAAGTTGGGAGGAAGTCAATTGTGATCCTAACATTAGGTCATTATTTGGTCAAGTATAATAAAAAAGCATGCATTTGCCTAGTCTTAGTGTTTTTGAAGTATGACATGAATCAAAAAGGAAAAAATACATAAAGCATTGCTACTATCCACTAACTTATCTCTTTGATGACTTCATGACTACAGAAATATAGATAAAACTCTCCAGCCATGCAAATAATAAACCCTGCATTGTGTAGTTCTTGTCTTTACCTTTAAAGATTTTTCTTATAGTATTGAAGACTTTCCTTGTGTTCTGCAAAATTGAAGGAAAACTATTGTATTATTTGGGCCATCCATTTGTCCATCATAAGAGATCAGCTTGACTCCTCTTTTTGTCACATGTCATTAGTTATGTCTTTTTGCCATATCTTGTGTTTTAATCATAGTAAAATGCTGCCATAATAGCCCTGTCACATATTGTTCTATTATCTTTGAGGTGACTTATAATTTTGATTCTTCTAAGATTATAGCATTATGATGTTTTATGATTTACAGTTATATAACATGATGGGGTGGATTGTGCTATTTTTATTATTTGTGACTGAGTAGTTTGATGCAATTTTAGTATAAATTTTATAAAAATCTCAAAAAACATATCAGTAGATAAATACCTTTAAAAGCTTATATATAACTTCTAAGCAAAGGCAAAAATAATTAATCATGGCAAAAACTATATTGAAAAAATATGATTTGAGATGAAGTTGTGAAAGTGACCAGAGCTTATAGACTACTCAGAAGCTGTATTTCTGTATGTCATGAGCACCCCTCAAAAAAAAAAAAGAGTTACAAAGTCAAGGATATGGTAGTCACTTGTGGAAAATTTTCTGTTAACACATTTAAGGAATAAAGGGATAGAGGCAGTCAGTTCAGAATCAGCCCACTAATCATTAAAGGAATAGAGCAAAAGTAAAAAAAAAAAAAAAAACATATCAACTTAGAATAAAAGCTAATAATGAGAAGACACAGTGTGGAAAGTGTGTATGAAATTCACAGTGTGAAATTCCAGCTCAACCTATTCAAATAATATAAGCACTTCCTCCTTTTCCTTTCTCCCCCACCCCTCCAAAAAAAAAAGTTAAAAGACAAAAGTAAAGACACTATCACTTAATCAATTCATCAAATCAATATTATTTATTTAAAAAATATCAATAGTATCAAAACAGCCTTAAAAAGAGAAGGCCAAAAGAGTTTAGATATAGTATTCTCTTCAGTCTATCAAACTTTCTTCTATTAAAAATTTTTTTATCTAAATCATCCCCTGTAATATGTTAATTATTCGGAGGTCATTAAAAAACCCTATAAATTTTGTGTTGCTACTAATTTATCACTCTTAGCATACTGAATCCTACAATGTTCAGCAATAATTATTGTGTTTCTATAATTCTTAATGAACCTAGGGATTATTTTTTTGTTTATTTGATGATAATATTAGAAGGGTGTTGATCTACATTTAGTTTGTAAGTCATTTTTCTCAATAACTATCAAGATAGATGGGTTAATTATTCCTACTTTAATACAACAATAAGGCTTTTACATTTACTTACTAGAAGAACTGTATGCAGCATTGTATGAGAGAGTCAGATTATCTTTATCAACCAATCAATTAGCTAGCATTTATTAAGCACCTATTTTGTGTCAAGCACTTTTCTAGATGCTGCAATACAAAAGCAAAACAGAAAAATAAAATCTTGGTAAGATGAAGTCAAAAGGACAGGGAGGAATGAAAAACAAGATAATTATTCAGAGGGACTAATTTTAACCTTAACTTACTCTCTTCCCTTGATCATGTAATACTATAATGTAATGAATTTCAATATGCTAAATTTTAAATAACATTTCAAAATCCTAAATTTAATAATAGATAAAATAAGAGGTGTTCTCACATGAGGGTGAAAAGATCTTTCTTTTAATCTAATTGTGAAAGTTCTTTTTTCTCAATTCTGATTGGAGTTACTATATTGATAAGCATTTGGAACACTTATTAAAGTTGTCACCATTTTAAATTATATCAGTCACTTTCTGAATATTATTTATGACCATTTTCTTTTTTGAGATGTTTTATTTTTCCAGAACTTAAAAATATCATTATAATGGTTATTAAATTATGAAGATTATAAGAACTTACTGTTTGTAGAGTCTTAAACTATGGGATTTTAATAATTTATTGGCAATTGTTGAGAGAAATATAGTGTAGTTCAGCTGTGAAGTTACTATTAAATTTACAAAAGACTATAATTAGTTCTATTCTCAGCTATATTTTGTCAAATTCCAAAAATTAATTAAACTAAAGAATTTCATTTTTAATGATTCAAAAATAATGTGTTATATATTTAACATGTATTGATCTACCTGCCATCTAGGAGAGGGGGTGGGGGAAAGGAAGGGAAAAGTAGGAACAGAAGGTTTTGCAAGAGTCAATGCTGAAAAATTATTCATATGTATGTCTTGTAAATAAAAAGCTACAATAAGAAAATAAATTTAAAAAAGAATTGTAAAATCAGTTTCACTTTGATGAAACATCCTTTAAAACAGTTTTTGCTATTGACTTTTTAAAAAATTATCTTTCTTACAATAAAGAAATTATAATGCTAAAAAATAATATGTTGTATTACCAAAATATCTACACTAGAAGCATTTTAAGGTAGAAATCACTTGATAAAATTAACCTTCAGTCAATAAAATATTGTACATGCTCATTCCCTTCTCTACCCTCACCCTCTGAAATGAGGGAACAAAACTTTAATGTAAAGGAAAGCTAAATATCATGTATTAGGCTTTCAGATCTGATATACAATTATGAATGATTTATACTAATATTTTTTCAGATTCCTGAATTGAAAGGGAAAATGTTATCATTTTTATTTAAATATGAAAACCCAGTTTTCATTTTTGTTATATCTTTCTTGAGTTTCTCTCTAATCCAGTTAGACCAAAGTTTATTCAGCCTATGTTCAAAATTTTTATGTCACTTTCGCTAGATATCTTTAATCTAACAATTAGTTTGTCTTTGGCATGTATGGGAAACAATTTTACACAAAATCAATAGAGAAGAGAGAATTGATTTAGTGAATTCAATTACAAGATACCATTATGTTTTGCATATCTTTAGCCTTTGCTTCTCTTCTCAACTCTGATCTACAAGTGACAGATTTCATAGCAACACTGAATTGTTCGTTATTTCCTTGCATTAAAAATTAGTATTCTCTTTTGTTTTCTTGAGCAAGTCTCCCTACACTATCTAGCAAGAACTACTGAATGAGATAAGTTGCTCCTTCCCCTTTTGCGTTTTCCACTTTTTTCCACGACCACTTTTGTCCCACTTCTCCAAATTTTTCCTCATATATCTAAATGCTTTTAGTTCTATGCCATACTAAGTACCTTCCATGGACCTCATGCATTTGTCACTGAGTCCATTTAAAATTAAGAAAAGTCTTATACATTAAATTCATTCATTTAAATCTGTTGTTCAATGCAATTAAAATATACATCTAAACTGAATTCCAGAAAGTGATGTGGAATTATACTAAGAAAGTAAATAAAGTGTCCATATTCTTTGACCCAGAGATTACATTGCTAGGCAAGGAGATCAAAGATAGAAAGAAATATTTATAACAACATCTTTTACTTTGTTCCTAGCTCTTTGCTATTATAAATGTCCATCAATCTAGAAATGACTAAGTAAATTGTGATTCATAAATAACATGTAATACTACTGTATTGTCAGAAATAATGAATGTAAAGTTGCAGAAAAGCATGGGAAGGCTTTTATTAGTACAAAGTGAAATAAACTGAATGAAAGTCATATGAAGAGAAAAGATATAATTTTTCAATATAAAGAATTGATCAACTAGATATCAGAATCTGTCTTGGCTATTTCCAAACATCCAAAGCATTAGCTCATTCATCCCAGTTAGTTTTTCGCATCCCAGTAGGCCATTTATGGTCTCCTGAAATCTATTGTGTAAGTTAGATCTTTTATATGTTGCCTGTCATCTTTGCTTCATGCAAGTAAAATGCATTTTTGCATGCCAGATTGTTATTATACATAGAGGCATATATATGTCAGAAGAGAAAAGTAAGGTTTTCTTATAAAATCAAAACTTTCTTAACATGATAAAATAACAGAAAAAAAAAAGAATCAGGCAAAAAAAAGTTAAGACAATTATTAGTTCTTAAATGTTATGTGTATATAAATGTTTATGTATTTACGTATATACATATATATGTATATATGTTTAACATTTACACAAATATTTGCTTAAAAAGTTTAATTGGTTCATTGTCTTGGATAACTAATATTTTGTATTGTGTTTCTCTTCCAAATGGAAATGCTTATTAAAATCCAGAATTTCAGTTTTGTGTCATAATTCCTCAATAGCCTGTACTATGCCCTGATAGGTTGATTGTCCTTTAAATTAAAATGGTCTTGTAATCTCCATTTAAATAATGCCACACAAATCTTGAAACTGACCAGAGTACCAGATGCTTTTCTTAAGCTACAATTTCTCTAATTTTCAAACTGAAGTATTTTTGTTTGTACAACATTATGTCAGGATTTTGAACTTGATTTTGGTGGTTAGCCAAAACTTTTCCCTAAGGTTTGTGGAAGGGAAGAGCAGAAACATCTTTAGTATCCTTGACCCTTCTTAATCAGCCCTTTCCTTAATTTGAAAGATAAATCTCCAGTTATCTCATTTAAACTAAGGAAGATAATTATAGATTAAATATTGTGAAAAGGCTTCTGTTTCCAAATACGCAATTATTTTTAACCATTTTGTATCCTGATAGAGTGGAGGATATGCTAGAGCTGCTAGTGTTAGCATCAAAAATAGCTCAGTCCTAATTTTGCCTTCAAGGAACTGAAACTTTCTTAGCCTCACTCAATTTCTTTTTTTTTTTCTAAAAATGATAATACCGCACTATAGTGGCATTAAATGAAAACAGAAAACCTTAAATTGATAGAGAACTTATTAATAAGATAAAGTGCTATGTAGATGTTTATTATTATTTCACATATATTTTACCTAAATCTATTTTATCACATTGAGGCATTTTTTTTATTCTTTGCTATTGTATCATTTCTCATGTCATTTCATTTTTCGTAAAATAGAGGAATCAAAGAAATATGAAGGACCTTTAAAGTCAATTCATCTACCTCTCATGCAATTCAGGTATGAATTCCACAATAACATTAAATAAAGATAATGTAGTTTTTAGTAAAAATATTTCCAATGACAAGGAGCATAGGACTTCTGAAGAAACCCCATTTAATTATTGAACAGCTCTCACTGTTAGAGAAGTCTTTCTTATATTGAACAGAAGTGTATTTAACTGTAAAATCTCATTATTCCTAATTATGTCTACAGAGCTATACAGAATAACTATATCCCTTTCCATTTGTAACAGCTCATTTATATATCTCTTCTTTACTTTAGAACCTACTCCCCTAACAGTGCCATTGTCTTTCATTGTTCTTGCATGAGATGGTATCCAATCCATTTACCATACTCACAATCACAATCTAACTTCCTAATGATCTTCTTAGAATACTGCAAAAGGAACTGAATTTTCCATATGGGAGTGACTAGCATAGGCAACCACACAACTGTTTCTTTCTATCTATTTCTAGTTTCTAAACACTATCTAGTGATGTCACCCAAGATTATGTAATCATTTTGGCAGCCATATCTACTACTAACTGATAATATAATTCTGATCACTAAAACCCTTGGTATCATTTTTTCACATAAACAACTAAAGCAGATTTTCCCCAATTATTGATTGCTTTTTTACTCAAATATAAGACATTTAGTCCATTAATCCAACATGTCAATATAATTTGAATCTTAATTTTAACATTTGTTAAACTCCTTTAGTATGTTGTCATCTTCAAATTCAAAGAACATGACTTCTCTGTCTTCATCCAGACTTAACCGATCAAGGCCTCAAAATGAGCAGTATTTATCAAGAATTTTTATAGAATTTTCTTTTCAGGTTGACACCAAGCCATTTCTTCAACATTCATCAATCCATAATACATTATTTCTTTAATTTTCTTAACCTGCCTTCTTCTATATAATATGTAAGACCAATAACCTCCTTAATCTTAAGTGTCAGCTGTGGGACTAAGTAATGTCAGCGTCTGAGTTAAAGCACTGAGATCCATGTGGGACGACTTTTCAATATTCAAAACAAGTATTGTAATTTCAATCTTCATTTTAGTATTTTTATTTAATATTCATGATTCTTTCATACTTCAGTAATACTATGTCATCTCATGGTATTATAAAGTTATCAGCAACAGAGAAGGAAAGGTAAAAGGAATCATTGTGGAACTAAAAGGGGGAAAAGAGGAAGAAGAAAGAAGGGAGGAATAGAGAATCCCTACTTTTCTAAAGCAAAACAAAAGCCAGTTTTTATTCCAGTTCTTATCTGCAGTTCCCCTGAGCCTCTGCAAAGTAAAGACATCAACATTGGGAAAGTTCCCATAGTTTCCAAGAGGAAACTCTTTATATGCTGAACACATGCAGAACTTCCTCCCTGAAGTAGCCAATAGCCTGATTCAAATGCTCATATCCCAGAAAAGAGCACTACATGTTCTATATTACTATGATCCTGCTTGGGTAGCAGGCAATGGTTGATTCAATAACAGTGAATCATTCTCCATCTCCCACTGCTATAGTTGAAAATATTTTTGCATTCTTAATGTTTTAATAAGTGGATAAGATCAGAAAAAAGGATGGTTCATTCTTTCCTTGTTATTTCTAAGCAGTTAAAGCCATGAAGTCATCTCTTGCTCAAAAAAGCCAACAGTTGAGCCAATTGAAGATTGGGTTTTCTTCTTTTGTGCATTCCTACAGCAACCAGCATGCCATTGGTTCTGCATAAATAGCAAATCCTCATCATTACTTTTATCACTATGGCACACAAATTAATAGTTCTAAATAACTTTATCCATGAAAACTGCCATTCAAATATAACCTTGCAAAGTCTAAATTTGATTCCAAATAATGCACTCTATTTCGATTTTCTTTAATTGTATTTTTTATTCCACTTTAAGAATTATCTGGTATTTTCTGGTATAAAGTGATTATATCTCTATTATAATATCTCTACACATAGAATGAAAATAGAAATTAAATACATTATCTCATGAGACCCCTAACATTATATATGCACTAGTCTCTATTTCCAAGGAATGATTTACTTACATGACTGTTTTGATATTCTTTAAAGGAATGATAAATACTTTTGGCAGCAGCTATGATCTGGTCTATAGATAGAATCATCAAATAGTTGTTATTTCAAATTTGAAAGTCATATTTATCTTTTTTCCCATCAAATGTGTTCTGAACTTTTCATACTCAACACTTAGTAACAAATGACTTTGCTTCCTACTTTGTAGAGATTAAGAACATCTGACAGAATGTCCTTCTACTCCATTTCTCAAAATTTCTCAGGTTATTTAGATATCATTTCCTCTAGTAACAAAAGTAAACCTAGTTTAACTAAAATTAGCCTCTCACCTTCTACCCTTGATTACATTTCCCCCAGAGAACCTAATTCTAGCAATCATCCTGTATTTCAAATGCATCTTAACTTCTCCTTCTCCAGTGATTCTTTCAAATTTGCTGAAAATTCTACCACATTCCCCAATCTAAAAATAAAGAGCCTTTAGTCTTTCTACCTCACTTAGCTATTGTCCCATCTTTCTTCTCTTCTGCTTCCTAAACTTTTGAAAAGAATGATCTCTTCCCAATGTCTTTATTTTCTCATGTTCTCACTTTCCCCTCAGTCCTTTGCAGGATTATACTGCACTGCATCACTATACTGAAATGCATTTATCAAATTGTCAGTAATATTTTGGTCCCGTACTATTGATTTATTCTTCCCTCTAGATATTCTCTTCTCTCTTCACTTCAGAGATACCACATCATTCTAGTTCTATGAATTTCCTAAACATTCTTTTGTCTCCTTTTCTGCTTCTGTAACTCTTTTTAAATTGTTTCTTCATCAAAGGGTTTTTTTTTGGGGGGGGGAGTGATCTTTTCCTTCTTCTAATTCTTTCTTCTTCTTCTTCTCTTTCTTCTCCTTCTTTTTCTTCTCTTCTTCTGAGAAACTGAAAATTTCTTTGCTTGCCATTCAAGACCCTCTGTAATCTATTTTCTAATTAGCCATCACCTAATATTCCCCTCATATTTCATACACACACACACACACATACACGCAACCATTTTTCAAATAAGCAAACAGGTTCTAAGAGTTACAGTGATTTTTTTTAAAGTCCCCTCAGTAGTAAGCATCTAGTGTGGCATGTTTATCAAGTACTACTTTATGTGTTACCTGTATTACCATCTTAACTCTCTTTTAGGCTATAAGCACTATAAGTAAGTACAATATCTTATCTAAAATAATGTCCAGAGATCCTTGCACAAGGTTCTATATGCAATAGTTATGCAATTAAAGTTTAATTAAATTAGTAATGCCCTTTAATGTTAATTTCATTCTTCTAGTTTGTAGTATCAAAATCTTTTATTTGAAACTGATCCCAAACGTACTTTAGAATAGTATTTATTTCCTTAAAACAGAAAGCTGGTTTCCAAAGACATTGCTCATTAAACACACCAATCTTTGTGGAAACAATTCATCTTTGCATTCATCCTCAGTTTCTGTTCTCAGTTTGCATCTTTACTTTATATTTCAAGTTTCCTTAAGTTTCTTTCCCTCTCCTATCTACTAATGTAGATCTTTCTAAGACCACTTGCCAGTTTTCTGCAGCATGATTCCAATATATCTGAGGACACTTTATTATGTTGCCTTCCGAGCAAAAACTAAATGATGAGTAGGATAGAAACAGTACTTTCAAACGATTCCAGGACCCAGGTAAATTGTCCTTAATTCATCCAAATGTGTTTAGTTCAATTACAAAGTAGAATACATTATGTCAACTAAAATATATTGTAACAGGCAATACTCCCTTTGCCTTGGCCAAGCAAAATGCCTTGGACAGACTATCTAAATTTGCATTTGTATGAATTTATTCCCATTCAGTAACCTTACTGATGAACTTGACCACTGGCCAAAGGAAGAAACATCTAAATCCTTTTTTTCAAATCCACTCTTTCATATATACTCAGTTTGGCTGAAGAAATTGTGAACAATTTTGCCTTCCAGAACCTGATTTGACCCTATAACTCATCCAACATCTTCTGAAGAATGCTTCAGAGTTCTCCATATTTTTGCAAAGGATAAAACATGACTTCTGAGGCCTCTGGGCTCAGTAAGGATGTGGGTTTATTGATCTGTATAATGAACCTTGACTAGTTTGGAGATCTACAGTCAAGAGTTGGCAGAACTCTCTGTTAAGATTAATAGGGTTAATCCCAGAACAGAATGGATTTCTGGGAAACAGCTCGAAGTCTTTCGTAGCCCAGAAAGAAAGGCTTCAGTGCTAGATTTGAAAAATATCTTTCC
The DNA here is from genome assembly GCF_016432865.1 of Antechinus flavipes. Classification (NCBI taxonomy): domain Eukaryota; kingdom Metazoa; phylum Chordata; class Mammalia; order Dasyuromorphia; family Dasyuridae; genus Antechinus; species Antechinus flavipes. The sequence goes on from NC_067398.1 coordinate 389,341,258, forward strand.
CAGTTACTCAATGCTGAGGAAAGTCTAATGACTCCCTAAATGAAATAATTTACAAGTAATTTACAATAAATTACAACTCTAAGAGTCTCAAATATTATGAAGGGCTAAAGATACTAAGGTTATTATTAATGGTTCTGGAGATGGTGGGAATAGAACCATGTCAATAGGTCCACCAAGTTACTAGACACATTGTAGATGGACTTCATTGTTAGCTTTGATCTTCTTTTTTTTAATCATTCACAATACTCCATATCCTGCCCCTTTGCCTTTGTGCTGGTTATCCCCATACCTGGAACCTCATAACTTTCACCTCAAAGAATCCTTCTCTCGCTTGGACACAGCTCAAGCAAAATGTTCTATATGACACCTTTAAGGATTCTTCTACTGTTAGCACCATCCCCTTAAAGCAATCTTGTATTTAACCACTTTGTATTGATTTATCCCCTTTTTATAGTTATTTTGTGTATGTTCATCTATGTCTATTTTGTCACATTAGAATGGAAGCTCTTTGAGAGTAGGGATTGTGCTATTTACTATCTTTTATCCTCAGTATCTGTCTAATAACTACTCATTAATTGGCTGATATTTAGCAAGGTACTACTATGAGCCAACGGCAAGTTGCCTAACTTCTCCAAGTATCAGTTTCCTAATCTCTAAAATGAGAATCAATCAACAAACATTTATTAGATATTTAATATTTCCTTGGTTCTGTGCTGTCTTGAGAATATATTAACAAAAATTAAATATCCCTTGGCCTCAGGGAGCTTAGTTTATAAAAATGGTTTTATAACCTACCTCAGAGGGTTATAAAGGAGGAAACTTTAAAAACAATACAAAAATGAAATGGTCAGTGAAGCTGGATTTCCTTATGATAGGGACTTTTTTTTACCAATAGATCTGCTATTTGTGCTAGAAAGTTCTTTAGGGCAGTAAGAGGTAAGTCATTTGCCTGGAGCTACACAGCCAAAATATTTCAGAAGCCATAATTGTGCCAACGTCTTTTTGGTTTCAAAACTGATTCTCTTATACACTTTACTAAGGTGATTCTCATTAATGTACTTAATTAATATACTTCCTGTTATAGGACCTGGATATAAGTTCCAACTATGTAATTTAGTATGTGCATGACAAGTCACATCATGCTTAAGGTCCTTAATTTTCTTATTTCTATAATGAATTAAAATAGATGAATAGATAGTGTCCTTTCTATGTCTAAGTCCTCTTAGTCCCAGCCTCTTAAACTATGGGTCACAATCCTATATGAGGTCTGAATGTGAGGATCACAAAATTATTATTTTTTATCAGTATATGGTTGATTTGTACCTGGCGGGGGAGAATGGAAAATTCTTAGGCAAAAAGGAATCACAAATAGAGAGTTTAAGAAGCAGCCCTGCTCCACATGACATTGTAGTTTTGTGTGCTGAGGGTGTTTTGTTATTGAACATTTCCTCCCCAAATATATACTCTCTTCTCTCTCCCTTCTCCCTTTTCTTAAGTCCTTCCTTTCCTATTTGACTGAAAAGTAAGATAGATTTCTATACTGACACTGAGCGTGTATGTTATTTTCTCTTTGAGCCAATTCTGATGAGAGTAAAGTTCGCTCACTCATCTTCACCCTTTCTTCCCCTCCATTGTAAAAAGCTTTTTCTTGTCTCTTTTATGGCAGATCATTTACATCACTCCATTTCTCCTTTCCCCTTTCTCCCAATACATTCCTCTTTCACTCCTTATTTTATTTTTAAAGATATTATCCCTTCATAATCAACTCATACCTGTGCCCTCTGTCTATATATACTCCTTCTAACTCTTTTTTATGTTTTCTGATGCTTTAAAATTTGTTTAAAGTCATTATTTAAAGGAATTTGGAGCAGTTTAGGGGAAAGCACTGGAGTTCCTGCCTTTACTGTGCCATCTGGGCTCCACCTTGCTCTCAACTGTTACTTCTTACTGCTATAAGTGCAACATTATGTAGTCCTCTTTCCCTTTCTAATTTGTTAATTTATTTCCAAGGCCATCCATGCTTATTTCTCTCTCTGGTCCATTCCTAACTCCTCACTTTTCCATCCCTTCTCTAATAGATTTGCCTCTCCCCCATTTCCGTACCATACAAACCCCTCAAACCCTATTTGATTTGCTCTGTACTTAAGAATTAGACAACAATGCATAAAGCAAATAACTGGGAGTTTTGACTTTCAGGTTCTGCTCAACAATAGAATAAATGTTGATAAATGATAAATGTTTAAGATTTTTCAATGAAAAATTATGAGCAAATAATTATTTTATTTTAAATTATGATATAATTTAATATAAGTTGTATTTGCTTTATTAGCTTTCACTATAATGAATTCATTGCCCTGAGCAGTTTTGTTCCATATGAAAATTATTAATTGAACAATGAATTCAAATTCCTATTAAATTAAAACCTGGAAGACTCCCTAGTGGGAATTGTCAGACCCAAAGACAAAATTTGTATGATGTCTACAAGGTCAGCTAACAAGGACCTTACTAAACACATGAGGAGATCAGGAAATTTCCTGGAAAACATCCCATCTATGATTCTCTAGGATCCAAGTCTGGGGACTATTAACAGAATTCTCCAGCTGATTTTAATCATAGCAATTCTGAGGAAGGAGAAAAGTAATCTCTAAGTTAACTGGGTCCCAAGTCATACAGGTCTTTATAGATTAAAGTCAACACTTTAAATTACTCTCGGAAGCAAATAGGAAGCCAGAACAGATTATGGAGTACAGGTATAATAGATTCCATATGTTTTGCTCTACATCATACAAAGTTTCTGCAAATACATAGGAGTAAAGACCTCTCTTCTACTTAAAATATTGAGGCATTCCATTACAAGTCCCCTTATCTTCTCCCCACTCTAACACAAATCATTTGTACATCCTTCTCACCACCTCAAAACATCATTTCATTTGACTCCCTTTTCCTTTTCTTTTCCTCAGAGGAAGACTATTCCTCCTTTCCAAATCTAATTAACCCAGCCTGCACCAAAGATCCCATTTCTCTTACTTCATTTGGTACTTATCTCTTAACAGCTTTGAGGAACCCCTCTCCACCAAGTGATGGTTAATATTGAGGCATTCTCAAAGTTGAGAGTTAGGTAGATAGTCAAAGTACCAATTAGGTGTCACAGCAATCTTTGTCCACATAACTTAGCAATACCATAGGAGGAGGTTGTGTAGCACTTGTATTAATTGGACTAAAATCCACAAAAATGTGGAAGAACATTTTATAACTTTTAGCTCCTTTCATCTACATTAAAGTCTCCCATAATTTTTACAACAATTTTTGATATTAAGTCTTTAGGAATCCATGATAAATGAGTGGGTGAGATTGCCTTGGTTTTTTCCTGTCTCTGGAAATCAAGGGGTCCATAGCAGTATTTAACCAGTCAGTAACTGATTCTTTCTTCTCTATTCCTTTCTGCTAGTAAATGTGTGGCTTTCTACCTTCTTAACATTGGGCAGTTTATAACGTGGCACTGTAGTTTATTATTCTGTATTTTAACATTAGTTATACATTTGTTGTCCTTAAATGCAGATCTGATAAGATGACTCCCCTATTTAACAAAACTCCAGGCCCTCTTCAATGCTCTAAGATAAATTATACTTGGCTTTTAACATAACACCAGACTATCTTTTCAGACCTCTTCCATATTACTCCTCACAATCCATTATCTAGTCCAAGGCTTCTTAAATTTTTTTTTCACTTGAGACTCCTTTTGCCTGAGAAATTTGTACATGGCTCTAAGTATTAAAAAAAAACTCAGATAGTTACTGTTAACAAAAAATGATGATGTATTTAAAACAACTCTTTGCTATACATATAATTTTACCATTTATTAAAGATTAAAGTAAACTTGTATACTAATGAGATGGATGCCCTTGTTTAGTTTTACATAAAAAATTTAATCTTGGCAGAATATTTGATACCTTTTACTGTTGCCAAATTATTTGTAAGTCCCAAATTCAGTTACCCAATCTCTTGTGGGATTGAGAACCACAATTTAAAAAGCTTAGGTCTAGTCCAACTATTTTCTCTGTTGCCCTCATGTGGCATTCCACATTTCCATTTGTCTTTATGCTACCTGGGTAACTCATCTGGAATGTATTTCTTCTTTACACCTCCTCACAGATAACTTTACTTACTTCAAGATGTAGCTCAAGTAAGACCTTCCACATGCCTTCAGCAAGGCCCTTTCTCCTTAACTACCCCGTTGTTGTTGTTCTTTTTATATGCTTATATATGCATGTTTTTCTCTTTCAATAGAATGTGTGAGACTTCATTTTCTATCCTTATTTCCTCAGAGAACTACTATGATGTTAACAGATTGTTAATAAATATTCATTGGTTGAGCTTTCTACAAACCAATGACATTAATTTTACGATAATCTGTTCCAAGCACAAATCCTTAGTCATTCTTTAATGTTCTTTCTCTCTAAGTCAATAAATTAATCATACTAATGATATGTTTACTCTGTCTACAGCAAGAGATGGAAATTGGCAGAAATAAAAGGGCAGGACACAGGACAGATGGCAGCAGATAATGGAAAGATGAGATGGATGGATAGATGAATGGATGAATGGGTGGATGGATGGATGGATAGAATGAGGTTGCATATGTGCTGTCAAGTCTTATATGAAGACTTAGGCTAACTATTTATGGGGGCTAGGTCACTTTATACTCATTTATTAATTAAAATGTTGGATCCAGTTGTGGGAGTAATAAAGAAGAATAAATCCCCTCACTCAAAGACTAAAAAGTAAATTCTATTTGCAGAAATCCAATAGTAAAGGTGTTGGTTTGATGAAGTCTTCTGTCTTTAGCACATACCACTTCCACCTGAAAGGTCTTTGCTTTTTATCTACCTAAGATCCTTTATGGCTTAATAGTTATAGAACTGCCACTCAAAGTCAACCAATTCATGTATACTCAGACACTATAACCCCTTACTCCAGGAATATCCTTCCCAAAACAGATCTAGTTCATTTATTCAATTCAGATAATGTGCCTGAGGGTAAAATCTGATTAACAACTTTTCATCAGTACTTAGCCTTGCTGAAGCAGCTATAACTAAGTCATTTCTATAGCTCCCAGAATCTCTCTCAAATCCCAAGGTAAAGAAAACAATTACACAAGGAAAGCACAACAAAGCACCAACACATTCTCTTGATCACGATTAACTATATATACTAGTAAGAGACACAAATCTGAGTGGTTATGTCCTATGTGGAATAATTACCAAGTTAGTGAAATTGTTGTTCATCCTTCATTCTCAAAGAGAACTGGTGACTTCAGGAGAATGATGTTTTGACTTGATTTTAGTGAGGCAGAACTGTGCAAAGTTACTAGTCTCACTCTCTCTGCCAGAATCATCTAAGTCCAAAGGCTAGACATATGAGAGGACAATTTGAGATGAACCCAAATGTTGTGAGAGCCCTTGGACTTTTCCCAGATCTCAATTTGTCTGAGGCAATACCATTCAATGATTAAGGAAAGATTAAAAAAATAGAAAAGGGAAAAGATGGTCTACTTTGCTTACTCAAAAATTATTTATATATAGATATATAGATTTTTTTTGGGGGGGGGGGGCATCAGAGTTTCTTAAGTATAGCAGAGATGTGTGCATATGTATATAAGAGAAATAGAAAGAGAACCAGTCACCGAGCCAAACCAGATGTCTAAGTAGTGTAGTGCTGGTTCTGAATTCAGGAAGTCCCAAGGTCAGATCTGCCCTGAGGCACTTACTAACCCTATGTGCCTAAGTAAATCATTTAAACTTTCACACTTTCCATTTCCTTAGCCCTTATAATGAGGATAATAGCACCTACCTCCAAGGGCTATATTTGGATAACTTTGTAAACCTTAACTCATTATATAAATTCTATTATTAAATAAAAATAATAATAACAATATGTCTATCTCTTTGATATTAGAGAGATACAGAGATTGTTACCTTAAATATGCATGCCCTGAGTGACTTTTGAGGGATTCTAGGCCTTGGTAGAAGGAAGAAAGGTAGAATATTTGCCTTTTCACATACATTACTTTGTACTTTTAAAAAAGTCTTTGTGTGTATGTGTGTGTGTGTGTGTATATATATATATATATCCATTCTATCTCATCAGTAGGTAGTAAATCTCTTGATTTTTAGAGATGATTCCTTTGACCTCTTTGGATACTTAGCACCTAATTTGCATCCTTGAACATGGTAGATATTTAGGTATTATGTGTTGGTACCGATAGGATCCTGATGGCTTTATTCCAAAAGGTTTGTATGTAGTTTATAATTGTGAATTTTATATATATTATATAACCCTTTATGCAAAATATTGATACTATTGCTCAGCAACATCTAGCTTTCTCCAGCTTCTGAAATTCTATCTTGCATTTGAAGGCACTTCAAAGACCATATAGTCTAATACCTCATCTTATAGATGAAGAAACTGAGGTCCATTAAGGGTGCTTTTGACATTTAAAAGTCCTCTTACCCTGGCTTCTTCATAGCTTTCAGTCTTGTTAAATTTTGTTATCACTCAGGCATTTCAGTCATATCTGACACTTTGTGACCCCATTTAGAGTTTTCTCAGCAAAGATACTGGAATGTTTTGCTATTTCTGTCTCTCTTCATACACTCTTTACTTCAGCCATACTGGTCAGTTTGTTATTATTTGCACATGACTCTATCTCTTATCTCCTTGCCTCAGCACGAATGATATCCTATACCTGGAATATTTTCCTTCCATACTTCTGTCAGAGTTTAACTGGTTTTCCTCCAGTCTCAACACAAATTGCACTTTCTGTGGGAGGCCTTTCCTTGTTTCTCCAGTGGCTAGTGCATTCTCCTCTAAGATTATCTTCTATCTACTCTTATGTATGAGTTGAATGTAGCTAGTAAATGTTGTATTTCTCATTAGAATATACACTCTCTGAAGGCAAGATTGGCTTTTGCCTTTCCTAATATTCCTAGTACTTATCACAATACCTAGCACATTGTAATGCATAATAAAAGCTCTATAGATGTTTAAGTAACTTGCCTAAAGTGACAAAGATAGTAAATATCAGAAGGGAAAAGTTTTAATAATATAGATAATCAAATCAAAAAGGCTAGCCAAAGTCCTTTGTAACATTGATGTATGATCAGTTACTTAATCAGATCATGTATATAATCAGATATTCTATCCTTTGCTACAATACCAGAAATAAGCTTTGAACTTAAGAAAATGAGACACCACTCAATTTTGCCCAAGCTAAGATTTTTAGAAACAATACAATATTTTTCATGATATGTAGATGATTTAACAAGTGTTTTCCATGTGTAAAGCCTGCTCTCAAGCCAAACTATAACAGGAAAGAACAATTGTCAAATTAGTTATTATGCCATTTACATATCAATTTCTAAAAGTAAATCCTTTTTTATTTTAGCTAAGAAGTTGTATCTTTATTATAGATCATCAGTGGCCACTGATACATAAAACTGTGTTTTGATTTAATGCGTATTTTTAAAGTTCACAAGTTTTGAATTTCTTCGAAAAAGGCAAGACTCAGCCAAATTTCAATATGGTAATGCCTTTAATAAAGACATGCAGTTTAAACAATCAAAAATTGGATTTTGTAATTGAAGTGTAAGCAGATGACATTGTTATTTGTTCTTCTCACTGTGGATATTAGCCAACATTTTAGTATTTTCCCAAGATTTAATTTTACAGAATCTGTTCCTGTTTAGGTTAAGTCAAAACAATTACTATGCCAAAGACAAAAACTTCTAAACATGCCTGTAAAAGAGGTCTATCACAAATCATTTGTCCCATCTCCTATTTATAGCCATACCTTTAGTTCCTGTCACCAAGCAGAAAACATTTACTTAAGTTCCATACCAGACATTTATTCTCCATATATTGTGACTAAGTTGTGCCTCTGTTCTCTCAACTATAACTAAAGAAAATAATACTAACCTATGTCATTCATATTTATTATAAAGAATGATTTAACTAGCATCACATAAATGCCTAGAATATACAGAACAATGTGATCCTTTAAGTTGTCCACTAATAAAGAGATGTTTGTTAAATCAGTTAGTATGCGCTTTTCAGAAAGATCTATTTCCTCAGCTAAAAAGTAAAGTAAAATTAAATAAATTAAATAAAATAACAAGACAAGTAGATAAAGTAAAAATAAACAAACAAGTTTTTAAAGGGGTGATTTTTTTAGATTATGCCTAAACTCCAAGTCTTTTAACCTTTCTGTAGTTGAATAATAATGCTAAATCTTTTGACTATATATGCATGAAAAGATGAATGTGATCTTAAGTTTTTTCTAATAAATTGGACTGGTTATATAAGTATAATGTATCTTTTGAAATTCTTTAAATATTGACAGTATTTACAGATCTTATTGCTAATTGAATTGTTAATCTTTTTTACTTTATTTTTTCTACTAATCTATAAGTTCTAGGAAAACAGGAACCTTATTGATTTCTATATTTCTGCAAGGGTTTATACATAGTAATGACAATATTTTTTAATGTCAATAAATTAGTGAATGAATGAAATATATCTAATTCCTCATTCAAAATGACTTATCAGTCATTATTGAAAATCATGATGATTAATTTACTATTGTTTTTAAAAATAATAAGTAATGATGTCATATTTGTAAAATTTTTGCTTCCACTTATTCCAATTGTAGTTTTTTTCCTGCCCATTATGCTTTCTGTCATCCCACTTTGATTTAATGTATGACAGTACAACAGCACTTTATTTCAAAAAAAGTGAAAAGACCAAATGTAATTCTCAAGGAACATAAAAACTGAATGCTCCACCCACTCTTGATTATACTAAACTGTTATGATAGAACAACAGTACTCATACTGCAAACTTGTAAATTTTCCCCTTTATACCAATTGTAAAATTGCAAGTAATTCACATAGGAAATAACAAGCGTATTCTTAATTTATTGACTTGTACTTCTATTCCACCATCAGCCTTTAAGGAACTCAAAGTGTTCAATCAATTCTCTTAACATTACAATTGAGAGGGTATGTGGCAAAATGGAAAGAGAGTTTATCTACGTGTCAGAAAGACTTGAATTTAAGACCCACTTCTGTGAAAAAGTCACTTAACTTCTCAATGTTCCAGTCAACTCTTTAAGATGATTGCAGAGAAACAGTTAATCTGTATTGGTCAATAAAGTTTCTACCCAAAGCTGAAATTGATGAAATCAAAGACCTGGTCAAAACAAAAACTAAAAATTTCTAGGAGAAAAAAAAAAGTCACAATTTTTTATTTCTCTAGAAAAGACTCTGCTTATTGGAGAAATGGTCTTATTGGAGAAATTGATGAAAGTGAATTCTTACATACCAGTTACTTTGCAGGGAGAAATTAGAGGGAGATTGAACCAAAAAAAAATTGGAAAAAAGGGGTTTATGTAAAAGGATTTTATGATAGCCTCTCCTGTTTCATCAAAACACAACTTTGAAGCAGCTAATTAAGATTAAATAGAATGTCTGATCCCTTGAGCCAAATAGTTCTATTTTATGTAGTTACTTCCTTTCTTTGACCCTCAGAGAGAAAGAATACTAGTCCACTAGGACATTGTAAAAACATGTTCTTTTCTGTAATATCTTTTCCTCTGATTTGTTTCTTCTTTGTTGACAAAGCAAAAGCCCTTTTCAACTGAACCACTATTGTATATTTTAGAGACTTTAGTTTTTTAAGAAGAAAAAGCTTGACTTCTTATTGGAATTTAGTCTTTGCGATTTGAGAGGGAGGGGAGAAAGAGCTGGATATCTATAATCAGCTCTCTTTTTTTAAAAAAAAAAAAAACTTAAAACTTTTTTTAAACTTTTAAACTTTTTAAAACTTTTTTAAATTTTTAAACTTTAAACTAAATTCCAATAAGCTTTAAACTTAAAAGTTTTTAAACTTTTTTTAAAGCTTTTTTTAACTTTAAAAAAAAAAGAGTTTTTAAAACTCTTTTACTAAGTTACCTTGTCAGCAAACCTTTCATCATCTGTCAGAGCATGTGAACTCAACTGTGTTAGTAAATTTCAAAATGTCAGTATAACTTGGTTTAAGATATGGAGAAGGAAAAGGGGAACTGCATAGGTAACTCAATTGTATGTATCCTTTATTGGATATTTTATCCTATTTTATCCTAAAAGTAGAAAAATGCTTTTTTAATCTTAATGCATTTCATAGATAACAAACATATAAGTTCTATATTTTAGTGGAATTGTTCTTTGGTATCCTCCTTCAAATGATACTATATATATTAGTAATCATTTAAAAATAGTTAATTGAAAGAAAACAGTTTCTTAATGGAATAAACACTGAAAATTAGAAATTTGTTACATGAATTAACACTAAAAATTCCCTTTTTCTCTCCCCAAATGCATGTTTCTCTCACCTTTCAATTCCATAATATCATGTAATAAAAGTTGACATCTATAAAGTATTCAATTGCTCACAAAGTGCTAAAAGCACCAATTTGCTCAGTTAAACCCACCACAACCCTCTAAGGTGAGTAGTACAAGTACCATCTTCACTTTATAGATTAGAAAACATCTCAAGAGAGGAAATTTACTCTTACCCAGTTACCCATAGTTAGTAAAAAAAAAAAAAAAAAAAAAAAGGCAATTAGGACTATCACCTACTTCCAAGTCTTCTTATTCCAAATCCAGTGTTCTTTTGTCTAAATTAAGGAATTTTTAGCCCTTTTAACTCACTCATGCAAGGAGGAAGGAAACAAGAATTTATTAAGTGCCTAGTATATTCCAGTACTAAGCATTGTGTTAAGCAGTTTACCAATATTGTCCTATTTCATATTCACAGACACCTTTGCCAGTCTTCAGATGCCTACAGATCCTTTCTATGAATCATACATAAAATAAATTATATAAAATTAAAAAGGAAACAGTTTTTAAAACATGGTTTTAAAAAGGATGCTAGGTTGAAAGCCTCTGCTTTCCTCCTTCTGCAGATCCCTATGCTTCCCCAATTTCCAAAGTTCCTCAGTCTCAATCCTCTTTAAGTTTATCTGAACAAATATTTCCTATTGCCACCTGCACAACTTGTTTCTGGTTGTGCAAACCTGAATATATGGGGCCATTTGGCTCATTTTCAAGTCAACTGAGAATTCATGGCTAAAATCTTAAATACCTCTAGGGAGGAAGAAGGAGGCTTAGAATAGGCCTTTCATTTCCAGTCTCTCAAAGAATACTAGCAAGCTCAATGTATAAATTACATTCATATATAAGAAGCAAGTCCTGGAACTTGCCAGGTCTTGAGTGAGGTTTGGCACTTTGCATTTCCTAGAGATTCCTGCCACTTGGAATCAGCAAGTCATTTTCATTGTTCCTTTACTTTTTCTTTCTGACTTATACTTTCCATCACTTTCCATTATATCTCTATTTAGAGTATAATTTCAAACTCGAATTGAAACACACCTTACATACAGGAAATCTGGAGCTTTTTACAAAAGCTAGCCCAAGCTTACTCCCTAGAAAGTGTCTTGAAATTAAAAACTATCTCTGATAGTTTTTGTCTGATCAGTAATCACATAGCAGAATAAACATACTGGAAGTGGGGGAGGTGATAACAATCATACTAAATACCAGAAAGTATTCAAGAAGAGATAAAGATGTAGTTACAGTTGGCAGATATCCCACTAAATCTATATAGTGCTTTATCATCTATTTTGCTCTTTGTCCATAGGACAGATGACCACAAAAGAAGGATGTTATCGAGACATGAGGCTTCAAGTAAACACATCATTTTGCAATCCAAGAACTCGACCAGTTACAGGAATTATACCTTGTAAAATGCCAGCCTGTCCTCCCAGGTAAGGAGCCCAGTTTTTTTTTTTTTTTACTTTTTTTTAATGAATGCCATAGGAAATAAAATATTGCAGCTTGAGATATTAGTAAGAATGCCATTATTTTTTTCAAAAAAAGGAAAAGGCAAAAGCAATTTTGTAAAATTTTTCAAGAGATATATAGATCAAATTACAGAAAATCATTATTTTAAAGAAATAACAATAACCATAAATAGGGAACTGAATAAAAGCTATACTATAACCAGAATGTTTTTTCCTTTGTAACTTCTCTAATTGCTGTAGTTTATTCCACTTGCTTTATATCATTTTTGTTTTAGATATCATAATTAATGAGATAAAGTAATATTGAAGTATCATAAAATTATATGTATATATGTATGTGTGTATATATATATACATATATATGTATATATATATATATACATGTGTGTATATACATGGAAATGTGTGTGTATACATGGAAATAAATTTATAAAGTATAGGCTGATATGGAACACTAGGAGTTTGGAAGTTTTTTATTTTTTTGGATTTGTGTGTATTTTTTTGGCTTGATTTTTTTGAGAATTATAGTTTTGTACAGAATGGGAAGAAACATAAGAGGTGATTTGCTCCATAGTCTAATCTAAAACCCAATGAAGGAAGGCCTCTTCTGACATCTCTGCTTATATGATCATCTTTCCTCTGCATTAATATACCAGTAATAAAAACTCCACTGTATTACAAGGTAATCCATGCCTTTAAATTAAGAGTTATGAATATGCAAATAGTGAGATTTGAGATTTCCCTTTAATTCAAATGAATAAAGCTGCTTTCATAAGGTCAATAAGATAACTATTTTAAAATTATACTCTTTTCATTTTTACTTTGACATGCCAATAGGCAAAAACTGAAGAATAAAAAGTTTTCCTGTTAGTCAACTAGTGTTTATTAAGTGTCTGCTAAGTGTTAGGCACTGTATTAAATTCTGAAGATACTAAGGAAGATCAAAAACAATGGGGGGGGGGGGTAAGGAGGGAAGGAGGGAAGAAAGGAGAGAGAGAGAGAGAGACAAAGAGAACCAACTAACAAAAAACAAATCCAGTGTCTATCCTCAAAGAGCTACAAATAAAATATGTCAGAATAAACTGACGGTCATTAACAGAGCGAAGGAACTAATATGGATCTTTAGCTCAAATATGAAGGAAACTAGAGAAATAAGGGAAAGAGGAAGAGGTATGAGGGGGAACAGCCAATGGAAATGCTTAGAGTTGGGAAATGGCATATCATGTCCAAGTAACAGGAAGAAAGCTAATGTCAATAGATGAAGAATATTTGAGGAAGGAGTGTTTCAGACATAAAAAAAAATCTAGAAAGTTAGGAATAACAATAACATTTATTGTTTTTAATAATAATTAGTATTTATAACTTGCTTTAAAGTAGACAGAATTTTAAAAAATGTTCTCTTATTTGGTCCTCACAACAAGGAAAGGGCTAGAATATGAAGGATTTTATAAACCAGAAGATTTTTATATTAGATCCTAAAATTAATAAGGAACCACTGGTATCCACTACCTGGGGTAGGGAAGGGAAGTGACATGGTCAAACTTGAGCTTTAAGAAGGTTATTTTAGTAGCTTAATGAACTAGAATATAAAGAACCAAGTCAGAGACCAATCAACAAATAATTAGGATAGTTTAGGCATGAAGTGATGAAGGTCTGATTTAAAAGAAATTAAGAAGTTTCTAAAGTCCTTTTTAGCTCAATATTTATGATCTTACATAACTTTTCAAGTTAGTTTACTAATTCATTCATATGCTTGACTGATTAAACTCTAGAAAGTGCAATCTATGCTCTTTGCATTCATTCCCTTATTTGCCACTCAAGTGAACCTTTCAGCAATCTGCCTTCTCTTTCCTTCTCTTTACTGAAACCATTTGGTCCAAGTTCACCAATGATCTAATAGCCAAGTCCATTGTTTTGTTTGTTTTATTTTGTTTTCCTCAGTCCTCATTTTCATCAAGCTTTCTTTAATATTTGATTCTACTCTCTCCTCTATCTGTTTCCCTAACTCTGATACTTTTACTCTTTTAACAACTATGTCTCAAAACCTTCACTGGTTCTTTTTTTCCTAATGCCCATATTTTGAGGACCAACCTGAACCATCTTTTCTCTCTGTAGTCTCTCCCTTTTCAAAGTTTTCCATTCCCATGACTATAGGAAGATGAATTCCATCATTGATTACATTGAGTTTGATATGTTATTTGGAACATAAAGAGGAAGATTGCTAACACGCACTTAGAAATGTGAAACTTGAGTTCAGGGAAGAGATTTGAACTAGAGATCCAAACTTTGGAGGCATCTGCATAGAATCATGCATATAGCAAGTAATGTGGGCCTGACCAACAGCAATAACAACAAAGCAATAATATAAAACTCCAACAATCTTCTTGACCTGAGAACAGTGTTCCTTTGCAGTCATTAAGAGGACAATCTTTAAGAAACAGGTGGTTTACTTTGCACTAATGGTCAATTTTCCTTTGATATGTGCGATAAAGTTTCATCACAATCCCATCCAAATATTGCTTATAATGCCCCTCTTAACTAATATGTCCCTGGAACAATTTGAATTACAGTATTCACATAAATCCTATGAACACTGTATCTTCCCTGTCCATAATGTTAAGTAACAGTCCCTTTCCTTTTGCCAGTTCTCCCTCATTACCTAACCAAATTATAAGTTTCTTTCTTCCTCATCACCCTGCCTATTAAAAGTTTTTCTGGCCTCAAGCCTTGTGCAAAAGTTTTATGGCAAATGATTCTTATCATCAAGTATGTTCATTGAGTAGCTGGAAATTCTAGACATGGACCAATGAAGTAACAAATTTGGGATTTTTTTTTGTTTAAAGAATATTTTATATAATATATCCCATTTGATTCTCATATGAAAAATAGATAGGGCAGGTATCATTATCCTCATTTTATAGAGAAGAAAACTGGAACTCAGAAATATTGAGATTTCCCTAAGATCATGGGCATTGAACCAGAAACCCAATTTATTTGATTCCTAATTCACTAGTCTTTATACTACACTATATAACTAAAGAAATATGATTCACAGAAATAGGCCAACTTCTCCCTTTTCAGTATTGTTATATCTGTAGGGTACTGTAGGGTACTATTAAAGTACACAAGGATCTTTATGCACTGACATAACAAACTAAGGAACCTCTAACCTGTTCCCTCCCAGAATACAGGTAAGGTCCATGCCTGACTTCATCTGCTAAGGTAAAAATATGAGAAATAGCAAATTATAAGATCTAGCTCAGAATAAACAGATTAAAAATTATGAAATGAATGCTGGTTCCAAATGTAACGTACAGGCATTGTTTAAAAAGACAGACTAAGTTTCTTAGAAAACAAAGATAAGACCATTTGGCAAGTTTTGTTGGATAGATATCAGAAGTACTTTCCATGATAGTTACCAAATGCACCCAGCCCTAAAAAGTGCTCATGAACATCATTCCTATTAGAGGCCCCTTGTTAGCTATTTCTGATCTCTTATCTTTTTCCTTCTCCCACAGAACAGAGACAACCAGAGCTCCTTTTATAAAGTGTTAACTCCCATTGTCTTGTACCTAAAGTCTTATAATGAGAGGAAAACCTGAGGAGTTTATATTAAGTTATTGTTTATTTATTTATTATAGAAGGGAGGTAGATAATTGTTGCTGTTCATTATTTTGTTCAAATGGTATCCCAAAGGGACCTAAGTAAATGGTTTCCTCTAGTCCCCTTTCTCTTTGGGTCTTTTTGACTTTTAAGTTCATTATAACTGCTGTTTTCTTTGTTTAGTTTAGTTTAGTTTAATTTAATAGGACAAATATCCATGTTTGTATGCAATGTGAATGTTCAACTTCTTTCTAATTATATCCTGGCTCTGTGAACTACTAAGGCCTACTGCCATATGGGAATATTCACAATTTGTACAAGGAATTCCAATGCATAAATTTTCACTACCATGTAGGGTGGAAGTCCTGTAACTTGGGTGCAATAACTTTGAGTAGTGATTTGCATGGGGTTCATAAGTTTTCCCAATGTGCATAGTGAAGCACATATTGCTAATTTATGCCCTTATTACAACACGTTTATGCACCTGGAAACATGTAGGCAACCCTATGGGTTTTTATATACCTAGGAGAATATGGCTCAATAGCCATTTTTTACTATAGATAGTCATGAAGTTTTATAACAAAAAGAGAATTGCAATAGAACACATTATCATGGGATCATTCTACTGGCTATTTTAAGTGTTGTATAAATGCAGGTAGTTCAGGATACTTTATCCTGAGTTTAGGAAAAGATTTGAACTAGAGATCCAAACTTTGAAGTCATCTGCTTCATAGTCTGCTGAGAAGGAATGTGAAACTGTGATTATCTGGTAAAATGATCATTCTGTCAGAGAAAAGTGGAGAAGAAAGAAGTCAGGTCTGTGCCTCATTCCTGGGGCTGATTATATTACTTTGCTCATCTTTCCCTCTCTCAATTGCATATTTAATTTCTTTCCAAGTAAAAATGACTAAATGAATGTAACTTCTTAAAATTCCCTCAGCATAGAATTAAATCATAAATAAGAGGTTGAATGAAACATTTAATATAATTTATTCAATCTATAACTTTTCTACCCATAATTTATTCTATTTATAATAATGATAAAATTAATATATTATATATTTCTTAATCTAGTCTTTTACTAAACCAACAATATACTTTGGTCCCTGATATCATTTATTTAGTTATGTTTCATATATTAAAAAACAATCTAATTCTTCAAGGTGATGAGACAGAATCCATCTAAATTATTAATTAGTCTTTGATGAATGTAATAGTTTGGTTTTCAAGTACATATACCCCTGAGAAATAGTGACTTGAACAGTATTGTTAAATAGGGTCAGTGTATACCATTAATGAATGTATAAGAATCATTGGGGTTTTATCTTACTGATATTCTGAGTATAGAGATAAGAAATTTTAGAGAAAAGTATTCTAAGCAGGTTTTTAAAAATACATCAATGCATCTGGCAATTGTTTTCCATAGAGCTGGTATAAATATAAATTTGATCCTAGGAGGTTAGGTAAAGATAGGATAGGGACCAACCTTGTGATTACATTTATATAGGATAATATCTGATGAAAAATTCTGTCTTCCAATGCAGATTGGCAATTTCTCTGAAACTTAAGACTTATAAAACTGCTTAGGACACCAAGAGGTTAATGTACAACCACAGCTGGCTCTCTTATACCACCTTGTTCTCTTATACTATGAGGACTGGGACAAATTCTAATTTAACAGGGTTAAAATTAATGAGGTATCCACCATTACTTGCCAATTAGCAAAGGATAAAATACCTATATAGTTTCATCTAAGTGTACCAAGCCAAGGAGGATATTAAGAAGCAATGGTATAAGATGGCCTAGGACTGGAATTCTTAAACAATTTTGTCTCATAGAATCCTTTGTAAATAAATTGAAGCCTATAGAACCCTAATCATATTTTAAATGCTTAAGAAAAAATATAGAAGATTACAAAGGAAACGAATTATATTGATATATAGTTATCAAATATTTTTTTAGAAAAGCTCACAGACCCTGCTTAAGAACCCATGATCTAAGGGAAGATAGAGTTAAGAAAAGTAACTCATGTTCACAAAAGTGTTATTTCCCTAACTCATCCTCTCTCTCCCCCAAAAAAAGTTGTGGAAAGAACTATGCCATTCAGTTCTTTTAGTAAAAGCATTGTTTTTCTCTTTCTCTCTCATGTTTAAAGCTATGCTTCCTCACTAATAAATTTTTCCCATGAGTACTATAATAGAAAGAAACCTAAGACCCTAGCAACCCCAGTAGGGGAGGGCAAAGCTCTCCTCTGCCCTTGGGTTTTCTTATGTGTATATTACCCAAACTGTCTAAGTCTTTCCTTTGGTTACAGATCCACAGATAGGAGAGAAGAGAATACTGATTAGGTCATTTCTTTACTTTCCTGTCTGTTCAGTATTATTCTTTAGGGCATACTTCTTCTGTCTTGTCGAGTCCAGTTTAAAATATGTCAATTCACTGCTTTTCACATGAGACCATTTGAAATTTTATTAGATTTCAAAAGCAGAATGATTTTCCTGATGTTGAGTCAAATTTTCCTTGTCATTGTTTTATCACCAGCTATCATCTGTCCTCTTGCATTAATTCAATTCACAATGTATCTTGGACCTATTTATACTCATATTAACATATGAATGTTAAAAATTCCATACATGATCAAAACAATGGCTAATCTAACCCAATATTCTCCCTTTGACATGGGTTCCTACAGATTTCTTTGTTTATCATTTAAAATCCCATCATAGCCTATCTCCATTACCCTTTTTAGGTTTATTAATCACAGTTCCCCTTTTGTGCACAGTGTGTTATATCAAAGTTGACTAGTCATTATTTCCCATACATGATATTAAATCATTGTGCCTTTGTCTCGGTGGCACTCTATGCTTGAAATGTACTCTGTCCTCCCCTGTACATTTTAAGACTTCCTATCTTTCATCAGAACCCTACTTGAGTTCCACCTACCAAATTAGGTCTTTTCTAATCAGCCCTAGCTGCTAGTGACTTTTCTCAACCCCTCCTCCAAAATTACCTCATAAATATACTTCGTTTATTAAATGTGTACTTATTGCTTCTTACAACAGAATATAAACTCAACAAGAAATGCTTCTTTTTAGTATCATGTACCTAACATTTGACGAAAACCCTACATCTTGCTAGGCAAAACGTGTGACTGATTAACAGATTGAGAGGGCCAATTAGTTGTCCCATAGAAGAATCTCCTTGAGGGATTAAATCCTTAAATACATTTAACAATTCTTTTATATATAACACAGTTTCTATGAAGGTATCAAAATCTATTTTCAGATTGTGAAGCAAGTTTCAAAAATGTATGACCTATTATATAAAGTGATTCATGTTTTCTTATACTAAGTCCTTCAAAGAGTGCTTCCTACTTTTGATATTCTGGTAAATAATTAGGAAAACCTTGCCTTTTTTTTTTCAATATTTGTATGAAAACTTTTCCATTATCTTGGTCATTTCAGGTGCTTCTCTCAAGGCAGTTTCTAGCTCTAGTTACTTTGGTCATATCATTTATTTATTTTTTTTTTAAATAAACAAAAGATATTTGTATCCACTTTAGGGTGGTTTTTTTGGTTTGTGTGTGTGTGTGTGTGTGTGTGTGTGTGTGTGTGTGTGTGTGTATAGATGAGATTGCAGAAAAAACTTTATAACTATCAAATATTTTTAAAATATGGTCTATTATTATTATTTCTATCTTAGAAAAGAGGAAAGTGAGGGTTAGAGTGATGTGACTAGTAGGTAAGAGAACCAAAACTCAAACCCAGTTCTTTAGATTTCTCGACTTCATATTTTACTGTTCCCTCTGATTTATGAGCTCCTTCATAGTAACGCCAAAGGTTTTTATCAACCACTTAAATTGTAAATGCATATTGAGTAAATATCTCCTGGGAATATGTGATTTAATGATTTAATTCAATATTGAGAGCCTACTTTGGGTAAGAAGCCAAGATTTCTTTGCTGAATCCTAACAGCTCAGTCAAATTTCATCACTTTATAAATTTAGTTTCTGTCATTGTCATAGCTACCCTGTCTTACATTTGAAGCTCATTAGCCACTGTTCTGCTCTGAGATGTTTGTAAGATATTTTTGGAGTTTGTCCCATTAGATCAGCAGTTTTTCATCATGATGTTATCTGGATATTTAAAGTCCTTTTGTGTTTCCATTTTCCATATCATTTATAACAATTATGTTCTCAAGAGATTTATTTAGACAGTTTTGTACCCAGGAAAGGACCTGACCATCTCTTTCTTAATAGTTTTTTATTCATGATAGCATGTTCCCACAAGACTCAAAGAATCATTTGGAGGGAAGAGGAAGAAGGAAAGAAGAAAGGAAGGAGGTCTTTGATTATTGTTAATGTTTTATTCTTTTAGTTGATATTTACTTTTAATTGTTAAAATTTTAATCTTTTAAAGGGTTTTTGAAAAT
The DNA here is from genome assembly GCF_016432865.1 of Antechinus flavipes. Lineage (NCBI taxonomy): Eukaryota > Metazoa > Chordata > Mammalia > Dasyuromorphia > Dasyuridae > Antechinus > Antechinus flavipes. The sequence continues at coordinate 389,361,188 of NC_067398.1, forward strand.
CTAAGTAAATCATGTTCACTGACTCTCCTTTATTCAAATACTCATAATTTTCTCAAGGAAAGATTTTAAGGAGTTCTAAGGTACTTCCCTCATGCATTTTTAGGGAAGCTACAGGCATTCAGTTCTTAATTTTCTTATTAAATCATTCCTGTCAGCCATACAATCATTTTTATTGCTTTTTTTTCATAGTGTACTCCACTGTGTCTCATTATAATGAGACTTTCTAACATTGGAATATCCATATCAAATGACTTGATCAGTATACTACAATTCACTATAAACTGTTTATTTGTGTAAGTGAAGAATCAAATTTACTAAGTAAATAGTACTCTGAGAAAAACCATCATAAACCTGAGGAAGAAAGGCCAGGTTTTGAGTAGTTAGAACAGCTATATAGCATCACATTTGAAGAATAATCTGAAAATTATCAAATATGATTATTATCCAGTCATAACAGTAAGTTTATAACTGTCCAATTTATTATGGTTTTAAGGAAATTTATACTATTCTCTTATTTGATCATCACAAAACCCTGAATGGTTCATTATACAGGGGTCCTCAAACTTTTTAAATAGGGGGCCAGTTCATTGTCCCTCAGACTGTTGGAAGGCCGGACTATAGTAAAAACAAAAACTTTGTTTTGTGGACCTTTAAATAAAGAAACTTCATAGCCCTGGGTGAGGGGGATAAACGTCCTCAGCTGCTGCATCTGGCCCTTGGGCCATAGTTTGAGGACCCTTTGAGGACTTCAAGGAAGGTAATCCTTCTACTTCATCCTCCACATAGATAATAGAGTAATTTTTCTAAAACATAAATCACTCCCTTATTCAATAAATTCCAGTTGTCCCAAAATTAAATATAAAAATCTTTTATATTTAAAATGCTACAAATCTCTTTAAATTTTTTCCAGCCTTATCATGCTTTATTTCCTTTCATATATAACTCTAATCCAGAGACATTATCTTTAATAATACTCATATATAGTATGTTATCTCTTTGTGTCTTTACAGTAATTGCCCCTCATTCCCAGAATATTTTTCTTCTTAAATTTCACTTTTTAGAATATTTAATTTCTTTCAAGGCACTCGCAGGGATCATCTTCTACTTGAAATCTGTCCTGATGTCCTCAGCCCCTAGATTTTCCTACTAAAATTGTACTGTAATCAAGAGAGATATAAATGTATAGATGGTAGATATAGGTACATTTGTCTTCCCCAACTAGATTGTAATCTTCTTGAAGGTAGCACTTATTTTACCTTTGTCTTTGTTTCTTCACTATCTGGGTCAGTATCTGACACATAGTAGGTATTTAATAAATGTTTGCTAATTGGTTGAATATTGATAAGGAAACTGAGGTTCATAAGTTAAATGCCCTGCTAAAAATCACATAGCTAAAGATGATATATCTCCAAGTCCAAATTTCTCTTTACTATTATCCATAGCTAAGAGAACACCTTAAAATACATACCTTCACGTGGTCCAGACCACTGACCTAAAATTTGGAAGATAGACAATTAGATTGTAATAGAAATAATAAATTCTTTAGCATAGCTTCTAATCTACTATCTTCTTCTTTTGAACACATCAAATCACTGGATATGGAACAGGAGAATAAGGAAAAGGAAAAGCATTGTTCTATGAAAAGATAGACTGAAATGTATTATGATTAGTCAATACAATCAAAAAAGATTAATTAAACAAGTCAATTTTACATAATAAAACCAAGGATTTAAATATGTCAATATTTACAAGTTGCCTTTGGATTTAGCTATTTTATTAGGGAAATCAAATTTCCTGAAGATAATTTTTAAATTGTTTCCTTTTTTTCTGTGAATTAGTGATTAACCATAGCCTTATGTACACTGCTGACAAAGCTTTTCAGTTGCCCATTCATTGGGCAGAAAACCAAAAGTTTCATTAGGAAACAATGAAATTGTGACTATTTCATTAGAATAACTCTCCTTGGAGGCTCCTGTGGCTAATCTCCAAAACTGTCAGTGGTCTGTCATCCTATTCTAAGTAATTTTATGACTTAGCTAGGGCTCAGTGGGTTGCAGATGAATAGATCACCCTGCAGAAAAGTTGGTGCACTTGCTAATTTCTAAAGGGCATGATTCCGAACTGTTTCATATTTATGCCTTAGATCTCCAAGGCATGGGGTGGCTAGTGCCATGGGACCTTTAAAATACCTAAAGCTCTAGCATTTTCTTTTTAAAATTTAAATGAAAAACAAAACTTCTGTGGTGCTTTTCAAAACCCCCCAAGCTCTTTCTGTCAGCAACCAAAGGCATGCATGTATTGTGGAAGGCTCACAATGTTGGATTACTGTCAAAATGTGGGGTCATTAGACTAATGAAATCCCCTGAAGTCATAAATCTCTGCAGGGTGCAGAATGTTTTGAGTTCAGGAGTTCTGTTGTGAGATGAAGATGATTCTAAAATGTCTGAAACTCTTTTGCCAGCAGGAGCATCATGGCTAAATAATGAGGCGTCAGCAATTCCTATTTACTCCTATGGGATGGAGATGAGCCAGAAATCTTTGATTTCCTCTACTCCTCCCCCACATCAAGGCGTACCTTCACACTGAGCTTGAGGCAGACACACCGTGCAGCTATTCCATTGGCACACCAAGGCTCCAACCTGGATTTCAGCACGAATCAGGCAGTTTTATCACTTGCTTTTGAACCATGAGCCATAAATCACAATAATATTTCTTTCCTTTATGTTGCTCAACTCAGCTAAGTGGAATGATTCTGCTATGATTTGGCTAGAATAACTATCCATTTTGCTACATTTTATATTATAAACACTAGTAACATATCTGTCTGAATGATGTATATAAGTACTACAGAGAGGAAATGCGTTCCAAATGTTAAGCTATGATTTTTTTTTCTTTTTAAAATATTCTACTAGATCAGAATTGGAGATATGAACAAGTGTTGGTGTGAATGAACACTTTCTTTCAACTTAGGCATGTAGTTCAAAAATAGCTATATTTCTCTCATGACCTATGTCTAAGATTTTAGTCATCAGAATGACATATAGGCATATCTCTAGGCGTTGAGGTAAAAGTTCACTAGGTATAATAACAATAATATATTTTAATAATGCTTATAATTTAGAAAGTCCTTTCATAGCCATTATTTCCCTTACTGCTTACAATAATCTTGAAGAAATAAGGAGAGATTCTAGTCATTATTAGCATTTTCTGTGTCTGGAACAAAGCTTAACAAAACACACTGGGCCAAGCAGCACAAAATCATCTTCACATTTACTGAGGAGAAAGAGAGAGAAGTCTCAGGACACTAGTTACTATTCAAGACTCCAGGGTACATAAAAGGGCATGTGGCAACCTGTAGGAACAGGAAGGAGCACGAACTAATTTTGTTGCCTCCAATTTTAATTGATTTTTCTTGCTGATTAGCTGCTAAGCTCAGATGTTTTTGCACTACTATTAGCACCCTATAAACACTAGCATTTTGAATCAAACCCCTTGCCCTGCCTCAGCTATACTCTGAATCTGACACAGAATCATTCTCAGAGGTGAGAGCATCCTCATCGTAAAATGAGTTGTAGAAGGAAGTAGCAAACCACTCCACTATCTTTGCAAAACAACAACAACAACAAAAATGGGGCCATGAAGAATCAAACAAGCAATGTCGACTCAATGCAAGATCTTCTCTGCAATATTCTTAACAATTTACCATCTAAGTTCTGCTTAAGACATGCTTCTGAAGAGGATCTCATCTCAAGAGAAGACCATATTATCTCCACTTAGCTTTAATTGTTGGGAAATCCTTTTTTATATTGATCTGAAAATCTGTATTCCTACAACTTATAGTTCTAGTGAACTATGAAAAAGTTCACATTCTTTCATAAGAATTCCTCAAATATTTAAAGACATCTAATATGCCCATCAGCTGTCTTCTTTAGTTCTAATCAATGATGCCTCCAGCATTTTCATATATTGACTCTATGCCAAACATTCTATTCACTATACCACCTTAGGACCAATGTTATTTCACTCATACCCCTTATAGCAAAAGTGAAGGGAAAAGTAAAAATGATTCCTTTCTATCATATTAAATTCAATTAGAATACTTGAAGAATGGAGTGTTTTAATAAGTTGGGTTTTCAGATTCAGGTTAGCCAACAATTGTATTGACTTTATTGTTTAAAACCTTCGTAAAGGATATTAGTGAATTTTCATTCCTTGGTAGCTATTTTTTGAGACTTGGAATTTCTGGATTGCCTCAGGTGCATCATTCTGAATATAAATGTATAGTTTTCAAAATTCTATAGGAAGATAAGATAGAGTAGATAATTTGCTGGCTGAAGAGCTAGGAAGTTTGAAGCTCATCTAAGATATTTCCTAGCTATGTAACTATTATCAAGTCTCTATTTTTTGAACCACAATTTCCATATCTATTAAATTTGGATGATCATGACCACCTCACAAGAATATATAGTTAAAATTTACATATACATGTTCATATATGTATATGTAAAATATATACACACATGTAAAACTTGGCAAATCCTGAAAGGCTATGCAAAATGTATATGTGCATATAATTATATATATATATGTGTGTGTGTGTGTGTATATACTCATTATACAGAGTGCGTGTATATGTATGTATGTTTGTGTGTGTGTGTGTGTGTGTGTGTGTGTGTGTGTGTGTAGAAGGGACTTCCTTCCACAAATTGCATATTTATATACAGGTCAATGTGTATAAATGTGTGTGTGTGTATGTATGTATGTGTGTGTGCAAACACTGAACTCTGAAAGGCAATATGGTGAACCAGAAGTGTTATTGTAGTTTTAATCATTAATAACTTGAAATTGCATTTACTTTTGAAATATCCTGTATTAATTTGAATTATTTTTAGAAATAGGAGATATAGGGAGAAATATAAAAGATTTATTTATCCAAGTACAGCTTCCATGAAAAGTAATTGTTAGTTATTTTGAACTTTAGCCATCTTATAAAAGAGTAACTTTATCAAGGATAACAAATAATGATCTCTAAATTTTCCTACTTTAGCCTTTCCAATGTTACTTAAAATTTTCTCTCTCTGTCTCTCTCTCCACCTCTCTCCCCCTCCCTCCTTCTTTTCTGCCTTCTCTGTTTTCCTCCTTCCCTCCCTCCTTCCCTCTTTCCCTTCTCCCTTTCTGACCCCACTCTGTCTCTCTGTCTCTGCTTCTCTACCTCTGTGGCTCTCTCTATTGTCTCTCTCATTTTTTTCTCATCTCTTTCTCAGATACACACACACACACACACACACACACACAAAGTATAGATCACAAGTTTGCTTACAGCATCCTTACCACCTGTTAGCATTAAATGCCCATCCTATTACCCATTAGCCACTGCTAATGACAAGAAAACCAGAAAGAAATTATAACATTTATCTAGTTAGTATCAGAAGCCAAAGATCTGTCTTAAAGGTGCTGGTAATCTCCAGATTTTTAAAGAAATATTTTTGGACAACTAGAGCTATGACTCATGAGTTGAGAATTGTTTTAATTTGATTTGGAACTGTATAATAAGCTAGGTGTGCTAATGATGAGCGCTGTATAAAATTCTAAAGCATATGCCTAACCATATCTCCCCCATGAAAGATAACACTTTTTTTAAAGGAACATTTTTCACGTATAGAAAAAATCCCAGACAACTTAAAAGACACATGAGCAGCTGTATGAAGATATGATATCTGGAAGGGAAGCCAAGTTAGAAAAGTTGTTTAATGAGCCAAACAAAACAAGAAACAATTATGGCTCAGTTGGCTTATTTCTGAAGCTCCAGATATCCCTACATGGAAAAGTTTGAAAGTTAAGAGACAAGAATAAAATTTTAGCACCAATTTAAATGTCTAGGGTAACCCATCTTGTGATAACTAAAAGTATAGGTCCATGTTGTCTTAAGATGATAGATAAAATTTCTTTACCTAAATTCTCCTTATAAAAAAAGTTAGCATTGAGCCTGAGTCTGTTCAATCAGTTTAGGTAAATATTCTTAATTTTTCATCATCCCATTTTCATTTTTTAATTCACTTATCTAGGATAACTATTTTCTTCTAATAAATAGTACATGTCCAGGTAGTTCCACATATTTAAGAAAAAACATAAATTAGAAAAGCAACAAAAACAAAATACTTATTCATATAAATTGATGAAAATTGGAAACTGATAAAAATTTGTAGTAGTAATATGATCTTAGTAGTATAAAGTGTACAAGATTTGGACCTAAGACACCTAAATACTGGCTCCCAAACTTAGAGCAAGTCAATTAGTCTCTTTGGGCCTCAGTTTCCTCATAAACCTTCTCTGTTCCAACCAAAGTAAACAACTGGCTCTTGTCCAAACTCGGTTTCCGTTTTTTCCCTTATTTCCTTACCAGGCCATTGTACTGCCTTCCCAAGCTATCCAATATACACTAGCTTTTCCCCTCCCCATTTGAAGCCTTAGCATTCTCTCAAGTCTGGTATCCTTGCCATCCTAAAATAAGGTTTTGTTGAATCCTCAGATTATTCAGGCTTCTTCTTTGCACAAATTATCTTGCATATTTACACACAGGAGAATGCAAACTCTCTGAGGTTAGCAATGGTTTTTATTTTGATTTTGTATGCTTAGAGCCAAACATAGTGCCTTGCCCAAAATGACTGTTGAATTTAAATGAATATGTTACTTCGGGATAATAAGAATAATACTCAAACTATCTACCTCATACAGAGATATAAGGAAGGTATTTCATAAATCTTAAAGTAAGATAATGGGACCAGAGAGCTATAATTAGAAGAGACCTCCATGCCACAAGTCATATCAAGTCAGCAAATATTTATTAATTGCCTACTATGCACCAATATGAAGATACAAAGTGATAAAAATAACCTCTGCTCTCAAGGAACTCACAGTTAAATGCAAAGAGAAAAACATATAAAAAAAACTGTACAAATAACATATGTAGAAGATAAATGAGAAAAAACATTAGGGATAAGCATCAGTACTCTTTCTGATTTTAAATAATAATAAATAATAATTTTTTATTATTATAACTTTTATTGACAGAACATATGCATGTGTAATTTTTTACATTATCCCTTGCACTCACATCTGTTCCAACTTTTCCCTTCCTTCCCTCCACCCCCTCCCCTAGAGGGCAGGCAGTCTTATACATGTTAAATGTTATAAAATTATATATTATATTCCTATATATTATTATTATTTATTAATTATGTATTATTATTAATTATATCATTAATTATATATTATATAATAATATATCATTATTTATTATTATTATTATTAATTATATATTATATATATATATCCTAGATACAATATGTATGTGCAGAATCGTATAATTCTTTTGTTGCACAAAAAGAATTGAATTCAGAAGGGAAAAAAAATTGGGAAGAAAAACAAAAAGGCAAACAGTTCACCCTCATTTCCCAGTGTTCCTTCTCTGGGTATAGCTGATTCTGTTCATCATTTATCAACTGGTACTGAATTAGATCTTCTCTTTGTCGAAGATATCCATTTCCATCAGAATACATCTTCATACAGTATTGTTGTTGAAGTATATAATAAATAATATTTAAAAGAGAAATTAATTCTACCCCCCTCATTTCACAGAGGAAGAAACAAACCCGCAATTTATGTCTTTTTCAAGGTGGTATAAACAACAGAATTGGGTTTGAAATCAGGACCTCTGGTTTTTTTTTTTTTTTTTTAATTATCAACAATCATTTTTGTAAGATTTTATGTTGCAAATTTTTCTCCTTCCCTTAACTCTCTCTTAACAACCTTAACACTTCTTCCCAAGAAAGCAAGCAACCTGATATAGACTAAACATATACAATCTTTTTGAATATATTTCCATATTAATTATGTTGTACAAAAAAAAAGAAAACTAAAAATGGGAAAATCTATGAGAAAGAAAAAGTAACCAAATAACCAAATAAAATTAAGTACAAATACTATGCTTCAATTCACATTCAATCTTCATAATTCTCTTTCTGGATGCAGATGGCATTTTCCCTCCCAAGTCTATTGTAATTTCCTTGAATTTACCTAGCTGAGAAGAGCCAAGACTATCACAGTTGATCATTACACAATCTTGCTATTACTATGTACATTGTTCCCTTGATTCTGCTTACTTAACTCAGCATTAATACGTGTCAGTCTTTCTAGTCTTTTCTGAAATCAGCTTATTTCTTATAGACCAATAATATTCCATTATATATCTTATTCATCCATTTCCTAACTGAGAGGTATCCACTCATCCAAATCCACAACTTTCCAGTTCCCTGCCACTACAAAAAGAGCTGTTGAAAACATTTTTGCACATGTGGGTCTTTCCTCTTCTTTTATGATTTCTAGGGTATGCAGACCCAGACAATGCTGGATAAAAGGATATGCACAGTTTTATAGCTATTTGGGCATAGATCCAAATTAGTCTCTAGAATGATTGGATCATTCACAACTCTATCAATAATGCATTAATCAGTTTTCCTACATCCCCTGCAATATTTATTATTATCTTTTCTTGTCATCTTAACCAATGAGAGGTATGTAGTGGTACCTCAGAGTTGTCTTAATTTTCATTTCTCTAATCATAGTGATTTAGAGAATTTTTTCATATGACTAAAATGACTTTGATTTCTTCATCTGAGAATTGTCTATTCATATTCTTTGACCATTTATCAATTGGGGAATGGCTTGTATTCTTACAAGTTTGATTCAATTCTCTCTATATTTTAGAAATGAGACCTTTATCAGAAACACTGGCTATAAAAATTGTTTCCTAGATTTATGTTTTTCCTCTTATCTTGCCTGCATTAGTTTTCTTTGTACAAAAACTATTTAATTTAATATAATCAAAATTAAACACCTTTCATTCCATAATGTTGTCTAGTTTTCCTTTGGCCATAAGTTGCTTTCTTCTCCACAGATCTGACAGGTAGACTATCCCTTGCTTGTTGAAATCAATAATTATCAATCAAATATCTTGGTGTTTTTAAAACACATTAGTAAGTAAATTAAAAAATGAAAATGGGATGATGAAAAATTAAGAAGTCCATTTATTCCAAGTTCTTTTGCCCTTATATACTCTAATACCCCTATGTAACCAAAACAACACTGCCCATGTGGGACCACAAACAACTTGCCCTTATATGTAGTTTGCACAACTTGCTCTTGTATGTAGTTTGCCACCTACTATCATTGTTTGCTACCTGATCTGACTCTGCTTCAATCACAACACAGGTTATCACCGCTTCTTGACTTTTCAGAAAAGCTGAGAGCCCTTAAGGGAGATGGGAAGCTGAACCAGACATTGTAAGCAGGTTCCCTGTGGGCTGAAAGGTCTTATACCTCACCCAGAGTTCCCCTACTATCTGTGACCTTCTACATCTCACCATGAGCAATTGATATTCTTCCAGTTCAGATCTAATTTTATTTGTGTGAAAGGTATTTTGTAATTATGTTCATACAGTTCCTGGCTTTGTCTTGGCAGTTAGACTTCCAGATATTTTATATTATAGGACTTTTGATTTTAGAATCGTATAGTTTTCAAAATATTTGCTAAGTAAATTAAAAATTGTAGACCAGGTTATGAAAGAAATAAAATACATGAATTGCTTGAATATATCAATTACTTATATTGCTTAAAAGAACAAATTATGTTCAAGTATTTTTAAAGCACCAATGAACATGTATATATAGTTGGCCTATTTATAAATAATTCTTCACCATTCACTTAATTGGTGAGTTTTGAAATAATCCTTTGTTAGCCAAAGATACTGACAAAGATAGTGGAATGGTTTGCTATTTCCTGTTCCAGATCATTTCATAGTTGAGGAAATTGAGGCAAATAGTATTAAATGACTTAGCAGATTCTAAACAGTAAGTGGCAAATTAAGATATGACATTGTAAATAGCAAAATTCAATTTTGGATAAAATCTTCCACCCTCTGATCATAGATATGAAACAGTTATATGATCAATTATGTTGTGGTTTTTTTAAGTAGATAGAGAAATCATCTTCCCTCTCTCTTTTTCATTAGAACAATAAAGTTTTTTTTTTTTTAACTGCCCAAACCTTTTTTCTTTCCCCTTGTTGCCACACACATACCACTGCTAAACTGGCTGAAATATAGGCCTTCTATTTTTTTTAAAGTGGAGAGAAATCCTTTCATCTTTCTTCCCCAGAGCAGCAGTAGAAGTCTATTTGAATTTGGAAAGTACACAAAAGTCATCATTATTTATGTCTACCCTAAAGGTAAACATGAATGTCTGAACAGAAGAATTAGGGGATCTATAAGAGAAAAGGGCAAGGGTGGGACAGAAGATGTTTTTCTTTTTTAGATCACTGTTACAACTCTTGCAGGAGCCAGAATTCTCTGACAGCCCAGAAATACACCATACTCTAGCACCATCACTCATCCGTGTAGTTATCTCAATGGTAGTTTTTAAATGGTAGAAGATTCTATATATACTTTTTTTTGTCTCATAAATTATCAGGGTCCAATATTTTTATATGACTTCTCGGGTGTTATAGCAAAAGCTACTTTGAAATACACTCATTCTTCTCAACATTTTAAAAACACCAAGATAAAAAAAATCAAATGTGTTATTGATTTCAACAATGTTTTGCATGGTGGGAAAAGTTAATGAGTGAAAGAAAGAAAAGAAAGAATAAGAGAGAGGAAGAATGAAAAAGAAGAAAAGAAAAGGAGAAGGAAAAGAAGAGAAGGTTAGGTCAAGAAAGGGAGAAAAGGGAAGAAGGAAGGAAAGGAAAAGAAGGGAAGGAAATAGAGTTTATTAAGTTACTATTGTGTGCCAGGTTCTAAGAAGAGGTGTTACGAATACTACACTGAGCTAGTGCCCGCCCTCATGGCACCTCAGATTGTAAAAGAAGAAGATAATATGTGGGTGGTTGGGGGGATAGCAAAGAGAATCTTTGATCTGGAGAGTCACAAGGAATTTTCTAGCAGAAATTGTAGTATTGATTAAAGTGTTGGTCCCATAACAAGAGATAGAGAGCATATACTCTTTGGAGATCAACTTCGGAGGATCACTATCCCAAGTGGAAATAAGAGGGAAATAGCTAAACAGATGCAAAATGCTTGAGAACATATGGTACCTGCAAATAATTGGACAGAACATGAGCAGTGTGATCTTGTTTAAGTACAAGAAAATGGCATTTCTGAAGTGAATGCAAAACTAACTAAATTCAGGCTTTGTACTAAGAAGTCTGATTTAATTGTTTGTTCATTGTACACCTTTAGCATTATGATTGGAAATTCAAGTGATGGAGTACAGATGTTTTTCTTTTCTTAATCAACTTAAATAATGCTCACAATTATATTTTTCTGGTGTCTGAATGCTCCTGAAAACCTTGATCATCTCTTCACATATAATTCTTTAAGAATAAAGAAAAAGGAAAAGTTATATATGCTTATCCAAAAATCATAACTTCTTTTGGCAATTTGTCTGGATTATAAATAAAAATGCAATATAGTCCACTCTCCCTAATCCATTTTTAAAGGAACTCTTCATTCTATATTGAAAAAATATGCATTCCCTTATATTAAAGTATGTAAACTTCATATGAATCTGTTTTCCCAGCTAAGTTTTCATCAGAAAAAAAAGTATTATCATTTAAAACAACAGCCTTAAGTAAAAGTTATAGCCTTCACAAATCAGACCTCAACTGTTTAAAACAGTATGCTGCAGGGTGAAAAATGTAACCACACAATAGCGTAAAACATTTTCATGTTCAGTTTGCAGGTTTCATATAAGTTTAGGGCAAAGAGAACTGACACAAAAACCCAAATTCTTAATATGCCTCTGACTAAAGTCCCTAAGAATGTACTAGTCATAAAGAAAAGACCACAGTCTCCTAGACTGTTTAGATTTGTCTGAATATGATTCAAGACAGGAATCTATGTACCCCTTTTCCCTCCTCCACACCCCTTTCAGGGATAAATGTTGGTATAACTGTAAACAGCTTAATGAGATAATGATATTCAAATATTACTTTGCCATTGCTCCATTATGTTAGAGCAGGATTTCTTGTCTGTAGAATGTTTTCAACAATAGTTTTTTTTTTCCATTTTCTAATATAAAAGTCATCACCTGAATTTTCATTCATAATGAACAATGACTAATAGGAAGAATGAATGAAGACAACTAGAGATCAAGTGCTATATCAATTTGCAGTTTTCTAGTTATCTTTCTTTTTCTTTTAATAAATTACCTGGGCCTATTTTTCTATTAATGAATTACTTGGTGCTAGCCTATTCAAAAAGTGGCTATAGGTTTGAGTGTTCTTCTCAGTAGGTAAAAATAAACTCTTATCATAGAAGATTTCTAATATTTGTCAATGACAGAAAAGTCCATATTTTGGATCATGCTCCTGGAAAGAAGGAAGGAACTTTCTACTTTGTAGAAATTATCTTTTAGGCTGCTACAGTCAGCATGTATAATCAGTCTTCCATTTAATGAAACCATTTACTCCCAGATATTTAATATACTTTCAAAAGGTAAGATTTCAATTTTTACAGAGCTATAATATGTAAATATATGCATTTAAGAGTGTGTGTGTGTGTTGAAAGAATGACAAGGTTTTAGCATAAGCTGATCAGGGTAGCCAACAAATGGTGAAAGAAACATTAAAAAGCAATGCAAGTTTTTTTGCTGAAACGCCTATCACAGAATCTCAAAGTTGAAAGGACTTCAGAATCCACTAAATTCAATCTATACCTGAAAAGAAAAACACTCTAAAGCAAACCTGAAAAGTGGCCAATCAGCTAGACTTGAAGAACTCTAATAAGAGGGAAGACACCATTTTCAGGGCAGCCTATTCCAATATGGCTAGCTCTAATTGTAAAAATTATTTCTTTACTATTGAAATGGAATGATCTCTGAAACTCTGGCCAAGTTCATTCTCTGGTACCAGGAGGATGTATTCTAATTTATTCATTTACAGTTAAAGCTTTCAAATACTTGAAGATTGCTGTAGTTTTTACCTCAAGTTTTCTTTCCTCCTGTTTAAATCTCTCCTGTTCTTTACTGTCATACATTATAAATTTCATAATGTTTAAGTGAAAGAAGAGCTAGCAATTTCTAAAAATATCAGATTATCACCATAATAAATGGCTACGTAGTATTCCTAGGAACAAGACAGAATATAAAACCAAAATTTTGTTCACTGGAAAAAAAAAAAAAAACCTTAGGGGCAGCTAGTGATGATAGATTATGGATAGAGCACCAACCCTGAAGTTAAGAGGACCTGAGTTCAAATTTGATCTCATACTTAACAATTCCTAATTGTGTGACCCTAGCAAGTCACTTAACCCCAATTGCCATAATACAGCAGCAGATCACAAATTTTTTTAAAAATTTTCTGCTGGTTCTGAGTCTGTATTTTAATTAAATATAAAAATTTGTTAATTGGCTACTTTGTGCAACACACACACACACACACACACACACACACACACACACACACACACACACCACAAATAACCTAAGGTGAATTGGAAAGGGGAAGAGCACAAAGGCAAGAAAAAATGTTTTTTCAAGAATATAAGCTAGAAAGGAGAGGCTGTACTAGTGTGATGACCATGGAAATTAAAACAGGGAGCATACAAAAAAAAATTCCAGAAATTAACAAATAAATAGTTTGTAGAAAAAAGAAAGAATCCAGAAAATAATCAATTCAAGCTTGGATATTTGGAGACATGGTAGCACCATTAACAAAACAGGGAAATCATGAGAAAGAGCTTGTTTAGATGAAAGCTCTACTTAGATTACTCTATTTGAAACATGTTGATTTTGAGAGGTCAGTAAGGCATCAAAATAGCTATATTTAATTGTAAATTCAGAATTGAAGTTCAGAAAAGACCTAGAGACTGGAGATTAAAAGGTGAGAATCATCTACATGGGTGAAATATCGAAACCATAGAAATGAATGATACCACCAAGGATGATAGTGGATATAGAAGAGGACCAAGAGAAGTTTGAAAGTAGAAATTTAAAAATTAGAAGATGAGACAAGGAATAATTTGAGTGATGAATCAAGATGCTACAGTATCTCAGAAATCTAAAGAAATGAAAGTTTATAAAGAAATCAATAGCCAATTATATAAAATATAGAGATTAATGAGGATAATAAAGAAAAAACAGGTTTTTTTGGATTAAGCAACAAGAAAGTCATTGAAAGAACAGGTCCAATGGAATGAGCATTAATGATAGTAATGATTAAAGAATGAAGTGGAAAGTGAGGCAGTAAGTAGGCTACTTTTTCAAGGAATATGATAAAAATGAGCAAAATAGTTCAAGTCAGTAGCAAGTTCAATAGGACTTCTTATAAAGATAGAAGAGTACCAGACCTTCTAGGGCTACCCCAATTCATAATAGTAGGTTGGTATCCAGAAAGGTGACTGGATATATATTCCTAAAACTGTAGCTCACAAGCCCTTAGCAGTCACCTTTCCCTTACTAGGCAGCCAGTTGACATCATTAGCTAAAGCAAAAGCATTTACTATGGGACCATAACAAGGACTGTAATTATAAAACTCCTATCCTCCTCCCTCCTTCACTCCAAACCTGAACAAAATTTTTTCACAAATTCATGCAGTGTCAATGGGAACATACTGTATAAGAAAATGAATAAAGCATAAAGGTAATCAAGTGTCTCATGCTTATGGTACTAGAGAAACCTTGATGTTTTTCCTCTTTTTGGGGGTATCCTCAAATCATTCCCCTCATGGAAATAGCTGTTCTAATGGAAAAGTCATATAGCTGGTATCCGTGGGCTTTATATCACCACAGATGAATTCCCAGTTGCCAAGATTAATTCTTTCTTGAATCAATAGCTTCCAGGTGTCTCTTACTAGATAAGTAGATCTGATACAAGATATTATAGTATTAGAAGTACTTTTAAGGAGACAGGAATTCTGGTAAAGATATAAGATAAAAAGCAGAACCATCACAGTTGGACTCCAAATTTGCTCTTTTCTCTGCTAGTAGAGGCCATACTTCTATCATCTGCCTCTACTGACTACTTAGAGAATGTAGCTTTTTTAGAAGGTTATTAGAATATGCCTAATAGTTTACCACTATATAATTCCATCAAACTTGAAAACTTTGTATCTAGGAAAGGAGTATTAAAACTGTCTTCAAATTTCATCAATTTTGACTAAAACAGATCTTAATACCTCATTTGCTATGTTACCTACCCCTTTATTTTTGTGATTGTATTGGCTAGGCTACTGACAGTTAATTGATTGAGATTCTTTTGATCAAACCATCCCATTATAGAGATAAAATGAGAAAGTTTCTAAGGAATGTGGAAAAAAAAAAGAGAAATTAAAGATGCTAAAGAAGAAGGGGACAATTGATGACAAAGATCTCAGGGCCTAAGCCTAGGAGCAATGGGATCAAGGGCACAGGTAAAAATGGGAGGTATAAAAGTTAAAGAATAAAAATACAGAGAAATGAGACTCAGGAAACATATCAGAAGTGAGATTACCTAAGAAGGGGCAAAGAAGTGATTATGGAGCTAAGAATTTAAGAATAATGGAAAACTTTTGTAATAGTCATTGTAGGGAATTCAATAGATAAGAAGCTAATCAATAAATTCAAAAAATGTATTGCCAAGTAAACTTAAGGGCCTATATGAAGTTAAATAGCATGAACATGTAGTCTACTCATTTCATACAGCTTTGTGACTTTCTATAGCAGGATTTTGCAGCCTGGCAATAGGAATAGTCCTAAGTTTTGGATGTTGGTAATTATGTGGGGTAGGGATTAGTAAGGGGCAATGGCATAATGTCAAAGGGGTGCCAGATTCAACTATTATAGTGAATAAATCATTGAATTATCAAGGGAAACATGGAAGTCATTAAAGGAACAAAAAGCAGGTTTAGTAAAAATTATGGTATAAAATATGAAAACTTAGAGGGTGCTGAGATGGAGAATTTCAGAGTTTGAGGTCTAGAAAGTAAACCATTTGCAGATGGGTAGCTGAAGTAAAAAAGAGATAGAGACATGGATGTGATGAGGTCAAGTAACTGTGAATCTAAGGTGCCAGAAGAGATATGAGAGTCATTTATCTTAAAAAAGAATGGCAAGGGGGGATGGATATTTTAATTTGGAGAGAGAAAGAAGCAAAATACATTGATAGTCTGAATGGTGTGTCACATGTTATAAGACAATTGGCTAAAATTAAGGATGTAGGCTATGAGCATGGAATGGAAATATGCAAATAAGTTCGGATATCTACACCATTACTCCTAGCCAACCAACAGAGCACAATGTTTGAAAATCTGGTAGATGAGCTTTTTACAGTGAGTGCCTTATAATACAATATATTCATTAGATTTTATTCAAATATACATTGGATCTTAATAAATAATCAGTCATCTTTCAGGCTGGTACAATTTAGTTGCCCTTTCTTGGCTTATTTGGACATATTTCTTTTAGCATATTCCTCCTCTTTATATTTATGAGAATTTGTGTTTTATTCAGGAAATTGAAATTCAATAGTTATAGAGTTTTCAGTGACTGCAAAAACTAGGTATATAGAATTAGTTTTCTCATGGATCCTTGTACACTTAAAGATCTTACATCACTTATATATGCTTGCTCATGAATTTAGAGTCAGGATTTTAGAGCACCAGTTAAAGAAATCGTAACACTGGCTAAACATCAGACATCATTTCTATGTTCTGCATATGATATCTTGGAACAAATTATCATAAACTCTACAGTGCTTGGCTGATGGCCCAATATGAAACATTTAAACCAGCTGAGCTAGTGAATGAGGTCTATAAATATTGAGTTCTCTCTTTATCCATGGCTAGTTGTTGGGATGTTAAGCATATGTGAAATTTGTTAAACATTAAGGATAGTGTTTATATTATTCTTACAGGCAGATGCAAATATAGCTAAATATTGCTCTGCTCATATTTAATTCTGATTGTTGCTTATACCAATTATAATAAAATAAATTATATTCCAGAGAATCTAACAGCATATTTCACTCATCTCAAAATTCAACATTGAGAAAGTTAGATTAAAAATAATGTCTCTAACAGAATTTGCTCTATAATCTTCCTGATATTATTACTAAAGTCTATACTAAGAAGTTTATTGCAAGAAATATAGCAGCAAGGTACAATCAAAAAAAATATTCAAATGACATTTCATGGTCTCACAACTCTAAGGCCACCCATGATTCAATTTAATTTAACCATAGTAAGAAATCCAGCCACTGGCTTTTCTGTGGCTGTAGGACAAAGTAAAGAAGGTAATATCCAGGTGTCTTGAAGAGGATAACTGTTTGTGGATTGTTGGTTTCTCTGGGACTTAAGCCAGGAGGTTATATAAACATTGGATTTTTTTTCCCATGTAGTAGACATATTTATTTCTTAGCATCAAGTTGATCTCTTTGAAAGCACTGTCGTGAGACCTCTTTCTTGTAAAAGGTGAAATTAGGCTATGATTATGTTGAAAGATGAGGCTGACTTCAGTTTTTAATTGGACCATGTTTTTGGACATAAGAATTGATGAGATTTATGCTCCTGAAACATGGCACATATTATGAAGTATCCTTATTTTGATGGTTAAACTGTTAAAGCTTAAATGGAAAAGAAAAAAAAAGCAGCATTTTTCTTTACTAAGGTTTCATAAAGAAACAATGTATTCCTCTTTCAGAATGATTTTAAGAAAATGCTACAGATATGTTACAAAGGACACAGAAATATCTACCAGTCTCTATTGCTTTCCTGGCCTAACATCAGTTTTTTTTTTTGGCCTGTATCTGCATATTAATTTTGTGAAAGTAGCTCCATAATCTCAATTCAACAAGCATTTATTATGTCTACCCTATATGGAAAATAAGAAACAGTCTACATTCTCAAGGAGCTTAATATCTAGTGGTTGGCATAAAGTACATACACAAATATTAAATGCCAAATGGACATACATATATGAAGAAGTGAGAACAAAATGCCTTGTGAGAACCACCAATAATAATAAGGGAGATTTTTTTTCTGATTAAGAATCAAGTAAGACTCCACAGAAGTGACATTTGAGAATAGTTTCTTAATAAATGGACAAGATTTCAACAAGCAGAAATGGTTAAGAAGAACAGAAAATATAGCCATAGAGAATAGTGTGAGCAAAGTCATGAAGAAAGTAGATGGCAAGTTACTCCAATTTGACTGAAAAGTAGAGTACAACTGATGGGAAGTAGTATGGGGCAAAGCCTACAAGGCAGGGTTGAGCTTGGCCAGATTGTGAAGTGTCTTGAATGCTAAAATAAGAAAGTAAATGTCTTCCATTATTTTGAACAATATGTATAATCTTCATTACTTTTTACCTGAGAGACATATACTTTTTTTTTTTTTTTTAGCAATTTTGTTACCTAAGAGGGAAAGCAAGGGAGACTTGCCTTTCCAAAGGTCTTTTGTAAAAAATTTATCATTGTCTTCCCTTCTTAAGTCAGGATATTGGCATTGGTATTGTCAACAATTACACTGTACTTTTGATTCTGACTTACTTAAAATACTGGTTCCTGATTAAAAATACCTTCTTCTACATCTCAAATCACTATGGAAATTTCTTTTTTTTTCTTTTTTTTTTTCTTTTTTTGCTGAGGCAATTGGGGTTAAGTGACTTGCCCAGGGTCACAAGACTAGGAAGTGTTAAGTTTCTGAGGTCAGATTTGAACTCAGGTCCTCCTAACTTTAGGGCTGGTACTCTAATCACTGTGCCATTTAGCTGCCCCAACAATAGAATTTTCTAATGCTGGCATTAATACTGATATATATGTGTGTGTGTGTGTGTGTGTGTGTGTGTGTATGTATACATACATACATATGTATGTATATATATATATACATATATGCATGCAAACATGCATTATATGGATATGGATTTGATCATTATATGTTAATTATTCTAACAATGCTACTTTCTTTCCCATTCTGCTTTCTCTCAAACTCCCACCATTCTGTGCATGCTGTTGGAATTAGCCAGCATGAGGAACTTCAGTCTTTGTTGCCAGACAATAAAAGTTCAAATGTGCTAGACACAGACAACAGCAAAGCATTCTTAGAAAAATGACTCACCAGTTCAGAAAATATCTTCTCTAGGATTATTTATTTATGGCTATAACTCCAAGAAACATTAAAGCAAATATATAGAACAAGTCAGGGAACCTAATAGGAGCTGTGCCATCATTTTCAAGTCCTTATAATAAAAGGAAGGAAACAACAGGGAATATTAAAGTACTATAAAGAATGTGAAATTCCACCTTCAGTCTTCAAAAACAAAGATCCAATGAATATTTGATAGATATTAGCAAGCATTTTCTGTGACATCATCTGTGATTTTTCTTACACATTAACCTCTTGGGAATGAATTTATCCTTCAAGCATTATCAATAGGAAAGCCATTCTTTTTTTTAAAGAAAGAAATGAATTAAATCAGCTTGAAAATTTTAAAAGTCATGTTCTACACTTGAGATTTCCCCTGGCTGTCCATAATTGGCTCTCTTGAGAAGCAGGAAAAAATATTTTGGCTGTTGGAAGAGTTAAACTTGCATAATGACTAATAGACAAGGTTTTGAAAACAACCTGTCCTTAAGACTATAGTAGACTTCAACTCCATCCGAAATCATTCAAATAACTTATGGACAATATCAATTGAGTTACCAATCAGCAATGGAATGAAAATAGGCTCATTCATTTCTAGTACCAGCATTTAAATGAGCACATGTGTATGTAGAGAAATTATACACATATATATCACACATACGTGGTGAATACACATATATATGTATAGTTTTATACTTATATGAAAATCAACCACACCATTATTAGCTAATTTTCATCAACTGAACTCTCAAACTGGGTTAATCAATGTCAAAAATGTCCCTGCATATGTGAAATTTCTCTTGGGACCTTTTATGACTAAGTTCCAACTGTATCAACCAATACTATATAATAAGAAAAGCAATTGTTTTTTTCTTTGTCTTATAAAAGTCAGTCATGCATTTTTCAGTCTAAGTTCAGGTTTTTATTAAGTAAGATACTGTTCATTTTCTTGAGCTCTCTTTTCCAGAAAAATTCACTACAATTTACAACTACATCCATCCTGTATCTCATTTTGTCTCTTAAGGTTTTCAATTTCTGTGTTTCACTGAAACTCCAAGCTTTAACATGTGGTTTTCTTTAATGTCAACATC
Source organism: Antechinus flavipes (assembly GCF_016432865.1). Lineage (NCBI taxonomy): Eukaryota > Metazoa > Chordata > Mammalia > Dasyuromorphia > Dasyuridae > Antechinus > Antechinus flavipes. The sequence goes on from NC_067398.1 coordinate 389,381,454, forward strand.
TCTCACAATGGAGCAGTTTATCTTCTTTTTTGTCCTCCCATGCTCTGTTTCTGCTCTACTTCAAAATGAGCATGAAACTCAGAGACACCTCTTTTATAGTAAAATGATATGGCAGTTTTAAAGATATTGCTTCCTGGGTTAAGCAGATGCACTCAGCTCTATAACCAATCAGTAGAATTAGTTCATTGCCTGTATGTTACAAGAACAGTGACAACATCCCTGAAAGAAATATAAAAGTAACTCAGTGGTGCTATCAGCATTCCAACAATTTCTCTGCATTGTTGCAATTGACAAGACATAATTTTATTGGTAGTGAATCTACCATCTTTTTCTTTTGAAAAATTATAAGATCAATGTCCATGTAGAAAAAATAACATTTCTGAGATAAACACTATTTAGTACAGATAAGACAGTTTTTAGCCTTGGCATTCTTGAGACAGTGTGGCATATGGGGGCAGATGGACATAAAGGAGAGATCACTGATTTGAAAGTCAGTTTACATGACCAGTTCTTGATTGCTACTTCCTAGCAGTGTGACTTTTAACGATATATTTTATTTTTCTGAGTCTCATCTATAATAGGGGGAAGAAAGAGATGAGGGAGTTGAATAAGTTGACTGGATAAATTCTACATTGTCATTTAGCTATATATAAATCTTAGTTGACACATTTAACTAAAACATTTAAGTAGTTTTTAGCCATTGAATTAGAGAATTCCTCATTCTTAATCAAAAAAGAATAGGATTATCTGAAATTATTTAAAAGCATTTTAATTCCTAGTTCAGGGTATCAGATTTGAGGAAGCAGCCCAAAATATCAATCTCTCTCTTTGGCTTGTAACCTATGCCTCAAACCAGAAGAAAATTTCTGAATATAAGATGTATAGCTAATTTCTCAGTCTCACTGATATAATCTGGCACCTGGATCCTATACAAGCACTCAAGGTAATATGAGCAACTTTATTGTATACTGTTTGGTCTTTATTTCACTCCACAGAAAATATGTAAGATGCAAAGGACTCACAAGTGCCCATAAACCTTTCAAATATGATTTTCTGGAAATATCCCAAATCAACATATCCAAAACAGAACTCGTTACGATTTCCCCAAATCCCATTTCTTTCAAACTTCCTTATTTCCACCAAAGGCACTACAATTCTTCCATTTCCTCAGGTTCATCATTTCAGTATTTATCTTTGATTCCTTACTGTCCCTCACCATTCCATTCCCTTCCCCATCTAATCAAGTTTCAAATCTTGCCAGTTTTGCTTCTACAACAACTCTCTCCTACACCCTCTTCTCATTACTTAAAATCTATCATGCTAATTCAAGCCCTCATCACTTCTGACATAAATTATGGCAAGAGTCTTCTAATAGGTTTCCCTGCCTTATCTCTCTCCACTCCATTATATCTTCTACATTGCTGCTAAAATGATTTTCCTTAAGTCAATATCTGATCGAGCCATTTCCTGAATCAATGAATTCCAGAATTCCCCATTGCTTCCATGATCAAATACAAACTTCCCTGATTGCTTTTTAAGGTCCTTTACAATTTTGCCCTGATCTCTCTTTCCAGATACTTTCCAGATATATTGTTCTTCCTCTTACATAGTACAAACTAGCTATATTTACTTTCTATCTATTCCTCACCTATGGTAGCATATTTCCTTTCTCCATGCCTTTATACTTGTCAAATCTCATGCTAGAAAAGCACTCCCTCCTCAATCCCTCTGCCATTTTGAAAGAAGAGGGGTTCTCCAAGATAGTATATGTGTGTATCAGTGATTGCTCTGATTTCCCATTGCCTGAAGTCAAGCTGTTATATTTCACTCTTCCCCAAGGGTTTCTTATGTCCTTAAAGGGATTCTAAAGTATGTGGTCTCTCTGCCATTGTCTTTATTATTGTTGTTCAGTTGTTTGAATCATACCTAACTCTTTCTAACCCCATTTGTGTTTTTCTTGGGAAAGATACTGGAATGGTTTGCCATTGCTTTCTCCAACTTATTCTACAGGTGAGGAAACTGAGGCAAACAAGGTTAACTGACTTGCCCAGGGTCACACAGCTAGTAAGTATCTGAGGCCATATTTGAATTCAGAAAGATGAGACTTCCTGACACCAGATCTGGGACTCTAGTGACTTAGCAACCTAGCTTCTCACAGGAGCAATTGGCTCTAGACTAATTGTTTTCTCTCAATTCAAGGGATCCCTTGAAACATTTCCATGTAACCATTTATTAATTAAACTAGCCTTTTCAAAGGAATATTTATTTTAAAACTATAGTAAGAACAAATAAATAGAGTACAATCTGAGAATCTAGAGATGGGAAGGAAATTGGGTCTGTAGATTAATTCTATTTCTATAAAGCATAATCTCATCAAGTTCCAAGTCCAAAATCCTTTTGGGCTCAGGTTCTAGCTTTTCAAAACTTTATTGCTGGGCACACAGCAACATCCATCCTGCTTCCCAGATCATCATGACTAAAGTCCAAGTTTGGGAACTCCGCTACCTGCATATAGAAATTAAAAGGAAAAAATGAAACAAACCAAAACCTCAAGATCATTTCTTAAGGTCACAGGACCTCAAGGGCCCAGGACAGAGAAGCAGTCCTTTCTTTCACTCAGCTCAATTCATGGTATCCATGCTTCAAGTTAACCCACCTCCCCCCACATCCTGGCAAAGAGAGAGATTGTTCTAGTGCAGTGATTCTCAAACTTTTGTTTTCAGGATCTTTATCCTATTAAAAATTATTGAGGATCTCTTCAAAGTGTTTTTGTTTATCTGGGTTATATTTATAGACATTTACCATATTGGAAAATAAAAAAAAATTACCATATTGGAATTTGTAGACCCTCTAAAAGGGTTTCAGAAATCCCCAAGATTCTCTTGACCATACTTTGAGAACCACTGTTCTAGTGTGTCACATTTAAAGGTTCAACTTGTTCCAGCTACACAGCCTAGTGAGAAGGCTATTTATTCCTAACTACATGTTAGAGAAACACAGAATGTTTTCTCCCAGAAGTTAGTCCCTGGTATCCCCTATGTGAGTGCCTCCATATTAGATGATCTGGATGTGCACAAAATAAAGCCCACATATGTGTATATATACATACACATATAGTTACATACATAAGTATATATATATGTGTGTGTGTGTGTGTGTGTGTGTGTGTGTGTGTGTGTATGTTTGTATATATACATATTTGTATATATACCATATTGGACTTTAATGGAGGTTTTATTAAAACATAAAACTGCATTAAGACTTTTGGGACTGTAATACATATTATACTGTATTTCATTCATATATATGAATGTGTACATGTATATATGTGTGTATGTGTAAATATACCTATAACTCACATAAGTAGCCCACAAGCAATCAATGTAATTCTCTTCTCTCTTCAGTGAGTCCTTCTTTTCTGCCAGTCCTAAAGTCTTTATGATTCAGTTTTATCTAGGAATTGGATTTTCCACCAATGAATTCTTCTCTCTCATAGGGTCCTGCACAGGCCCAATTTGTCCCACTTCTAATCTTGCTGCCTCCCTCCTGGCTCCTCCTTCCTGTCAAGCTAGCAATACTACAGTAAGATTCAGGCCCCAGAAAAAAAAAAGTAACACTTTATATCTTGTAACCTATTGAGCTGTGATATGCCTAAAAAGCACATTACTTAGAAAATACTCCTTTTCATGCAAAAAAGGCCAAACCCTACACTCTTGAATGAATCCCTAAGGTTAATGCTGACTAAGAAGTCATTTCTCTAGCTAGAAGGCTAGATTTGGGGATCATTATATCTAAGAAACCTTTTCTCAGCCTAGAAGGTTGAATTCTAGAGTTCTCCAATTTGGAGTTTTCCCACAGAAATTCCCTTTAGAATTTCCACAGGCAAAAAATTTTCCATTATCTGGGGCATATGAGTGATCACAAGTTCAGCCTATAAAGCGGACAAACAAGGGTTTGTAAAAAAAAAAAAAAAAAAAAAAAAAAAAAATCTTGACCTTCCAGTCTTACCTGACGTGCTGTCATCTCTTGGGTCAGGAAATCAGTTCTAAAATTTCTGCTATTTGATTTGTGCCCATAAAGGAAAGAAGAATGGCAAAAGGTGACCAGGGACTCTGCTCTCAGGTACATTGAGGAATGCATACAAGTCCCTTGACTATTGCTTTTAAGTAGCAGCTAGGGGCTTCCTGAGTTCTAGATCTGTCAGGAGAGGCTGAAAAAAAATGCAAAGAAACCTTGGGTTCTCAGTGAAGACTTCTTTTGTAAGGCATCAAGGGTATGTTTTGGCTCCTATAACACTATGGGGTACTCCAAACTTTCAAACCAACCCATCATTTTTGTAGTAGCCTGAGGAATTGTTTTCAAAGACTCCAGAAAATTATTTACCATACTGTAAGCCCAAGGAATTGACTAAAGAATTTCCCTATAACCTGCCTTACAGTATATTCAACACATACACATTCAGAATTCTGAATAAGTTTTTGTTTATTTTCCTGAACCTATGATTTTATTGGAATATGGAATTCCCAAAGAGGAAACTCTATCCATACACATCGACAACTTCTCTGTAACTGACAATTGCATAAATACCGGCAATGGTATTTCTGACTCCAAAACAACTCCCTATCTATTAAACTATGCTCTCTCAATATAATTGTTATTCTCCAGAATATAAAACATTTATTACACATTCAGTATATACCAAGCACTATGCAATGAATTTGATCATCATTTCCTCACGTAAGACAACTGTGTTCATTTCAGGCTAAAAAATTTTCCCAAATCATAACAAAATTAGAATTTGAATCACTGAATCAGTATTGTAGATAAATTCAGGGTCACATAAATGAGGCCCATTATGTTGCAAAAACATCAATGAATTTGATATTTGAAATATTGCTCCAACTTAAATGCTGAAGTCACTTTCAATGTGGGTCTCTCAATAAAATTTGATATAGTATCACAATACCATTTCTAAATAAGTACAGTATAAGTGTGTGTGTGTATATATATATATATATAAACAAGGTGCAGAAATACATGAGCAACCAGCTGACATATTTAACCAAAAAATTTTAGCCACTGAACGAACTGATTGTTTTGGCAAGCCCCTTTCTTAAGGAAAGACAATAGGTAGGAATTGTCTGAATATATTAAAATGCTTATTCAGTACTGAGTATTTATGTCAACATGTTGACATAATTGATGAGTCCAGTGGTTCTTAGTCATATAGAGTGCCGTTGACCAGATGAAGTTAAAATATTTGACTTATAAATCCATAGTTTCTACAGTTTCTCTCCCCTGTTGCTTCTGAGCTTGGTTGTTCTATTAAATTTGCACAACTGTATAACTATTAAAATTTCATAGATCTACCTCCCCTGTTATATTTGCTGAAGCATCTTCACAAATATTATATTTTAGCATACTTTGAACTCTATTATTGTATTATTTTAGCTCTATTAACACATTGATAAGTAAATACCATTACCCAAGTGCTACTTCCCTCCTTCTCCTAAAAAAGACAGGTACCTCAGTAATTCTTATTTAGGAGTCAGAAATATCAGACTTCAAATCTGGATTCAGACACTTACTTAACATTGGAATCCAGGACAAGTCAGTCAATTTTTCTCTGCCTCAGTTTCTTTATCTGTAACATAACTACTACTATTATGTAGCATCTATTTCACATAATTGTGGTGAGGTCAAGTGAAATTATATACATACATATATATATGTATATACATACATATATATATGTGTGTGTGTATACATATATATATGCACTTTACAAACTTTAATATGCTATTATTGTTTTTCAGACCATGATCAGAGATAATATTTGGGTATGACTGTCTTTCCTTAATCTTTTTGGATCTGTCTTTGAAAAATTTAATTTATATCAATTGAGTAAAAGGAAGAGAAAACTTCTCAGTGTCTACTGGTAATTACTTCCATTTTGAGCCTTGAAGTCAACCTGAACCAAATGTCTTTTCTCCTTTTATTGCTGTGGCTGCTAAATCTGGAATAGGGTCTGCATCCTACATCATCACATCATCACATTAAGGTTAAATAGAATAAACCTGAAAAACTCTTAGCGTTAGCATGAGCAACAATAAGGAGGATATAATTCTTCCATTCTTGCTTATTCTTTTACCATTAAGTTCCTCTTATCCTAAAATAGTGGACTTGGAGTCAGGTAGGTCTGTGTATGAATTCCTCCTCAGGCACTTGGCTGTGAGACACTAGACAAGACACTTCTGCTTCAGTTTCCTCATCTGTAAAATGAACATTTATGATACATATATATTTATATATAATGTGCTTTATAAACCTAAATATATATATATAATCATTAATACAAAATGATAGCATTTTAGAAATGATTGTTATTATCTCTAATTAAAACACAGCTAAACATTATTTGAGTATATCTTCTGCTAACCAACACGATGTAAGGGAAAAGGGAAGGTTTTTGGTTTTGTTTTTATCTAAAATAATCAGCTTCTTCGTTATGATAATCTGACTCTACTACATTAATTTTACTAATTCCTAAAATGGATTTAGTATTAAGAGAACATATAGAACAATTTTGAATGACTCAATAATGAGATTTTATAGCAAACAAATACAGTTATGATGTAAAATAATTGACTAAATACTTTTTGTAATATTGAGTAATATTTACAGCTACTTAAAACAGGTAATGATTGGGTAAGAAAAAAAAATTCTACATAATGTCAGTTGCATGAGGAAGAAATATGCAGAGCGAAGGAATGGACTTCCTGGCTTGTTAGTACTAATAGTTTTACTTTTGTCTTAAGTGAGTTGGCTCAGGATCCTCAAGGGATCTTTGCCCTTCCAAGTTATTTTATCTAAGAATTAAATTTTACTTGAAGCATTAAATCACAAGCTAGATAGTATATTTAGATATACACTTGAGAGACCTCAGCTAGTCCCCCACCCCACCCCATTACTTACTACTAGTGGGGTGATGTTGTCATTGAAGTACTGTGAAATTCTCATCTACAAATGAGAGTTAGACCAGATGATTTCTGAAGTCTTTTATGGCTCAGAGACAATCTGGTTCTCTTCTTACTGCTCTGTGGTTATGTGGCATTTTGGTCTTGCTATGGCTATTTTACATTATAAACAGTTAATGAAAAAAAAAAAACTGAGTATTGCTTGCTTAAGATGGTGAACATATGAATGAAGAATATTTATACTATTTATGTAATATATATGTGCATATGATTTATACAGGTATATGTGCAGATAAACCTATAAATACAAAACACTTATATTTTAAACTTCATGTATTTCATTCAAGACTTTGGGGACATCCATTATAGTATGTATGTCACCCTGAATAGTTTATATTCTGTCCCCTAAAATATTAATTTAATCTGAGTGATCTCAAAGGCAGATATTAGTGCCAATTCTCAACACAATGAAATTTAACACAGTGCTATTGATTTTAAATTCAGCATTCTGTTGTACTTGACAAGAGGAGTGCTTCAACTTCCTTATCTGTTAAATAGGAACTACAAAGCTGAGCTTTAATCAAATAACACTCAATTAAATTTTTATCCAGATGAGATCATGAAGAAGCGTGACAGAGGAATTAAACTTTGGACTTGAAGGAGGAATTGGGTTGAAATTCCTACATTGAATATAAGCTACCCATGGTATATGATAGCCTTGATTTCCTTATCTGTAAAATAGTAAATATCTGTGACAGTAATCTTAAGAGAGTTTCTATGAGACTTAAATGATATCATGTAGGTAATAAGACTGGTAAATCACATAAAATCTGCAATATTATTATTAGTAATACTGCAAAATAAATATTCAACATTTGCCCTGTCCATAAGGAGCTTACGTAAATTTAGTTCAGGAAGTAAGATGTGATTATAACAAATAATCACTGTGTAACACAGTATGTTATAAAATACTAATTCAAGACATACATAGATATAGATGTCAATTTATCAATAACAAATATTTATTAGTTCTACAATATGCTAGGCTCTAGAAATATAAGGGTAAGAATGAAACAATTGCTAACATTTTAATCAGAAAGACAAAATTCTATATATAAATATATAGATAACTTAACTATAAACTGAATAAATATAAAGATATACAAAAAAGTTAGACACAAGGTAGTTTGGGAAGAAGGTCACTAACAACTAGAGGTAGAGGAGAGGATGAAAGACTTCATGCTGAAGGTGATGCTTTAGTTGTATTTCAAAAGAATAGAGGGATTCCATGACAGAAAGAGAGGAAGCACATTTCAGGCAAGAGAGCAACCAATGAAAGACTGGAATTTTTTTCAAGGTTCAATCTTCTGTCCCTCATTCTGATTTTTCTGATTTCTCTACCTCAGAAATTTCCCCTCTTTATCTGGTTCTCAAACCTGTATCTCCATCTCTAACTTCTACCAAGTACATTTAACAACCTGCTTGTACTACTTTCAAAGTTCCCTGGAAGGAAAGGAGAAAGGGAGGGAGGGAAGGAGGAAGAGAGGAAGAGAGGAAGGAAGGAAGGAAGGAAGGAAGGAAGGAAGGAAGGAAGGAAGGAAGGAAGGAAGGAAGGAAGGAAGGAAGGAAGGAAGAGAAGGAGGGAAGGAGGGAGGGAGAGAGGAAGCAAGAGAGAGAGGGGGGAAGGAAATAAGGGAGGGAGGGAAGAAGGCAAGGAAGAAAACAAACCTGTTTTACCCTGTAAAGAGATGGCACCACACTCTCTAATAAGCATCCCAACTCTTTTTTGTTTAATTAAAGTTTTTTTATTTTCAAAATATATGCATTGATAATTTGCAACATTCATCCTCGCAAAACCTTCTGTTCCAAATTTCATCCTCCCTTGCCCCCTTCCCCTTCCCCTTCCCTAGATGGCAAGTAATCTAATACATGTTAAACATTTTTCTATATGTTTCCATAATTATCATGCTGCACAAGAAAAATAAGATCAAAAAGGGAAAAAATGAGAAAGAAGACAAAATGCAAGAAAACAATAACAAAAAGAGTGAAAATACTATGTTGTGATCTACGCTCAGTTCCCACAGTCCTCCCTCTGTGTGTAGATGGCTCTCTTCATCACAAGACCTTGGATGGAACTGGCCTCACTCATCTCATTGTTGGGAAGAGCCACGTCCATCAGAATTGATCACCATATACTCTTGTTGTTGCTGTATAGAATGATTTCCTGCTTTTCCTCATATCACGCAGCATCAGTTCATGTAGGTCTCTCCGGGCCTCTTTGAAATCATCCTACTGGTCATTTTTTACAGAACAATAATATTCTATAGCATTCATATACCATAATTTATTCAGCCATTCTCCAACTGATGGGCATCTACTCAATCTCCATTTTCTTGCCACACAACAAGGGCTATAACAAACATTTTTGCACATGTGGATCCCTTTCCGTCCTTTATGATCTCTTTGGGATACAAGCCCAGTAAAAACACTGCTAGTCAAAGGGTATGCACAGTAAGATGGCCCTTCGGCCATAATTCTAAATTGCTTTGTAGAATGGTTGAATCAGTTCACAACTGAACCAATAATGTATCAGTGTCCCAGTTTTCCCATATCCCCTCCAACATTCATTATTATCTTTTCCTGTCATCTTAATCAATCTGAGAAGTGTGTAGTGATACCTCAGAGTTGTCTTAATCTGCACTTCTCTGATCAATAGTGATTTAGAGCAGCTTCTCATATGACTAGAAATGGTTTTAATTTATTTATCTGAAAATTGTTCCTATCCTTTGATCATTTATCAATTGGAAAATGGCTTCAATTCTTATAAATTTGAGTCAATTCTCCATATATTTTAGAAATAACCCCTTTATCATAATCCTTGAATGTATTTTTTTCCAGTTTATTGCTTCCCTTCTGATATTGTCTGCATTGGTTTTGTTTATACAAAAACTTTTTAATTTAATATAATCAGAATTATCTATTTGGTGTTCAATAATGAGTTCTAATTCTTCTTTGGCCACAAATTCCTTCCCTCTCTATAAATCTAAGAGGTGAAGTATCCTTTGTTCTTCTAATTTGCTTATAATATTACTCTTTATGTCTAAACTATGAACCCATTTATAGGGTGTTAGGTGTGTATCAATGCCTCGCTCCTGCCATACTAATTTCCAATTTTCCCAGCAATTTTTGTCAAATAGTGAGTCCTTATCCCCAAAGCTGGGATCTTTGGGTTTGTCAAACTCTAGATTACTATAGTCATCGACTATTTTTTCCTGAGAACCTAACCTATTCCACTGATTGACTATTCTGTTTCTTAGCCAATACCAAATGGTTTTGATAATCATGCTTTATAATATAGTCTTAGGTCCAATACAGCTAGGCCACCTTCATTTGCAATTTTGTCATTAATTCCCTTGAAATTCTTGAACTTTTATTCTCCCAGATGGACTTTGTTATTATTTTTTCTTGATCTCTAAAATAATTTCTTGGGAGTTTAATTGGTATGGCAATGAATAAGTAGATTAATTTAAGTAGTATTTTTTTTTTATTTGCTTGTCCTACCCAGGAGCACTTGATATTTTTCCAGCTGGTTAGATCTGAGTTTATTTGTGTGTAAAATGTTTTATAATTATGTTCATGTTATTCCTGACTTTGCCTTGGCAGGTAGTCTCCCAAACATTTTATTATTATCTACAGTTATCTTAAATGGATTTTCTCTTTGTATCTCTTGCTGCTGGACTTTGTTGATAACATATAGAAATGCTGACGGTTTATGTGGATTTATTTTGTATCATGCAATTCTGTTAAAGTTGCAAATTGTTTCCAGTAGTTTTTTAATTGATTCTGTACACTCTCCAAATATACCATCATATCATCTGCAAAGAGTGATAATTTGGTTTCCTCGTTACCTACTCTAATTCCTTTAATTTCTTTTTCTTTTCTTATTGCCAAAGACAATATTTATAATACAATATTGAATAGTAATTGTGATAGTGGGCAGCTTTGTGTAACTCCTGATCTTATTGGGAGTGGTTGAAATTTATTTCCATTATCTGTGATGCTTGCTCTTGGTTTTAAATAGGTCCTTCTAATCATTTTAAGGAAAGCTTCATTTATTCCTTTACTCTCTAGTATTTTCATTAGGAAGGAGTGTTGGATTTTGTCAAATGCTTTTTTCTGCATCTATTGAGATAATCATATGAATTCACAAGTAAACCCATCTGGCACTGGAAATTTTTTCTTATGGAGCTGATTAATAGTTCATTTTCTTTTTCTAAAATGGGACTATTTAAGTAATTTATTACCTTTTTTGTTAATCTGGGCAAACTATGTTTTTGTAAACATTCCTCCATTTCACTTAGATTATCAGATTTATTGCCATATAGTTGGGCAAAATAACTCCTAATTATTGCTTTAATTTCCTCTTCATTGGTGAAAAGTTGTCCCTTTTCCTTTTTGATACTAACAATTTGATTTTCTTCTTACTTTTTAAAATTAAATCAATTAAAAGTTTATCTATTTTGTTGGTTTTTTTCATAAAACCAACTCTTAGTTTTGTTTATTCAATAGTTTTCTTACTTTCAATTTTATTAATTTTCCCTTTGATTTTCAGAATTTAAAATTTGGTATTTAATTGGGGGTTTTTAATTTGTTCTTTTTCTAGGATTTTTAATGATATGCCCAATTCATTGATCTCATTCTGTATTTTATGCAAGTAAACATCTAGAGATGTAAAACGTCTCCTAAGAATAGCTTTGACTGCATTGCATATATTTTGATATGTTGTCTCATTATTTCATTTTCTTGGATGAAATTACTGATTATTTCTATGATTTGTTATTTCACCCACTCATTCTTTAGGATTAAATTATTTAGTTTCCAATTAATTTTTGGTCTATTTTCCCTGGCCTTTTATTGCATATAATTTTTATTGCATGCTGATCTGAAAAAAAAATGAATTTACTATTACATTTGATTTTGAGGTTTTTATGCCCTAATACACACTTTTTGTATAGATTCCATGTACTACCAAGGAAAAAACATATTCCTTTCCATCCCCATTCAATTTTCTCCTAAGGCCTATCATACCTAACTTTCCTAGAATTTTATTTACCTCCTTAACTTCTATCTTATTTATTTTGTGAATTCAATTTTCTAGTTCTGAGAGAACAAGGTTGAGATACCCCACTAGTACAATTTTGCTGTCTAATTCTTTTTGCAGCAAACTTAACATCTCCTCTAGGAATTTGAAGCATACCAAATCTTACTAAATAAATTCTAAGGTCATAGATTTTGTGCTTACAAAGGAGAGGGGGAACCTTGTATATTACTGAGTCATCTCAATGAGTCTCACTTCTTCATTTTGTACTGAAGACCAGAAAAAAATGGAAGTGATTTATCCAAAGTAGTACAGCTAATCTCTAATGGAATATTCAAAACTGGGTTTTCCTTATTCAAAGTCCAACAAGGGCTTTATTCAGTAGAGCATACTTCATCTTCATACTTTAACAGTCATTTACTAAGTTCCTGGCATGTATCAATCTCTATGCTTAGCACCTGAATGCATATATATATATATATATATATATATATATATATATATATATATGCAAAATAGTCACTGCCCTCAGGAATTTATGTGCTAATAAAAAGATTATATATATATATGTATGTATACACACACACACACAGACAGATGTATGTATGTATGTATATAGAGATAGGGAAGAGATTTAAAAAAATACATAAGGGGCAGTTAGGTGGTGCAGTGGATAGAGCACCAGCCCTGAAGTCAGGAGGACCTTAGTTCAAATCTGATTTCAGACATTTAACATTTCCTGACTATATGACCCTGGGCAAGTCACTTATTTGCCTTATTATTGCCCTGATTGCCTTAGGAGGGGAAAAAAAAAAAACATAAAATATTTACAAAATGAGATAATGTGCTAAAGGATTTGCAAGCATTAAAAAATACTCAATATTAACTATTATCATAGTCAGGTATACTAATATAACACTTTAAGATTTAGAAAGCAATTCACTTACAACAACCTGGATAGTAGATAAGACAAATATCTACAACTTACAAATGAGGAATTTGAGGTTTAGAGGGGTTATGACTTGCTCAAGGTCACAAAGTTGGCAAACCAGGGACTGAAACTAAAGTCTTCTAGTTCCATATCTAATATTCTTTCCATTACACTATTCCCTCTAAAGAATCATCATAGAGGTATTAAAAAGCATATGGTTTTTAATGTAAATTAGACTTGCAGATAGATTGTAAAATTTACCACTGATCAGTCATCAATTTAGGATGGTGAAAAAGTTGGATTTTTTTCAATAGATCACTGTAATTTAATAATAATAATAATAGCTGACTTCATATAATATCTTAAGGTTTGCAAAAAATTTTACTCATGATTTCATTTGATCTTCCTAATAACCCATGGAAGGAAAATAAAAGCATTTATTAAGCACCTACTAAGTACCAAACACAGTACTAAATACTTTACAGATTTCTCAGTTGATGTTCATAACAACCCTGGGAGGTAGGTATTGTTATTTCCCTCATTTTACAATGGATGAAACTGAGACTCACAGCAGAGAAGTGACTTTCCCAGCTAGTAAATGTCTGAGGTTGAATCTGAATTCAAGTCTTCCTGACTTTGAGTCCAGTATTCCATCCTTTAAGCCATCAGCTATCTCTTACGTCTTTATATATGTACTTATGGTGAAGAAGCAGATTGACTTCACTATTCTCCCAAAACCTTTAACCAGAAGCACTACATTCTCAACTTGTATATGATGAATGAATGAATGAAGGATCTGCTACCTCCCCCCCTAGAATACAAGGATTGTGCAGGTTTTACAGAAAAAGGCTGAAAGATAGGAACATATAGCCTGAGGAAGAGAAAACTTCAGGGAAACATACATGAGTAGCTGCCTTCAAATAACTGAAAGGCCATTATCAGGGAAAAGTGATTCAAAAAGAAATTAATTTGATTTTTACTTGGCCCTACAAAACAAAATCAGGAATATTGATGAGAGTAGTTCAGAAACTAGATGTCTAGGGTTGTGAAGAGAAAGCAGTTTATCAAAGTAGAGTCTTAACTGCAAATGTGTCATGCAAAGGTTAGCAAAAAGGCAAACAGTCTGGGATGCACATTCCCCAACTTGCTGGTTTGCCCACCAGTATAAGGATTAAAGCACAAAGTTTTACAATCAATAAGCAAAATGGTTTGTGTATATTACATTGACTGAACATATACAGAGACATGGTAACTTTTCTTCAGTATGGAGGAGAGGTCACAGACAGAACAAAAAGATAAGGCTTCAGTTCTAGCATCTCTATCTAGACATAGTATAGTATAGGGAAGCATAATTTGTTCCAGGAATCCTAGGGGTCTCTAAGACTTTTTAAGGGGAGATATGTGTGTGAAATATTTTTTCATAACAATACTAATTTTTTTTAATTTCTAATATAATAAATTTTAATAGAGATAAACTATATAAACAAAAGCTCTTGTGAGGGAAGGAGTTCCTCAATAATTCTTAAGAGTAAAAAGGGGTTGTGAGACCAAAAGGTTTCGTTTAGAGAAGGTTTAATCCCAAAGGTTGATATGCCATGCTGTTCTTGTAGCCAAGAACTATTTTCGAATCCTGCCTCCAACATTTATTGATTGCATGATCCTTAGCTTCTCTGAAACTTAGTTTTCTCATCTGAAATGTAAAATAGCACTTTTTTTCTCAAGATAGTTGTATCAAACATAGCAATGTATATTATAAAACACTTTGATGTTCTTAAGGCACATTATAAAAGTGAGTCATAATTGTCTAAAGACAATAAAATTAGCTCCTTTGTTGTAACTCTTAGAATCCTTATTACCTTCAGAAGTCAGCTCCAAAAAACTTTTGATTCCCCTCCAGTTTACTTTATTTTCTCTCTATTTTCTATGCAATTGTGTATGTACTTTACATTTATGTATGTGATACACATTTGATTTTATACATCAATAGAATTCCTATTCCTGAAAAGTAAGAATTACTATTTTTATCCTTGATTTTAATTGATTGTTTATAGATTAAAGATCTCCCTTTGACTTCGACTTTGTATGTGTGAGAGAGAATAGCAGGAGCACTAGTATTCCAGTATTAATAAAGTGTATCTAGTATCTAGTATCCAGCATTTTCATTACAGAATCACTCTCCTTAAATATACATGTCATACCAGAAACAAGGGTACCTTAAAGAGTGCCAGAGCTCAGTGTCCTTTTAGGGTATAATGGTTTTCTTTTTATTTTTATAAGCTGATGTTGTTTTTATTTAAGTTAACAGAAAAGATACACACTTAATGTTCTGTTGAAAAAATATCCCCCACCACTCTGCCCCCAAATGAGGGGTTTAAACTGAGCCAGGCAACTAATAAGACAGATTTTAAGAACAGTGAGATCACTTTCTAAAAGCATATGTCTCATATGATTTTATTTTCCTCATCTTTCAGACTGTAAATATAAGGATGATAGATCTTGCTAATCCTTTTTAAGATAAGATCTGATAGCAGAATATCAAGACAGGCAAACCCACTTAAAATAGTATCTTGGTTCTTAAGAGTGAGAATTGGACATACCCTTGACTTCTCACAGTTCATAAAATTAACACTCTTGGCACCTTATTCCTACTCAGTTCTAGATATCTAGCAGTGTAGCTTTGCATGATTCAGCAAAGAAATCCTGTCTTTGAAAATTAAAACAATATACTGCCTGGATTTATTTAGCTCATTGCAAATATCAACTTCAGTTTCATAAGTCTAACTTTTCAGGCCCAGAGAAATGCAGGAATTGTAAAGTTATAATTCCTGATGTGCCAGTGGACATGGTTTTTGGTTCTCTCATTAAGGACTGCATTCCCAATCCAGGTTTCCTCCTTCGCAAATGTTAGGTCCCTGCTTCTTTGCCAACCAGTTGTCAGTAATGAGCTCTCCATGCTGAGATGAAAAGGCCCGGGGGGCCCACCTTCAGGCAATAAGGCTGTATGAGGAAGTGTTCCAGCAGACAACCCAATCCCAGCCTATCCAGTCAGTGACCAGAACATCTGTCCAAATAGACTGGAGAGGAAAATGTGATTGCTGAGTTCTGGACAGGTTGTCCTCCATTTCCTTCAACTTTTAATTCTATTCTTTGGAGGATGTGGACATTTAGAATATTAAGACACTATTATTTATTATTTATTATTATTATTATTATTGTAATTAGACATATGCAAAGATGGCAGTCTATATAAGTAGTAGCTTAGGGGCTGCACACAGCATTTACTTATATATTTAATGTTAAAATCTGTTTGCTCTTTGAGGATATGACCTTCACCACTTTCACTGTTTTGACAGATTGCCAAAAACATAGACACTTAATAAATTCCATTTAATTCTGATGACTAGTCTTGGGAGATGGATAAAAAGCAAAACCCAAAATTAATAAATGAGGAAAGTGGACTATAGAGTGAATGATAACGAGTCATAACACTAGAGTACCCCCTCCAAAATTCTAGATTCAAACATTGGTTTGATGGCTATATGTCAAGCATATTTGTTTTAGAAAGGATTTATGGCATTGAGTGACGGTTCCACTAAGTGACCTCAGAGGACCTTTCCTGATCTAAGATTCCATGATTCTTACTTTTTCTGTGTTGCTTCACTTTCAAATTGTAACCTGTCATCAGGACATAAAGGGTTTGTGATATCTTTTCATTAAAAAGGTTTAAGGTATGAGGAATTTAAGAAATCATGCAGATCAGAAATTTCAAATATGAGACCCATGGGCCACATTTGGTCCACAACACTCCTCAAAGCATCCAAAATTAGATATAATTGGGAAATATTTAATAAAATAAATATGCAATAAAATATAGATAATATTAATATGTGGTTTTCTAACTTTCTACTTAGCCCACAGGGACCCTTATATAAGGGTTAGTGGATCCTATTTGACAACATCAATCTAGACCATTTCTTTTGCAGATGAAAAAACTGAGCCTTCGAGATTAAGTGACAAGTCCAGTGTAGTATAGATTTCAAAGTCAAGATGTGAAATCATGAATTATCTCACCTAATCATCTGTAGTTTTTACTATATCATTATTTTTTTCTGCTTCCTGATTCAGAGCACCCATGGAGACCTGGGGAAACTGTACTGGGCAGTCTAACAGAAGGAAGGAAGGAAGGAGAGAGAGAGGGAAGGGAGGAAGAAAGGAAAGAAGGAGGGAGATAGGGAAGGAAGGAGAGAGATAGGGAAGGAAGGAGAGAGAGAGGGAAGGGAGGAAGAAAGGAAAGAAGGAGGGAGATAGGGAAGGAAGGAGAGAGATAGGGAAGGAAGGAAGGAAGGAAGGAGAGAGGGAGAAAGGGAGAGAGGGAGGAAGGAAGGAAGGAAGAGAAGGAGGAAATAAGAAAACACAATGACTTAGTGTGGATTCCAAAGTCAATAGAATTGTCAAATAGCAACAATACCAGTAGTAATAGTTAACATTTTTTAATGTCTTAGAATTTGTGAAGAACTTTACAAATGTTATGTCATGTTAACCTCACAACAGCCCCGGGAAGAAGGTACTGTTATCCCATTTTATGGATGCAAAACAAAAAGGCAGACAGAGATTGAATGACTTATTCAGGGCCACACAGCTAGTGTCTGGTGCAAGTCTTTGAACCCAACTTTACCTGACTCCAGGTCCAGTGTTCTGTCCTCCAGGCCACCTATCTGCCTCTAGACTGGGTCCAAGAGTCAAAATCTTTCTGGCTCTTGAAAGTTTGGTTCTGGTTGACTGTTGTACTTCCAAGTCCAATGAGGTCACTTTGAGCTTTCTATCATTACTTTGCATATTAATTTCTTTCCTCAGCTGCCTCTGGTCATGACTGGCTATAGAGCAACTAGATGCTGTTCTCTTCCCCTCCCCTTTTCCCCCTTCAGATGCCTGCTCAATGGGTTCTCTTTCTCTAAGAACTCTTCTCCAAAACTTCCCAGCCTTTTGGGTAAGCTGAAAAGGAACAGGAATCTTCTTTGTGGAGTCCCTCTCGCACAGGTTTGGCCTCCTCCTGACAGTCTTTTGAGACTGTTTTTTTTTTGTTGTTGTTGACCCCTTGTCAAATCCAGTTTGTATTTTTCCTCCTGATGATTTCTTGTTAGGATATGTTCAAGGGCAAGGTATTAAAGCACCCATCCCTTAGACATTATGACTATTGAGGACATGAGTTACATTTCCTCTTCAAATAGATTGTTTAAGTTTCACTATAAACAAGATCTCCCAATTGATATGTATTTAAGTGTTTCTTTCCTAAAAGCATTACATGCTATAAGCCAATAGCAGCAGGTATAGTTCCATGCATTTGCACCAATTGTTCTCCATAACTGATTATCTTCCATTTTCCTCCCCTTTCTTAGAATTCCTAGCTTCCCTAGTCAAATGTCACTTTTTTCATCCCCTAAGCCCACCCATAATTGTTAGTGCTCTCTTCTCAAATGACCTCGTATTTACTTATCTGCATGAGGCCCCAAGACAATATAAATTCCTTGAAGACAGGAACATTTTTATTTGTATCTGTGTGTATGTACCTTGTTACCTAGCATAATTCCTTACTGAAAACAGGTAATTAGTAAGTATTTATTGAATTGAAATAATTTTAATCCTTAAAACATTATACGTGTTCAATATACAGGTCTCCCTGGAATTTTATTTTAGACTTTCTCTACACAAAAGGTAGATTTCCTAACTGGCAGAGTTTTAAGGACTTTTCGTAACAAAAAAAGTAATTTTTAAAAAGAAGTGATAAGAAAGTGAGTCAAGTTCCTCATCTGTATTAGCTCAGATATCATGTAGATAACCATTTGTCAGATAGTTGAAGAATTAGGTTTATGAGAATGTTTTCCAGGGACAGTTTATATCACAGAGATCACCAAAAAACTGTGCAGAGGAAAAGATATAGCTGCTGTAGTAAATGCATGTTACCTAATGTCCAACTTCACAGTGATGAATTTGGCAGGATTGGTTCTCCAAAGACACACAGAATCCATCTCCAGGTATTTACCTGAAGCATTTGCCCCTTAATAGGACCTACCAAGTCTTTGTATCTACTGTCATAGTCTTGTTAAACCCAGGGGCACCTCCATGCCATGCTTTGGGAACAGAGGAAGGCTTTAGAGGAAGAAAAATAAATGTCAGCTCTGTAAAAATTATTTGTATACTTGAACTTAGTTTAATCCCTTCCAGGTTCTAAACTGAAAGAATGTGGTATTGGAGAAAATAATGTCATAAGGATGACCCTCTGTAATTCTAATACTAAATAAATCCCTTGGACAATGGTATCAAGGTATCTAGCATTAATCTTTGCTTTTGATAAGAAATCAAAGACCAAAAAAAATGTGGATAGCATGTTGATTTTATTCATTGTAATTACTCTTTCTTTGATGTAAATTGAGGAAAGGGAGAATGATCTAATACAAACCTGATTGATCTTAAATTTTCAAATGCTAGACAATTTTTTATAACTGTTCATAAACTGTTTAAGTCACAACTGCTAAAACCAGTGGTTATTATGATGTTGAGTATTTGACACCTTTTAATCCCCCCAAGTGAAAAATCCTCTGTATTAGTAATTTATAGGATTAGCTTTTTGTCTAATGTTTGAGGTGTCATCTAATGTTGACAATATTGGATTTTAGCCAAAATATAACATGTCTGCTTGTGTGGCAGCTTTATGTCAAGATGCTTTAGTTAAATCAGTTATCCATATCAAAACTTTGCATTTTGAAAGGAAGTATCTCAAGTCTCAAATTAAAATGTTATTGACATAAAAAAAAAAGATTTTTTAATGACTTGTACCTTTCTTGAAAAACAGTTGGTGAATGGTGGCAAATGGAGCATAAAAATGAAACAAATGATGCCAGAAAATACTATATAACCTGGCAATTGAAAAGCATAAAACCCTAACATTCTCCAGGCACTCCCAAGAGACAAAAGCATATGTCTCATGGGTATGTGACTAAGCTGATGGAAAATACTGACTATATCGGGTTCAATTTTTTAATGTCTAAAATTGGAAGCACAGCTTTGACTTGACATTTAAGCAGCCCTTTATTTTGTTCAGATTGGAGAGTTGGAGACTTGGGGAAAAAATGCAAATTTATACTAGAGCCAACCAACATGATAGTTGATTGCTACTGTGTGCATCTAGTTTTGGGAAATTACTCCTGAAGATCAAGGAGCTACAGAAACAGAAAAATGGCAAAGGGCAGATTCTTGTATTGACTTTGACTGTTTCATGAGCTGAAATCAAGACTTCCCCCACAGCTCTGCCCATGACATAGAACAGATACTTTGAGTTTCCAGATACAGTATGAATGAGCTTTGTTCAAGAGAAGGGTTTCTTAATGATGTGCAGTCAAGAAGGGAGGGGAGAGACTGGATCAACACAGTTGGAATGACTTAAGACGGTGGAGACAGAAGGACTTAACGAGATGGTGTGAAAAGCCTGGAAGCAGCCAAGATGTCTGTTGCAACCCCTGTGTGGACACACCAATTATAATTTATAAGGCTTTGGGAAAGAGAGAACAAATATAAGAAAGTAGGAGAATGTAGAAACTGCCATAAATGCAAACAGAGATAATGAATACAGAGAAAGGGGAGGGATTATCAATGGATGAAAAAGCCAAGCAGCACATGCTAAAGAACTAACTTTCATAAAAAGGATGGATTAAGAATGTTTTAATTTATTTAATGAATTAGCCCTGTTTGTGCTAGAAGCTGAAACATTTTGACAGTTAAAATGGGACAATTCATAAGGAACTATATGGTTTTCTTATTCTGGGTACAAAAATTGGTATTACCGATTTTCCATAAAATCTAACAAATAAATATCTCACAAATGATACTTAATAGATAATACTTTAGAACTGGTATAGACAGAGATGGACTAAAGTATGTAGCTATTTCTGCTTCACATCTAGGATAACCACAGAGCTCATTTTCCTGAATTTTACTCCAAAACTTTTATAATATAGCTTGAAGAACTTAGAATATAAGTCTTTTTGATATTTTGTTTGTCTTACTATTCAGAGAGACCCCCATTCCCATTCCACAGGAGCTCATTTGAACTAGCATAGCCATAGCATAACTTTTGACAAGTTGTTCCAGTTTTGACTCAATTTCTTGAATTGGAAAATACATTGATGTCTCATGAAATCATGATCCTTTGAAGTCTCACATCTCCAACGCAGATTATAACTCAAGTATTTTCATCCTTAAATTTTTGTCTGCATTGTTACAGAAATTCTCCATAGATTACTTGCTTAATATGCTGGAGGTCTTGCTCTTTGTCTCTTAATACATCATGAATGACAATTCAACTTGTGCTGTCCATCTCTTATCCTATACTCTCTCTTTATGTTCAAATAATCTTTATCTAGTTCTACACATCTTTGGTGATGTTTCTACAGGTGAATCCTGTTGCCTTACTTTTATCTACCATATGTCTTTTCCTTGTTCTTCAAATTATTTATTATTTTGATCTTTCTGAAGTCATAATAAACCATGATGCAGAATCACATAGAATAGCAAAAATGAAATTGATGTAAATAAACAAAATGAAACAAAAAAGATGGGGTTTTGGTAACATTGGCTAGTTGAGTTCATTGAAAACATAATAGAAATGAACTCATGAAATAAATTTACTTAGTGTATAACATTTTAGAGCTTTTACAACAAAGACAAATTAAAACAGGGAAAGAGGCTTCTCATTTATATCTACAGTATATATCAGACTTATTCTTAATTTGGAAAAATATTCTGCCTTATACAAGGCAATTCTCCAAATTGGAAGATAAGAAGAGTTGAGGAAAAGAGAGATAAGAATTCATAAGGGAAGTAAGTCATTGGGGCAGAATTTGAACACAAGGATGATGATGATGATGCCAATGGTAGTAGTTTGCATTTATATAGCATGTTAACATTTGTAAAGAACTTTACAAATATCTTTAGAGGCAGCTAAATATAGCAAATATAGTAAGTCACTTAACCTTTATTTGCCTCTGTTTCCTCAACTGTAAAATGAGGATATTAGAACCTATTTCACAGTTTTTGTAAGGTTCAAATGAGTTAATTTTTTTAAAAATATGCTTAACACAGTATTTGGCACATAATAGATTTTATATATATGTTTATTCCCTTTCTCCTTTATTTCATTTTATCCTCACAACAACTCTGGGAGGTAAATGCTATTATTATTATAACATTTTACAGATGAGTAAACTAAGGTAAATAGAGGTTAAGTGATTTTTAAGGGCTCACACAATTAGTAAATGGTTGAAGGTGGCAGTTCATCCTGAATCTAAATCTAGCACTCAATCTACAGTACCGCCCACCTACAAAATATTATTTCGTCATTGTGAAAAAAATGAATTTATCTAAGTTATATTATTGTAGGAAATAACAATTACCAATAATCAAAAAGCTATTTAAAATAGAAATACTAAATATAATTACCTTTTTTTCTGGCATGAAAGAGATTTAGATAGAAACAAATTTGGTGACTTTTGCTTTATCTTCTCCTAGCTGGTCAGTGGGGAACTGGAGCACGTGCAGTTTGACCTGTGGTGTGGGAGAACAATCTAGGCTGGTTCAGTGCCTGCAGCAGATTCATTCTAAAACAGAGGTGGTTTCTGCCACTCTTTGCCCTCAGCCAATTCCTTCCAGCAGACAGATATGCAATACTCAGAGTTGCCCACCAGCCTGGAGTGCAGGGCCCTGGTCAGAGGTAAGTTACTCAGATTTCAAGCAGAGAGCAGAAAAATGAGATGTGACTGTTTCCAAATTCTTGCTTTTACTGATGGCATTTAGAGTCTTCCTCCTGAAAACCCATAGACCAGCCTAGTAAATTTTCCTTTTCTGGATTTTCCTTCCCATTATTTACTCACTGTTCTTCTTTAGTGTTCAAGAACGTGTGGGAAAGGATGGAAAAAAAGATCTGTGACTTGTAAAAGCACTAGTCCATCTACCCGGGCTCAAATTCTGCCGGATGCAGTCTGTTTCACAGAAACAAAACCTCAAACCCAAGAAGCCTGCTTGCTTAAACGTTGCCATAAACACAAGAAACTACAATGGCTTGTATCAGCCTGGTCAGAGGTGGGTATGTCTCAATTCTGGTAAAATTCTAGAATGTCATTTTGGTAGCTGTGGAAAAAAATGCTAAACCAATTAATTCTTTTCAAGGATACCCAATATCTTTCTTAGAAAGGACTGAGTTCAACATGAATATTTACTCAAAACAGCCCTATATAGAGGACTGGTCACTGAGAGCTTGATGATTTGCATGTGATTATGGCATCAGAGGTCTCATAGGAATCTAGATACTTTGGCTCAAACTCCCATGTTCCTTTCATTGCCATTCATTTGAAAGAAAAATCATATGCACATGAATAGGATTTCTACCAGAAACATCATCAAAAAAAAAAGTTGAATAAATTACTCTGCCAATAGCCTGATTGAATCGATTGAATATCTTCTTTGAATTGATTCATATTACATTTAGGGAAGATGCTTATCTGGAGTTTCTATGAGAAGTTGAAAGCTTGAGGCATCTAACAGGCATCTTCTTTAAAATGGGCATTAGAGATTTTTAAATTTGAGAAATTGAAGATTTTTAAAACATGAAAAATGTCTCTACCATGGACATTCAAGTACATAATTTTGGGATAATCAATTAGGATTATATGTCAAATGGGCTTCTTAATTTGTTTTAGCATCTATTACATCTTCTAAGAAAATGATTTAAATGTTTTCTCTCATTGATATCGGCTTGCTATTTATAAGTTCCTTTGATTTGAGAGATGTGTAGGGATACTCACAGAGATAGTAGAAGATATAACTGATGTAAAGGTGTCAAACTCTCTGTCCAAGATCTGCAAGTACCTGTAAAACTCTGGACTGTGGCTTGTATCAGATTAAAATATAATTGGAAATTGATTAACAAAGGAAATAAAAATATAATATAACAGACAACATTAATTTGTGATTTTCTAAGTCAATATGCAATTGTAAAGATCTGTTTCTATTTGATTTTGATACCACATATGTAAAAGATAGGATTGAAGAATATTTTGTATGTTCTAAAGCTTTGGTGTAGTTATTTCTAAGGATAGGAAGAAAGAAAAAAATTAGATGTCTGAAAAGATTGATTGTGTGACCTTTATTACGTTATTCTTAACTGAAGTACTATAATCAACATGTAGCACTTAACATACAAAATGTTTAACTCAGGTCTTAAGCAAAGCCACTATCAATTACATATTTAAAACTTAAAAGTTAAACATTCCCTCTAGTTATTACTGTGATAAGAATAGGAATTAGATCTGTGATTGTAACTGCATACTGAATTCCCAGATTAGGAAACTCATTTTGGCAATGTAGGTCATCACCTTTTCTACAATTTATAATTTCTAAATCGTCTTAGCTAACATCCCAACTCTTTATTCTCTATACTATGTTGTTTCTCCTTGATTATTATGACTATCATAAAAGCTAGATGATTGTCTGAAATGAGTAGAGAAATATATTCTCAGGAGCAATACAGAATCAAGGAAATAGCCATTCACTCTATTGAGTGATCTAGTCCACAAACATGGCATTAAATAGTTCTGCTTTTAGTCTCAATGCCCCAGTCTCCAGTTGGAGAAAGACTACTGTAAAGAGCAATTTGAGTGAAAATCCTGGAAACACTTACATGAACTGATGCTGAGTGAAATGAACAGAACCAAAAGAACATTGTATATAGTAACAAGATTATGTGATTATCCCACTGTGATAGATTTGGCTATTTTCAATAATGAGATGATTCAAGACAATTCCAATGGTTTTGGCTGGAAAGTACCATCTCCAGAGAGAGAACTATGGAAACTAAACATGAATCAAAGCATATGTTTTCACCTTTTTGTTGTTGTTTGTGTGCTATTATTTTTTTTTGTTTTCTTTCTCATGTTTTTTTTTTCCTTTTTGACCTGATTTTTCTTGCACAGCATATTTTAGAAGAATATTTAAGAATTATTATTAAAGGGTATTTAGAAGAATTGCAAATGTTTGACCTATATTGGATTGCTTGCTGTTTGGGGGAAGCAAGAGGGAGGGAGAAAAATTTGTAACACAAGATTTTGTAAAAGTGAATGTTAAAAACTCTCATTGCACATATTTGGAAAAATAAAACATTATTGGGGAAAAAAAGAAGAACTGAGCAATGGACTTATAGGATCAGTCTGGAGCTTTCCCTAAATATTTTTGAGCTTATTGTATAGTGCAATCATTTTTCCCTAGTCCTGAAACTACCAACAATTGTAAAATTTAATCCTACAAAACACAGCCCATTGCAATAGCCATGTTCCTCCCACTCCACTTCCCTTTCAAAATATCTCTGGTTTTATCTGTCTTACATTGGTCATGTGACTTCACAGAATTGAAATTATTTACCTTCTATTCTCAGGGAAATATAATATATCCAAGGGCTAGCTTCCAGAGACAACAGCTCCTGTGTGAAGCATGGGAGCACTCATGGATTTTTGCATCAAACAGTGGAATATGCCAACTGGCCCTGTATTTTTTTCTTTCAGTGAAGACTTAAAAAGGTTCCAGTATAATATGAGAGCATTTACTGGGGAGATGCCATTTGGTCTCACTCCCAGGTTTTATCCCTTCTCTCCTGCTTTCCCTCTTTAGCTTCTGTACTATATTGGTGATCTCTGTCACAGTTAGCTCAGTCCAATTGACCTTACTGACCTTGTAGTAAGTTGGGATAAAGAGTATTGTGAGACTTAGTTTTCACAAGAAAAGCAATCCATAGTCTTGGGGGTGGCAGGAAAATACTGAGAAAAGGAGTACAGAGGGATGCTGTATTACTTAAGCAGGAGATCATCCATAACCAATCAGGAGTGGAAACAAGGATGCAAAATGCCAACCAAGGAACAGCCAGGGAAATACATAGCCAGCTAACCAAGCAAACACTTAAAAAACACAGGAATTCAATGAGTCTTGGAAGGTTTCCACAGAGCAAACAGCCACAATGTCACTTTGCATGCTCATTGAGTGCTGTATTTCAAGACTGCTTTGCCTATATAACTCTGGTCTGCCAAAAAGAATCACGTAGTACTGAAAACCAGTATAAACTCAAAATCCTTTTTTTTTTTTAAATAGTCACTATATTTGATTAAAGCAATTAAATTTGGGTTTCACTAAATTTTATTATATTCATGTTTGTTCTCACTTCCAAATTTTCCACATTTTCATCTTTTGTTCTAAAATTGTCACTTCAAAGGAATTATTTTAATCCATTCCTTTTTATTTCTCTTTTTTTCTTTTAGTGCTCTGTAACTTGTGAAAGAGGAATACAGAAAAGGTTGTTAAAATGTGCAGAAAAATATGTTTCTGGAAAATATAGAGAGCTGGCTTCAAAGAAATGCTTCCATTTGCCAAAGCCAAACCTGGACTTGGAAAGAGAATGTACCCTGTTTTCATGTCCCAAGCAACCAGTGTACTCTGCAGTGAGGCATGCTAGGGGTACTTGGTACTCTTCTCCCTGGTCTGAGGTACTTGATAATTTTAAATTCTCAGAGGTTTAATAAGCTAAATTTATGGCTCTGTTGTTTGGTGGTGAAGTTTAAACAGTGATGTTTCCTCAGAGTTTCAATCCCCAATGTCCTATTAAAGTGCTTTATTACATTTCTCCCAAGGGTATGGATGTATCTGTGTGTGTGTGTGTGTGTGTGTGTGTGTGTGTGTGTTTTAGGGATTGATGTCCAATCGTTAAAGAGCCATTTAGAGCATGTTTGTGTCTTTTGCTTAGAATTATCACCCACTCATCACATATAGGAAGATTTAATGCTTTGGGTAAGATGGGGGGAGGCAGAATTCCCCACAGAATAAGTTTGAAGAGAACCAATAACTCTAGAATGGACAGATGGATTAAAGTTCATGGTAGATTAACTAGGGAGTTTCACAACTACAAATATAGACTAGATAGCATGTGAATTGTTTACATACATTTAAGTAGAGTCAGCCTTTAGCTGGTAAAATTGGTGAGTTTTGTCTTTTGTTCATACCATTTTCTCCCTTTATCTATTTGCTCCTTTATCCCAATTCTATTTTTTTCTTTTTGAACATAAATCCAAAATAACAACAAAATGTTCATATATGGTTTTTGTCTTAATAGTTCATGTTTCAATATCCTTTCCTATAAGTGCATGATATAGGTCTTCATTTTCCTTCATTTCTATTCTCTTTCTTTTCCTTTCCCTTTAATTTTCATCCCTTTTTTGCTTCTTCTTAATTATTGCGCCTTTTCCTACAATCCATTTTTTTTTTCCTTCCATTTCTCTGGGTACAGAGGGAAGAAGATATGGAAAAATTATGAATGACATGGAGAGGAAGATTCCATGAACAAGCAGAATTTTTTTTTAATTCTTGATAAAATGTAATGTTCTCATTTTGTTGACCGATATAGATAGACAGATAGATAGGTAGATAGATAGCAGGGACTATATTTAGGTTTTTCCTTGAGCCAATCAATTTATTCACTCTTACTTTTATCTTGTAATATCCATCTAATTCGTTGATATAAATTATTCATCAAGTATGGCCTTAAGGGGGAATATCATTTTTCCTATTATGTCAGGGATTTCTGCTTCTTCATCTAATTTAAGGAAGCCAGAAATCTTCTACTAGTCTAGGTCACCCCTGACACTTCTGAGTGCAAAGGAAGGATCAGAAATTTCCAATTCCTTGATTCTTTGTTTTCCTCAATTCTAAACTAACTAACTATTGTTGTTTTGTCCTATATAAATCTTTCAAGACAGCACAAGTTAGTTGTCTATCCATGTCTTTTTCCCTTCCATAAATATTGTATGACCTACTACAAAACAAGATAGACTTTAATAAAAGCTGAGGGATATGGCAAATACAAATAATTCTTCTATGACAATAAGAAGGCTATCATAACTCAATTCCCTTAAAATAAAGGGTTCATTTTTTAAGCCCATGCATTGTTTTCAGCAAATACCTTCAAATTCTTTCTTTCTTTTGTTCAATTTATATTCCTTTCCCACTAGTTGAATTTTGTAAGTGATGTCTGCTTTCTGGTATACATAATATAGCCTCTTTGGAAGGTAATAAAGTATACAAGATCTAATTTTCTAGTGAAAATCTATGAACCACCAAAATATTTCCATGCACATGTATATCCTTTAGGCAATAGAGTGAAGCAGATCTAGATTTGTACAACTTGGGAAGTGGATGGGGCTATTTTAATAATATTATAATAATAATAAATTATATTTTTATAATAAATAAATTATAATTTATATTATATTATATATTATTATAATAATATATAATAATAATTATAATAATAATAAAATAAAATAATATTTTAATAAAAAGGAGATTCCTAACAAGTATATTATTCTTAGTCATGAGCCCCTTTTATTGTATACCTTTTCTTTGCCCTTGTTTAGGTATAGTGTTTGTTAAGTGGATTCTTATATTATCATAGCCTCCAAAATCTTCTCAAAAAATAAAGGGAAGAAGTTCAAGAGATTTTTTTCAACCCTTCATGATGAATGGGGACTAGTATTCAAGTTAAATGAAAGATTGATGCATCTCTTAAAATGATTTCAAATTGAAGTCCCCATTCATTTGACATCAGTTCAGTTAAAACAGATTCCTCTCAAATTTAGTTATTGATTTATAGGGCAGATGGCAAAATGTACTTCCAATCATGACAGCCTACATTTTATACTCTGACTCAACTTTCCATTCAATAAGCCCATATTTACCCACAAGATATCAAATAGAATTCATCTGCCAACATTCTGAGATAATATTCCTTTGATCATGTAGGTATGACTTTCCAAATATATTTATAGGATATAGAGTTTTATTTTAGAGGAATGATGATAATCTGTATAATTTACATACATACACACACACACACACACACACACACACACACACACACACACACACACATATATATATATTTGGCTTTTAAAGAGGCAGAATAATACAAGGGCTAGAGGGCTAGTCTGGGAATCTAGAAGATTTGGATTCAACTGGTTATGTATCTCTTGGCAAATCATTTTCCTTCCTGGGGCCCCCAAACAACTCTCTAAAGCTAAAAATTGAAGAGAAGATACAGGCATTTATTAATAAATAGTGTTGAATTATCCAGAATAATCCATATCTTCAAAATTATAGGTCATTAAAATTGTTTCTTACTGACTTTTTAGAGGATTTGGAAGAAAGGGAACATTTATTAGTAACCCACTATTTGCCAGGCACTAACTAGGCTAATCATTTTACTAATCGTATCTCATTTGATTTTCACAATTTGATTTCCTGGGAAGGAAGGCACTTTTATCATTCTTATTTTAAAATTTAAAAATTTAAAATTGAGGAAACTAAAAAACAAGTTGTGACATTCCCAATGTGACACAATAAGTGTTTGAGACTGATTCTGATTTGCATGGGTATACATAGTTTAGTGGGTAAACAAAAACATTTGTGAATGAAATCCTTATGGGAAACTCCTTCTACAAATGCAGATTGGTCACTATTCTGCAATTTACAGTCTGAAATGGTTGCTTAGGACAGTGAGAGATTAGGGACTGGCAGAATCATACAGCCACTTTGTGGCTCCAACTCCAACTTATTCTAAGACAGAAAATCTTTGCCTCCTATAACACCATGCCTCTTTTTTCAGAGGAAGTTAGTAATAGCTAATAGTTTAGAAAAATATTATCCCTAACATGAATGGGTGTACAACCATTAACAATATTGTTTTGGAGACAATACTGTTCTTTTAGCGACTGTCCTACCTATTTTCAGAGGACTTTGTGCTTTTATATTTTCTCTTAGCTGTTCAAGAAGCCTTTACTGTAGTACTCAAGCCTACTTTGCCTTATTAAAAAACCTATCCCTCTTTATGCACATATATACACATAAAACTTACTCATCTTTTTTCCCCCAGAATCTCTTGGAGCCTTGCTTTTTGATTCCAGATGTCAACCACTTACCTGATAATGCTCCAATGGAAAGATATTATAGATTAAAAAGAGTAAAGTGAATTGTCACTCAAAGTCTATTTACATTTTAATGAATCTTCAACACAAGAAGTTGAAATTACAAGTAAGCTAGTTTTGATCAAAAAAGGAAGAACAATCTTAAACCCAACAAATTTGATAGGCTGATTTACAAGTTCTTCCCCACCTTGGAAACATTCAAACAAAGACTTCATATCCATTTATTGGAGATGTAAAAGAATTAATGCTTCAAGGAAAGGTTGGACCAAATGTCCTTGGAACAGCATTTCTACTATAATTCCACTATGATTCTACTAACTTCCAATAACACCACCTAAAAGACTGTGAATACTTAAATGATAAAACATTTTCCTATGTCAATCTACAATTTGGAGTCTTCACTTTCTAAAGTCAGTCTATTCCAAAGAATATTTGGGCATGTTTTATTTCATTCTAGGAAAGACCCCATTTTTCCCCCAAAGGAATATAATAGAGATCTAACATTGAGCTGTCCTTCTTCAAACACTGAAGTAGTGTGGTGGTGAAAAAGCACTTAAAAATGGGCCAGGAAGAATTGCTTTAGTCCTGGATTTGCCACTAATTATCTCTGTGTCCACACACAAATCAGTTCATCTTTCTTAGTTTCCATTTTCTTATCTCCTGAGAAGATGAAACTAAATGATCTCTAAGGATTTTTGCCCTTCAAACTTTGATGATTCTAGAATGCTAGTTATGGTTGACATCACGGCAAAGTCCTCCCACTATTGTTATGCTAGATAGTTATGCTTCCTACTATGTGAAAGGGAAGAATATCTCATCATATGTATCTGTGCTACATTCTAAGGGTCAGCTCCTGATCATAGGAGAGTTCAGTAGTATATAGTGACAAAAGAAATCATGGTCATGGTACAAAAGAAGATATATGTCTGAAGCAGGGGGGATTTTGGACTCACAGACTCACACCCTCAATTTACAAGTGAGGAAACTAAAGCACAGATGGCTTTCCTAAATTAACCCATCTAGGAAGTAGAAGATTTGAGGTGAGAATCTACATAAATTAGAAGTCCTTCAACTATTTATAGTATATGGCATGTTGCCCCTCTACCCTTTCAGCAATTTTTCTCCACCCACTTTCCAGCTGCCAGTTCTGTCAGTTATTATGCATAGTTGAAGACAGAACTCCCAGCAGGATCAGATTCATTCCCTACTTGTCCTGAAATTAAAAATATAGTAGAAACTGAGGAATAAGCAAGGAGAATTTCCTTTAGAATTTTCACTCAAGGGTTCCTAATCAAAGAAGCAAATCATACCAGAGAAACTCATGAGGATTAAGTCTCTTTCTCCATAGGGACTTCATCCTCTCTGAAAAGTTCCCTACAGATGGACTCCAGTCATGGTTGGGATCATCCTATCCAGAAAGAGACTAAATATGTTCATTTTGTGTGTGTATGTGTATACATATATATATACACACACACATGTATATAATATATGGATATATCCATGAATATATAAATGTCAACATATATATGTATGTATACACACATACATGAAGCCATACTACTGATTTACAACAAAAATCCTCATTTCAAATTACTGTTTTAGAGTATAGACAATCTATACCAACATAATTTTATTTTTTTTAAATCCAGGGTACTCTACTAAGGATGCTTATCTGATTGGAGAATAGGGAGGAAAAAAAAAATACAAAAAGTGGCTGGAATGTGGTTTAACAAGCTAATAAATAGTTGTCCATGGTTCACTTCCCGGTCAGAGAGCCACATCACATGCACTATGGAAACTAGTAACTAAGTTTCACTTGGGTTGAATTTTTATTAAGAATTTAATAGTTTATAAGCATTGAAATTCCACTTGGGAAAGATTTTCCCATATAGGAAATAATCTAAGGCTGCCCAGTCATCTTTGGAAAGGTAAGGAATGGCCATTGCTTGTTGAACAGGGATGCCAAAACTCCAGGAAACTGTATTTTTTTGAGCCATCAGATACTATGTCTATTGTTGTCTACTACTCTAGAAATTGTTATCTATTACATATGGAAAAGATAAAGGGATAGAGCAGAGCTTACTCAACTTACTTGATAAATGGAGTCACTTTCCTCAAGGACTATATTTCCCTTATTTTGGGAGGATAGAAGAGGTGTTTAATGTTCCCTCATTTCAGTCACTCTATTTCCTGTTTCATATTCCTTTGATAGAAAAAAAGTATCATGAAACAGCAATTCTTATCCATATCTGTTATTCATATGTCATACTGATTAATCTAATATTAAGTTAAAAAAAAAAAAGACAAAGTAGAGTAAATCATCAGATCCCATAAACTCAGTGAATGAGTTTTTAACTGAACCATAACCCAACCCCAAATACTAAAAATTATTTTTTAAAAAAACTGTAATTCTCAAACCCAGTCATCATATTTTCTAAAATTATTGAAATATGTCACAATATCAAATACCAAAATATTACCTGAATAATAAAATTAAAATATTACCTGAATCATACTTGCATTTCATTTTGTGTTTGGAAAAGTGTAGCTTCACTGGCTTAGTTGGGTTGATAAGTTTACAAAAAGCCAAGACTATTCAGTAGTAATGACATTGTGATGTGTCTCTTTTTATATCTTCTAAAACCTCTTGATCTAATATGTGAGCACTTTAGAAGAAAAGCATTTTATAAATCTATGAAAGGGAACAAAAATCCTACTACTAAATAATTATATACCGTACCTAAAAATACCTTCCAGGCTCATCTTTGAAACACTTTTTTACATAAAGCTGATATGTATTATTTTTTGTTTAGAGGTATGAGATATACCTGAATCATAGCATCTTTCTGACACAACATAAATTTGGAGAGGGGAAATTAGAGTCTTCATGTATTACAAGGTTTTTCTTATGCTGCCAAGAGCAACAAATGAGTGGGAATTTTTCTGTGTACTTTCCTTGATTTGATCTCCTTCTTGTGTATAACACAACTGCTAACAGTATTTACCAGCTAAGATATTAAGGCTGACAAAGTGGGGTGATCACACTATATTATATTGGGAATACGCATTACTTCTCAAGAAAACCTTATGCAGAAACTTTAGGGAAATTTGCAAAGAGAAAAAGAAGTCTTACTTGTATTTAATTTAAACCATTCTTGGCATTTTGCGCAAATCAAAAAAAAAAAAAAAAAAAAAGGAAAATATATCTTCACAGCTTTCAAAAGACTAAAGATACTCAATCAGTTGTCTGATAAGTCATTTTTATCATATGGGGACTATAAGCTTTCTGGCAAGTACTATCCATTTACCGGGTGTTTTATAGTTCTTCGAGATCATAAATTATTTGGTATAAGAATCCAAAGTGATATGTATGCCATAAGCACTTTTGTGCGATAGTCAGCTTTCCAGGGCTATGGAAAATTGTCAAGATGTAATGGCTGTCTGCCCACCCGCCCTTTGCACTCAAGAGGCTTATTCTTGTAACAGTTTAAAAATCTCCATTTCTTTTATTTAGTTCATGAGATTTCTATTGACTTAAGAACTTTATTCATCATTTCTTTCAGTGGGGAACCTGAGTTAGGACTAACTTAAATCATGTGGGCAGAGATTCAGATGGTTCACATGCTAATTTGGTTTGGGTATGACTGGTTAAGTGCAAACACCTGTTGGATTGTCTGAATGAATCAGCATGAAGAAAACAGGAGTGTGAAATCACAGTCTGAGCAGTGTGAGGAGCAGGGTATCATTCCAGACATTCTTCACCATGACTATGCACAAGTTCAGTCAGTAATCTTTTAGATTTGCATTGGAAAGAACCATGCAGTAGATGAGCTGTTTGGTTTTCACTATTTTGGTTGCTTGTGTATCCTAAAAGTACTAAACTCTTTATAACAATGACAAATTCTTCCTTGTCACCATATTTCAGTGTCTCAACTCTCATTTCTCTCGACAAGAGAATTCTGAGTGAGAGAGAAAAAGAACAGGAAATGGCATACTGACTTTGGAGACTCAATGAATGAATTTTTAACTGAATTATAACCCAACCCAAATACTAAAAATTATTTTTAAAAAACTGCAATTTTCAAATCCAATCATCATATTTTCTAAAATTATTGAAACATGTCAAAATATCAAAATATTATCTCAATAATAATATCAAAATATTATCTGAATCATACCTGTATTTTATTGGTACTGCATAAGCTAGTGCTAGTGAGGACAGTATGTCTAAGGAACTAAGCAGAACTTTGAGGTTAAAATCAGTAGTGTCCCAATAAGAGCCAAAGTTAGAGTCATGAAATTGTTTGTTCTGGATATAGTTTTTGAGATTTATGAATCCTCACAACAAGCTCAGGAAAAGGACATCTGATCAGTAGGAAAGTAGAAAAAGGGAAATGAACAGGGTCCATGGCTACTGGAAAATGAAAGAACTTAGAAAGTTCTTCCAATTGGAATGCTTTTAAAGGTATCAAATGGAAGCATTAGTTGAGTAACTTTAGTGGGAAAAGAAGTGAGTAGAACAGGAAAATTAGTAAAATGTAAGTATACTCCTAATTGGGGCATATTACTGAAAAGAGGAAGAGGTAGAAAAAGCCAGTTTTTAAACTCTTTGTAATGAAAATCAGTGGATTCTCTAGAAAATATTTTATATTTATGCTGTTACAACAGCAGAAAAAGTATGTCCTTGGAATAGGGTAAATGATACTTATGAATTAAAGATAATGTAACTAAAAAACACTTTACTAGTAACATTCAAGCAATAATAGTTAGCATTTATCTAATGCTTTAAAGTTTGCAAAATGCCTTAGAAATATTGTCTCAGTTCATCCTTATAACAATCTTGGATAATAGGTGTTATTTTTATCCCCAATTTACAAATGGGAAACTGAAGCAAAGGTTTAAATAATTTGCTCAATGTTACACAACTATTGTGTATGGCTAGATTTGAATTTGGGTCTTCCTGATCCCAAGTACAGCAATCTATCCATCTCATCACTTAGCTGGCTAGTAGCAACTGTTGATAATCAGACTACCATTTATCTACTTGTGAGATCCAATGGCA
The DNA here is from genome assembly GCF_016432865.1 of Antechinus flavipes. NCBI lineage: Eukaryota > Metazoa > Chordata > Mammalia > Dasyuromorphia > Dasyuridae > Antechinus > Antechinus flavipes. The sequence continues at coordinate 389,416,591 of NC_067398.1, forward strand.
GAATAAAAGAAAATGACTATTTCTATACTATAAAATATGAAGATTCACTTTTCAATATATGCGCCTAGATACACATTTATATATTCAAAACACTCCCCTCTTTTTTTTCTTTCTACTTGCAGCTATGTATAATGATCTATTTCATTTAACCAAGTTAAATATGGATTCATAATCATTATAAATCCATGCAAATTGCTACTGAAAGGAAATATAAAGAAAAGATGATATATGATACTTTTTCAGTTTTTTAGTGTTTGGCAAACTGGTTGTACTAAGTATCTTAAATTAGATGAGTTGGGAGTTAAAGTTAATGAAATCAGCAGATGTTACTTAGTTGGGTGAATATCAGGAAAATAAGACTACCCAGGTAAATGAAGGAAGCTCAGTTAGCATCGGCAAGGTTATTTAAAATGAGATTGGGGGAAAAACACTAATTGCTGAACCACGGGGAGGAATCATGTAATGGATAATGTATTGGGGTTTTTTCCACTTCTACTTTCTCTGATTATAGGAAGTCTTGGAGAGTAGTCTCTCGGGTTCTAACTATAAACTATTTCAGCCCTGCATGAAATGAGCCCAGCAGTGTTGAACTGAACACTGAGAAAGGTTCTTTGGAAAAAAGTGAAAGCCCTGTGTACTGAAAAATCTCAGTAGCTACAAAATGATTGTTCCAAGGGAGGTTCCCTTTGGAGTATAAATAAATCTCACCACTATTTACCAGTCGTCACTAAACTGGACCCAAATGAAGTTGTGATTTACCTCGAGTAGATACACAACAATAAATTCAGTCCAATCCAATAACTACAGAGCTACAGAGCACTTCTTCAATAGGAGTCTAAACTTTGGGAACATTAGAAATTCTATGTCATGACAATGTCTTATAAATAAACCTCACCCAAAGACCCTCAGGGGATTAAACAAACAAACTTATAGTAGAACAGAAAAAATTGATGCCTGGGTAGAAATAAGCCAACTAAGCTTAATATAAGGGGGGGGGGGGGGGGTGAGGAGGAGCGGGAATTATGCTGTGGAATGTATATGAAACATTAATATTAGCCCATTTGTTAAGATTTTGACATTTGTCAGATGTTAGCTCCCATTTCTTTTTTTAATGCAATAGTGTCTAACTTGGTTGTGCATAGATCAAAATAAATAGTGTTGTTGTGTAGGTAATGGGGCAATATTGAGACTGAAGCCAAAGCAAGTTTACCCAAATAATTTAAATTATTGATGTTCTGTAGATTCAGGTAAAGATCATATTTAAAACCCCTTTAGTAATATTACCACCAGTGATTTCTCCAGTGCAATTCAAAGTCTGTAGTTAAATGAATCATGGTTACTTTTGAACCACTATACCTTTTGAATAACAAAAAGAGTTGAAAGAAAATAATATTATTAAGCAACATTATTTTTTTTAACCTTAGAAGAAATTAGGGAATTGAAGTTATGGATCTTTTCATGCATGGGAAGCTGAATGAATCTTTTCAAGATTTTATTTACCCCTTTGTCCTAGTTCTGTTTTCGTCTTGATCCTCCCTCTTACTTAAGCGTGTGAGCATGTAAGAGGAGAGAGACTGGGAATTTATACCTGTGATTTTATTTGTTTGAGAAACTTCTAGTGTGAAAACTTCTGTGAATAGAAATCTGCAACTCATTTAAAACCTTAGAGACTTGCTAGGAGACCTAGATTAAGACAGCTTGTATGTTTCAGAGGATACACTTGGACCTAAGTATTCTTTACAACTTTACAAGGCCTGGTCACTAACCATTATTGCACATCACCTCTCATCTTGATTAATATAAAGAACACAATACTTTCAGAATTTCCAACTAAAATATTAAATCTATTGACCTAGTAAAGAAATTTGAATTTTTATAAAACTAGAGCTGTAAATTTTTAATGGGGGAGATGAGTGTTTAAGGAAATGCTTTCAATGATATTGTAGTTAGCATAATCCAGGATGCCAATGAGCAAAGTATGACCTTGAAGAATGTCTAAAACACACATGCAGAGAATGAAGCCAGGCCTGTCTTTTTTGCAGAATTATGTTTTATAGCAGAATATACATAAATAAGGAATATTTGATAGAAAACAGCTGTATCAATTGTATTTGACCCCAATAATTTGGAAATTAAGCATTCACATGCCCACACAATTAATTTTCTCTGGTTGCTTTTGGTCATATTTTAAGACTAACTTACTGAGGAATTTTGCTGAGCTTTGTTAGAAAGGCAAGAGGGGAGGGGAAAGGAAAAACTGAGCAGAAACATTAGAGGCATACCATACTTATCAGCTGAAATCCCGAGGTGCTTGATTTTAATATCCAGTGGACCTAACTATCCTTCAGCCCAAAGAGGAAAAATAAAAATGCTCTCAGCTTGTCAGTTTAGAGACATCCTTTCTATTTTTCATTCTCACTCCCCACACAGAAGGAAAAATTTATATGATCTTGTGTTTGTCACTCAGTCAGAAGGAGGAGGATTTTGGAATTCCTAGATTAAGAGCCCCCTCTGGGGCAGGGAAAATGGAAGAAACAATGGAAGGCAGAGTTTATTGCCCCTTGGCTAAAGTCTCAGAAAGAGAGCCCTGGAGCCCTGCTCAAGGTCACTCAATACTATGGGATTCTGGCAAAATGTTCCTGTAATTTTTGGCAAGTGATATTACCCATATACCATAACCCAATTTTCATAACATTTTTATACCTTCTGTTTAAAGGTTTTATTTGAACATAGTGTATGAAACTATCCAAAACAAAACCAACCCTGTTTTCTTTTAGCAGGTACTCTTTCAATAATTTTTTAAAAACATTTTTGGAGCAGGTTCTATTGTTTTTTTAAAAAATTTACATAATTCTGACTAGATTGTTTATAGACTTCCTTTTTTGATAAATTGCTAAGTGTTTCTTTTTCCTTTGTGCATTTTTAGCTTCCTCTGTTTTTTGAGTTGTCATGTATTGTTCCACTGAGCAATCACAAGCATAAGTGTATGTATGTCATGTTCATACAGGTATTCACTTTCACTGAGGTATTCACTTTCTCCATTTCAAAGCAGACAAAGCTAAGAGTAGAGGTATTTGGGAAAAGCAATTTAAAAAATCTCTACTGAGGAAAATTATGTATCAAAACGAGTCCTTCAGAATTCTATGGAGTGGCAGATGCTCCAAATACTTTGTTGCTAAGGTAAGATTTTAGGGCTAACTCAGCAAATATTTTTGAAGCATTTCCTAGATGTCAGGCACTAGTAGCTTCAGATACATAGACAACATGGAAATAGTCTCTGCCATCAAAAAAGCTAAATTCTGTGGGTTAGAAAATCAGCACTTTTTTAGGCACATACTAGTTAATAAGAGTGGGAAAGAGTACCAGCAATTTGTGGGGATCAAGAAAAGATTGATGAAGAAAATGGAACTTGACCTAAGTATGACAGGAAACCAAAAATTACAAGAGGTAGAAAGTAGGCGTGGGGTAGAATATGGGAGTATTGGAGTAAATAGGCACAGAGATCAAGAATTAAGTTTCATTTATGAAGAAAAATAAGATAGCCAGCTTGATTAGATTGAAGCATAAATTAAGGTCAAAAATTTGTAACGGACTGAAAAGGTAGATTAGAGTCAAGTAGTGCAAACTCATTATAAATAGGAATTATTTCTTTCTTAGTTCTTGAACCTCCAAGTATCTAGCAAGTCTGAGCACAAAAAGTGCTTAATAAATACATGGTCATTTGATTGATTGCTAAGGACTTTAAATGTCAAACATAATATTCCATATTTGCTCCTTAAGATGATAGGGAGCCAGTTAAATTCATCATATATGATAGTGACATGGTCAGAAATGCACATAAGAAAAACAGTTTGGCAACATCATGAAAGAGGGACTATAGAAGGAATTCTTGAAACAGAGACCAAATAAAAGACTATTTCAATCACATCCTTTTCGGGATTTTCTTGGCAAAGATGTTTAAACTAGTTTGATATTTTCTTCTCCAACTCATTTTACAAATGATGAAATTGAAGCAAACAGGGTGAAGTGACTAGCTCAAGATCTCACAACTGGTAATATGAGCCCATATTTGAACTCAGGATGATGATTCTTCCTGACTCCAGATCCAACAATCTTATCTACTGAGCTGCCTAGTCATCTAACTGCAGTGTACAAAGGAAATAATGATGAGGGATTGAAATAGAGTAGAAGCTATGTGGGAAATGAAAAAGGGACAGGTAAAAGAGGTGTTGTAGAGATAGAAATGATAACATTTAGTGAAATGGAAAAGGGAGAATTAAATGATTGAAAAATGACAACCTGGGTGACTAAAAGAATAGTAGTACACTCCATAGTAATAGGGGAGTTTGGAGGAGAGTAAGATTGGAGTGAAAGGAGGCCAAAGAGAACATCTTGGAGTACCCACAATTAGACAGTTTGATATGTATGATGACTCAAAAAAAAAGATATTAAAGAATACTCAGAGCTAGAAGGGACCTTGAAAAGCATTTTATTGTCTTCTTTATATTTGAATTGATTTCTGACCTATCTAAAGAGACTGGGATCTGGAGTGGAGTGAGATGGAGGAGTGTTTTGAATTATCTAATTTGGAGTATAGCTATGTTTGGTTCTGGTAGCCCTAGAATCATTACGAGATGTTCAATCTGACCTCAAGTTATCCACAATATTGAATACCCCCAATAAGCTAACAGTTCTAGAAACAAATGGGAAAGCACCTCTAATGAACAAGCCCCTTCAGGACTTTAGTCAAGGCTTAAGATTATTCAGAATCTATAAGACTTTCATGACATCCTAATTCTTTTGCATAAAGGGAAAAAAAAGCATCTTGATAAAGCAGTGTCAGGTTCACAACAAGCCTCCAACCTGGTGTAACTATCACAGGATTATACCTATTGGATAGCTAATTAAATTAATCAATAGTCCAAATATTCGCACATGTAAGTTAGAAATCAATTCAGATGTAAATTGTTTAATCATTTTTTTTCATTTTATAAGATAAATACATATGCTACATGCTCTTAGAAACTTTATAGAATTTGATCCACAGTATTAAGTTCAATAGTCAATGATTTTTGTCCCAACCACAAGTTGTACATGAATTTGGTTGACTAGAAAAGGATCTAATCCTTCTTCAATTGTTTTTCAGTTGTGTCCAACTCTTTGTGACCCCTTTGGAATTTTCTTGGCATTGCTACTGGAGTTGTTTGCCATTTTTTCTCCAGCTCATTTTACAGTTGAGGAAACTGAAGCAATCTTGGTTAGATGATTTGCCCAAGGTTTCACAGATATTAAGTGTCTGAGACTGGATCTGAATTCAGGAAGATGAGTCTTCTTGACTCCAGGCCTGGTACTCTATCCATTATGCCATCTAGTGGTTCATAATGATATAATTAATCTTTTCCAAAGTCACAAATACTTGCATGTTCCACCTAAGATTTGTGAAAAATTCTGTCATTGTTCCATAGGAAGAATGTTATTCATATTATAAAAGTAAAATTTGCCACATCGTGTTTCAGTTTTATAATGGAATATCATGAATTTATTATGGGATTTACTTTTTTAAAAAACATTATTAAGAACCATGCTAGTAAGTTCTGTCTTGTCCTAAAAGCAAAAGTTTTGGGATAGTGATGCCTCCTTTTTTTTTTTTATTGTCTCTTTAAACTTCAGTGGAAGATGAATTGTCTCTATATTCATTGTCATTTTCAGATTATGCATTGTCCTCCTCCCAGGGAAGGAGGGGAAGAAAATTCTAGGTGGTAAATCATTATTGAGTTCTCAATGGATCTTGTAAACAGAGGAATTTGGTAGGATTTGGCATTTGTTTGTTTTTCTGAGAAAAGAAGGAAAAGAAAAGACAAATTTCATCTGATTCAGGATTTATCCCATGGTAATCTAGAAAAAATACTCAAGAAAAACAGATCAACCTTTAGTAACTCTCTCTGACCCTCTTAAGCTAAAGCATCTCGAAAGGAAATCAAAGAATGGAAAGAAGAAAAGAAACAAAGAAAAAAAGTGGGGAGGAAGTAGGAAAGTTAAGAGAGAAAAGGAATGAAAATTGTTCTTGTTGGGTGTGTGTGTGCGTGTGTGTGTGTGTGTGTGTGTGTGTGTGTGTGTGTGAAACTACTTCTTTCTCACATATATAAAAACGTTATTTCATTCATTTAAGCATTTGGTAGAAATTTAGGTAGAAAATATGCTAATAAATTAAAAATGGTTCATTTACTATACTTTGAGAATTCAAGTTTTTCATATAAATCACCTTCTTCCACTCTTCTCTCAACACACCTTCCAAAGTGAATATGAAAATACTGGTATATTATTTTTGCTTTATCACAACAAATTTACTCTCCCAGCATCATCTAATTCAGTCTCCTTAGTTTCCCTAGTTTACCACTTATGAGCCTTTAAGTGTTAAGAATCTAAAAAACATTTGCACCCACATAGATATGCCTACACACAATGTCTCTTTATAAATTTTTGTTGTCCTTATTCCTAGTGCACAGCAACTTGTGGAGGTGGAGTTCAAACACGATTAGTCCAGTGCCTAGCAAATGGCAGACCAGCCACAGGATGCTTTCCACAGCAGAAACCTATCAGCTCCCTAGCCTGCAATACCCACTTCTGTCCTATTCCAGAGAAGAAAGGTAAATGTGACTGACAACATTCCCAAGTTTAATATTTCAACAAACATTAATTAACAAACATTAAGCAGCATATTAGTGGTAGGTATTAGAGAAAAACAAAGTTGAGATAAAATATGTCCTTGTCTTGAGGGTGCTTATATTTGAATGAGGGGATTACTAGAAAACACAATAATGTATAATAAATACATGCAAGAAATGCAAAGGGCTCTATGGAGCCTGAAGACTTCAGGGTCATGACCAATCAGAGAATCAAAGCTCTTTAGAGGAGCAGGCATTAATTTATCTGGGCTATAAAGGAAAGGTACAAATTTTACAAATTAATAAGGAAAGAGGATGGTTCAGGAGAAAGAAACAGCTGAGTAGGAAGATAGGAGCAAGAAAAGCACAGGAAATAGTCTTGTCTAGAGAAAAATCATATGAAATAATGAATTAGACAAATTAGAAGTTTTCTCTATAGAATATAGGGTGACACTGAAAAAGAATAGATAAGAAATTAAGACTAATGGAGACAGATTATTTAGTTAATCCTTAGCAATTACAGAATCAATGAAAAGTAGGGTTTAGGAGTTGTCATTTAGGGATATCCTGAGTAGCTAAACAGTCCCCATGTGAAAGACCTCAGGACATATACTTTCCTCTCATTCCAAACTTTGCCTCCCAAAGCTCCATATTTTGTTTAAACTGATTCAATTAAGTGCCTTCCAGTTTCCTTGTCTGAAAACACACTATTCTTACTGTAAGGCTACTAAGAAGGAAATAGTTATAAGAAATGTTTCATATTAAAAAGCTGTTCAGAATACCTGGATAAGAGAAATCAGAATATAGAATCTTATGTAGGCTTCCTAAATTGGACAAAAGTCTACCATATTCAGTTCTACTTGCTGTATCAAACCAGATAGTGGTGCTTTACAAATTATGTTTAAATAATCCCCAAATATCTAAAATATTTAGAGAGACCAGAGAATTATAAAGTACTTTCTAAGAAGGAATATAGCCAGAGGACAATGAGTGGTTTAGTTAAATCAGAGGATTAAAAATGTGAGATTTAGTTAACAGAGAAACTATTGTTTAGGTGGAAGAGTGGGTGGGTAAGTTTATTTGGAGAAGGGAGAAGAAGAAAAATAAGAAGTCCCAAGCTTTATAAGAGAACATCCAAGGAAAGTCTTCTAAAGTTTTGAAGTTATTTGACCTACATTTCAACAATCCCTTTAAAGTAAAGACAAAATATATTTTACTTGCCAAAAACATCTATTTGCTGACTGGGGTGAATGGTGTGTTTGGGGAGCTAACAGATCAGTGGGGTACAATATTACAATATGATGAACATTTATAAAGTATCTATTGGGAATGTGAATAAATAAAAAAAGATAGTCCCTGCCCCTAAGGAACTTGTAATGTAATGGCAATATTGAAGGATGATGATTTCTCCTCTTTTTCAGATATCTTCTGCAAAGATTACTTCAATTGGTGCTATTTGGTGCCCCAGCATGGAATGTGTAACCACAAGTTTTATGGCAAACAGTGCTGTAGATCTTGTTCAAAATCTAATTTGTAAATTAGGACTGATTCCCATGATGGGAAAATATATATAAATATATTTTCAGCACAAGAAAAAAGCTGCACAATCTGAATTGGGCTGTGCCCAAGTAAGATAGAAATCCGAAGAATAACTAGGCTTGGTTCTTTGACTTTGAGGTTATTTTTTTAATGGGCCTGAACACACACACATGTGCAAATGGTATTATGAATGATTTGAACATGGAAGCCTTTTGTACTATTATGGCAGGAGTCAAACCTACCAGTACTGCCAACAAAAGGAACCTATTCTAAATGAGATGGACAAAGCTTTGCTAAGGAGTATGTTGTTGTTGTTGTGTTTTTCTTTTAATCTCAAATAAATTAAGGCCAAAATAGGCCAAGATGAACTTGTTATAGTATACGTGGTGCTTACTGAAGAAGAGAAAAGAAAAATCTGTGAAGAGGACGACAAGTTAAAATGACCTACTACCAGGCACATGGAGTGTGTCTCTCATCTCAGCTCTTAAGTTCAGAAATTCTTTGAGTTTTCTTTTTTTTAAAGGGGCACAGATGTTACAAGTACAGAAGCTATTGGGCTTGTGTATCCCTCCTTCCCAGCTGCTGGTAGATAATGGCCCCTCAGTCCGTCCATTTGTTCTTCTTTCTGAATATTTTCTCATACACTAGCAATATCAAAATTTTCATCAGCATACTTGAAGCACTTGAACCTGGACACCATGTCTTGATTCCTGCACCAGATGTGGAAAGGGGGAAAAAATGAAATCTCTCCAAAGGTGCTTCCTTCCCTTTCAGACTCAGGAGCCAAATGAAAGTTTTCTTCTGTTTTATTTTTATATCTATTTGTTATTTACAAAAGAGTCTTCCTTTTTAAACTTATTTCTTTATACTTTGCTGTATAAGAAAGAGAGAGAAAGAGTGAGAGAAACAAAGAAAGACTGAGAGAAAGAAGGAAGGAAGGAAGGAAGAAAAAGAAAGAAAGAAAGAAGGAAGGAAGGAAGGAAAGAAAGAAAGAAAGAAAGAGAGAGAGAATTCTGTATCATCTTTTTTTTTTAATTTCTGGTTATGCCCAAATCCTGCTGTCTCTTATTAAAAAAAAAAATTATGGTACTACTAAAATAGTTGTCTGCTAAATAACCAATTTTCTAAACCAGAAATCCATGTTTTATTTGTGTGGCAATTTCGGGGTTGGGTTGTTTTCACAATACTCATTTAGAATGAATGCCAATTTCATAAATGAAAAAGCTGCACATCATCCTGTTTCCAACGTACTCCGTTTCAGTATTGGTGCTGCTTTCAAGTTAAAGTTCTTATGATGCAGCTCCACTTGTAATGAGCACCTGAATATTTATGTTTTCTGAAATTTTATAATAAATTTTTATTGTATTATATGCCTCTGAACTGTCTCATCATTTCATAAAATAACAGAATCATAGATTTAGTGCTGGAAGGAGCCTTGGAGACTTCCCTCTCTGTCTCTGTCTTTCTGTCCTCTGTCTCTGTGGGCTACTACAGCTGATCAGCTGAATGAATAGAATGAAAAAAGACCCTGTGCCCTTTATCTAATATGGTCTCAGACATGGTCTGAGTAGCTCGGCACTTTAGCTGCTCTGGACCTTAGCATCCCTTGGTCCACATAAAATTGGATTTGACAAATCCAGTGGTGAGGCAAAGCAAGATTGATTGAAATTATGATGCATCAAGTGGAACATCTTTCCTGCAAAAAAACAAAAGTTAAAAGTATAAATATGCTCTACTAGTGTGCTTCACTTATGCTTGTTTCAAGAACACTGCAGTCCTTGGGAAGTGAGGACAGCTAAGTGGTACATCCCTTTTCTTTCTTTTTAGGAGAAAGGAAGGAAAGGGAATAAGTTATTTATTAAACACCTCCTATGATCCAAGCTCAGTACTGAGCAGGCACTTTACAAATATTAGCTCGTTCAATTTTTACAACCATCTTGGAAGGTGGATACTATTATCATCCCCATTTTATTGTTGAGAAAATTGAGGCAGGGAGAGGTTCCAGTATCTCAGATTTAGGAAGTGACTAAGGCTGCATTTGAATTTGGATCTTCTTGACTCTAGGTCTGACCAAAAATATTCTTCCCAGAACCACTTAGCTGCCTATTTAAAAAAATACCAGCCCTCAGGTTTTTTTCTAAAGCAGGATCTGAGTGACTTCCCAAGAGCCACTGAATGGTAGATTTATTTTTTGTTTGTGTCATGATTTATATGTGTACATTGCAGACACAGGTTTTGTTTTACTATTTGTTTTTCCTGAGAAGCTTAGCTTGAAGACAAATGTAGAGAGAGCTGAATTTTCTTTTTAGTTGATATCCTCAAGGCCAATGTACTTTCACCTAAACACTCAGAATTTGGATCTAACTCTATAAAATATTGGACAAGAATCCATTTCTGACAAATGAATTAGTCAAAAGGGCTGGTCAACAGTAATATCCATATAGGTGAACGACAGTAAATTTTCTCTGTATCCCAGACCAATTAACAGCTTTTCTAATAATAATATATGAAATCATTCTTCAGTTTTCCTTGCACTGCATTTAGTGTTTAAAATTTTATATATATATATAAATATATATAAATGTATATATACATTTAATTAAATATAAATGTATATATACATATACATATACATATAATTTTTGTGTTATACTTTAAGATAATTTATATGTAGGATATTCTTTAATTGGTTGTATGAACTTTTTGAATAGTGATTTTAAAATTTAGTTTTTAGATAGAATATAATTCTGTGGAGATCTTTCCCTATGAGGGAAAAGAAACTGAAATTGTAAATGTAAGAAAATAATTTTTCATTTGGCATTTATTCTTGATACAATTTTTTTTTAATTTACTTTTGTTTCCCACTCATATTTTATGACATAAATATAAGGAAATTATAATGCATGTCACTATTACATATTTCCTTTATATAATTATTGACTTATGTGTGAATGCATATATATTTATATATATATATACACATTATATATTTATATATGTGTGTGTGTTAAAAGCACTATACAAATTCTGAATTTTTCATTCTACATACAGAGTATTCCACAGTGTACTATCTTTCTTAAAAGGAAAATTGATATTATTGATCCATGATCAATAGAACATTCACCAAATTAAGTTAATTCTTTTCTTATGAATCTATTTTTTTAGATTCTCACTACCACTCAACCAAGAGGGCAGTGGACCACCAACTCCAAACACCATTCTCACTTGCACTATTCTAATAGTTTTCTAAGTGGTCACACTGCCTCTTTCTTATTTCTTCCCTTCTTTCTATTCTCCATACCTTGGTCAGTGTTACAATTGCAGAATTAAAAGGGCTCTTGTCATGCCCACCAAGTCCTCATCTAGCTGCTGTTTTAAAAATCACCAATAAAGTCTGTTCCTTTCCAAGGTGATTCATTTTCCTTTTTAGATATTGTTGGATATTGTTAGGAAGTTTTTTTTTTCTTCCTTCCATCATAAAATGTGTTTCTTTGTAAATTTTGGTTCTCCATATTGCTATCTGGGGTCAATCAAACTAGTCTTAATCAAAGATTATTAACGTGGAATTAACAGATTGATTTTTTGTGTTAATCCTACATATTTTATTTTGTGCATTTTAAAATATTGTTCTGAGAGAGAGTCCAATTTTTCTCATCATACCGCCAAAGGAATCCATAATACACACACACACACACACACACACACACACACACACACACACACACTAACGTTAAGAACTCCTGGTTTAGAAATTCCAGGGAATCAGCAAAGATACTAATTGAGACAATTAATACTTCCAGCAAGTTTTCAAGCTACAAAATAAATTCTCAAAAATAAATGATATTTCTTTGCATAATAACAAAACATAAGATACAATAATAGAAAGAGAAATTATATTCCAAAAACTGCAAAATGCATGAAATATCTAGGGATCAACTTCCCAAAGTATCAAAAAACAAAAACAAAAACAAAAAAACCTTGTATGATTCAATTATGATCTGTTCCTTAAAGAAATAAAATACTAGAGAAATATTCAATGCTTATGGCGAGGTCATGCCAATAAAATGAAACTGATAATGCTACCAAAATTAACTTGCACTCTTAATGCTATATCAATCAACTTATGAAGGGCATACTTGTACAGAGTTTGGTAAAATAATAACCAATTCCATCTAGAAAAACAAAAGATCTAGAATATCAAGTATGAAAAGAAATAAAGATGAAGAGAAATAGCACTTCTAGGCCTCAAACTATTTTATAAAACAGTCATCAACAAAACCACGTGGTATTAAATTATAGATAAATCTATCAATGGCATAAATAAAATTCAGAAAACAGAATCCAATAGATCAGCATTTGATAAAATAGAAAAATCTATTCCCCAGAGGAAAACTTCCAATTTGATTTTTTTTTTAAATCTGATCAGAAAACCAGAAAGCAGTCTGGCAGAAATTCGTTTTAGATTAACACCTTCCACAATAAATGTTAAATAAATATTAGAAGAGAAATAAATGATATAATCTCACAGATATAAAATGTATTCTTAACTAAACAAGTGGTAGAAGTAATTACAAAATATAAAATAGATAATTTTGATTACTTAAAACTGAAAAGCTTCTGTGTAGACATTAAGGCATATAGAATAAAAAATGAAGTTGTTGAATGGAAAAAATATTTGTATCAAATTTCACTGATAAGGGTTTGATATATGACATACTAAAAATATATACACACATATGTATGTCTGTGTGTGTATATAAATATATATGTGCATGTATGTGTGTATACCATTCCCCAACGAATGAAAGTCAAAGGATAGAAACAGTCAGCTTTCAACAAGAATTGCAAAATATTCACGACTATATGAGAAAATGTTCCATATAACTAATAATAAAAGAAGTGCAAATCAAAATAACCTTGAGATTTTGGTGAACACTTTAAAAAGTTGAAAAATGACAAAAAATGAAAAGTCAATGTTGAAGGATTTGTGGGAAGATGCTAATACATTGTTGTTGGAGCTGTGAAGTGGTTCAGCCATTTTAGAAGCAATTTGGAATTATGCGAATAAAATGGCCAAAATTCCCATATTCTTTAAACCAAAGACTCCATAACTAAGAATATAGCCCAAGGAACCCATCAATGAGGAAAAAAGTCGCCATTTATTCCAAAATATTTATAGTATGAAATAGCTAAGAACTGAAACAAAATATATGATAATAATTGAGGAAATATTTTTTTTAATGTGGCACAAGCATACAATGGAATGTGATAAAATCTTTATGGATTTATGCAAGATGAAGTAAACAGAGCCAACAAAACAACATACAAAATCCCATTTTTAAAAATAACATATTGTTTTTAAGGATGATTTCGAGTGACTAAGTCATTTTGGCTATATAAATACACAAAAATAAAGGACACATGAAGAAAGATGCTATCTGCCCCAAAGAAAGGACTGATAAGTAGAAATAAGTATAGAATAATTTCCATATATATCATATATACGTTTATGTATATATGTATGTATGTGTGTATATGTCACACATCAATTTGTGTCTACTGGTAGCAGGGGCCATCTCCTGTTTTGCTAATCTATATCTTGCCACTGGATGCAGATGGCTCTAGAAGACAGAATGAGGCTAGTGACTTTTCACAGCCCTGCCTCACTTAAATCCAATTCATTTACAAGGATAATATCAATGTAATCTTAGAGCTGGAAGTAACCTTAGAGGACATCTGAGTTTAACCCCCTGGCTTTTACAGTTTAGGAAATGGAGACACAAAAGGTTAATTGATTTATTCAAAACCACACAGCTTAGAGGTAGCTAAAGCAGGAGTTGTACCTGGATTTTCCTGACTTTTTTACTCTACTACAATGTCCAATTCTGGGAGTACAGACATTTATAGGTGCCCATCCTTTATTCTTCCTCTGAATTCCTATGCTAATTTACTTGATTTTAGTGAAATAAGATTCTCTCTATAGATACACTGCTCCTCACTATCCTTGAGAAATAATTCAAAGAAATTGTCCTTTGTTGTTGCCATTCATGTCCCACCTAGGCATGTCCCTCAGTAACTCAATTGTCTTGATTTCAGGCAGCAAGGAATTAAGAAGAAAAGAGGTTATAGATCCCTTTTTCAATCTTGCTATATCTTTATCTCTCTAGTCTCTCTGTCTCTCTAATCTCTCTGTCTCTCTGTCTCTGTCTCTTTCTCTGTCTTCCTCTCCTTCTTCCTCTCCCTTCCCCCTCTCCCCCCCTCCTCCTACCCCTCTTTTCTTCCCCTTCCTCTCACCCTATACCCCATCTCTCTCTCTGTCTTTCTGTCTCCCTATCTCTCTCTCTCTCTTTTTTTCCTCTCCCTCTCTCTTCCCTCCTCTCCCCTCCTCCTCCCCTTTTCCTCCTTCCCCCTCTCTCCCTGTCTCTCTGTCTCTCTATGTGTGTCTCTGTCTCTGTGTCTGTCTGTCTGTCTCTCTCTCTCTCTCTTTCTCTCTCTCTCTCTCTCTCTCTCTCTCTCTCTCTCTCTCTCTCTCTCTCACACACACACACACACACACACACACACACACACACACACAGTCTGATTTATATGTTGACACTCAGGTGCTGCCACCTGATTTTATAGACACAGGTCTTATGGTATCACAGTGGGCTTTTTGTTTTGTTTTTTTTTCTTCCTTTTTTTTTGTTTCTTAATTACCTTCAAAGGCAATGACAGCCTTCTACAGAAGGTCTTTTGTCTTCAGTCACACTTACTTCACAAGAATTTCACCAGGTGCTACTTAAGTCCTAAGAGGTGGGGAGAGGAGTCTTTATCACTGGGTTCAGAGGACTAATGCTTTCCACATTTGCCAAGAACCACAATAGGTTTCAACTAAATAAAAGCCCCAGAAATCCTAAGCTAAGGAAAGCAGTCCAGACAAAACAAACCTTCAGGGAAGGAGGAGAGAAGAGAGAAAAAATAGAATCTAGATAAGACTGAAAATTGAGCAGTCACTCTGTCTGCTAAGTATCCTCCTTCCTATACTCCCTCGGAACTTGTGTACAAATGAAGAGTGCTGGGAACACCTACTGTTTCTCCTGAATGCTAGAATCTCCCAGTTGAAAGGAGCCTGACAAGCCTTTTTGTACAATCCTCTGAGGTATTGAAGAGGAAAAGAAGGGAAAGAAATACTAGGCAAGTTATCAGGAAGGATACTATATGTCAAATCTTCACAAATTAGCCAAGTCAGAAAATTAGCAAGTTTAAGAATAGTGGAAAATAAAATAGAAAAAAAATTGCATGATTTGGGATAGGATGAGGTGGAAAATAAAAGTCAGAAGTGTGTTCTTCTTCCCAACCCCACTAAAGAAGAAACATTGACTATGAAATCAGAAAATTAATCAATTTTCCTGGTTTTTCTTTCTTTTTCCCTCTTAAAATCTTTAGTTATAAAGGAAGATAAAATTGGGTGCAAATATATATAGCTTTAAAAGAAAAGGTGCTAATTAATTTTTCTTAAGTTGTAAGTGTGGAGTTTTTAATGACTATATTTTATGTGTTTTTTTTATGTTTATGTGAATTTTATTGCTTTTGAAAAGTCATCCCTTCTTTGGGAAATAAGTATATTTTGTATTAATAAGCACCAGGATATAACAGTAAGAGATCTCTTCAGACAAATTGCTGGCCAACTATTAAGTGTATTTTATTCTTCATATCATCATGCCAAACAAGTTCACTAGTTCCTACGAAAATGATGTGATTATTGAATATGTGTGTATATGTATATTTGGAATCAAAATTATAGCCTTCAAATATTAGAACTAAAGGGAAAATTAAGTAGAAATTTGTTCAAGGAGTGGCAAATGCCTATTATGTCCTTTAAATAGAGATTGATTTTTTAATTAAAAATGGAAAATTTCATGAATAGCTTTAAAAATGTCAGTATGTGAATTTAATAGAATACTGCTGCAAAAAAAAAGGATAATTTGAGGGGAAATAGGAAAAATTGACAAATTGATGTAGAATATAAAAGAACTTTTATAACCACATAAAGATAAAATATTTTGAGAAAATTTAGACTTTTGATTAATGCAGTGATACCTACCTCCTATCAAGAAGTGATGACTTTAAAATGCATCAAATATAGACAACATAGGAATTTGCGTTCCTGGTCTATGTATATTTGTTATGAGGTTTTTTCCTTTTTTTAATTGGAAAAATGAATGGAATAAATAATAAATATACCCATATTTGTGTATGTATCTATATAGCTTATAAAGATCTTCTGCATGGAAAAACCCAGTCTTTTTTTGCTGAAAGGACATCTATGCTGGTAAAATCATGGATCCTAAAATACTAAAAATATATAACCATTTCTTTGGTATGAATTTTTTTTAAAAAAGCACACATATAATGGCACTTCTAAAAGTTTTATCTTGAGATTAGTAGGAAAATGGCTCTTCTATTTAAAAAAAAAATGCTTTATTAACATACTTTACCCCTCCTTTGTTGTTATTGCTGTTCCTTTCATTTTCAAAGTGGACCCATAACATCATCTAGAGATATTTTGACTCATGAATAAACTGGATTTAAGTAAGACAGAGTTGCAAAAAGTAATCAACTTCACTCTTTCTTCCAGAGTCATTGAAGTTCAGTGACAAGACTAGTCAGGATGCCTGGGATGCAGAGGACAATCTTGGTATCTCTGATGAAGCTCTAAGCACTCCATAACATCTGATTCAGATACCTTCATGATCACTAGAACAAATTGTTTTTGTCTGTCCATTCCACTGGCGGAAGGCTTTGCATACTTAGGGTAGACATCTCCCTTTATCACTGATGGATTTGAGGTCTGCTGGTTACCCTCAACCTGGTTTACCCCATCTGCTTAAATGGAATTACCAGGGGGTGACAACTGCTTATGCTCCAGTTTCTTGGAGCCTAAAATGTATGTATCTATGTAGGCTCTTCTTGGGGCCTAAAGTGGAGATTTGGTAAAAGATAGACACCAAAAGTGGACGAGCCCTGGAAAGACCTCAACAAACCTTCATCCCAAAAATGGTATTCTTCCCTGACCACCCAATACACGCCAACCCTTCTTTATTTTCTACACCAAGATGCTGAATCCCAAAGAGATCACAATTTATGCCAGATCAAATAGCTGGTAGTGATAGAATGAGAATCTAGGTCTCCTATTTCTTTTAGTACAAAAATCTGATGGAATTTTTTTTAAATATGAATCGCAATAAAGCACCAAAGAAAGTGTGGTTGAAAATGAAAAACAACAACAACAAAAAAAAAAGTGCTGTAAAAAAAAAATTAGGTGTAAATTAGTACACCTAATTAATTCTCAGAAAACAAAGATGTTCAAATGAAATAAAGTCAAGAAACCTAATTTAGGAAGCACCTACTATTTGTAAAGCACTGTGTTAAACTCTAAAGAGACTGTGAAAGGCAAAACTCAATCCCTGACCTGAAGAAGTATATATCTAGTGGGGAAGATGACATGCAAACACCTATGTATAAACAAAATGTATGTGGAATAAATTAGAAATAATCTCAGAAATAAGGCATTAAGATTAATTGGAATGGTGAAGGGCTTCCAAAGAACCCAAAGATGTCCACCTTCTACAACTATAAAAGTAAAAAATAAAAATAGATGCTCATATGGTTCGTTAAAATGCCCATAATAGTTTATATTTGAGTCTCACAGCAATCTGGTGTATTACATGTTAGAGGTATTTTTATTAACATTTTCCAAATAAGGAAAGTTAGGACACAATCATGTGAAAAATAATCATTAGAAACAATTCTTAAGAGGATATATTTGAGTCAGCTCCTTAAATCAATTGTTAATTTTTCAATGTTAACCATTGATTGGAAATTGGAAAGTTTTTCAAATCAGACTTAAGAGAGTAATAGATAAAATATTAATAATGCAGATTAAATTTTTAAAGATGTTGTACATATTTTCCCAGAAAGTAAGTTATTAAACATTTACTAACAGAACCCTGACTTGAAAACAGTTCTTCCTGACTCAGCAACCAGCACCTAAGCCACTACACCATGCTGCCTTTCATAATTTATCTTCAGAGGAGTTCCTCCAGGGCACTGTACAATCCTAAAGTTAAAAAAAAAAAAAAAAAAAAAGCTCCACATTTTCACCAAGGAACAATACTCTATTTGTTCTTAAGTCAGAAAAATGTAATGACACATTTTAGGAAGGAGTTTGTTTGTTTTTTTGTTTTTTCCCAACCCAAAAGGGTGAAACTAAAAAGTGGTTTCTGCTGAACTTTTCAGGTGGCCAGAAAATTAAATTTACCAGACAACTGATTCTTTGTGCTGAGTCCTCAAACTGATTTCCTTAGCTTAACTGAGGTTTTTCTTGAATTCCAATAGCATTTAAATTGTGATATAGCTGGCAGGAGGGGGAGAATCTTTCCTTGCCTGTTTCCACTTCAGTTAATCTCTGTGACATAAATCTTCCAAATACATTTGTTTTCAAGTTTCAAATTATTTATTTTATGTTTTGGAGAATTTGTTTTAAGAGGAGAAAGATAACAAGGTAATAGACAATAGGATACAATGGAAAGAATCCTGATTTTGGGTTCAAATTCTGTTTCTTCTACTTATACCTGCATGATTTGGGGCAAATCACTTAAGTTCTCGGGGCCTCAGTTCCTTTATTATAAATAAAAGACTGAACTAGATCTCTAAAAGGCACAGTAGTACTGACTAGATCAGTTTCAACAGAGCTCAGAGAATTAAAAATGAATATGGGAGGACAAATGGCATAAATGAAAGATATGCACCACGTTGAAATATCCTTATTTGATTATGAATTTCTACCTATCTCTGTCTCTCTGTGTCTTTCTCTGTATGTCTGGCAATCTCTGTCACTCTGTCTTTATCTCTCCTTTATTCACTCCCTCCTCCCTCAAAAACTTATCTTCTAATAGAGAAATAACAGTTATACAAATAACTGTAATACAAAAACAAAATCTGAAAGTACAGAGAAAAATCAAAATCAAATACAACATATTCCTTAAATAATCAGGGAAAGTAACCAAAGGGTGAAAAGTACCTCAATTACAGATGAAATAATTTTCTTTTAGCAAGAATTCTCAACTAGTTTCCTCCCTCACAAAGTGATGAGAAAAGTGCTTTGCTTTACCTTAATGTGTTTTCTAGGAGTTGGTTAAGTTCAAAGATAAGTCAACATCAAAACAGAAAGCACTACATCATTGTACCATCATATACTATATCTTGTTTCTAAAAAGAATAATAAATGAAAATAAAATTTTAGTTTAATTTTTTTTAAAAAGAAGAGCAATTAACATAAAAACATTCAACTTTTAACTCTGTCAAATGAATAACACAGCAAACCAACCATTCTTTGAGGCTTACTAATGAGACTTTTTATTTTATTTGACCCTTAACTATGGCAGAGAAAAAGCTACTGCTTTAAAACAATAATTTCATTATGAAACACTCCATTAAGTTATTTGAAGAATTACAATAAGAGATTAAGGATTACAAGCCAATCACAAAGCTCCTTGTATACTCTTATTTTTTTAAACAAAATGTTAGCCAAATTCCACATAATAATTGTACAAAGAAGGAAAACCAATTTCTAAGCTACCAGCTGAGCCTGTTACATGAGAAGAGCACCTTGAGGCAGCTGACTGAGAAAAGCCAAGGGCCACAGCAATCCTCAGAATCTTATCTCTGCACCTAGTAGATTTTCATTGATTCTAACATCAAAAATGATTGTTGAAAGGTGAAAAATATTCAGTTGGCATTTCCCACACATATTTTTTCTATTCAAGAGAACTTTAGAACCATTATAACTGGCTCTAATTCCCCCTGCTGAATTCCAGCACTGATTATCACCTCATCACAAGCTCAATGAACCACAGCCAAATTCATCTTGGGGGCATACACCTCAGTATAGCTTCAGCCCTCTTTAAAAGAGAGTTTTTCATGTGGAGTAGCTCAGCAGGAGTTTGGAACATAATGAAAATCTGGTTGTAAAGGGTGGCCCTTTTCACATTGCTATGAATTATGTTTCTTTGAAATAGATCACCTTGTGCACTGGCAGACTTCATTTTCTCCTCTGGAATAGGAGCATTCAAAATCTAAAAGATATTTCTGCCTCAGACACTGGGTGGCTTGAAAAACTAATCCAGAATCAACAGCAACACCCACGTGGATTGCTGAAGGCTAGTCTTTCATCACCTTTCAAAGCCTCCAACCTTGCAGTCTGTAGCTTCATCACCAATCTAGTGAACTGACAACTATGATCTGTATCCAACTGGATAACCCCCAGCTATGTGTCCCTTAGCCATAATTACCTACTAGATAGCTCTTCCTGGACATCCTATCACCATATTTGAACTAGAATATTCAAAATGGAACTCATCATATTTCCCCAAAACTTAGTCCCCTTTGTTATTGTTATAAAAGGCATTATCAGTCTTCCAAGCGCCAAACTTCAGGGTTTTATTTGAAATCTCTTCCTCTCCCTAATACCACTTCTCCAATCAATTGTCGTTTTGTTGATTCTAAATTAAAGGTAGGATTCCATTAATTAATAAATTTCCATAAAAATACTTACCTATGTTAAATAAGATAAATAAACTTCTTAAATAAACCTGAATCTATCAGACCAGGATGACAGAACCTATATACCAACTTGGGTCAAAGGCATTGTATGAGTGATGTGAAAATCTTCTAAGGAAATGTAAAAGGAAACAGCTATTTCAGAACTGAGTGTCCAGTAATTAAGAGGAAGAAGTGGGCTTATATAAAGTTGTGCCTGAAACTAGAAAATCATAAAACATATAAGAAAAAGAAAGATGGGACTAAACTGTGACAGAGAAGAAATACATAGGTTCTACATGTTTCTGGGAGCAGAACAAGCCTGATCATCCCAGTGTACCCATCTACTCAAGAATTGAGGGAAGTCCTGAGAAAGTCTCTTTCTCTTAATCTTCTTTCCAGGTTTGTCTATTTAAGATGCTAGTATAGTATTTATAAATAACATAGGTAATTATATATTTATAGATATTATAGATAGTATAGATACTATTCTGTTATTTTATTACCCAAACATTTCCAGTAACATGAATTTTTGCCTCAACCACAAGGACATCAAAAGTTACCTAGATATAAATGTAAAATTAAGTAAAGAGCCCATTTTTGCCTACATGTTAGGAACTTTTCTAAAGGCTGAGAGTAATAATGAATAAACACATAATTTTTTATCTAAAATTCACTCCCACAGAGGAAAGAACAATATTATATTTTCTTTAGGCTTAAAATTGAGTTAATTATTATAATAGTTATACTAATTCCATAGCATCTGTCAAATGTTCCCCTTTTTCTCAGAACTACTATTCCAATTTAAATGCTTTTCAACTCTTCTCCAAACTATTGCAGTAGCCTTTTAATTAGTTTCCCTGCTTCCAGTTTTTCATCCTTTCCAGTCATTCCTCCATAGAGATGCCAAATTATTATTCATAAGGCACTCCCCTGCTCAGAAGGCTTCAGTGGCTCACTATTTACTCTATAATTATTTACAAATTTAATTACAAATTACAGATTATTTAATTAGGCATTTAAAGTCCTTCAAGGTTTAGCACTTACCTACTTTTTCTTATTTATTTTATATTACTCATCTTCACAAAATCCAATTTCCATAAAACACTGAGCTACTAATTGTTCTGGGTACTCAGCATTCTATTTCCTAACAGTATGCCTTTGATTAAACAATCTTTCTGGTCTTGTATGCACTATGAGCTCCTAGCTTCATTTAATGCCTAAACTCAGGCATTACTTACTATTGAAGGCTTTACACACATACACACACACACACACACACACACACACACACACACACACACACACATAGTTAGAGCTCTCCCACTTGGCACTTCAGGACTTACTCCCTCACTTAGTTTACTATCATTGTAAGAAGAGAGTGACTAAAAATGGAGATGAAGGCAATTCATGCTACTATTCATTCAAATTTTCTTTCTTCTCTCTCTCTCTTCAATGTTATTTCTTTTATAGGAAAATATCAGATGAAATAAATTCCGAGGCTTTATATCTATTTGCATGATATAACTAGAGTATGGATTCTATAGTAACTAGATAAGGATGCCTTTGAAGCATTTCTAAAAATCATTATTCCTCTCAGGAAATACCTATTGACCTCCTCCATAAACTTAAATACACATATTTCTGATTCTTGGAAGAAGAAATTGTCCACAGGTCCTAGAAAAGTTGGGTGAATATGGTCTGAATAAATTAGTCCAATACTGTCCAACCAGTGGAGGAGATATGAATATTTTGGGGAGTTTCCCCTCAATCTCTAATATCCCTTTGTTTATTTTTTTAAATTTTTTACCATTTTAAAGTTTTGAATTTTAAATTCTATTCCTCTTTCTCTTCTTCCTTTCCTTAGATGGAAAGCAATCAAATATAGGTTATGCATTTACAATTATATAAAACATTTCCATATTAGTCATTTTGTACAAGAAAACTTCAATAAAAGGAAAAACTGAAAGAAAGTGGGAAAATAGCATGATTCAATCAATATTCAGCCAATATCAGTTCTTTTTCTGGAAACAGATCATGTACTTCAGCATTAGTCTTTTGGAATTATCTTCCATCACTACATTGCATCATTGTAGAATTAGCTAAGTCATTCAAAATTCTTTATCTTATAATAGTACTGTTATTACGTTCAATGTTCTCCTGGTTCTGCTTAATTCACTTTATATCCATTTATGTAAGTCTTTCCAGGTTTTTCAGAAAGCATCCTGTTCATTATTTCTCAGAGCAAAATAATATTCTGTTACAATCATACACCACAGCTTGTTAAGCCATTCCCCAATTGTTGGGCATCCCTTTGATTTCCAATTCTTAGCCACCACAAAAAGAACTGCTCTACATGTTTGTACAAATATGACTCTTCATTTTTTGGATATCTTTGGAATATAGATCTAGAAATATTATTGATGGATCACATTTTCAAAGGCCTTTGGAAATAGTTCCAAATTGGTCTACAGAATGTTTGGATCAGTGAACAAACACAACAACAACACAAGTGTCCCACTTTTCCTGTATATCTTCCAACATGCAACATTTTCTTTTGGTCATATTAGCAACTTTGATTGGTGTGAAGTAAAATCTCAAAGTTGTTTTGATTTGCATTTATCTAATCAATAGTGATCTAGAGTATTTTTCATATGACTATAGATAACTTTGATTTCTTTGTCTGAAAACTGTTTCTTCATATCCTTGGGTCATTTATTAATTGAGGAATAACTTGTATTTATATTAATTTGGCTCACCTTCTCTATATGTTTGAGAAATGAGGTCTTTATCAAAAACGCTTATTGAAAAACAGTTTCCCCAGTTTTTCTGCTTTCTTTATAACTTTAGTTTCATTGGATTTTTTTAATCTGTGAAAAAATTTTATTTTATATAATCAAAATGATTTATTATACATTTTCTAATGCTCTCAGTATCTTCTTGGGTCCTAAATTCTTCTCTTATTCATAAATCTGACAAATAAAATATCCCATGATCTCTTATTTTGCTTTTAGTATCATACTTTATATGTAACTCATATACCCATTTTGACCTTTAGTATACAATGTGAGATGTTATTTTATATCAAATTTCTATTATACTGTTTTCCAGTTTTCCCAATAGTTTTTTTGTCAAATAATGACCTTGGGGTCCAAAATCTTGGATCTTTGTATTTATCATATACTTGATTACTATTATTATTATCTATAATGTAATTTGTGCCTAGTTGATTCCACTAATCAACTACTCTATTTCTTAACCAGTACCAGATTGTTTTGATAATTACCACTTTATAATACAGTTTGATATCTACCTATTTTTATATTTTTAATTTATTTCCTTAGTATCCTTGAGATTTTGTTATTTCAGATGAATTTTGTTATTTTTTTTCTAGCTCTATAAAACATTTTTGGCAGTTTGGTGGGTATGGTAGTTAATAAGTAGATTAATTTAGTAGAACTGTCATTTTCTATTATATTGGCTTCCTGTGAGCAGTTACTGTTTTTCTAATTGTAACATCTAATATCATTTGTATCAAAAGTATTTTATAGTTATATTCATGTAGTTCCTGTGTTTGTTTTGGCAGGTAGACTTCCATCTATTTTATATTATCTACAGTTATTTTAAATGGAATTTCATTTTTTTATCTCTTGCTTTTGGATATTGTTGATAATAAAATAGAAATGCTGGTGATTTATGTGAGTTGATTTTATTCCCTGACATTTTTCTAAAGTTATTAATTATTTCAAATAATTTTTAGTTGACTCATTAGTTTTATTTCCTTATTGTCTAGTCTAATTTCTTTTTCTACTCTTATTGTTATAGCTGACATTTCTAGTGCAATTTGAAATAATAGAGGTGATAATAGACATTCTTACTTCACCCTGATTGTATTAGGAAAACTTCTAACTAATCTCCATTACAGATAATGCTTGATTGTGGTTTTAGACAAATATTATTTATTATTTTAAGACAAGCTCCATTTATTCCAATGTTTTCTAGTGTTTGTTTATTAATAAGAATGGATGCTGTATTTTGTCAAAGGCTTTTTCTGTGTCTATTGAGATAATCTTATATTCCTGTTGGTTTTATCATTGACATGGTCAATTATGCTGATTTTTTTTTTCAATATGGTAACAGTCCTTCATTTTTTATATAAATCCCACCTGATCTTACTGTATGATTCTTATGATACATTGCTATAATCTCTTTGCTAGTAATATATTTTTTAAAAATTGCATCAATACTCACCAGAAAAATTGGTTTATTATGTTCTTTCTCTGTTTTGACTTTTGGTTATCAGCATCTTTTGTCATTAAAAGAATTTGTACTCTTCAGTTATCTATTTTTAAATAGTTTTTGTAGAATTGGTAGTAATTGTTTTTTAATTTTGGTAGAATTTGCTTGTGAATCCATCTGATCTTGAAATTTTTTTAGGAAGTTCATTATTGGCTTGCTCAATTTCTTTTTCTAGTATTGTCTTATTTAAGTATTTAATTCATGTTCTATTAATCTGAGTAATTTATATTTTTGTAGATATTCATCAATTTCTTTTCGGTTTTCAAATTTATTAGCATATAATTTGTCAAAATAGATCCTAACAATTGTCTTAATTTGCTTTTCATTGTAGTGAATTTACATCTTTCATTTTTTACAATAATTTAATTTTATTTCTTTTTTAATCAAATTAACCAGATTTATTTAATTTATTGTTGTTTGTTTTTTCATAAAATCAGCTTCTACATTTCTGTATTAGTTCAATGGTTTTCTTTCAATTTTATTAATCTCTTCTTTGATCTTCAGGAATTCCAATTTGATGTTTAATTAGGGTTTCTAATTTTTTCTAGGTTTTTTTTTTTAAGTTGTATGACCAATTCATTGATTTGATTTTTCTCTATTTTATTGATGTAAGAAATTAGAGATAAAAATTTTCCTTTGACTATTGTCTTGAGTCTATCCCATAAATTTTGATATACTGTCTCATTGCTTTACATGATTCATTCTTTGATTTACTTATTTTGAGGGATTCAATTATTTAATTGCCAATTTTAATCTTCCTTTCCATTGTCCATTATTGAATGTGATTTTTATTACATCATGATATGAAAAGGATGTATTTATTATTTCTGCTTTTCTGTACTTGTTTGTGAGGTTTTTATATTATAATACATGGTCAATTTTTATGTAAGTGTACTGCTCAGAAAAAGATATGTCTTTTCTATTCCCATCCAATTTCCTCCAGAGATCTATGTATTGAGTAACATTTCTCTTTGTAAGGTCATGTGTGAACAAAACAGGTATTCCTGGGTCCTCTGGGAAGTCTCCAAATTGGCTGTCTCACAGAAAGGTACAGAGCCAGAGTTAGAAAGGTAGTACCTGGTTCAGTTCACTTAGCAATTATAAGAAACAAAAATTATGAGTATGTCAGGAGATGTGATAGATCATCTACTTCTAGTGCTCAGATTCCTGCAAAATAGGGATAGCTCCCTCAGTGAACACCTGATACTGGTCAAAGTAACATACTTTTCTAGGAGTGAGATCAGACAGAGCACAAGGAATGCCAACCTCAGGACATAGCCTGTTTTTTGGGCCTTACCTCTGATAAACAGGGTGTCTCCAAAATATTTTTATACTTCTTTATATCTTTTAATTAAATTTGTTCTTGCTTATTCTGAGATAATAATTGCTATACTTACTTTTTTTTTTTTGCTTTAGTTGAAGTATAACAGATTTTGCTCCAGTTCCTGAGTTTTACCTTCCATGTATTTCTTTGCTTTAAATATGTTTCTTGTAAACAACAATCACTTAGATTTCTTAATCAGTAGGATTCTGTTTTTTAATCCATTCTTCTATCTGCTTCCATTTTATAGGTCAATTCATTCCATTAACATTTATAGTCATGACAACAGTGTTTTCTCCCCATACTATATTTCACTTGTTTATCCCCTTCTCTCTCTTACTCCCCACCCTTTCCCTCTCTTATCCTCATCCCTTTTAGCTTCCTTATAGGGTAAGATAGATTTTTATGTCCAACTGAATGTGTATGTTATTTCCTTTTTGAGCCAATTTTAATAAGAGCAAGGTTTAAGATTTGCTATTCCTTGTTAATACTCTATTTCCCTTCCATTATAGTTGCTTTTTCATGCCTTTTTATGTGTGATAATTTACCCCCTTCAATTTTCCCCCTCCTTCTTCTAATTTAATTTTCTTTCTCACTCTTTCATTTTTGTTTTAAAAATTAACTTGTATCTACATCCTCAAACTACATTTTGGGGTGTATCATCCCATTAAAATCATCTTACATCCACACCCTTCTTATTATGCTTATAATAATAAGTTGCTAAAAGTTACAAATATTTCTTGACATATAGAAATATAAACAGTTTAACATTGTTGAATTTCTTATATTTCTCTTTTATGTTTCTTTTTTTATCTTTTCATGTTTCCATTGAGTTGTATTTGGAGGTCTTTTTTTTTTAATTAAACTCTGGTCTTTTCATTAGAAATGATTAAAAGTTTCCCAATTCATTAAATACCCATTTTTTTCACTCTAAAAAAATTACATATAATTTTTTGAGTAGGTGATTCTTGGTAATAATCCTAATTCTTTTGCCTTCTGGTATATCATATTCCAAACCCTATTTTTTTCCTGCCAAATTTTGTGTAATTCTGATTGTAGCTCACTATATTCAAATTGTTCTTTTTTTGTATGATTGAAATGCTTTCTTCTTAATCTGTGAGCCTTAGAATTTGGCTATGATGTTGCTGAGAGTTCTCATTTTGGGATCTCTTTTAGGCAGTGATTGATGGGTTCTTTGAATTTTTATTTCACTCTCTGTTTCATATATATCAGAGCAGTTTTCCTTAATAATGTCTTAAAAGATGTACTTTTTTTTGTTTTGTTTTGCTTTGTTTTTACTTTTCTTGATCATGGCTTTCAAATAGCCCCCCCCCCAGATTAGATTATTTGTCCTAGATCACTTTTTAGGTCATTGCTTTTCCAATAAGAAATTTCACATTTTCTTCTTTCCTTTTTTTAATTTTTAATTTTTTTTGTTTATTTCTAATAGAGATGTAAATTTCTACTTACCCATTTCTGATTTTTAAGAAATTATTTTCTTCACTGATCTTCTGTACTTTCCCTTTGGTCAATTCTATTTTTGAGGAGTTATTTTCCTAGTTAATCTTTGTATGTCTTTTTTCATGCTATTATCCCTTTTTTTTTCAGAATCCTCTTACATTATTCTCATTTCTTTGCCTAATTTTCCATCTACTTTCTTAATTTTCTTTTAAAAATCCCTTTTAAGTTCTTTCAAGAATTTTTTTTTTGGGGTCTGAGACCAAATTACATTTTTCTTTAAGGCTTCACATGTAATCATTTTGACACTATTATCTTCTAAGTTTATGCTTCAATCTCTCCTATCACCTTAGTAACTTTCTAAGTCAAAAAGTAACTTTTTTTTTTGCTCTTTTTTTTCTGCCTGTTTTTGTGACTTATTTTTATGTGAGAGATGGGCTCTGGTCCCGCACTGACCCAAGATTTTTTTTTTTTTTTGCTGGGGCTCAGAGTTTTACTGTTGGTTTTCACTGGACTTCAGAGTTTCACTTCTTTCTTTCTCTGTTGATCCCTTTAAGTCTTGTACTGGACATGTCTCCAGCCCCCTGCCTAGGCCTCCCCAGGGTATAGGATTTAGCTGCTTGCCTGCTCCATAAGTGGAGTCTTACTACTGGGTTGTTTTCGTATCAGAATCTTTCTTGTGGTTGGCCTGGGAGGAGGGATCTTGTGCTTATCCATCCAGGGGTGAGAAGCTGCTACTGGGTTGCTGAGGAAACAGAGTCTCTCTGCTAATGGCATCAGAATCTTGATGTTGGCCAGTCCAAAGCAAGGCTTCACTACTGATCAGCAATGGGGTCAGGACTTCATTGGTGTTTGTGCAGGAGGTGAAGGTCCATTACCCAGATGGCTCATTCTTAGGGGAGTACTGTTTTGCAGGAAGATGTAGTCTCACTGATAGATTGTCCATGGCCTTGAGACCTGCGGCAGACCTCCTATTGTGAGGCTGGTAGTGCAGTAGGAATCCCTGCTCCTGCTTCTGCTGCTGCTCTGGGACCTGGTCTCCTTACCACCCTAATGAGACAGATTTTTCTTGCTCCTAAACCAATTCACCCAGGTAGTATTCTAGTTCTTTGGAGATTCTGGGAGGGCTTCAGAGGGTTCTTTCCTCACTCTACCATCTTGGCACCAAAAAGTATATAAATAGTTAAGAAAAAAAATTTTTTTAATTTCCCTCCCATTAGTTTATGAACAGGAGCTTTTAACAAAATGCATGTGCCTGCCAACATTTTGTCTAGAGAGAGCTGGCTCTTTTCCATGTACCTAGTTACTGAACAGACCAACCCAGAGCTGCTATCTGAAGTGCATATCATCAGTGGGGTGACTAATCATGATGTAGTTTTCATCTTTCTGACTTTAGTGTTTTATGATGGCTCGTCCAGGCATTTGAATTCCCAGCTGGAGGCTGGAAAGCTACGAGTCTGTGGGGAATTCTACCTATCTTAAAAGCTTTAGTTTGAAGCCTAAACTGAGACAAACAAGGAACAGGGTGCCCTGAGGCTGAGTAAAGTCATTGTTTTGCACTGGTTAAAACCAAACACCTTCTGATTAGTCATTGGCAGGTATGACAAATATAAGCCAAAGAAAGATTATGTCTATCCATTTCTTCCTGTTTTTCACACATGATTATTAGTCATTGTCTTAAGTGTCCAAAGATGAAGATCACTTACTGTAGAAAATTTGGCAATAGAATATGAAGATAAATTTGCATACCACATTTGTCTCTGTAAATCCACTGTTGTTTTAATTTGTTCTGGTTAATTTAACTCCAGTTACAGTCTGGTGAGCCATTAACTCCTACTTTCTTATCCAAGCTGAAAACCATGTTTTCCCAAGGGTGACTTGGAGTTCAAGAAAGCAGTAGTGTGTTGAAGGTAGCCTCACACAAAAGAAGGTATCTTCTGGGCCTACCAACCTGCTTTTACTTGGCCAAAATAAAATATTCTATTACTTCTTGCTGCTATCCCACTTTTGGGGGAAATATGCCAATTCCTCACTTCTAAGTAGGTGTAAATAGCCTTTATCACATTTTTGTTTCTATAGAAATCATGACAGGGAGAAAAATACTGACATCCTCCCTTTGTTTAGTCATTTTTATCATTTACACCGCTGACTTCTTGCTTTCTCACTAAGATAACAATATCTTTTGGATAGAAGGCAATGCAATGGTAGAGGGAATTTATTATCTCGTCTTTTGCTCCTCCATCACAAAATAGATCCATCTCATGCATTTTTCTGTCATTATCAAATACCTATATGATTCACCCAATCCTAAAAGTTAACCTTTAAGGAATTAAACACAACTCCAACTATTAATAAAGCCTTACAACTATTTTATAATTTATTGTTTTAGAGAGAGTTTCCCAAATCACAGTAAAATGACTTAGGAAGAGTTAAACAATCAGTAATTGTGAGAGGTTGGATTTTAACCAGGATCCCCTAGAGTCTGAAGCACCTCTCCTCTCACAACATCCCATTGCTGCTCTATCTATAGAGACTCACTATAGGATGTAGGAACTTAGGTTTGGAGACAGCCTAGAATATAAAATAATATATGTAATAAATAAACATATATATTTGGTACCAATTATGTGCCAAACACTATGATAAACTCTGGGGATACAGAGAAAAATAAATGACAATTCCTGCTGTCAAGGATTTCTGAGGTTAATGTTGAGACAACATGCAAATAATAATATACAAACAAGGTATATTATCAAGATAAATACGAAATAACATAGGGAAGGCACTAGAAACAGGGATTGGGAAAGGCTTCTTGTAAAAGGCGGGACTTGAAGAAAGCCTGGAAAATCAGAAAGTAGATTTGAGGAGGAAAAGCTTTTTAAGCATAAGTATTTAAAAACTACTTTTCTTTTTAAAAATATTTATTTCCTAAAATAACCTATAACAGGATAATTTTCAAAAAGATGATGTATGGGAAATTACAAAATTATTATGCACAATTTGTTATTTCCTTTAACTAACTAAGATTTCCTTTTATAACTAAGATCATATAAATTTCTTTTTTTCTCCTTTTCTATTCTCTCTACACATTCTAGAGATGGCTACCACTAGATACAAATATATATGTGTGTGTGTGTGTGTGTGTGTGTGTGTGTGTGTGTGTGTGTGTAAGTGTATGTGTGTATAAGTGTGTGTGTGTATATACACTCATGTGCATGCATACATATATATGTAAAATCATTCTATACATGTTTCTGTTTTTAAGTTCTTTCCTTGGATGCAGATAGCATTTTCTTTTGAATTTCCTTCAGAGTTCATTTGAGTATTTATAATGGTCAAAATGACTTAATCCCTCAAAGTTGTTCTTAAAACAATAATGCTGTTTGTTATTGTATACAATATTCTCTTAGTTCTGTTCATTTTGCTCTTCATTATTTTTTATGTCTATGCATTTTTTAAAGATCATCAAGTTCATGATTTTTTATACTACTGTAATATTCCACCACAATCAAATGACTCAACTTGTTGAACCAAAAATACTATACCTTTCTTCTAATAGCATGTCTCCCAGAATTCATCCAGCAGTTTTAAATGAGTTAATCTTTGTAGCTTTTCTTAAACCCCAGTGTTATTGAATTTTAGTGGTAAGTGAATACATTCCTAAGTAGTTCAGCAGAGCTATCTTTCAAATCAACATAACTGAATGGTTTTTATGTCATGTCACTGAGAGCTGCTTTGTTATAAAAGAATATCTGGATCCTAAGTCAGGATAAAATCTCATTTATTTCTTCTTTTCTTTGTTCTCTTCTCACAGAATTCTAGAATATCAAAAGTGAAAAGGACCTTAGAAATCATTTAATCCAATCTCCTTCCATTTACAAATGAAAAAACTGTGGTTCAAATAGATTTAGGAACCTATCAAGGTTGCCAGGCCCAAAGAAGAAACAGAGCTAAGATGTGAATCCAGGTTTCCTGACTCCTGATCCAGGATTCCTTTTACCATGGCAAGCCATAAACAGCCTTCTGTCAATAAAGTGAACTCATTTAATTCCACAAAACACCATCTTGAATTCTCAAAAATATCATAATGATGGATAATTATTCTATATTTTGCTATCTATAAATGTGAGTAAGTTCAATAATTTTTTACTTTTATTTCATTATTAATCTATGAAATAAAACAAGTATTTCTGTAGCATAATATAATTTAAAAAGATAATTGAATATAAAATTGCAAATCTTTTATGTAAAACAATTTTTTTAAATATACAATAAAATTAACATCAAAATTACTTTTTTCCCTTTTTTTCTTTCAACCCCACTAATAATGGTTTTAATAGATTAAATAGATGAAAAATTTAATGCGACCTCCTGTATGTTTTACACTGAGCTAACTGTGGTGAAGGATTTAGAGACACTGCATGCCAGGGACTTGATTATGATACTGAGAAGTTTTTACTTTTATTGAGATTACAAAACTTATTTGTATAAAATAGGAGAAAACAATACAAGTGAATTTAAAACTAAATGCTTAGAGAAGCTAATTTATAATAAATTCTATGAATAGTCAGGAAGGAGAAGAAAAATAGTATTGATGCAAGTTACTGGAAAAGACTTTATGGAAAGAGTTAAAATTGAGAGCAAGAAGAATTTATTAAGTGATTACTATTTTCCAGGCACTGGGGATACAAATAGAAGCAAAAAACTCATCTCTATCCTAAAGGAACTTACATTCTAATGTAAGAAGACAACACACAAAAAAGTAACCTGAAAGGGAAAAGGAAGAAAATTATGTTGAGGAACATGATGGAAAAATCCTGAAAAGCCAAAAAACAAAGGTTGTGATTTGAGATCTTTGAGACCCCAGGAAGAACTCATAAATGTGAGGTGGTGAGGAGGATAGGAAAGTAGAGAGATGTTTCATAGCAAAAGGAACAAGTCCTGAGGTGAGAGATTATCTGAGACATGGTGGTGAAATGCAGAGTTAGCAGATTGGAAAATTCTATAGACATCCAAAAAAGAAATGGTGAAGTCAGAATAAAGATCGAAGCATCCTATTTTCATTGTTTATTTTTTTCCCTTTTATTCTGTTTTTTTCTTTCACAACATGACTATTGGGTATATGCTTTACATGATTGCAAATGTATTAACTGTATTAGATTGTTTGTCATCTTGGGAAGAAGGGAGAAAAAGAAGGGAGGAATAAAATTGTGGAATTCAAATTATTTTTAAATGAATATTTAAAAATAAAATGCAAAAGTCAAAAGCAGAATCAAGAAGAAAAATTTGATGATTCAAAAAGAAATTGATAGGCTAAGATACTGTTCCAAATCCAATAAGGTAAATCTTAATATTGATAAATGTGAAATCTCACACTTGGGTTTTAAAAAAAAAGGCGATATAGCTGTTCTTCTAAAAAATGATTTGGGGATTTCATTAGGTTGCAAACTCATTGTGCATCCACAGTGTTATGGAATAGCCAAAAGAGCTGATAGGATCTCAGGATGCACTAACAGTGGTACAGCACGCAGAACCAGAGAAGTTACAATACTTCTATCATCTGCCCTCATCAGACACATCAGGAATATCGTATTCATTGTATTCATTTATGCACACTGCAGTTTCAGAAAGTCAGTATTTATGAGGCTAAAGAATTAATATCCTGAGAGGCAAAAGATCTTTTATGACAATCAAATAAAGCAGAAGTGTCAAACTCATACCTGGGAGGGGGGCAGCAAGCTAAATGTAACTAGGAACTGTTTAACAAGATAAATAGAAATATTACACAGATGATGGTAGTTTGTGGTTTTCTCAGTAAATATAAGGCCCTGCAAAGATCCATTTTCTATTTGACTTTGACACCACTGATTTAAAAGATCTCGAATGCTAATTCTGAGCAGAAACTAGGGTCAATTTAGCAGCAGTCTGCGAGTGAATTAACTGATGTTGCCTTTTCATTTCATATTGTTTTATGAGAGGAAGTCAAGTGAGAAGGAATCTATTACTTCGAAGATAGCTCATCACACTTTTGGAAAGCTCTAATGGCTAGAAAGTTTTTCTTTTTTCAAGTGTGAATTTGCCTTTGCCAATTTGTCCATAACTTAATTATTCCTTTGGGTTAGGCTTGTCCTTCTTTAACCCAGACTGCTGCTACATATATTCTTATATGTTAAGTATGAATTGAATAAGATTTTTCAAGTCCTATCCAACTTTGAGAGAAAAAAGAAGAGGCCTTGTTAGTCTGTGGAATAGTACCAGTAAAGGTACAACTTAAGCCACGTAGCTAAAACTAGTGCTAAATGCACAGGAAATCCAGCTGATGGGAAGTTTCAATGAATAGTGGATATGTTGAGATGAATTAGCATTTTTATGATCAGGATGAAAAATGTGGACCTAATCTGGCAAGTAACAGGGAGTCATTTTAAGTTCTTAAGCTGAGGAGTAACATGATAACTGCAGGATGATCTGAAATCAGAAATATTCTTATATTAGTTCAGTCATAAAATAATGAGTGTCTAATTAGCATGGTAATCTCATTCATAAAAAGAAGGTGATGTATGTGAGAGATTTTAAGAAAAATCAACATGATTAAGTAATAGATTGGATAAATGGAAGAAAGGAGTGAAACACACTCCTAGATTGTGAGCCTGCACGACTAGAAAAAATGAACAATTATTGGATTATTGAAAGTTTGAAATGAAAAGATTTGCAATCGCATCCCTAATTTGTGAGGGTCACCTCATGTTGCTAAGATGCTGCTTCACCAAATATTTTTTGGTGCCATTAAAAGTGGCAGAATAACAAAATGGAATCTAGCAATCTTATTTAAAAAGTAATGTAAGAAATATTTTTAGAAAATGTATTATGTTACTCTCTAGTTCAAGAACCTATGAACTCCCCCTTTGTTTTCTGTATCAGATCAAGTCAGCATTCTTCATTCTGAAGAAATTTGCAATTTCTTGCATTTGCCATGGAAATCTACATTCTATTTTTTTTTCCTACTGCTTCAATGCCACAAGTTTTAATTATATGATTATCAAATTTCTCATAAATTCATTAATTGATGCTCAAAGTAACTTAGCTCCATACATTTTTGACCATATGATGCATATGATGATAACTGATGCTCAGACAAAATATAGTATTTATTCAGATCATCTTAATTGCCTAGATTCTGCCAGAAAATAAACTTATCATAAGGGAAATCAAACAGCTTAATATTCCAAGAAAATATGATTTCATCTGGGTGTGTATTCCATCAGCTAATACAGGTTATAAATCCTTCCATACCTTAGTAGATAGTTTAATGAATTTGACCAAATGACCAAAAATAATCATTACTTGCTGATGAATTCAGGCTGGTCCTCAGATGATATAAACACTCTATCCTGCTTAGCCTTTGAGCTTGATATAACTTTCTGAAATTTGGGGTCAGTTGAGGTAGACCTAGACTCATCTCAGGGGAATGCTGGGAAATGTTTAACAACCACTTCCCAAAAAAATATGCAAGCAAATGTGCTTTTAAGTTTAATCTGGATTATTATTACTTTCTGAATTACTCTCTGGTATCTAGATAATTAACAAAACAATGAATCAAGTTCTGATTCATAATATTTTCTGATGTCGAAGGTACAAATGCTTATGCTAAAAACTTACAATGGCTCTCCAGTTCAAACTCGTTTCTAATACAGCATTGTAATCATCTCCATATCTCTATCCCTCCTTGAATTTATCAGAATATGATTTTAGTAGAAAAAATATAATCATAAATACAACTAAATATATGATGTATCATACTGAATATACAAAACAGTATACCCAAAACTATTATTACCATCTTAGAGCTACACAAGGATTTATTTCAGAGTTCCTTTAAAAATGAAATGCCCCTAAAGTATCTATGTTTTCCTGTAGGCCTTTTTAATTGAAAGAAATGCAGATTCTGTTCCTCTCCCAATCCCTATTCACACTGGCAATTTGAATCCCTGAGAACAGTGATATTCTCCCTTCTAGATTCTAGAGAACTCTAAGGGTCTAGAGAGTGTTTTTCTGATACTATGGCTCCTTAGTCTCCACCCACTGTGTTCTTCTCAATAACATTCACCCATTTATTGTTCTTTAATCCATTTGTTTTCTCACTAATGTCAATTAATCAATAAACATCAAATAACTTTTACAAAAGGAAATTTACTAAAAACCATAACAAAATCTGAAGTCCAAAAAACTCTTAAAGGGGAACACAGTTTCTTTTCCCATAGCCTAACTCCTTGGGAAGAGGAGGCTTAAATATGAATGTGGTTGCTATAAATATTTTTTCCACCAAGTTCTCTTCTGAGTGGGGCAAAGCAATGAATCCATTACTTGAATGAATCCTCATTTGAAAGAAAACTGCTGATTCCTTGCTCAAGTGAATCAGTCTCTGGTTCTTGGTCCTTTAATGGTTTTTCTATATTAAAGATTGGGATCTCCATGTCCTTCCATATCCTCCTCTGCTTTTATAAACTTATCCGATAGTGTTCTAGATGTTGTTGGTGGTTTTTCATTTTTGAAGATCAGTGACATCATGGAATGATATTTTAATTTGAATGCAAATTGGATTTAAGTGAGACAGGGTTGCACAAAATCATCAGTCTCACTCTCTCTTCTTGGGTCATTCAAGTCCAGCAGCAAGATAAAAGTCAGGATGACTGCTGATGACCTAGGATACAGAGTTTGACTTTGGCATCTTTAATGTCTGGCCAAGCTCTAAGGGCTCCACAGAACCTGCTTAGGCTGCCTTCATGGGTGTTGGAATAAATTATTCTCATCTGTCCATTCTGCTGGAAAAAGACTTCAAGTGCCTAAAATTGACATTGCCCTAACTCACTGATAGATCTGAGTCTTATTGGTTACCCTCAAATTGGTTTAGTCCATCTAACTGAGATGGTTTTTACCAGGATGTAGATGCTGGGAGAAGTGACAGTGGGGGAGGGGGGCGGAGAGGAAGGTAAATCCTAAAGGTGGATGAGCAGCCCCAAAAAGGGCTCAACAAGTCCTCACACCAGAGTTGATAGTCCTTCCTGAATACCCCATAAACCCCTTAGCATAGCATTCTACCAAATGAACACTAACCTATGTTGAAAATGAGAGTTGTTTAAAATAGAAATCAATTTTCAAAAATGTGATTCATAAATTTGTAAAGCATAGTACTCCAGTATTCAGATATTACATGTGTGAGATTAGGCAGGGGAAATAAGTTAGAGAATCTTAAAAAAAAAATGCATTTAATGGAAAAAAATAGGTCGTATAATAAAATAGCTGTAATTGAAATAGTTATCATAAACATATGCTCCTCAGTGTTAAACTACAATTCTTTCTTTTGTATTCTTGCCAGTATCTCCCCTGAGTAGAATTAAATTGTTGTTTCATTATGTGCCCAAATGGCGAGTAGTGTAATATCACCAAATTAATTTTCATTTGGAAACCACAAAATAAGATCTGAATGTAGGTCTCCAGAAACTAAGCAAGCACTAATCAAATGGATTCCTCTATCTCCTTAGAAAAATACATAACAGCAGCTCTGATGTTGCCCTTTCTTATCACAATCTTCTGGGCTTTCAATCCTCTCGCAGCTTTTCCCTTCATGAACCTGTTTGTCGCCTTCATTCTGACCCCTTTTTGTTCTTGCAATACATTACCACCATAATGATTTTATTCCCCTCCCTTTGCAGTCATTTCAGCAATGTACTTTGTCTTCCAACCTTGAATCTTTTCTTCTTTTGTACTCTATGGTTTCAACCTTGCTAATCCCCAAGACTGGGTGACCCCCAATCTTCTCTGCTCTTGTTGCTGCCAAGTGCTGCTGGAGCTAGTTAGGAAACCTTGCTGATTGGGTCCATTACAAATTCATGTTATCTAACCTCAACTATTTGGCATGTAAAGATATTCATAACGGCTTGGCCCTAACCTACCTTTCCAGCTTTTAAATCTTAACTTCTCTGAGTACATTTCCATTTCAGTTGAACTTCTTATTATTCTTCATAGGATATTTGATTTCCCACCTCCTGCTGGCTATCTTCCATATGAATGTACTCCCCTTCACTGCTTAGTATACTTAGTTCCCTTCAGTATTCAATTAAAAATACAAACTTCTAATGTGAAACATTTGCTGCTTTCCTCCCCTCAAAAAACCTTTGTATTTACTTTGATCATATAATTGGACCAATTAACAAGAGAGTGTATATTTCTGATCCTTCAAATGGACCTTGAACTCTCTATAAAAGCTTGGATGCTGAATGAATTGTTTCCTTCTGGAAAAGTAGAGTCATTATTTGAAATTATGGAAAATGGGGGTGAGGGGAAAACAGGTGAGTTTAGAAAAATTTCCTCTTCCTCTCTCATCCCTGTAGGCAAGAAAAAGCAAGTAGAGTTTTAATGAGTAGGGATTGTTGGTGAATTCACAAAAGTGGACATGTGCTTTAGGAAAATCACTTTAGTGGCTGAATGGAGGATGGATTAGAATGAGAAGAGATTTGAGATCGATCCACCAGTGGACATAATGAGGGTCTGAACTAGAGAGGTAGTAGTATTCAGAGGAAAGCAGGGTTCATAATCAATGCTGCAAAAGTGAAATAGACATATCTTGGGGGGAGGGAGGAAGATTGTAAGGAATCCAGAATACTTTTTTATGTTGTGAGCCTGAGCAACAGGTAGGATAGTGGGATAGTGCTACCTCTATAATAATAATGAATGTA
The DNA here is from genome assembly GCF_016432865.1 of Antechinus flavipes. Classification (NCBI taxonomy): domain Eukaryota; kingdom Metazoa; phylum Chordata; class Mammalia; order Dasyuromorphia; family Dasyuridae; genus Antechinus; species Antechinus flavipes. The sequence continues at coordinate 389,455,188 of NC_067398.1, forward strand.
GAAGAAGGAAAAAGTTTAGTGAGAAAAACAATGAATTTTGTTTTGTACCTATTGAATATAAGATGTTTACTGGATATCCAGTTCAAGATCTTTAAAATTCAATTGGAGATTTGAGATTGGAGGTCAGTAGAGAGACTGAAGCAGACAAGATAGATTTGATCATCAACAATCTGAAAATAGTAATTAATTCCATGGGAGTTGATAAGATCACCATGTGAAACAGCAGAGAGGAAGAAGAAGACTCTCAGACAGAACACTGAGAGACAATAATAGTTAGAAAGCATGATCTAGAGAAAAATCCAACAAAGAAGACAGGAGTGATCAGTTAGGGAGGAGGAAAATAAGGAAAGGGACAAGAGAAGAGATTATCTAGGAGAGAGTGGTCAAAAGTGCCAGAGTGCAGAGAGGAAAAAGAGAATGAGGAGTTATCAAAGAAGTAGAGAACAAGTACATTCTTTTATAGAAGAAAAATAACTTTACAGGGTTGATATTATGACTTGGCCTTCTAATTGGAAATGAAAACTCTGGGGTTATGATAATTACGTCAACTAAAGGAACTGGACAAGAAATAATCAGGGTCCTTTGCAGCAAATGCCCACTTAAAGACAACCAAAAGTGCTCACTTAATTTTATTAAGGACTCTTTGTGCTTGATTCAGGAAGTGGCTTGGACTCCCCATTGGATACAGTAATTCAAGTCCCCTTAATGCCTCTTGGACCTCCCTAGCTACCAAAGAAAGATCTAGGTTCTGTTTGTTGGAGTCTTTTTCAACCCATCATCTTTGCTTTTCTCAATTAAGACAAAGTACAGAAAATTTTATGCTTTTAATCACTTTATTTCAACAAAAGTATCATAGAATAATAGATTAGGATCTGGAAGGAACCTCAGAAACCACTGAGTCTGAGATTCTCCTTTTACAAATGAGAAAACTGAAATAGAAAGAAGTTGAGGAACTTTCCCAAAGTTACACAGCTAAGTATTTGAAAGTCCAGTACTCTCTCTGTGGTCTTGATTTACTGGAATGAACGATGAACTGGGAGTCAGAAGAACTCTTTAGAGTCTTCTAACACCCATCTTCTCCTATTTAATACCTAGGTTACCTTAGACAAAATACTTAGTCTTTAAGGGTTTTTGTATGGAGCAAAAGGAAAAATAATTCCAGAAAAGCTTGACGTCATTACCTGCCCCACCCCACCCATTAAGGCACAGAAATTAGTAGAGAATCTAGGAATATGGTGGTAACTGACAATAAAAGATGCCAACTGGATGAGCTTCAAAATGACTCCTTATATAAAGAGATGGCATCTAGATGCTAGAGCTGATCGAGCAATCTAATAGATTTCTATTCTCTGGCCAGTTATCAACATTCCATCACTCTTTGTGTTCAGATGAACAAAAGTAGAGAAAATAAGAATTTGTTATTTTGTGATATAGATATACCATACATACATATGCATATACACACACATATACTTTCATAAATTATATACAATTAAAACATTTTTATAATTAAGAGGCAGGCGCAAGCGTGTGTGTGTGTGTGTGTGTGTAGTTCTTTGTTCATTTTATTTTGCAGGTCTGGGACTAGTGTTGAAGTAAAGTGGGGATAAACCAGAGAGCAGGAGTCTGGACTACTACAAAAGGCAAAGAACTAAGGAAAGCAATCTGTCTACTAATCATTTTAGACAAAAAATAAATAATGGTGATGAGAAACTAGAAGACGTTAATTAATGATGAGGGAATAGCAGGGAAAAATATCTGATCTCATATTTCTCAGACCTCCCTCTCTCACAATTCCTGGCCTTCTTTTCTTTAGTCATTTGTTTTCTTATACTGATTAAAATGTGTTCATAGAGGGCAAAAAAGGTTTATTCACACCTTCAAAATCTCTAGTATGTCTTCTTCCCCCACCTTTTTTTTTTTTTTGATGAAGGTGTCCAATCAATCAGTCAAGCATTTGTTAAATACAATCTGTGTGCTAAGTATTAGATACAAAGCCACAACTAAAAAAGTCCCTATTCTCAAGTAGCTTTCATTCAACCTAGAAAAACAATGTATAAATTTTATGTATATATAAAAATTACAAGGTAATTAATAGCGGAGATATCTATAAGTTTTAGGAATTAGAATTCCTACTTTGTAGGAAATGGTACTTGAATTTAGTTTTGGGGGAACAAAGTGATTCTAATAGGTGGGAAGAGAGCATTCTACATATAAGGCACACCGACATGGGGACTGGAGATGGAGTGTCATATATGAAGAATAACAGGAAGTTTTATTGGTGCATGAAGAAGAAGAATGTACAATAAAACTAAAAAGTGATTTGGGGCCAAATTGTGAAAGAATTTAAAAGATGAACTCATATTTTATCCTAATTATTAGAGTTGCTTATATATAGTTGCTATATGTGTTCAAGAGAAGAGGATGGAAAAGAAGATGCAGAAGAAGAAATGATAGATTTAGTACTGAAAACTATAGAACAAAAAACCCAAAATCATTGAAAACCTTCATTTAATAGAGAAGCTAGAGATCTGAACCAATAACAATACAGATGGCAAAAAATAATAGTGGTCTCTAAAATGAGAGATATAAACATTTAGATAGAAATTTTGAAAATCCTGTTTGAGTTTGATGGCATAAACCCAACAAGTATACCAAATATAGCAGAGAAGAGATGCTTCCAAAAAGTTAGCACATACTATAACTATATTGCTATATATAGCTATAACTATTATGAACAAATGGATTCTCCTATAGCAATATAAAACACAAAAATTTCAGGATCTTTATACAACAGATATTATACTCGCTGCTGAGAGGCATAAAAGGGAAAAGGTACAGCTATCATTTTAGGAAGAAATAATTCTAAGGACAAGTGTCATAAACCATCATGGCAGAAATAGTTTAGGAAATCTATTAAAGACATCATTTTCAAGGTGGCAGTTGAAAGTAGAGAATGTGAATGCTATGTCATCCAGTTAAGGGGAATAAAAAGAAACATGTGGAATGGCATTTGAAAAAAAAACAATAGTATTAGAAATTCCAGACTCGAATAACAATTGAGAAAGCCCAAAGGGCTATCCAAGGAGTCAAAACAACACAATGAACAAAATAAACAATTTGGCATTGCTCAAAAACTTTTCTATAATGGGTAGAAATTCAAAGAATTCAGATCAAGAAAGAATTTGCAATGAAGAACAGGTAGAAAATCTCTAGTAATCTTGTGATCTCAAATAAACTCAACACAAAGAAAATGGAAAGTTGCATCTCATATAAAGTATAACTAAGTCCTAATTAGTGTGAATAATGAATCCCCAGTTAAGTGACTTCATTGTTCAAATTGCATTGCTTATTTCCACTGGGCTGGAACCAAGGATTTCTAGTTGAGTGCCACTAATATAAGAAAGAACAGAAAGATTTTACCAAGTGAGATTATTGAAATACTAGTTATTTTGCATACCTGAAAAATGATGAAACTATTTGTATAAGATTTATAATTATTCTCTGGAGAAAGAGGGACCTAGCTGCTGATAAATCATAGCAACAACCAGGGATACAATAGAGTGTATTTATGTCTGAAGGGAAGTGGAGAAAAGGAGTGATGGCAGGGAGACAATTTTGTTTCAGGTTCCTGTAATGACCGCGTATTTAAAGTCAGCCGGAGTCAGGAATTCAGGTTAAGGGGAAAATCTTCAATATTTATTGAAGCGAAGAGGTGAATAAAGATTGCTATAGCAAATATAGGCAAGAAAGATTGCGATAGCAAATATAGGCAGTTGCGACAGGAAGCCAGCTAAGAGAGAGCGACGCGAGCCGAGGCAACCATGGAGGCAACTGTGTCGGCAACTGTGGCAATGGCCGTCCCAAAGGTCTCTCCTCCCCTTCCTTTTTTCACTCCCCTGCCTCCACCCACCAAAATCGTCATTTCCTATACAACACATCAGGACTTGCACAAAGAGTGGGTGGGGGCCATTCTCTCTCCAAGCTTATCTATTAATAGAGTATGGTCCAATTACTATTTAGCCTCATGTGCTTGGGACCTCAGTGCATCAACTCAAGCCTCAGCCCATTACATCTCCCGCTTTCTTTTGTTTTAGAACACAGGTGATCATGCCATCCCTGACTCCTCAGGGAGGTCAGAGCCCCCAAGGGGAGGTGATCACACCCTCCCTGATTTCTCAGGAAAGGAGGTGAAAGCACCGAAAAGGAAGTGATCACGACCCCCCTGACTTCTCAGGAAGGGAGGTGAAAGCACTAAAAAGGAGATAATCACGCCCTCCCTGACATCTCAGGAAGGGAGATGAAAAGCACCAAAGGGAAGTGGGGGTTGCTAGCAGGTTTCTGGGCTCAAGGGTCTTATTATGCACAAACCCATCAGCATGGGAACACATAGCACATAGCAACAATGCAGAGACTATTAGTGATGACTCTCCCCACAGTCAGTGCAGGCTTGATGTGGTGTAACAAACATGAATTATACACCCAAGTAACGGTATAACAAACAATATAAATCAACAGTATGATGTAAAAGATAGCCAGAAGTCCTAGAAGGAGAGTATGTAAACAGCAGTCACACATACACCTCTTCAGCAGCCAAGAGATAATCCAAAACCAGTCTATTGTCCATTGCTTCACATATCAGGGAATCCAATGATCCCCCCAAGTTTTTGAAGTCCAGCAAAAGTCTTTTTATGTCTTAGGGAATCCAATGATTCCAGCAGATTTTGAAGTCCTGTAACAGTCATATCATTTCTCAGAAAATCCAATGATTCCTGAGGGCTTTCAAGTCTTATGTCTGAAAGAATCCAATGATTCCTGAGGAATTTAAAGTCCTACAACAATCTTATGTCTCAGAGAATCCAATGATTTCTGAGGGTTTTGAAGTCCAATGATTTTCTATGTCCATGAGTCAAACGCCATAATTGCCACACTCTTTCAATGGTGAGCACAATCAGCAACAGAACCACCCGATGTTTCTTGGGTCTTCTCCTTCGTTTCAAGGGTCTGCTCCGTCTCTCTGCGATGGACAAGGCGAATACGGCTCGTTGGCACCCATCTGATTCCTTCTCCACCTGTAGAGATACAAGCAAACCCTCTCCCCCAAGCAGTTAGCCTATCTGGTCCCTTCCATTCACCACTTTCTGGGTCTCTCCACATCACCTGGCGATTATCTAAAGATAGTGGAGCTGCTCGCACTGGACATTGCCCTTCCGGTGGGTTATAAAACCTGTCTGCTGGAGCGAGTGCATCTTTGTCAAAAATCAAGAAGTTAATAGTATAAAGTGCTAGATTTAGAAGCTCTCTAGGGTTACCTGTGGCTCCCCCTTTCTTTTGTTTTTGGAGCAGCGTCTTAATATCTCTGTTTCTCCTCTCTACTATTGCCTGTCCTTGAGGATTAAAGGGTATGCCAGTGGTGTGTAAAATCTTATACTGTGCACAAAAGTGTGCAAAATGTTTGGAGGTGTATGCAGGACCATTGTCTGTTTTTATTGCTTGTGGCACACCCATAATGGCAAATGCTTGCATGAGGAATTCAGTGACCACTCGGGCTGTCTCTTTTGCTGCTGGTATGGCAAAAGTGAATCCTGAAAAGGTGTCTACCACAACATGGATAAAAGACAGACGACCAAAAGATTTATAATGGGTCACATCCATTTGCCAGATTTCATTGGGTCTCAAACCACGAGGGTTCTTCCCTGGAGGCAGTGTAGGAGCATGGAAAGGAAGGCAAGCCGTACAGCTTTTTACTATGCTCCTAGCTTCTTCTTTTGTAATCCCAAATTGTAAACGCAAAGCTCGAGCAGCCTGATGGTACTTAGAATGGGATTCCTGGGCCTCCTGAAATATAGGTATACTGGCTAACATAGTTAAAAGGCTATCTGCCTTTGAATTCCCATCAAAAATAGGGCCTGGGAGTCCACTATGTGAGTGGACATGCAAGATATAAATCTTACCTGGATGTTTTCTCACTTGCTCCTGAAGTTCCTTAAAGAGCTGATATATATTAGAAGCTGCAAATTTTATTTGGGCTGTGGCAATTCTTTGTACCACACCTACTGAATAGGCTGAATCAGATATTATATTTATGTCTCCTGGGTAATAAGTGAGAGCTAACATGATTGCATACAATTCGTTCTGCTGAGTGGACTGAAAAGGAGTTCTGACTACTCTCTTTATGGTTAAATCATGAGAGTATACAGCACAAATATTGTGTTTGGATGCATCTGTAAAGATAGTTGGTCCTTTAAGAGGAACTTTAGAAACTTTTTCTTCAAGAATCCATCGCCAATTATGTAAAAGTCTGGTTATCTTTAATGGAGACCCATGTATAAAATTAGGAGCCATGGCTAATAAAATTTGCCACTCTGGGATGGTCTCACAACACACATTAATTTGTGTATTGGTGTAAAAGGTGTATATCTTATCAGGTCTTGCCCCAGATAATTGTACTGCTCGCTTAATGGCCTTTAACAAAATTCTAGCCACAAGCACTGGGTAAGGAGTAAGGCTTTGTTCTGGTTGTGCCGGGAGGTTCACCCACTCTATCACACTGTCTCCTTGATGAAGGACTGCTGTGGGTGCCTCTTGTGTGGCAAAAACTGATATTTCCAAGGGTTTTTGAGTGACTCTTTCAACCACATTGGATAAAGCCAGTTTAACTTTTCTCAAAGCCTCTTGAGCTTCTTTTGTAAGCTGGCGTGGTGAATTTAAAGCACTGTCTCCCCTTAAAATGTCATATAATGTTTGTAACTGATAGGTAGTCAAGCCTAACACTGGTCGCATCCACTGGATATCTCCTATCAATTTCTGAAAATCATTTAAGGTGTTTAGCTTCTCTGTTCTTAAGGACAGTTTTTGTACTGTAAGCACCTTAGGGTATACTTCATATCCTAAATATTGAAAAGGAGCATGTCTTTGAATTTTCTCTTCAGCTATGTATAATTTATAGTATCTTAGTGTTTCTATCATCTTTTGTAGACATGCTTCTAGCATTTGTTCCTCAGGTGCACATCCCAATATATCATCCATATAATGTAATAGCATAACTTTTGGAAATGCTTTTCTAATTGGAGCAAGAGCAGCAGCAACATACATTTGACACACAGTGGGGCTGTTTTTCATTCCCTGTGGCAAAACTGTCCATTCATATCTTTTATAAGGCTCAGCTAAGTTAACGCTGGGCACTGAAAAGGCAAATCTTTTCATATCCTCCTTATCCAGAGGGATAGAATAGAAACAATCCTTAATATCAATGACCCAAAGAGGCCACTCTCTAGGCAATTGAGTAGGAGATGGAAGTCCAGGCTGAAGAGTTCCCATCGTTTCCATCTGTTCATTCACTTTTCTTGAATCATTGAGCATCCTCCATTTTCCTGATTTCTTTTTTACAACGAACACTGGGGGATTCCAAGGACTTAGAGAAGGTTATAAATGCCCTTGTTCAAGCTGCTCCTGTACTATATCTAATAAGGCCTTAATTTTATCTCTACTTAAAGGCCACTGTTCTATCCACACTGGTGTATCAGTTTTCCATTGAATAGAAACAGGTGAAAGTGTTGGCAGGCCTTCAACAGCAGCCCTGCTTAAAAAAGCGAAGTATTCATTTTTAACCCTAATTGTTGTAAAACGTCTCTTCCCCATAGATTGATGGGGATTTTTTCAACTATAAAAGGAGTAAAAACTCCTGTTTTGCCTTCAAAAGTCCATCTCATAGGGGCAGCACTAACTTCAGCTGATATTGATCCTCCTACTCCAGACATATAGGTGTCTGCTTTAATCTTTGGCCAGTGACTGGGCCAATTGGCACCTCTAATAACTGTACGATCTGCACCTGTGTCTACCAATCCTTCCAATGGTAGGCCATTTATATAGATCGTGAGCATAGGTCGGTCAGCTGTTACAGCTGCTGTCCAGTAAATTCCTGGATTTTGTGGTCTGGAGTCAGAACCTGGGTGACTATCACGAGGCTGCTTATTAGGATTCTGTATGAGTAAACCTGATGCTACTACGTCTCCTGGGTGATAAGTCACACATTGTCTACCTGTATTAGTGACTGGGATATTATCTACACATTCCCCAGTTTCCCACATCAGTGTGTGGATGGACACTGTTTTGTACGTACAAAAAGGAGGTGAGATGGTCAAGCCTACTGTGCCTGGAGGTAAGGGATCCATAGGCTGGAGAGGAACAGATTTCACCTCTCCAGGGGGTATCTCAGTTGTCCCAGCTGCATACAGCTCTATTCTCCCCAATTGTAATTCCCTTCTGCCATCAGGTTGCTTCCTGGCTGGTTGACTGTGTAATCCCCTTCTCCCATCATATGGCTTTCTGGCTGATTGGTCATGTCTGGATACTGGACTTCTAGGCCCTCCCTGGGTGCACCATTGGCTGCCATCATGCCCCAAGTGTTTTTTGCCTTGGGCCCTGGGGCTGGGCCCCTCACCCCGTTTCCCTGAATCTGTCTGCATTCTGAGGCCCAATGGAAGCCTCTGTTGCATTTTGGACATGGAGTTTGGGGTCTTGTTCTCCCACCTTGTTTTCCCATTCTATCTCTATACCAACATTGAGCTTTCAGATGCCCTACTTTTCCACACTGAAAGCATCTACGAGTCTCTCTGGAAGTCCCTTGCCAAGAGGGATTCTGTCTTCCCATGTTTGGATTTTGGGAAGTCTGCACCATAGCCTGGGTATAAAAGGCACCTGTGTCCACTGTGGCACAGCGTCTTATGATCTCCTCTAAAGGAGCATCCCTGCGCAGTCCTAGTATAATTCTTCTGCAAACCTCATTAGCATTTTCCTTAGCAAGTTGCCTTATCAAAACGTCTGTTATTGGATTTTCTCCATTTGTTCTTGTGATAGCTGTCTGCAAGCGTCCCACAAAGTCAGCGAAGGGTTCATTTGGCCCTTGTGTTATTTTGTGAAGGCCCCCCTCTTGTCGTCTTTATTGTGGAGGGAAGCCCACGCTTTGATAGCATTAACAGCAATTTGCTCATATGCTGCTACAGAATAATTAATTTGTGCTGCGACATTTGCATAAGGACCTGTACCTGTAAGCAGGTCATAGGTGATTGCAGCATGAACTCCACTTTGACTATTTTGTTGGGCTTGTATCCTACAGAGCTCACTATATTCAGAAAGCCACAAGTAGTTTTGTCCAGGTTCTAGGCATATCTTTGCTATAGATTTCCAGTCATTAGGGGTCAAGATTTCAAAAGACAAATTTTGTAATAGCATCTTAACATAAGCTGATGTAGCCCCATAAAGAGTGCAAGCTTTTTTCAGGTCTTTGAGGATATCTATATCAAAAGGAGAGTATCTTCTACTTTCTTGACCTGAAGAATCAAACTGTTGAATAACTGGAAAAATGTGGTGTTGGATTTCCAATACATTTCTCCCTTCTTCTTTGGCCTTAATTAGTCCCTTTTGCAATCTACTCAAAGGAGCAGCTGGACGCTGTGGGGGAGGTGCTGGACGCTGGGGGGGAGGTGCTGGATGCTGGGGGGGAGGTGCTGGTGCTGTCACTGCCGCCCCCACTACCCCTCCTCCCTCCATCCCGGAGGGTGGAGTTGATGGAGGAGAGACAATTACCTGCTCCTCAGGTGGGGCTAAAGCTGCCTCAGATTCACCCCGCCCTTGAGCCTCACTTAAGTCTTCATGCCCTGTGGGGATATGGCCATTAATCTGTTCTTTGTCTTCCTCCTTTACCTCAGGCTTCCGCATTTGGCCATTCTTAGAGTTTTTTCCTTTTCTCCTAAAACTAGTACGGTATTTTAAGGCCATCTGTATCGTATTATATAAATAGAATGCCTCGAAGGGAACTGACTGAGGGTTGTCAATGTTATAATCAGAGATCTGTTGACCAACCAATGCCCAGTTACCCAGAGAGATTTGCTCTTCCTCTAAGAACCCAGGGGAGGTAAGTTTTAATGTACTCAAAAGTTTAGCTGCGTGTTCCCAAGATACAACTAGCCCTTCCTCTTCTATCAGGTCACGCAGGCTTTTTATAACACCACTCCTGGGTGGGGCAGGGGTTGGGGGGTTTGGGGTGGGGGATGGAGAATCTTTACCTAGGATCTGTCCCATTTCAGCCAAAAAGTTACTGCTTTCGTCTTTAAGAAAATAAGTTCCCTGTGTGTCTTATACTCACCTAAGTTCCTGGTCACTGGAGACTTCTTCAGTGAAAGTAGGGTCCTTGGTTCCCACGCTTGGGCGCCAAATGTAATGACCGCGTATTTAAAGTCAGCCGGAGTCAGGAATTCAGGTTAAGGGGAAAATCTTCAATATTTATTGAAGCGAAGAGGTGAATAAAGATTGCTATAGCAAATATAGGCAAGAAAGATTGCGATAGCAAATATAGGCAGTTGCGACAGGAAGCCAGCTAAGAGAGAGCGACGCGAGCCGAGGCAACCATGGAGGCAACTGTGTCGGCAACTGTGGCAATGGCCGTCCCAAAGGTCTCTCCTCCCCTTCCTTCTCCACTCCCCTGCCTCCACCCACCAAAATCGTCATTTCCTATACAACACATCAGGACTGGCAAAAAATAATAGTGGTCTCTAAAATGAGAGATATAAACATTTAGATAGAAATTTTGAAAATCCTGTTTGAGTTTGATGGCATAAACCCAACAAGTATACCAAATATAGCAGAGAAGAGATGTTTCCAAAAAGTTAGCACATACTATAACTATATTGCTATATATAGCTATAACTATTATGAACAAATGGATTCTCCTATAGCAATATAAAACACAAAAATTTCAGGATCTTTATACAACAGATATTATACTCGCTGCTGAGAGGCATAAAAGGGAAAAGGTACAGCTATCATTTTAGGAAGAAATAATCCTAAGGACAAGTGTCATAAACCATCATGGCAGAAATAGTTTAGGAAATCTATTAAAGACATCATTTTCAAGGTGGCAGTTGAAAGTAGAGAATGTGAATGCTATGTCATCCAGTTAAGGGGAATAAAAGGAAACATGTGGAATGGCATTTGAAAAAAAAACAATAGTATTAGAAATTCCAGACTCAAATAACAATTGAGAAAGCCCAAAGGGCTATCCAAGGAGTCGAAACAACACAATGAACAAAATAAACAATTTGGCATTGCTCAAAATCTTTTCTATAATGGGTAGAAATTCAAAGAATTCAGATCAAGAAAGAATTTGCAATGAAGAACAGGTAGAAAATCTCTAGTAATCTTGTGATCTCAAATAAACTCAACACAAAGAAAATGGAAAGTTGCATCTCATATAAAGTATACTAAGTCCTAATTAGTGTGAATAATGAATCCCCAGTTAAGTGACTGCATTGTTCAAATTGCATTGCTTATTTCCACTGGGCTGGAACCAAGGATTTCTAGTTGAGTGCCACTAATATAAGAAAGAACAGAAAGATTTTACCAAGTGAGATTATTGAAATACTAGTTATTTTGCATACCTGAAAAATGATGAAACTATTTGTATAAGATTTATAATTATTCTCTGGAGAAAGAGGGACCTAGCTGCTGATAAATCATAGCAACAACCAGGGATACAATAGAGTGTATTTATGTCTGAAGGGAAGTGGAGAAAAGGAGTGATGGCAGGGAGGCAATTTTGTTTCAGGTTCCCTATTTATATAGACAATTAAATTAAAAATATGTTACAAAATCCAAACTCATGTGAAATATATTAATTTATTTATAGATATGTACAGTAATGGGTAGAGAAAAGGCATTTCCTTATCTGTTTATAATCTAATCAGAGCATTTGAAGATTCTCTATAGGTGTCCATGTCAGATAGTTAGTACTTCAAGCATCTCTCAGACAGTCCAGCTAGGGCTCAGCTCAGTAGAGTGATGGGTGAGAAGATTGTTTGTTGCTTGGTCTCAGTTTAGTTTCCCAAGTGCTATATCAAGATCCCAGGGTTAGTGTCAACAGATAGACAAGATTTCCTAGGCATCAGGTAGAATTCCGAGGTTACTGAGCTACTGATACCTTCCCCTGAGTCCTAAGCCCACAGCTCTAGGATAGCAAGAGTCATTTGCGGGCCTCAGCTCTCAGCTGTCTAATGGACATTATTTTCATGAATTTTACCATAGGGTCAAGGTTACAAACAATTCTGCAATGGAGATTGATGGTGATGTCCTAGTCTGTGTGTAGAAGTAAGGATGAGAGGTAGAAGGGAGGGCTCCTAGTGACTAAAAACTGAAAAGAAATCAGTTGCAGATCAGACTCACTAGGACTGTGAGAAGCTGATGCTGGGAAGCAGGATCCTGGATGTTTTTTGCTATTCTCCTCAATTCTATCATCACATCTGTATAAGACATATAGACTTCTAGGAAATATAGTATAAAAACATTTCTACCAATGAATGATCTTCTCTTTGTTTTAAGCATTTGGGGAATTGTATTTCAATAAGCATTCCCATTATACATATAAATTTTGATATCTGCTACACTTGTCAGTTCCAGGCACAGGCCATCAAGAAATAAGAATGAAAGGGATAGTTTACTTATTAGATCTTTAGAGAAGGGAGAAATTTATGACCAAACAAGAAATAGAGAACCTTATGAAATGCAAAATGGGTGATTTTGATTACATTAAATTAAAAGGGTTTTACACAAACAAAACCAACGTAGCCAAGATTAGAAGGAAAACAAAAAGCTGAGAAACAAATTTTTACAGCCAGTGTTTCTGATAAAGGCCTCATTTTACATATATTGAGAACTGAATCAAATTTATAAGAATGCAAGTCATCCCCCAATTGAGCAATGATCAAAGAATATACATAGATAATTCCAGATGAAGAACTTAAAACCATTTCTAGTCATATGAAAAAATGTTCTAAATCATAACTGATTACAGAAATGAAATTTAAAGCAACTCTGAAGCACCACCTTACACCTATCACATTGGCTAAGATGACAGGAAAAGATAATGATAAATGTTGGAGGGGATGTGGGAAAACTGGGACACTAATACATTGTTGGTGGAGTTGTGAAGTAATCCAACCATTCTGGAGAGCAATTTGGAACTATGTCCAGAGGGCTATAAAACTGTGAATATTCTTTGATCTACCAGTGCCACTATTGAATCTGTATCCCAAAAAGATCATAAAAAAGGTAAAATGACCCACATATGCAGAAATATTTGAAACATCTATACTTTTGGTGGCAAAGAATTGGAAAATGAGTGGATGCCCAATAGTTGGAAATGCCATAAAATATGGTATGTGAAGGTAATGTATATTATTTTTCTATTAGAAATGATAAACAGGTTGATTTCAGAAAAGCCTATAAAGATTTATATGAACTACTGATGCTGAGTGAAGTGAGAAGAACCAGGAAAACATTATACACAGCAACAGCAAGATTTTGTGATGATCAACCATGACAGACCTAACTGTTCTCAACAATTCAGTGTTCCAAGGTAATTTCAAAAGACTTTGGATAAAAAATGCCATCTGCTCCAAAGAAAGAATTATGGAGACTGAATGCGAATTGAAGCATATGGTATTTTTTTTCTTTCTCCTGATTTTTCCTTTTTGTTCTAATTATTCTTTCTCAATATGATCCATGTGGAAATATGTACAAAATAAATACACATATATAACCTGTTAATAAATAAAATAAAATGTGTTACATTTATAAATGTTAGCTATTATTATCACTATATTCATAAACTGATATTGATAACTACGTAAATATTATATTTAAGCACTTTCAACTGCCTCTTCAAGACTTTTAGTTTTATTTAAAATGAGCCAGGTAAATACATTTTACCCCAAAGGTCTTAATGAAGTTCGGAGCTATAATAATATGTATGTTTAACTATCTATGCATCTATCATTTTCAATTTTTAGAAGAATAAACTATGAAACCCTTTTAAAGCTAATACTGCCATACAACTAATCATGCACATATACATATACACATGCATTATTTTCAGTACACAAAAAGACTTTCTTAAACCCTTTTTTCAATGCCTGAAAATATTTTATTAATGTGACACATATGGATTTCATTAAAAAGTGGGTGATAACAGGTAGAGGCAGAGTGAGTGAAAGAAATGAGCATTTTTATGCTGCCTATTATGTTCCAAGCATTGTGCTCAGTACTTTTACAAATATTATCTCATTTGATCCTTATAATAACCTTATTTTTACTATCCTTATTTTTATAGTTGAGGAAGCTGCGGCAAAAGTTAAGTGGCTTGCCCAGAATCAAACAACTAGTAAGGGTCAGAGGCTGGACTTAAAGTCAGATCTGTAGACCAGCACTGTATCCACTGTACCACCATTTGCCTAATTATGCAAGTGAAATGTGAACATTCCTCATTGGTACCCTCCCAAAATCAGGAAAAAACAAGGAAAGTCCCTAGGCCATCTAGGATGAAATTTTGGTAAACATAGACATGTTCAAAAAAGGTGGATGACAAGACAAGGACAAAGCTCATCATTGAAGACAATAAGATCATAGATCCATTTGAGTCCTGGAGTACATGAATAGCAAAGGAAAGAAAAGAGAGAAGAAAAGAAATAAAAAATTATGAGAAAAAGTTGAGATTGGGAAGGGACCCCAAATGTTTGGGGTCACAGACCACTGTCATGAGGTGTCTCAAAAGAATTTGCAGGATTGAACCCATTTCCTAGTCAAGGGGCAAAGCTTTATTGTAGTTGTAATGCCATTACAAGGGGGCTAAATTCCAAAAGAAATTAGCAAAGAAACAGGAGCAAGGAGACACATTTATCCAGCTTTCTTATCACTGACATACTAATTCTATGGCCCATAGGTAGGGCCAGTGAGTAGTCTCCAGAATTTGTTTCTCACTGGCCAGATTATCAATCAGCAAGGAATTGAGGAGTGGTCTATTCAGAATCAGAAAGATTGTGAGTATGGGAAGTCCCTGAGGCAGACTCCAAAGCCAGAAGATTTAGGATTACTGATTTATTGTTAGAACAGAAGCCTCTCTTCCCCACACTAAAGTCAGGGGGCCACAAAATCATTGTTGTCTCCCGTAGAAGCTATATTACATCAAAAAGAAAAGAATGGTTCCATGAAATGTAGCCTGTGGGTAATCTAGACTTTTTCTTTCTCTCTCTCTCTCTCTCTCTCTCTCTCTCTCTCTCTCTCTCTCTCTCTCTCTCTCTCTCTCTCTCTCTCTCTCTCTCTCTTTCTCTCTCTCTCTCTCTCTCTCTCTCTCTCTCTCTCTATTTCTCTCTCTCTCTTTTTTGCTGAGGCAATTGGGGTTAAGTGACTTGCCCAGGGTCACACTGTTAGGAAGTGTTAAGTGTCTGAGGTCATATTTGAACTCAGGTCTCCTGACTTCAGGGCTGGTGGTGCTCTATCCCCTGCACCATCTAGCTGCCCCTTTCTTCTCTTTCTTATCACTTATACTTACTAATATTTTTTTCTGTTGCTGTTAGCATCATGATTATTTCTCTGCTTAGCAGCATCTCTACAGAATGATATGGAGAAAGGTAGAAGTAAAACTATTTTTCTACTTATTAGTATATTTGTTGTGATATGGGGGAAATGTTTTAATTATCTATGTGTTCCCTGTTTGTTATGTATCCTTCCAGTGAGAGTGACTTTCTGTATACTAAATGTCTCTGCTTGTATAGGCTAATTTATGAATGACACTGACACCTCCACACTCCGGAATAAATACCAGTGAAATAATGAGACAAAAACTAATGTATCCAGGTTTGGGACAGAAAAAAGTTAATAAAAGGCAATAAAGTGAAAGGACAAAGTAGTCCAGAAAAAAAAAAAAAATTCCTACTATTCAGAAAGCCAGAAAAGTGAGGACTGCTCTACCTGGGTAAGATAAGAGCCATTGTTTTCTCAGGTGGTCTGGAGGGCTCAAAGAAAGTTCAGCTTGAAATGGGGGTAGAATTAAGATAGTGCCAGAAAAAGAATGCTGATTTCCTGGATAGTCAGGAGATAAGTATCTCTACCAGAAGGAGATCAGATTACTGAAGGAAAAGATCCAGAACCAAAGATTTCTGAGTAAAATTTATTTCCTCAGCTGTACTTTATATCTATTCCATATATCTGTAATTGCTGACCAGTAAATAGTTTGCACTTTGTAAAGTCTTCATACCTGTGGGAAAGGCGTTTTAAAGAATTTTTTTTTATTATTATATTCAAGACAACTGATAAGAATATGTTATGGTTGGTGACTTACTAGAAGAAAGATATGAGAAACAAAAAGGAAGGTGATATCCCTGAGGACATTGCCCTAAGGTAACCTGTGATAAAATAGGCAATTCTCAAACAGAAAACAGTCTGGCTAAGTTCCTGCCTTGGCTACTCATTGGTAACTTCCCATTGCTAGCTCCCAGGAGAATGCAGAGAATTTTCACTCTATAGGACAATATTCTCTTGAATCTGTAGTCTTTCCCTTTTTCCTTTCCAGCTCTAAAAATCCATTCCCTATTCTACTTAACTGTTTTGAGAGAATTGTACTCTGAGAGCCTTGTTTGAGTGCTGACTGAGTAACATCTAGCATCAAAACAAAATTATATCCAGTGAGTGCACCTGTTGCCCAGCTGGGTA
Organism: Antechinus flavipes; assembly: GCF_016432865.1. Classification (NCBI taxonomy): domain Eukaryota; kingdom Metazoa; phylum Chordata; class Mammalia; order Dasyuromorphia; family Dasyuridae; genus Antechinus; species Antechinus flavipes. The sequence continues at coordinate 389,471,730 of NC_067398.1, forward strand.
ACAGAATGTAAAACCCTTGTAAAATATGTATTCATAGTGTCAGGAATTGTCATGACACAAGCTCACATTAAGTTTTACATACATTAGATGTACAAGATCAAATGTTATTCAGTTAGCTTGGAAGTGTTCAAGAATTAATCAGTCTTCTCCAGACTTTCTTTGTTTTATTCTCCTTCTATCTAAAGGGTTCTAGCTCATTTTTCCCATCATTTACAATGCTTGATTCAATCTAAGATCAAGGACTATGCCAAGTGTCTTATATTCTTTCAATTTATTAAATCCTAGAGAAGTCACCTTGTTTTATACCTAGGTTTCAGGTCCACTCCTCAGATTCAGATTAAAACTGTATTCTTCACAGGCTCCTGTAAGATGACTTGTCAGTGTTTTCTGAATGTCACACAGTGGCACACAAGACCCTCTTTTGCCTCCTTCTAAACACAGAGCTGAAAGAGACTTTGGAAGTTACCTAGTCCAACATCATTATTTTACAGATAAAAAATTAAGGACCAGACAAGTAAAGTAATTTGTTCAAAATCACACAATTAATGAAGGGCAGAACCAGGATTTGAATCCAAATGCTTATCCCAAATCCAGTATTCTTTCTTCTTTATCACATTATGCTTAGTTTTTCTTCCATAGCTTTCTATTTTATCTTTCTCTCAAGCTTCAAATTTCTTAGTAATCCTGTCCCATTCCATGACTCTCTAACCCCCAGTCTCAGATAACCCATTCTACTAGGTATACTTTAGGATGGAAAGAAATACTCATTAAATATATATATATATATATGTATATATATACATATATATATACATATATATATGTAATATTTATGTATTGCACTGAAAAATCTCATTATCATTCATTCCCTGGTAACATATTTTTACTCTTGTCCTCAATTCACCCTTATCAGCCTATTGTTGTTATTCAATCATTCAGTCATGTTCAACTCTTCATAACCCCATATAGTGTTTTCTTGGCAAAGATAATAGAGTGGTCTGGCATAAGAACTCACTATTTGACAAAAATTGCTAGAAAATTGGAAAATGGTGTGGCAGAAACTAGGCACCGACCATCTAACACCCTATATACCAAGATAAGGTCAAAATGGATTCATGATTTTAGCATAAAGAGTGATACAATAAAAAAAAAAAAAATTAAGAGAGCAAGGGATAGTCTAACTTTCAGATCTGTGGCAAAGGGAGAAACTTAAAGCCAAAAAAGAACTAGAGAATATTATGAAATGCAAAATGAACCATTTTGATTATATCAAATTAAAAAGTTTTTGCACAAATAAGGCCAATGCAGCAGGAATCAGGGAAACAATTTTTACAGATTTTCTAATAAAGACCTTGTTTTTAAAATATATAGAGAACTGAATCAAATTTATAAGAATACAAGTCATTTCTCAATAGATAAAAGGTCAAATGATATAAACAGACAATTTTCAGATGATGAAATTAAAGCCATCTATAGCTATATGAAAATGCAAATTTAGACAACTCTGAGGTACCACCTCACACCTTAACTAAAATGACAGAAAAAATAATGAATAAATGTTGGGAGGAGCTGTGGGAAAACTGGTACACTAATGCATTGTTGGTGGAGTTGTGAATGATCCAACTATTCTGGTACTATGCCCTAAGGGCCATAACATAGTGAATTCCATTTGATCCACCAGTCGCACTACTAGATCGTATCCCAAAGAGATCATAAAAAAAGAAAATGGACTCATGTGCAAAAAAATGTTTGTAGCAGCTCTTTTTGTAGTGGCAAGAAACTGAAAACTGAGATGTCCATCAATTGAGGAAGGACTGAATAAATTATGGTATAGGAAGGTAATACAATATTATTATTCTATAAAAATGATGAATGGGGTGATTTTAGAAAAATATAGAAATATTTATAGGAAACAATACTGAGTGAAGCAAGCAGAAGCAGGAAAACATCAGTAACAAGAAAATCATGTGATGATCAACTGTAATGGACTTGACTCTTTTTAACAATAAGGTAATTCAAGACATTTCCAATAGACTTGGGATGGATAATGCCATCCTCATTCAGGGAAATCTATGGAGAATGAAGATGGATTTTTTTTATTTGATTGATTCTTTGTTTCTTTCTCGTAGATGTTTTTCTCCTTTTTCTTAGATTTTTCTTGCACAATATGTCAAATATGGAAATATGTTTTAAAGCATTGCATATATTTAACCTCTATCAGATTGCTTGCTATCTTGGGGAGGGGGAAAGAGAGGAAAGGAGAAAAAATTAGAACACAAAGTATTACAAAAATAAATGTTGAAAACTATCTTTATATGTATTTGGAAAAATAAAATACTATTTTTAAAAAGGGAGCTGTTCACCATTTTTTTTTCCTTCAGTGGATTAAAGCAAACAGAGATTAAATGATTTGCCAAAAGGTATAAAGCTAATGAGTATCTGAGGCAAAATTTGAACTTAGTTCAGATCTAACACTATCCACTGATCCATCCAGCTCCCCTATTTATCTTATTTCACTATTGCATTCTAGTCTATCTTTCCAAAGTGTCCTCTGGAATGCTACTTCTATTGTCAACATATCACTCTTGATATTATATGATTTGCACCTTACACTTCCACCTAAAAAATTATTTATACATGTATTTCTCTCCAATAGATAAATTCCTTGAGAGCAGAGACTTTTTCATTTCTCTTTTTGTATACCCAATATCTTCTATAGTGTGGCATATAGTAGGTATTTAAGAAATGCTTATTGAATTTAACTCATCTATGATTTTATTGATATGAGATTTCGGTTTTGTAAATGTCATCTGTCATTGCACATCAAAAGTTTATCTTCAATTTATAATCTTAAAGAATCTCTCTGGGAGCACTGAAATGTTAAGTGACATATCCATGGTCACACAGCCTGGCTAACAGAATGTCCCAGTCATATAGAAGTTCTCTGTCAATTTTTATTCTCCCCATTGACGATCCTGGAACAACAACCATTGCGAATATTTTCAGTATCTTCGAAATCCTGCACCCTGGTGCAAAACTCTAATTGTTCTGGTCTATTTATTAACTCACAGAATTGTTTGAAGGATCAGACAAAATAATAAATGTGAAAGATGTTTGAAAATTTTAAGACAATTTACAAAAATAGCAGAGTGTACTTTTTCATTCAGCCTCCAATTTAATGGGGTCATGGTTAGAACTCATCATGAGCTATAGCTGAATAGGATTCATACAACTACAGTGAAAAATAGGATATATAGTTTAGAGACTAGTCCAGAGTCACATCCAGAAAGTTATTGCACAGTTGAAGATCAGAAATGTGATCAATAGGTCAAAGTCAACAGTCAAGATATTGGTTGTGTAACTGAAAAATCAAGGTTAAAATGAAGATAAAAATTAAGTGAACTGGTACTATTATTTTTAACTATTATTTTGCAAATTTTTATTTTGGACAATTATTTTTTTCTCTTCTTATTTTCACAATATAGAAATGAAAATATTAAAATATTAGTAAGTATATTTAAATTCAATTTTCAGTTGAAATTATCTTAATATAATAATTGTTGCCAGGGGTAGAATTACATTCAGAGATTGTTTTCTTTTATTTTACTGTTGGGGTTAAGTGACTTGCCCAGGGTCACACAGCTAGGAGGTGTTAAGTATATGAGGCCAGATTTGAACTCAGGTCTTTCTGATTTCAAGGCAGTTGCTCCATTCAGAGATCTTTTAAGAATAAATTCAATGGCCTGTGATGTAGCTGAACATTTTATTTAAACTTTTCTGGCGGGGAGAAAGAGGAAGCAGCTATTTCTGGTCATTTTGCCAACTGGCATTGTAGGCACTTGTCAGCCTTGCTTATTGGAGAATTGTAGGCCTATTTAGGCCTGCAGGGTCTGTGCTGGAATTACTAGGAGGACAAGGAAAGAAAGCAAGTAGATAAGGCTGTTAGGCTAGCTTACCACACTATCATCAAATCCTCATGTTCCCAGGCCATTCACCAAAATGTTCAAGGACATCAAATAACTGTCTCCACAAGTAAAATGCAAAAAGTAGATGTCATTCAGACCATGTGTTATCAGATATCATCTGACTATACCATAAACATACTAAAGATATTTTAAATGATACCAAACAAAAGATCATTCTTATATTGTCTATACAAAGATTATCATAAGTGATTGATTGAAAAGATGCAATTGGAAGTAAAACTTCTAGATCTGTTTATTCATCTGTGTACCTGTTGCACATTCTCCAAAAGAAAGTAAGCTCCTGTAAAACAGAACCTGCTTCACATTTGTTCTTCTACTATAGTAGATATGTTTTAAATGTTTCTTGAATTGAATTTATAATACCCAATCTCTTAACAACAAAACTAGAAGAGCTAGCATTTAACTCTGCCAAAAACATGTCATTTTTGACCTAAAGAACTGGCATATGCAAAAAAAAAAAAATGACTAGAATTACATCAACTAATATGTAATTTTTCATTGTACTAGGGGGAAGGTTAGGAAAGGCAGGCAATTCTCCCTTCTCTTAAATCAAAGAGTTTTCCCAATTGTCACATAATGATTCTGGATTTTGTAATGTGAGCTCCCATCCCCCATCATCCCCATAGCTTTGGGATGATTAAGCAAAACTATTTTCCCAATTAAAGAGACATTAAAGACATAACTAATTCCTTGAGTCTAAGAGTTAACCAGACATCATTAGAGAGGCAAAAAAGATTTAGCTTACAGAGAAGGGGGTGGAGCAGAAACATAGAAATCTTAAACTATAACTCCATAGAGAACAAAAGAAACATTTCCTTGAGTTTAGCTAAGGGTTTCTCTGGTGTCCTGTCATATTCATTTCTCCTAGTGCTGAATGAAGATTTCCATGCTTGAGGCACATTGATTTTAAGAAAATAGTCAGCTATATTTAGATATTTAACTAAGAAAAGAAAGCTCATTATGCATTCTCAGTCCAGTGCTTTCTTTAGTGTTCAGGTCAAACCTCTAAGCTGAATCATTTGCTGAAATAACCTAGATGTGTTTAGAAAACAGAGCTGTTTTCATCTATCTCTTCTTTCTGTCCAAAACATTTCCTTTCTCCTTTACCCTTCCAACTCTATGCATGTCAATAGAGCAAAGTCTTGCTGACTCAGTGAGCAAACAAGCATCTTGGGCAAACTTCAGAAAGTAATATTTTTCATTTCTACTCCTTAGTTTACTGTGCCTGACTTCAGCAATCCTGACAGTAAGTTGACCTAACATACTGCCTCTATCCCAAAGCTTTCCTTCTCTGTCACAGCCTTTGTCTCCCCCTCTTCTCTGCTTCAATCCTGACTTCTCTTTTCCCAGCTAGATGGTTTTATCTCTCACTTTATAATCCCAAAACAATCATTCACTTGTCTCTTCAGTTTCTTATAATATAGAGAAAATAAATTATATCTTAGTTTGTTTCCAGTTTAAATTCTCTTTTCTCCTTTTCTCTTTATCTTGTATTGTGGAAAACATGGCAAATTTTAACATCTTCAATTTTACAGCTACAGAAGTTAATTATCTCATTTTCCTAAGGCTATAAAGATCTAAAAAGAAAATAATAGATTTGACTATTTGTAAAGCAACTGTGTAGGAACTACAACATAGAACAACCTGGAGTTGATTTGGACATTTGAAGCAGACTTTATTTTGTTCAAGAGATAGCAGAATGATAGAGTCATTTAAGAAAGGTAAGTGACTCAGCTAAATATCATGAGACTTTGAAGAAAAGTGGACCCAAGGTCTCATCATTCTCTAGTTGTCCTATTCATCATTTGAATTTCAAGACATTTCCTGTGGAGTAGTAGCAGAAAAGAATTTAGCTTAGCTTATGATTCTTGCTTTGGGATCTTTCAAGAATAAGCCAACTATGTAAGTCCATCCAAGGGAGAGAAATTTCTTAGTATAGAGAAGATGAAGGAATAAGACTGGCTATGTCACAAGATCAAAGATTTATTCATTTCTTTACAATGCCCCAAATAAACACAGGTTGCTAATCTCTTCAATATATTATAGCATGGAAAAATTTATATCTTAACCTTTTTTCTGGATCAAATTTTGCCCCTGCAATTTGAGGGATTACTCAAAGCCTCAAAAATAAAATGCTACTGACAGAGCCAAGGATATGATTGATAGTTTCTGCTCAGTTCTATGAATACAGCTTACCAAAGGATCCAAGTTGATTTGTTTCATACCAACTGAATCTTTCATGAAAAATCTAGGCCTTGATTTGTTTTTCTTCTATGTATCAGTTCTTGTCCTTAAGACAAGTGAAAAGACACAGAAACAGAGTGTCTAGATAATTAATGATCAGTTTATTAATTAGGATAACTGATAATCAATAAATTTGTGGTCAGTGGTTTCTTTTGGTGATCAAAGGCAACATCACGGAGAGGCAAAATCAATGCTTCAATACTTTTGGTGTCCCTGGCAGGTGAAAATCAATCCTGATTGGTGAATAATTAACCAGAACACGCCCTCATAATCATAATGAGAATGTGGCTAAAAGCCTTCAGGTGCTCCTGCTGAGACCTGGCTTGATAATGACACTCCAATAATCTGAACCAGAGACCAGTCTGATTGATTTTCTTCTTCAAGAGCTAAGTTCCTCAATTGTTTGCTCATCAGTTGGAGAATGGCTGAATAAAATACACAGCAACAACAAGATTATATGATGATCAATTCTGATGGACGTGGCTCTTTTCAACAGTGAGATGATTCAGGCCAGATCCAATGATCTTGTAATGAAGAGAGCCATCTGCACCCAGAGACAGGACTGTAGGAACTGGACGTGCATCACAACACGATATTTTCACTCTTTTTGTTGTTGTTTTCTTGCATCTTTTTAAAATCATTTTTTTTTTCCTTTTTGAGCTGAATTTTCTTGTGCAGCATGATAACTGAGGAAATATGTATAGCAGAATTGCACATTTAATATATACTGACTTACTTGCCATCTAGGAGAGGGGGTGGGAGGAAAAGGAGAAAATTTGGAACACAAGATTTTTCAAAGGTCAATGTTAAAAAATTGTTCATGCATGTGTTTTGAAAATAAAAAGTTTTAATAAAAAAAAATACTCAACTAAAAAAAAAAAAAAAAGAGTGGTTCCTCTTGACTTCAATGATGACTTGTTGAAGATCATGGGCTCAAAGTTTTAGGGTTGAAATGTCCCTAGATTAGATTCTGTTTATACAAAAAAACAAAAGTAAGATCCTCTACTTAGGTGGAGTCCTGCCCAAAATAACTGAGCATGTTCTCTGAGAATTATATCAGTTCATCTATCAGCTTTGTCCTGCAGGGATTGGTTTATTGATCTACAGGGACCAGTTCCCAAATGAAGAAATGGAAAGGGAAAACCTCAAATCTAACAATAATTAGTTATTAATATTATAGAAAAAAATAACTTTTCTCATCTTTTTTTTTTTTTTAGCATCTAACAGTAATGCAACAGAATTTTCTCCAATTGTGCCATGAGCAGCTGTCTCGAAAGAGCATGTACTAGCCTGGCTTTGTTAGTTCATGGATTGTTACAATCAAAATTATTGTGAACTAAATGGAGGACAGATCTACAAGCTTGGCATGTGATAATTCCACTTGAATGTTTCTCTGGATCTTTGACCTCATAGATATGAGTACTTCCTCTACCAGAACCCCTCCTGATGCAAACATGTAGTCTCATCTTGAATGATTCTTACCCATATATTCCCCTAAGTCCTACACAGAGAGGATCCATCTACCCATATACTAAGTAGTTACTTTTGGGGTTTTTTTAATACATACCAACTCCAATATATTTTAATAAAACATAATAACTTTTTCCAATTTGATATTTAGGGGTGTATTTAATCAATAGATAGAAAGAAACTGTTAAGCAAATCCATATATATCATTTATTCAAGAAGAAAAGGATAAGATTAGATATAGTGAAGTTGAGAGCAGTAGGAAGGAAAAGAAGCAGAAAATAGAAGAGAATGAAAGATTCCTGCTAAAATACTTGTTCTAGAGGAAAGCGTTCCATTTCTCTAATTTCATCTTTCTCTAGGGGCTACTTTCCAAGAAGCATGCTACTTCTGCCTCTTCCCTTACAGGACTGAAGTTTTTTTGATTAACTTCAGTGGTGGTCTCTTGGAAGATCCTCCATTAGATCATTAAATTTCTAGTCCCTTTGGGCAAAGACATCTGTATGATTAAATGGGAAAGGCTCAGATTACTTCAACAATATTCATTTGTGTTGTTCCCATTTCTGCCATCCTGACTTTTGAGCTGGTGTAGCTCTGACATCAGTTCCAGAAGGGGCGGATACATTTAATAGGAGCCCCGGGAACTGGAAAACCACCCACCTTATGCCAGAATACATCACATATAACTTATAACCTTTGAGGGAAATCATTTTAGACTAGAACAGAAGTCAATGTCAATGCATGCCTATCTAGCATCCCTTTTTTTCTGTGAAAGAAACATAGCCACTAATTTTTCCCCTTAGAGATTCAGTTTTGGACTAATTAAATTATTTTTAAGGTCCCATCCATCTCCAAGTTTCTACAATTCTGTGATTCCAACTTTTTAAGATAACATTACTGCTCTTGAGTCATCTATTTTTGGCATAAGAATTTTCTCCAGTTATTGGCCCTAAAAAGCAGAGAGAACATCTGATTACCTCAGGATTGTGTTTTATTTTGTTACCCAGACTTGTGATTCCATAGGTACAATCTCAACTCCAGGTGAGAAAATTCTACTGAAGGTGACTGGCAACAGTTCTTCAATTTTAGTGATACAGAGATTCCTGGCAACACTGAGAAGCTAAGTGAGTGACACAGTATCTTAAGACCAACATGTCAGAAGTAATCTACATCTAGTCAATCCTACCTCTGAGGAGATGCTCCTTTTTTGACTACATGCCATTGCCTTCCTTCAATTCATATTATATTGAAATATTTAAATTTGGTAAATAGACTTCAAAATGTTTTAGCTAAATAATGTCATAGTCATGGGTAAGGATCATACATTTTTTAAAAAACTAGTTACCTAGAGGGTACTTTTCTTAACCTATTTTAAAATTTAATTTAACTGATACAAATAGGAATTCTTTGCATATTAAATGTGTGCTTTCAAAAGTGAGACTTGAAGGGGACAGAGCCAAAATGGTAGAGAGTAGTCAGAACTTTACCTAAGCTTTTCCTGGCTTCCCTCAAATCAATACCAAATCAAGTTTCTTAATAGATTTTGTTTGGAATGTAATACTTTTTCAGCAGAAGATATGTGGTAAGGACTTCAGAAAAGGTCTGGCTCAATCGGGTAAGGGGTTGGGGTATGCAAGCACAGCACAGGAAAGCATAAGATGGAGAGGCTCCAGGGACAGAGGAGAAGGTAGAATCTAGTGAGAGGTGCTTATCCAAAAATACAGCAGCATTGGCTACTCTGTCCTGATTCAGAAACCAGTGGATCAGCAGACTAGCTATGAGATCTCCAACACAACTGCAGAAATCAAATAGTGAGCCCCTAATCCCCAGCATGACAAGAGCAATTTGGTCACCCCCATCCAGCATTTGAAGGAAGCCGGCAGCACTGACTTCATGGCAGTATAAAACCTTTGTCATGCTGCAGAGAAAACTCAGGAAAATCTCCCTTTTGCTCTAGAACTCAGCCTTTAAAAATGAGGAAAAAAGCAAAAAGAGCTCTGGCCATAGATAGCTGTTATGATGAAAGGGAAGAATAAGTCTCAAATCCTGACTCCACATGAAGTCTCAAAGGTGATATAAGTTGGTCTAGAATTCAAAAAAGATCTTAAAAGAAAGAAGAAAGTGGGGAAAGGAAATGAGAACTTTGGAAAAGGAACTACAGAAATTGCCTGAATAAACAATTCCTTAAAAATACATTTGGTGAAAAGAAAAAGAAAACTCCCTAAAAAATAGAATTAGTGAAATGGAAAAAAAAATCCAATGATGAAAACAACTCATTTTAAAATTTAATTGGCTAAATGCAAAAGGAAGTAAAAAAAGTTAGAGGAAGAAAATAATTCACTAAAAATTATAACTGAACAAATGGAAGTGAATAACTTAATGAAACATTAATAATCAGTCAAGAAAAAATAGAAGAAAATCTAAAATATCTCACTGAAGAAACAACTGACCTAGAAAATAGAGAGATAATCTAAGAATTATTGGACTACCTGAAAACCATGATGAAAAAGAGCCTAGACAATATCTTTTAAAAAATCAAGGAAAACTACCCTGATATTCTAGAATCAGAGGATAAAATAGTCATTGAAAGAATCCCCCAATCATCTTCTGAAAAAGACCCCAAAATGAAAACTTCAAAGAACATTGTAGCTATATTCCAGAATTTTTCAGATCAAGGAGAAAACACTGCAAAGCAGCCAGAAAGAACAAACTGAAATAAGGAATCAAAATAAGGATTACTCAGGATGTAGCAGCTTCTACTTGAAAGGACAGAAGAACCTGGAACATGATATTCTGGTGGGACAAAGGAGCCTGGACTGCAGACAAGATTCAACTACGCATTATATTTCAGGAAAAAATATGGACATTCAATGAAAAAGAGGTTTTCAATTATTTTTGATGAAAAGACCAGAGCTGAACAGAAAATTTGATCTTCTAAAACATAATTCAAGAGAAGCATAAGAAGGTAAAAAAGGAAGGGAAAAAACCATGTTTTATAATGATTAAAATATTTACATTCCTATATGGGAAGATGATCCATGTAAAACTTGAGAAATATATTTTCGTTAGGAGTATACTTGGAGGGTGTAGGTATAATTTTACTTTATTGTAATAATAATAATAATAAAAAGAAACTAGGGGTATAAAGGGGATTGTGCTGGAAGAAGAGGAAAGGTAAGGTAAAATTGGGGTAAATTGCATCACATGAAATGGCAAAGAAGACCTAATACAGTTGAGGGAAAGAAGAGAGGGGGAAGAATATTGTGTGAATTTTAATCTCATCAGATTTGACTCAGAGTTGACTCAGAGGAAAAGATATTTAGTTTAATATAGAAACTTGCCTCACCCTATAGGGAAGTAGAAGGGAAAAGAGAAAAGAAAAGGGGAGGCTAATGGAAAGGAAAACAGAAGTAGAAAGGGAAATGGATAAAAAGGGGGAAGGGCTGAAAAGGGAGAGGGCTTTTGAGGGAAGTGGTAGTCAGAAGCAAAACGCTGGTGAGGAGGAAAAAGGAAAAGGAAAGAAAAAGCATAATTTTGGGAAACTAGGATGGTAGAAAATACAGCTAATAATTTTAACTGTAAATGTTAAATGATATGAACTCTCTCATGAAATGGAAACAGATAAACTGAATTAAAAGCTAGATTCCTACAATCTGTTGTTTACAAAAAATATATTTGAAGCAGAGAAATACATACAGAGTAAAAGTAAAAGGCTAGAGCAGAATCTATTATGCTTCAGTTGAAGTAAAAGAAGGCAGGGGTAGCAATCCTGATCAGATCTAATTAAAAGAGAAAAGGAAGGAAAACTACATTTTGCTAAAGCATACCAGGGAAAAGGAAGTAATATCAATACTACACATATATGCACCTAATAGTATAGTATCCAAATTCCTAGAGAAGTTAAGAGAATTGTAAGAAGAAATGAACAGCATACAGCAAAACTATACTAGTAGGGGATTTCAACCTTACTCTATAGGAACTAAATAAAGCAAACCACAAAATAAACAAGAAAGAAATTAAGGAGGTAAATAACTTTTAAAAAGTTAGATATGATAGATCTTTGGAGAAAATTAAATGGAGACAGAAAAGAACATACTTTTTTTTTCACAGGAGTACATTAAACCTACACAAAAATTGATCTTGTGTCAGGGCAAAAATTTCAAAATCAAATGCAGAAGGGCAGAAATAGTAAATGTATTTTTTCAAAATCATGATGGAATAAAAATTATATATAATAACAGGCCAGGGAAAAATAGACCAAAAATTAATTGGCAATTAAATAAACTAATCCTAAAGAATGAGAGGGTAAAAAAAATTATAGAAACAATCAATAATTTCATCCAAGAGAATGACAATAATGAATCAAAATACCAAAATTTATGGGATGCAGCCAAAGCAGTTCTTCAGGGAAATTTTATATTTCTAAATATTTACATAAATAAAATAGAGGGAAAAGGGAATCAATGAATTAGGCATGCAATTAAAAAAGCTAAAAAAAGAACAAATTTAAAACCCTCAATTAAATACCAAATTTGAAATTCTGAAAATAAAAGGAGAGATTAATAAAACTGAAAATAAGAAAATTATTGAACTAATAAACAAAACTAAAAATTGATTTTATGAAAAAAACAACAAAATAGATAAACCTTTGTTTAATTTGATTAGAAAAAGGGAAGAAGAAAACCAAACAATTAGTATCAAAATAAAAGAATGAATTTACCACCAGTGAAGAGGAAATTAGAAAAATATGTAGGAGTTATTTTGCCTAACTGTATGCCAATAAATCTGATAATCTAAGTGAAATGGTTGAATACTTACAAAAATATAGATTGCCCAGATTAACAAAAATTAACAAAGAAGGAAAGAAATTATTTAAATTGTCTCATTTTCAAAAAAGAATTGAACAAGCTATTAATCAGCTCCCTAAGAAAAATTCTCCAAGATGGATTTACAAGTGAATTCTACCAAACATTTAAAGAACAATTAATTCCAATACTATGCAAACTATTTGGAAAAAATACGGAAAGGAGTTCTTTTTATGACAAAGATATGGTGCTAATATCTAAGCCAGATAAGGTTAAAACAGTGAAAGAAAAGAATAGACTATTTTCCCTCATGTATATTGATGCAAAAATCTAGCTATCCATTTGATTTCATTGGCATTTCTATGTATTACTACCAAAGTACAGCAGCAAGAGATAACAAGAGAAATTCCATTTCTCTTCTCCAGACCTGTAGATAATAAAAAAAAATTGGGAAGCTACCTGTGAAAACAAAACCAGAAACTATATAAACACAATTACAAAACATTTTCCACACAAACTTAGATCTAAACAACTGGAAGAATATTAAGTACTAATGTAAAAGCCAAGCTAATATCATTAAAATGACAATTCTGCCTAATTTAATCTAGTTATGTAGTGCCATGTCAATCAAATTGCTAAGAAACTACTTCACATAGCTTGAAAAAATAACAAAATCCATTTGGAAGAATAAAAGGTCAAGAATTTCAAGGGAATTAATGAACAAAAAATGAAAATTAATGTGCCCTAGCTTTACCAGAACCAAAGAGTCCATCTTCTGGTATAAGAACCCACTATATGCCAAAAATTGCTAAAAAATAAAAAATAAAAAAAAAAATAAAAAAACCTGGAAAATAGTATGGCAGAAACTAGGCATTGACCAACATCTAATACTCTCTACCAAGATAAGATCAAAATGGATTCATGATTTAGACATAAAGAATGATACTATAAGCAAATTAGGAAAACAAGGGATAGTTTACCTCTTAGATATGTGAAGAAGGAAGGAAATTGTGACCAAAGAAGAATGAGAGTACATTCATGGAATACAAAATGAATAAATTTGATTATATTTAAACATTTTAAAATATTATATATAATATGTTGAGATATTACATATAAATTGATATGTAGATATATAAATATATAATCTTGATTATATTTGATTATATCAATTTTGTACAAATAAAACTGATGCAGACAAGATTTAAAGGGAAACAGAAAACTGGGGGGGAGGGAATTTACATCCAAGAATTCTGATAAATGCCTCATTTCTAAAATATATAGAGAATTGACTCAAATTTATAAGAATAAAAGACATTTTCCTATTGATAAATGGTCAAAGAATATGAATAGAGAATTTTCAGTTGAAAAAAATTAAAACCATTTCTTGTCATATGAAAAGATGCTCTAAATCACTATGGATCAGAGAAATGCAAATTAAGAAAACTCTAAAATATCACTTTCAAACCTCTCAGATTGGCTGAAATGACAAGACAAGATAATGAATTTTGGATGGAATGTGGGAAAACTGGGACACTAATACATTGTTAGTGGAACTGATATAACCATTCTGGAGAGCAATTTGGAACTATAACCAAAGGGCTATCAAATTCTGTTATACCCTTTTGACAATGAATGTCTCTTCTGGGGCTGTATCCATAAAAGATCATAAAAAAGAGAAAAGGATCCACATGTGCAAAAAAAAAAAAATGTTTAGAGCAGTTCTTTTTATAGTGGCAAGAAATTGGAAACTGAGTGGATGCCCATCAGCTGGGGAATGGCTGATAAGTTATGGTATATGAATGTTATAGAATGTTATTGTTCTATGAGAAACAATCAGCAGGATGATTTCAAAGAGACCTGGAGGGACATGAACTGATGATAAACAAAGTGAGTAGAGCCAAGAGAATTTTGTACACTGCAACAACAAGATTATGTGATGATCACTTCTGATGGATATGACTCTTCAAGAATGAGGTGATTGAAGCCAATTCTATAAGCCTTGTGATGGAGAAAGTCAATGCATTAAGAAAGAGAACTATGGGGACTGAATGTGGATCATAACATAGTATTTTCACCTTTTTGCTATTTGCTTGCTGTAGAGGGCTGCAGGTAGTGGGAGAATTCTGAGTGAGGTATAAGACTCTTTAGCCCAGAGGAAACCTGCTGACTACGTGTGGTTTGGCTCCTCATTTCCCTTGGTGTTCACACCTTTTCCTGAGAAGTCAAGGAGGGCGTGACCACCAAAGATATTTGCTTCAAGGAAGCAGGGTGTTTACTCATGTGATTGATGAGAGAATGGTTCTCTAGTTCACATATACTTAGTGTGATATGGTGATGTAATGGTTCTACAATTGGCACATGCTCAGTATACAATAGTGATGTAATTGTACTAAAGTATATAAAGAGAAAGAGTATGTGTTTGAGCTCAATCTCTGACTCCAAACTCCAGACTCCATGCTTGACCATCCTCATAGTGGTTCTCCTGCTTTCATTACTTCTCCATTTAAGACCATGGCGGGTCCAGAGATCCTCCAGAAAGCTTGCCCAGACATTACAGCCTGATTTTTGTTTTCTTTCTCATTTTTTTTCCTTTTCGATTTGATTTTTCTTGTGCAGCATGATAAATGTGGAAATATATATAGAAGAACTGCACATATTTAACATATACTGGATTACTTGCTGTTTAGGGAGGAAGAAAAATTTGGAACACAAGGTTTTGATAGGGAGAATGTTGAAAACTATCTTTGCTTGTATTTTGAAAATAAAAAGCTATTATTAAAAAAAAAAAAAAAGTAAGATGAGACTAAGGATAGTTTCCCTTAATGACAATGATAACCACCAATTTCTTTCATTTTGAAAACACTGATTCAAATTATTTATCAGTTGGATGAGAAAAAAATTTAAAACACAAACAGTATTGATTTTAAAATGAATAAATGAATGAGTAATAACAACAAATAGCTAATATTTTATAGCATTTACTATATGCCAAGCATTATGCTCAACCCTTTTCAAATATCTCATTTGATTCTCACAATGACACTGAGAATTAGGTGCTACTATTATCCCAATTTTACAGATAAACAAACTGAGGCATACCACAGTTAAATAACTTTCCTAGTGTCACACATCTAGAACATTTCTGAAGCTAGATTTTAACTGAAATCTTCCTGCTGTAGTTTAAATGTTGGGAATACAAATAGAAAAGTGAAATCATATAGTATGTTTCAGTTGCAAAACATGATTTAGTTTATGGGGTTCAAACACATCATTTCTACTACATGATATAATAGAAAGAATGCTCAATTGGAATCCAGAAGCCTTGATATCCTAGCTCTGACTTGCTAGTATGGACTTTGAGTAAGTGACAATCTAAAATTCAGTTTCCTTACTTGTCAAATGACAGTGATCAATGACAAACTGCTTTAGTTCTCTATATACATAAATAGACAGATAGACAGATTATGTGTATATGCATCTATATATTCTCCAAACTTTCACTAGTCCATAGTAAGTGCTACATAAATGCTTATTGTTTTCTTTTCCTTCAAAAGCTGCAAGAAAATCTAGTCAAATATCATTGTTCTGATCAAACTAACACAGAACTCATTAGGAATTTTCTCAGAAAATGAATGGAGTATATTCCATAGACACAGTCTAGATTTCCTCTTTGGAATTCTTCATCAATTTGCTTCAGTGTTTCTAACTAAAGCGGGATCATAAATTTACTACCTAGAAAATGAATGATGTTCATTCTATTCCCTTTTGTGCTGACCAAATCCTTTGTTCTATTTCCTGAAATATGACCTTGAACTACCATAGCTGCCTTTCTCCTCTTTTTATATTTTGGAATTTGGAAGTATGGTGGATCTTTAAAGTTGAAGGAAGAAAAAGAGGAGAGGTGAATAAATGAGGAGGGGTAAAAAGGGAGCAGAAAAAGATACAGGGTATAATTGGATTTTTACAGTGCCTTTTAGCCCCACTCTCACTTTCTCCCCACTAAGTTTCATAAAAACTAACATTTTTCAACATTCTTTAAGATGATCTCAGATAATAAAGTACCACACACGGGACATATTATGTCCTGAAGGACTTTGTTATTAGTGATATTAATTAGAGTTGTACTTCTGGGAAGTATCCACACTTTCACTTCAAACATAAATCAGACCCAAGCAGTAGAAGTTATGTCTGTTGAACTTAATCCCAACCAAACAATTGTTACCTCGTTCATACTTGAATTTTGATGTGTATAACCAATCCCTCTTTGATCTCTTTAGCTTCTATTGCTGGACTTGATTTGTAAGAACAACACTGGAGGCAAATTTGAAATACTTTAGACTTCTAAAAATGAGACCTATTTTCATTATTTTGGTTACTAATATTAGTAACATGCTTATTTAATTCTATTCTTCCATCCCATGGATTAGAAGTTGTGGGTGTCTACATGTGTGCATGTGTACATGTAAGGGAAAAAAGTTTAAGTTTAAACAGAGACTGAAAGACAAAATTCTTCCCCATTCAGCAGCTTCTATTTGCTACTATAAATAAAATGTATTGCATAGAATATTATTAAAACAAAGATTGAGTTTTAAAAATATATATTTTTGTGCTCCAAGAAAGCTTGAAAGAAAACAAACATTTATCAAGCACTTTTCATATGCCAGGATGTATGCTGATTGCCAGTGATGAAAAAATAAAAATGGAAATCCCTTTACTCTCAAAGAATTTATATCAAGAGGAAAAAGTAGATACACAAGTATTTACACACGTACATTGTGTTTCATGTGTAATTGTATGTTACAATAAGAACATTACACATATAAATAATTCCCCTCTAATCAGGACCTCCCCCATTCCTTTTAAGTTGTCTTTTATGCTTTGTCTTTCTTCATTAGAATAAAAGCTCCTTGATGACAGAGAATGTCTTTAATTTTTACTTCAGTGCTTCATGGTACCTGTCACATAGTAACTGTTTAATAAATGCTTGTTTTATTTTCTCCTTCCTTTCTAAATAGATACAAAATCTATAAAAATAAAACCAAAAATAAATAAATAAATAAAGCACAGGCTAACTTGGGGGAGGAAGAACATTGACAGCTAAGGGGATCAAGAAATGCCTTGTGTAAAAGGATGTATTGAGCTAAAAATATTTGAGAATTGAGGATTTTAAGAGGTAATGATGAGGAAGGAGTGGATTCTAGTTGTGCAAATGCATACAGTTGGAAGATGGTATGAAATGTGTAATTGTCCTTCAAGGAACCACCCATGGCAATAGCCCCTCTTTGGTCTGTATATTCTCCTGATAAAAATCATCTAGTATAACAAACGTTCTTTTCACTTTTGCCCAGTAGCAGCTGTCCCTTAAAAATTAACCTGATTAAAAATCTTCTGCTTAGCAGTAAGAAAAACACAAAATTGTGGCTTTTCTATGTTTTAATTTTAACAAGTTACCTTTAAATTCCTTTCCCTTTTTCCTACCCCATACAACTTTTGTCGTTGGTCCTTTTCAATAACTATAGACAACCAACCAACCAACTTCATACATCCTATTCACCAGCGCCAGGAAATACAAATGATCTACTTTACAAAGCATCTTCCTTATAAACAATCAATAAAAACTAAATAATGCCATAGACAAAAAATAGATGTTTGGAGAAATAAAGGCATGGAGATGAAAATAAGTTTAATTTTTAGTTGAATGTAAATAAACATCCCTAATTGTCTCAGAAAGCCAGCCAATAGGCTGCTGAAGCTAATATCCCATAATTGAAAAATCTTAAACAGAGACTGGATGGTTATTCATATTAAAAAGAGAATCCTTGCTTCATATAAAAGTTAATATCACTAAATGACTTCTAAGATCCCTTCTAAATTTGCAGTCCTCTATGATACAAGTAGATGTCCAATATTTTTTTTCTCAACTTTGATATCAAGAACTCCTTCCCACCAGTCATAGAGAAACTTGACACTTACCTCTAGATATAATAGAGAGGAGTGTGTTTTCCAGACCTATATTTAGAATAAAGAAATTCTAATCAATGAAAGAATTTGGTTGTTGTATTTAATTTTTCAAAATGTAATTTTTCCTTTTCTGCTTTACAGAATCCTCACCCATGACTGTGAAATTCCCTGCACATAATCAGGAGACAAGGCTGGCAAAGATATATAAATCCCATGGTTTCTAGGCCACACTATTCATTATCAGTATGCACCAGGGCTGACAAAACCATGTAAATATCCATATTGATACAATAAGCACTACTTGATGAGTCTAGTGAAGTGCTAGGTTTACAAAGATGAAACAAAGTCATTGTCCCAGCCCTCAAGAATTTTATAATCTAGAAAGGGAGATAACATGGGGGCAAAATAATTTTGATACAATTTAGAATGTAATGATGCAAACACATAAGTGAAGTGAAAGCAAAGTTATGGAGAGAGTTGGAGAAAGAGGGGTAACTTCTGGCTATAGAGGTTAAATAAGGCTGCTTAGGAAAGATGGTATCTGAGCTAGTCCAGGCAGAATGGAAAAGATTTCAACTCCTCTATTTTCACCATGGGATCATTACCATAAAAGAGATTATTAATAAAGGACATAAATATTACTAAAGCTCTTTATTTTCCTTAATCCTAGAAGATTGGGGGGGGGGGTGTGGAAAATATCCAGCTGTCTCATTGTTTTTGAAACATTTTTCAGACATGTCCAACTCTCCATGAACCCATTTACAGTTTTCTTGGCAAAGATTCTGAAGTGGTGTGCTATTTCCTTCTCCAGATCATTTAATACATCATGAAACTAAGGCAAATAGGGTTAAATGACTTGCCCTGGTTTTTATAGCTTGCATCTGAAACTCATGATGAGTCTTCCTGTCTCCAGACCAACCTATCTACTACTGTGCCACCTAACTAACCTTGCAAATAACCAAATAAAATTTTATAAAAATACACACATAATGGGGAGTGAGAAGGAGGAAAGGAGTTAAGAAACTAGAATGGTTGCCATTCAGAAACCATGTGTGGTTCCTCTGGCAATTTCTCTGGAAGAGATGAGACTTGAACAGTTTGGATAGTGAAGAGGTACATACTTGGCAGAGATGACGTAGTATTTTTTTTAATAGATTGACAACCATTTGGAAAATTCATGAAATCGCCATGTTTATCCCAGCCAATTGGAAACAGTATTGGAGTTTAAATCAGGGCAAGAAGAAGTGGAGGCAGTGGCAAAGAAAGTGACTATTTTAAGAGATTTGCCTCCCTTCTTGATGTTAACATGGGTATTTAAAGGTGTCTACAAGCTAAATATTTCTCAAGGCTTTGACTAGTAATGATGTAGATGAATCTTTTTAGAAATCCTTTTCCCCCTATCAAAAGAATTATTTATAAGTCTTCCTATTCTATTTTTGTTTTTCTTTTCCAGTTAATCTGTTCTGAGTAGGCAGATTTGTTTACAGTCTGGAGAAAGGGAGAGATAGGAAAGTTTAAATTTCACCAGCTTCCTTCTCTAATAGGCAGCTGTTATGGGCCACAGTCTCAGAAACAGCAGTTAAACCACACATCACACTCAAAATGCATACCATAATTTTACCTACAAGATCTGTTCTGTGTTTTTCACTTATCAGTTACTTTTTTAGCATAAACAAAGGTCATTAAAGCCTTCACTCATCCCACCTATTTTTGAAGAAACAGCCTTCTTAAAGAAGGGAGGAGCAATCTTGACATAAGGAGATGACTTGTTTATTTCTATCATATTACCAACTGGCCTTCCACCTGATGCTTTTTCTCCTTTCTCAGAAATGGACAATCACCATATCCCAAAAATAATTAACTATGAAAAAGAAGCAATGATTTTGTGGGAATATTGTAGATGTATATAGGAACAGCATATTAAGAGGGCACCAGGAATATAAGGTACAAATATATTAAGTATACCAAAAAGTACCATGTGACAAAATTATAGGAACTGTGAATGATGGGACATGTTGGGGACATATCTATAGCCAGTGGGAGGAAGAGTGAGTGGATCTATTCACTACTCAAAGTCCAAAACTTGCCCTTCTTATTCCCTTTGCTTATCTCAGAACCCACTTCCTTCTCCCAAAAGTCTCCATATTAATCAGGAATCATACGTTCCTAAAAACAACAATAAAACCAGTATCATAGGTTCAAAAGCCTCTCAGGAGAACATAATAAATCAGGATTTATGTTTCTCTCATCGCACAGAGTATTACCAAACATACCTTTGATGGGATGCTACAGTAGAGGAAAGAGTTGAGGAACAACTGGGGCACATTTGTCCCAAAATTAAAATGTGCTTCTACCAAATTCTTCAGTATAATTATATCTTGGCACCAGAGTGATAAAATATGAAAACGAGTAAATCAGCTTCCATTTTCCTTCTGTGCCCAACAGACTCCTGGGGAGTCAACTTCTTTAACCAGAGCTAGAATCATCAAGACATTAAAAAAAAAAAAATTAGAAGGTGTTGATAACACTTAATTTCTTCAGCAGCATATAAATAACCTTGCCATGCAGTTGATAAGAATAATTTGTTAAAAACAAGAATTAGAAGTTATCAGTTGTTAATCTTCCTCCCAGATGCCTCCTCTCTAGTCCAGACCTCAAATTCCTATGTGATCTCCATTCTGCTCCATCTCTAACCCCCCAAAGCAACTTCACAGATGTTGGGGGGGGGGGTTAATCTCTTTCCATAGACACTAGCAGCCTAAAGCTCTGTTTATTCCCCAAAAATCAGACAATGTTTTCTGATCTTCTTCTATACAGGATCTTATAAGTCTCCAAATCTTCTCATCTCCCAAGTTGAATTAACCTTACAATCTTGATTTGAAAGTATATTTTGTGCTGCTTCTTTCAGGCACCAATTTACTGATGATTCTGCCTCTTATTATAAGACTTCATTTTAGACCAACTTTTGAGAACAACAGAAAAAGCAGGCATTTACTTCAATTTATAAAAGACAGCATATATAATTGCTTTGTAGTGTATAAAGAATAAAGTTCCACTTCCCATATCTCAAATATGAGTGCTCATGATAAACCAGAAATATCACTGAGATACCTTTTGCAATCAGTGGACGCAGTTAGTATACATTTCTGAAACTGAGCAACTACTACAACTTTTTTCTTGATATATGTCACTAAAATATAGAGATCAAATCCAGATGAATTTAGTGCTGAACTCAAACTGAATTTTCTAAATTCAATAATCAGCCTCATATTCAATGACTCCTCATTCCTCCTAGCAATATTATTGGTATTTCTAATCAAGAATTAAAGCCAAGGAGGCAAAAACACCAACAAATTTATGACCCAATTAGAAAGTAATAAAAAAGAGAGCTTATTATGGTACTATTATCATGGTCTATGTCAGTCCACAAATTCTTTATAATGATGACTTCTCTCCTATTTGCCTCCATGCCTCTGACCCCCAAGTTTTTAAACACATTTTGATAGTTAAGAGCATGAAGATTAGAATATCTTCCTGCTCCAGTGAAATTTCTAAAATAAAGTATCCTCTCCTTAAAGTTTTAGAGTATGCAAAAAAAATAATAATAAATAAGAAAGATCTCTTTCTGAGATGTCCTGGGAGTAGTTAGTTCTCCCCAAACTTTAATTTATGTCTTCATTTATTGCTTCCAAAAAAAAAGCTGTACAAACTATGGCCACCATACTTCTCTATGCCAGCCCACAAATTCTCTACAATGATGACTTTTCTCCAATTTGTCCCCATGCCTCTGACCCCAAGATCTTTCTCAGACAATTTGTTCTGAGATCTTGGCAGACAATCTATGGACATTGTCAGGATGAAGTAACAAATGAACTTGCTTGTCTGACATGATATTTATAAATCTCCACTAAATACTTCTGTCTGAGTTGTAAAGGTCTCCAGCCTATTTCATGTTCAGAAGTAATGTAAATAGTATTTGCGTATTTGTCTGGACTCTCAGAGGAACTGATGCCTGGTTATCAGGTTGGTGCCTAGGTGGAGAAATCCTAATCCAAGAGATGGATTCTTTCTTTTTTCCTCCTGCCCTGTGCAAATACTCAAGTCTGATCCAGTGACTCATTTCTGACTAGAGCCTGTGTAAGATCTCCTTTCATCCTGGAAGACATTCAGCCGGTGTATCTCTCTCCCTCTCTGTACAAATTAAAGATACTTTACACATATGGTGAGGAATCAGTTGGACATGTGAGGCTTATAATCTGTAAAATACTCCCACAGTGAGGCAATCTGTCTCATGAAGAAAATATAGCTCCATGTTCTCTATTGCTGAGCATAACTTCACTGATGTGATGTCTCTGCTGCCCTCAGGGGTTGGAATTGGGACATTCCACTTCTCTTTTGAGTTTCTGGAAGGAATTCTTGATTCTAATCTTCATCTAACATGTACAGCAACTCCCCATTCCCCAAATTTGTGAGTAACTCTTTCTTCATCTTGAAAATCTTATGTAAAATCCTATTCCCCTCCAAAAAGTAATAAATAAAAGGGGAAAAATAAGAACTGCTCCTTCTAAAGATAAGGATAAGAACTAAGCCTTTGAAAGGGGGAGAATTTTGGCTATAATTCCAAAAGGTTTGTGCTTCTATTCTATAGGCATATACAAACACTTCCAGAGCAGAACACTGAATGGTGCAAAGATATCAATCCAATATTGGCTTCACAATGAAGAAAAGAAATGAGTTCTTGGCACAGAATAGAATTTCAAGTAAGACTGGATGATTTGGAATAAATTTTGAGAAGGTACATTTGCTCCAAGATCTGGAAAGAGGCTTTGCAGGGCCTTTACAATCTCTATTCAGGGCAACAGAGTACCATGTACTAGCTGGCTTTGAAGCTGCAATTTCATTTTATAGTGCTTACAGACTTCACAAAGATATGGATTCAATTGATCATTTTTAAGAATACTGAATTAAAAAAAAAGCAGTCTTGACACACTCAACAAACTTAATATTAGGGACTTTCTAAGAAAGTCATTTTCCTTCTTGCCCAGTTCCTATTGTCAAAGTTGAATCTAACCATTCACCCTACCTTTATTTTCACCTAATTTTCTCAATTTTGAAATCAAGACACAGGCAATTAGCTCCTTAATTTGCTAGCTCAGATAAGTAATTTGTGAGGTACATTTTGACAAAAATGAACAAAAATACTTTAAGAAGAGATAGATATGGATATTTGCTCATTTTTAAATCTGGTCCTTAAGGTTTATATCTTTTCATTATTGTTTCATAGAAAGAGACACCTGTGTAAATAAGAATTTTATTTTTGCAAACAGGAGCATTTTCAAATTGAAGGAGGAACGATTAATGTATTTTAAAAACTCATTATATATGAAGGAATATTAGGCTTAATGTCAGGAGACTAGTTCTTAGCCAGTTGTAACATTACTGTCGCATTCATAGTTAGTCACTTAAAAGTCTGTGAGCCTTAGTCATTTCCTCATTTGTAAATTAAGGTAGTTATATTAGACTATCTGTAAATTCCTTCTAGCTCTAAAACTTTTGTGGTTCCTTTAAGTCAATAATAGTTTTTCAACAGAAGAAATCCATTGAGCAGAGATTATGCTTGACTATTGTGATTATACTAGTCTTTTATAAAGTACCTTGTATATCTCTGTACACTCATTGAAATGTTGCCTGTGACGTATTATCACCCACAGTTCTCATTGGACAAAATTGCAAAGTAGGAAAGTCTGTCATCCAGTCTTTACCTTTACTCCTACTCCTTATTTGTACACCCAAGTATTTATGCTGGATCCTGAATTTCCAGTAAGGTGCTAACTAGTAAGGTTTATGGCTTCAGTTCTCCAAGGATAACTGCATTTGAATAGATATAAAATGTAATTTTAAAATATATTGAAAGAAGATTTAAAAGAGAGAGAGAGAGAGAGAATCTCTCAGGGTGAACATAACAATTTTATGTTACCCTATATGCTTGAGTTTTTAAGGTTAGCTCTCAAAGAACTATTTCCTCCTGTAATTTGGCTAGATGCCGCCAATTGTGTATCACTCATGGCTTCATAGTTCCCAAGACGGATTTTTTTTCCCTAGGCCTAGCTAAATGAACTCATTTTAGATACTACCTAATTAACTATTCTTCTTTATAAAAAATGAACTTTTTTATATGAAAATATATTTTACACTAAGCACAAGTTTTTTTGTTTGTTTGTTTGTTTGTTTGTTTTCTGGCAAGGTAATCAAGGTTAAGTGATTTGCCCAGTGTCCCATAGCTAGTAAATGTCATATATCTGAAACCAAATTTGAATTCAGTTCCTCCTGATTCTAAGGCCAGTGCTCTATCTGCTACACTATTTAGCTACTCCCAGACACACACCTGATAAGAGTAAAAGGACTTTAAATTAATCAAAGTGTTCTGCTACAATATAAAAGTATAAAAAATAAACTCTTAAGGTAGCATGTTATTAAATAATAGCAAATAATTATTCATTACTAACATAAAAGGCTATGAGCACAAAATTTAAAGAAAGCAAACATATAAATAAGTTCTAGCACTTCCTTCTCTAAAATTAAAATAATGCTAGATAGAAGGAAACTTGGAGATTGTTTAATCTAACACCTTTTGTTTTTTTTGCACTGAGACTCAAAGGGGAAAAAAATGATTTTTCCCTGAAACAGGGATGATTACCTGAAAACTGACTTGAGAACTAGAACCCATTCTCTGAGTTTTTAGTCTACAGTTTTTTCTCCTGTGTGCCACAAAATTCAACTGCAAACCAGCAGAATTTAAACTAATCATAATTTTCCCTACTATTGCAAAGCAAAAAACATATTTTTTTTCTTCTTGTTAGAATTAGAAAGCTTCCAAGACTTAAAAAAAAAAAAAAAAAAAAAAAAAAAAAAAAAAAAAGACCTCATATCCAGTTCCAGTGTTTCAAGGCAGCAACTTTGGTAACAAAAAGGTTTTAGAATCACTTTTTATTCTTTTCTAAAAAAATTCCTTCACTAATGAGATAAAACACAAACTTCCTACTGTTCGATATCAACTTTTAATTTATTTTCCTCCTAACACTTCCAGTTTTCTCTTGGAGTGCTTTAAAAAAAAATTGTGTTTGTTTTTGCATCACCTATCTTTCCCACTTTCTCCCAGAGAGTTATCACTTATGATTAAGAATTTTTTTTTAAAAATAAGAAAAGAAAAGAAAATCATTGAAACTAATTAATTTGTGGGGCAATGAGGTATCCCAATTGCCAGGCAAAGATTCAGGAAGACTCATTTTCCCGAATTCAAATTGACCTCAGATACTTACTAGCAATGTGACCCTGAACAAGTCATTTAATCCTGTTTATCTCCATTTCCTCATTTATAAAATAGACTAGAGAAGGAAATGGCAAAGTACTCCAGCATCTTTTCCCAAAAAAAATCTAAAATGTGGTTACAAAGAATCAGATATGACTGAAAACTATGTCTGAA
The DNA here is from genome assembly GCF_016432865.1 of Antechinus flavipes. Taxonomy (NCBI): domain Eukaryota; kingdom Metazoa; phylum Chordata; class Mammalia; order Dasyuromorphia; family Dasyuridae; genus Antechinus; species Antechinus flavipes. The sequence goes on from NC_067398.1 coordinate 389,497,679, forward strand.
TCAAAGTTAAAATATCAAATCTATTGGCATTCTATACCCACCCCTTTCCCCAACCTCTAGAAAAAATCAAGGGGAGGGGTTTTCTTATGACTTTCCTTAAAGACCAAATTTCATCATTATAATTTCACAACTTTTAGTGTCTATTATTTTGTTTTTCTTATTCTTTCTATTTATATTGTTGTAGACATGTATATTTTCCCTTGGTTCTGTTTCTTCACTATTTATATCTTCATATAAATGTTTCCATTCTTTTCTGTATTTATCAATTCCATTACTGTGGAACAATTTGTTTAGTTACTCTCCAATCATATCTATTTTGTTGCCAGTCTTTGCTACTATCAAAAACAAACAAACAAAAAATTTTATTATGTGTTGATAGGCCTTTCTTTCTGTCCTTGACCTCATTTGGGCATGTCTTGCATTAGATCTCTTTGAGTCAAAGAGAGTAATCACTCTCTTGACATAATTATGCAATTCTTTAAAGAATAGTTAGACTGATTTCAAGTTGATATTAGCTTGTAATTCTTTTAAAAATTGTTTGCTCATATTCTTAGCCACTTATCTATTGGGCAAATGTTTTTTGGTCTTACATATTTCTATTGATTCTCTATATATCTTAAATGTCTACCTATAAAGTTGCTTTTTCACAATGGGATAATTTAATACTTCCTCAAAATCCCTAGGCTTCAACTAAAAGAGAGGATTAATATTATGTTGTATCCTTATTTTATCTCTCATAATTGTTTCTTTTGAACCATGGGAGAATGTTATTCCAACTAATTTTTCTTCCTACCTTAGCTTTTGAATAACAATTTGTATAAAAGTATTTGTTGTTGATTAGTCATGTCTGACTCTTTGTGACCCCTTGGGAGTTTTCTTAGTAAAGATACTGGAATGATGGGCTATTTCCTTCTCCAGCTTATTTTATAGATAAAGAAACTGAGGTAAACAGTCTTCAGTGACTTACCCAGGATTTTACAATTCATGAGTATTTGAGGCTTGCTTTGAATCAAGTTTTTTACAGGGCTGACACTATCCATTGTAGCACCTAGGTACCTGGTATAAAAGTTAGTGTACATCAAATGCTTAAAATTACTTATTAATCACTAAGTGCTAAAATTTCCCTAGGAAGTAGTAGTAGTTTTAATCAAATCTGGTTCTCTTTCTTAAATGAAAATACCTTTTTATTTTTAAGAACTCTATATTTCAATCCATTTGAAGAAAAGAATATGGAAATAAGAATACTCACTATGAATTTCAGGTACCTCAAAGAAACAGCTCTGTTCCATCCTAGTGGCATTGCCTTCTATTAGCTCTGCAGTTTGTTTGACTCCATGCTTTCCTAAATGAGGTTTTCTGACTAAAAGTACTAGACATGTTTTCAGCCTCATTTTTTGGTAGAGTCGCTTTTATTTTTAGTAGAAAATCAATAACAACATATCACAGGAGTATATACTGCAACATTCCATGGCCCTCAAAAAGAATAGGGGAAAACCTGAGCCAAAGAATTACTTAAGGTTTATATCACTGGGAAAATAACTTCTATTAATAGAGCCCAACAGTAAAGAAACTCCCTTAATCAGTGGTAGGGTTTAGGAACTAAACACCTTAATAGTAAAAACAAGAAGAAAACCTCTAACAGTTAAGCACCTTGGAGAAAGGGCATTCTAGACACATTAGGAGGATATCAGATTTGACAAACTAGTACATGCCCTCCAAACAGAACAGTTTGCATGACTAAGTGGGAGATAATTTTTTTCTTTCCTAACTTCCATTCCCACATTTTTCTGTCCCAAAGGATGACTGAATTTGAGCCATAACCAGAGAACAGAAGTACTTTTGCATACTAATGACTGTGGTACTTACCTTTTCTTATTTGAGCAATTCTATGTTGAAAATGCAAGCTCAACAACATTTTTCAATAGATACAATAGTTGTCATTTAAATTTTAACCTGGGCTAATTTAGGACATGGATGTCAACTTGTCTAAAAGTAGTATTGTAATTTTTAAATTTTGAATTATTTTCTTATATGTGATTATGAACTTGGCTTATATAAACATTTCTTTGTCTAACAAAAGCCAGAAAGGAAGAAATATAAATATTATATTTAACACAGTTACTCCAATACCATACTGTTTCTCTTTCTGAACTTTCTTATGCTCTCTTCTGCTTTTTAAAAGACATTTCATTGATATATTCCCCATATACTTCATCCCGGCAAAAACAATAAATTATAAAAGTCCTTTTTTATAACAAATAGGTATAGTCAAGCAAAAACAAAGCCAATTTATATATCAAGTGTGTCTGAAAATGTAAATTTCATTCTGTACCTTAATCTAGTTCATCTATCAAGTGATAGGAAATATGATTCTTGGATAGTTGTGATTGGTCATTGAATCACCACTGGTTCTTAAGTCTTTCATAAGTATTTTCCTTGATAGTTTTATGGTCATTTTGTAATTATTCCTGTATGTCACCTCATTTTGCTCTATAACACAAATTCTCTTAATCTGTGAATAATTTCTCTGAATTTGTCTCTTACCATAATTTTCTTTTACCATTTGCTATAGACATATATATTCATATACATGCACACACACATATATGTATGTATATTCACACACAGTATACATACTATACTTTTTTCAGCTATTTCTGAGTTATTGGGAACCCATTTTATTTAAAGATTTTTGCTGTTATAATAAAAAGTCCTCTTCTGAGGACTAAATGAATATTTTCATTATATAGTAGTCTTTCTCTTTAGGGTATATGCCTAGAAGTAGTGTCACTGGGTCCAAGGGTATGCATAGTTGGTGAAATTTTTGTGAATAGTTGCAAATTGCTTTTCAGAATGATTAGAGCAAATCAAAGCTTCACCAGTAGGTGAATTAATGGGTCTGTCTTCTCACAGCTTCTAAAAAAACTTCATTTTTGTCCTCTTTGCCTATCTGAAATTTTTATATGAATCTGCAAAGTTGTTTCCACTTTTATTTCTCTAATAATTGATTTGGAGCTAATTTTTTTTCAAAGATTTGTTGATAGCTTAGTTTTCTACTGTTGAAAACTGTCTGAGGGAATAAGAATCCTCCTATGTAAGCTAGGTGGCACAGTGCATGGAATGCTGGGTCTAGAGTCAAGAACACTCATCTTCTTGAATTCAAATCTGGCCTCTGATACTTAATAGCTATGTGACAGTGAGCAAGTCATTTAATTCTGTTCTCATTTTCCTCCTCTATAATATGAGCTGGAGATGGAAATGGCAAATCACTCCAATATCTCTGCCAAGGAAGCCCCAAAAGGGATCATAGAAGATTCAAACATGCCTGAAGAATAAAAAATCAAGCAGGAATTTAAAGCAAACATGAATAGACCTGTTTTTAGCAACAAAGGCAGTGTGAGAGGATGTGTGCTATTGGGAAAATCAATAGAGGTAGAAGACAAAAGAACAAGGTTTAGATTTTATTTGCTTTTATTATTAGTAATAGCCTTGTAAAATGGAGAAGTGGTATTATATGACTTCTAGATTTTATTACTGTTCTATATGGATGATACTATGACATACTCCATGATGGATAAAATCAAGAATATCTGGGTTCAAATGCTGTCTCAACTACATACTAGCTGTGTGACTCTGTACAAATAATTTTTCCAGTAATTTTTTTATTAAGGCTTTTTCTTTTCTTTTTTTTCTTTTTTTAATTTTTAATTTTTTTTGAAATTTATTAATAGCTTTTTATTTACAAGATATATGCATGGATAATTTTTCAGCTGTGACAGTTGCAAAACTTTTTGTTCCAATTTTTCCCCTCTTTCCCCCCACTCCCTCCCCCAGATGGCAGGTAGACCAATATATGTTAAATATGTTAAACTATATGTTAAATACAATATATGTATACATGTGATGACCATGTATTTTAAAATCAGCCGGAGTCAGGAATTCAGGTTAGGGGAAAATCGTCAATCTTTATTCTTAGTGAAGGTGAAGAAGGATCAAAGGTGAAGAAGGATCAAAGGTGAAGGGGAATTGGAGGTGAAGGGGGATTAGCAAGGTGAGCAGCTGTAACAAGACGCCAGCCAGCAGTCTCTCTTTCCACTTCCTTCTCCGCTCCTCTGCCTCCACCCATCAAAATCATCATTTCCTATACAACAAACACATCAGAACTTGCACAAAGAGTGGGCAGGGGCCATTCTTTCTCCAAGCATATATATTAATAGAGTATAGTCCAATTACTATTTAACCTCACGTGCTTGGGACCTCAGTGTATCAACTCGAGCCTCAGCCCATTACATATACATGTTCATACACTTATTTTGCTGCACAAGAAGAATTGGACTTTGAAATAATGTATAATTAACCTGTAAAGGAAATCAAAAATGCTAGCAGACAAAAACAGAGGGATTGGAAATGCTGTGTAGTGGTTCACATTCATTTCCCAGAGTTCTTTTGCTAGGTGTAGCTGATTCTATTCATTATTGAACAAATGGAACTGATTTGGTTCATCTCATTGTTGAAGAGAGCCACTTCCATCAAAATTGATCATCATATACTAATGTTGTTGAAGTATATAATGATCTCCTGGTCCTGCTCTTGTCACTTAGCATCAGTTCATATAAGTCTCTCTAGGTCTTACTGAAAGCATCCTGTTGGTCATTTCTTACAGAACAATAATATTCCATAACATTCATATACCACAATTTATTCAGGCATTCTCCAATTGATGGGCATCTATTTAATTTCCAGTTTCTAGCCACTACAAAACCTACTTCAAAGGATTCGGTGAAGCTTAAGATTGTCATTGTTATTGATCCTTAATTCTAGAAGAAGATGGAAGACATCAGGAAGGTAATGTCTTAACTTGCAAATGAATTGGATTTGTGAGATAGGGCTGTGCAAATTCATTAGCCTTATTCTCTCTTCTAAAGGCATCTATATTCAGTGGCAAAATATAGATCAGGATGATCAGCGATGGCTCTGGTTGCAGTGGGACACCTTGGTCTTTTTAAATTAAAGTCTTTCCTAGGTCATGTTTGTCTGAGATAATACCCATTCAGTGATTAAGTATAGGTAAGAAATAAAGCAAAAAAATGGCCTCTTTAGTCTTTTTTATCTATTCTATGCCCAGTCTGGGAGAGGAATACTCTCAAGTTTTCTGGCCACATATGAGACAATTATTATTTACATTCACTTTGACCCACAATTTTTTAGGGCATCTTTTCTAGTCCCTTCCTTAAAGCTGCAGGTGTGGTCATTAAAAGGCTGCTCAGACACCTAAGGGGCTCCCAAATCCCATTGTTGCTTCCAGACAGAGCCAAAATAACTGGTGATGACCTGAGATATAGTGGATGATTTTGGTGTTTTAGCTAAGAACTCAACACTCTCTTCACCTGCCTTCCTGGCCATTGGAACAAATTCCACCCATTCCAGAGAAATGTCTTTACATGCTTGGGGTAGACCCCCCTTCTAACTCACCATTGGGTTTGAGACCCCTTGGTTACCCTCAACCTGGTTTAGCCAGTCTGCCAAAATGGTTTACTAATGTGGTCATTGTGAATGCTACAGCTTCTTGGAGATCCACAAAATCTAAACAATAATTAAATGAGGCTTGGATTAGGAGTTATTATTAGTCAATCAGTGAGAGCCAGGGTGATATGGGTTTTAGGCATAGTCAAATAGCTCCATTTGAATCCCAATGGAGTTCATCAAAGCTTGGTTTTCAGAGCTCCTTTTTCAAGAAATATATATTCCTTGTAAAGTCTTATTTCTCCCTTGAATCATTTGGAAGCACCCTATTGTGGTTCCATGCTCTTTGGCAATCTATGGGGCCCTGTGTCTCATCAGATGTTGATTAACTTTCTTTATTTTGTAATATTTATTCAGAGATATTTGGAGTTATTTGGATGTCTTACCACCATATTACTGTCTATTATTAATATCTTCCATATTGTGCTTACCTACTTGTGCTTAAGAATTTTAATTAAGTTTTCTTCTTTTTGAGATCTTTAATAATTTCGGTCTTTTCCCCCCTTATACTTTCCTGTCACTGACCTTCTGATGCCTTTTTCTCAGTGGGATAAATCCCAAAGCTATCTCCTTTTCCTTCTGTTCAGAAGTTTACTATTCAAATGTCCTACTTCCTGCCCTAAGGAATTTCTGAGGGAACAAAACTGGCTCTAGCTGGAAGCCAATCCTCTTTTCCATTGGCATCATTGAGCTTTCCCAGAGTCCTTACAAGATATTGTACTTCTGTCCCAGTTTCCTCTATTTTTTTAGGGGCGGTTACATGGACAGACAATGGTGAATTTGTGCTGCTCCCCATGCTTCTACCTAACAATATTTCCCCTTCCTCCAGATGAGATACAGGTACATAAATGTGTTCCTTCTTTTATTGTCACAGAATGGTCGATGATAGTAGATCAGAGAACACACGCCTGCAGAGAGACCATAATAGCAGCCATGGAATTCCTAAGTGAATCCTAGAATCCAAGTCCACCAGTCCTGTTAGGCTAGAGAATGGGGCTAGTGTGCAACAGATGCTGAGTGAGCATGTTGGGGATTAGGAATTAACTTTCTTTGCTGTTAATTCATGATGTTATTATATGGTTAGGATTTTTGGTTTTAACTTACAAAGATTCTGCCATCACTTTACTTTTTGCATGTAATTCTTATTTGTAGAAATTTTGAAAGACTATGTGGATCAAAAAAAAATTTATATCCTATATATTGTTATTAACATGACACACCAAATCTAGTGCTTATTATTATTATTAGTGTTATACTTCTGAAAGTTTCTTTGTGGTAGAATTGCAAGTACCTAACTATTAGAATTAGAGCTCACATCTACAGAAAGCTATACAGTTTGTACATCAATTTCCTCACAACAATATCTTAAGATGGATAATATGTGTATGTGTATATGTGTATGTATATGTATATATTATCATCCCCACTGAATAAATGAGGAAAGTCAAAGTGAGAAAAGTGAATTGACTAGTTCCAGGTATTGCTTCCAATAAGTGTAAAAGTGCTCCCAGCCTTTTCCTGCATTCCTGGCCATATGTACATAATAAAGGCAGGAAGGTGGTTATGTAGTGGGAAGATAATGACCTTGCTTCCTAGGTTTCATTTTGTCTCTCTGGCTTCCTCTCCAGTCTCCACTCCCCCTCAAATTCATTTTCATGGCAAAGTAGAAGGGATTTCTGAATTGAACAAATGGATGATCTCAAACCCCCATGTCCTCAACATTTTATTAGAAAGGTGTCCATTAGAATAGAAATTGATTGGGCATAATCTAGGCATTAGAAACAAATAGTGAGGGAGAGTAATTATATTTGCCCTATATTATAATGAAATCAGCGACAGAGAGCTCCAAGTTCTAGACCAAGAAATTTAGTTCAAAAGAAAAATTTAAGTGTAAAAATACTAGGTATTGTAATGCCGGAGAAACTGAGGCAGGAGAGATATTAGAGAGTTTTAATATTTTATTAATGGGAGAGTAAGATCGACTGGACAAGACTCTCACTTGGAATTATCCAGTTAGACAGAGATAAGTATACTGGGACCAAAGAATTCATGTTGGTCCCAGGGCTGGAGGAGACCAGCATACAACTGCCAGCCGCCATACTCCAGCAATGAATGGAAGAACCCCAACTTCTTAAATACCTTTTTGGAGACAAAGAAGAGAAAGGGAGGGAAAGTTTTTATCAGGGAGGGGAAGCCATAAAACCCTAAAAAATCCGGAGACAGGATTTTTGAATATCAAGAAGTAAAGATATTGTGGGTTATCTTGGAATATTTAAAGGGATATTGTAAATCCTTGAGGATACAAAACAGTCAGGAATCTACTCTCTTGTTTACCTTGCTAATTTATAATCTGAAGGCGAATAATCCTTAGTTTTCAGAGGGGGAGTTACAACTAAAGAGATTGAGACAGAACAGTTAAGGAAACTGAGACAAGGGAAACTCATACAGGGAAACTGAGTCAGGACAGTTAAAGAGAACTGTGGAATAACAGTATTTAAATAGAGGCTTCTCTGCTCTATATGCTAAGGAACCTGGCATCTGGGGCATATCTTCTAGATATGACATCCTGTTCTAGCCAAGATTCTGAAAAGAATAGAAAGGCTTCTCTTAAAAAAAATAAAAATAAAAATAAGCAACTTTACCCTCTCCCTTAGTCCAACAAAGATTTTTGTTAGTCAATCAGTATCTAAGAGCTACTACTTTTCAGATAGAAATGTAAAAAAAAAAAAAAAAAAAAAAAATTCTCCAATCTTTAAATTAAAAAGCCATGGCAGAGCTCCCTCTTCTCATAAGGAAGAGGGAATACTATAGCCAATCATCAACTCAAGCCAGAGGCAGGGAAAATCTCTACCAACATGTGTTTAATTAATGGGGTTGGTCCTGACAGCAGGCCAGTGATGAACACATGTCCAGAAAAGTAAATTCCATTAGAGAAAACAACTTCAGTTTAGTATCATATGGCAAAAACTACCAGATATGATCCTGTTGGAAACAACAGATCCAGAAGACCTGTGTTTGAGGTAAATAATACATCCAACCAACACAACATATCTAGCAGAGACTAACAGAAAATAGAACAGAAGAAGCATAACAATATTAGTAGAAGATTTTGATGGGTCTGAGGTGTGAGTTGATAATCACTATGTGCATTCTATATGTATACCTGTCTACTCTTGCACTCTGGTCTTGTATACATCCTATTTGTATGCTCTCTTTAATCTAGGTAGCACACTGGATATAGCATTGGTCCTGGAATCAAGAAGTCCTGAATTCAAATTCAACTTCAGAAACTAACTAGATTGTATCTTTGAGCAATTTACTAAACCTCCATTTCCGTCCCAGCTTCATAAACTGTGGATCTTGACCTCAGTTACATCTTGTAACTGGATGTAGGGATCATAAAATTATGACTTATTATTAGTAAATGTTTGATTTGTATAACTATTTTATATTTATCTATGCAGGGTCATATAAAAATTTCTCTGGTGAAAAGGAGTCATGAGTGGAAAAAGTTTAAGAAACTCTGGCTTACTTCATCTGTAAAATGCAATGATAATAGCATTTATCTCCCAGGATTGTTGTGAGGATCCAATGAGATATTTGTAAATTACTTAGCTCTGTGCCTAGCTTGTAATAGGTGCTACATAAATGTTAGCTTTGGTTATTATTAACTATATATTCTCTCCCCTAATGTTTAATTTATGAAACAGTATTTCCCAGATTTATAGGTAAAATTGATGTAAACTGTGATCCTTGGGGGAAGGATGGTTCTGGTCCCTCTGGGAGGGACCTCACCCTCCTGTTCATAGGGGAACTCCCAAATAGTAATCTCCTCCAACAATTCAGTTGGAGATCTTGGCCTGAGGGATAATCACCACCCTTTTTTGATTTGAAAATTATCCCCTCAAATTGCTCCCTAGCTCTGAGCCACAAAAATCCAATATAACCAAAAGCCTATAAACCCATCTCTGCTAAAGACACTAACAGGATTTTGCCCACTGATAAAAATATTTCTTCTCAGTGTAACAAATCCATTTTTGCCACAAACCTCAGGCCCTCTTTTCTCGCACCACAACAAACTGTTTTGTTGTTATCTTTCTTGATATGCTATATCAGGGGAAAATTTTTATCTAATGTCATATACCTAACATAAAGCATTGGACCTGGAGTCAAGAAGGTCTGAATTCAAATCTAGGAGTATATATTTATCAGGATGTAACCTTAGATAAGTCACTTAACCTATCAGCATCAGTTCCTCATCTATAAAATGGGGGTATTAATAACATCTATCTCCCAGGGTTTTTGTAAGGACAAAATGAAAAAAAAATTTGAAAGCACTCTGTAAACCTTAAAAAGTTATGTAAAATTTGCTTTTAAAAATTGTTAAAGAATAAAAAAAGTTATATAAAATAAGCTAAGTAAAAATTGAGACAAGCCTCACCCTGAAGGAGTTTCTCTTTTAATGGTTAAGTTAAACATTGTGGGGGGTGGGGAGGAGCTCATGATGTATGGTTTTGAATTGATGTGGATCCACAGAGTAACTTGAATCCAGAGTATATTTGAGAAATCCACTCTTAAAGTTATAGGGTACCCCTAAACAAAAAGAAAAGTGAAACAGTCCTAACCTTATAAAGTCCTTTGGTTTTGTTATCTGGTATACCTGAGTGTCTCTATAACCATGCTGGGAATATGGATAAAAGCAGATACAAAAAGCCAAAGGTAAATTTTGTGATATTCATTAAGAGTTTTGTAATTCCAAGATCTCCATTGTTCCATACAGGAAATTCAGAGGAATAAATATGGAGTAACAATCTCTTCTCTTTAATAATGATGACACCCAGTAATCTGCTACTTAACTTCCCACTTTTAATATTTATCACTCTTTCTCACATTTCTCTTCAGAGAACCTGGATGATATCTGAAACACCCAAACCTCTATAAGGCTCCAAGAAAGTTTGGCAAACCATCCAGGCTTAAAAGCTCTAGCAGATATTCTCAAGGAAAACCCAGAGGGTTTTGCTTAGTCGTTTTTGACAGGAAATAAAAAAGCAGCCTCTTTCTCCATCACCTTGTTCTCCCCCAACCCCCAAGCATTCCTGTGAGAAGTACTAGAAACAATCACCAAGCAGCAATACTCCAGGAGAGGAAAGATGGTAAAGACATTTAGAGTCACCTTTTAAAAGAACTAAAAATAGACTCCTACACAAAGTAATTGATGATGAGTGACAGTGATCAAATGAATGGTTGCTAATCTAATAGCGTACAGAACTGGAAGATTTAAAAGGCCTATTGGTTCTCACAGAAGGGCAATGATAACTACACAGCTCTGCTATTAACAAGTGGCAATAAGAAACACATGATGGTGCTCAATTCCGTTACCAAGTTGTCAGCTCCATTTTTCCCCTCTTGCCCTCTACCCCCAACTTCATAAAAAAGTGGGAAAGAGATGTAGTTAAAAGTGGATCCCAGGGGGAATCATTTGAGTCTTTCAGGACTAAACTCTGACCTATTTTAAAGGGTTTATATGAGGAAAGGCTAATATTTTGAGTTTCTTTCTACAGTTTCATTTCAAGGAATTGGCTTTATGCTGAAAATTAAGTCACTAAAAACTCTTCAGTTCTCTAAGACATGTGTAAGTCAGTTTTTGTCCTCTCATGTGTGTAACAATTTCCTTGACAAATTGAGAAATAAAAATAGTAACTTCGGATTTCTTTTTCCTTAGAGCCTAAGGTGTATGAGGTTTTGAGGGGGGAAGGGAATCACAGGAATCTGTGGTAAACATATTTCAAAAACTCTTTAAAAACAAACCATATATAGAGAAAGATAAAAGGATTTTATACAGTAAAAAAAAAAATTATGACCATATTTTAAGGAAATGTTTTATACATGGTCCTCCCAATCAAGAGCTTTCTCCTGATACCCATAGAACACACAGTATACTCTTTATTAGCCAGAAAGTCATATTCTGATAGAATATTTACCTATATAAACAGAAGCCATTAAATCCCAAGTAAGAGATAAACAGAACACTGAAGGAAATTTCTCAAATTGCCTACTCAGATGTGTGTGTGTATATGTTAAATATATTTTCATAATTCACATTTTATCCATATTAAGCTAAACCTCTCCTAAAAGGGTAGTCTGAAAGGAAAAACATTCTATTAATGCAGTAAATGTAGAGGTCTGCAGGAGAGTAAGAAGTGGATCTTTAAAACTTATCTGTTTCAGAAATTATGGTGAAATGTATTCTGTTGTCTTGCTTTTAGTAATTTGACAAAACTTTGTTATAATGCCACTGATGTCTAACTAGTAATCATATAGAGATAAGGAACAAGTCTAGACAAAATGATGAAGTAGCTGAAGGTTGTCCTTGCAGCACCCAATCTGTTCTCTTACAAATTTCCTTCTCATCTCCAAGGTATCCCTCCCTAATTCACTTTAGAAGCATAAATAAACTAAAAGTTAAAGGGAAAAAAAACATGGCAGAGCCCCCATTTTCATGAAGAAGCAACTATTCCTAGAGTATCTGAATTTTAACAAGAATCAAAGCTTCATTAAGTTAAAAGAATCTAAGCTTCCTTTGAATTTAGTGCTTTCTGCCTTGCTTTGTAAGCACAAAATGAGTAAACATTCACAGGCTTCATTGAACAATTTTTTCTTCCTACAAGAAATTCTCATACATTGCCTTTACTCACATTGGTTTGACTGGTTTGAATATTGCTAAATCCAAATAATCTATGTGATCCTCGGATCCTTAAAAAAAATGACAATAGCTTCATGTCTCATCATGACATGAAATTGATTCTGGATTGTCAAGCAATGTTACAGGGGAACAGAAACTCTTCCAGGTCCTACCAACTGGGAAAGGCGTTGAGAGCAGGCCGGGCAATGATTTATGTCTATCCTCTAAGGATAGCTCAATAGAGACTGACTATGCTTAATAAAGAATTGACCATTCTGTATTTTTTTCATTTATACAAATTCATAAAGACAGACTACTTGGAGGTTCCAACTCGATTTATAGAGGGAGTTCCCACAACTACAATATGAAATAAATGGGATAGGTTGGAACTTCTGTGATAATGGTTAAAATTTACATTAAAATGCATTCTTAGATAACTTATTTTTTTTTGCCTATTCAAGTTCTCATCCCCTCTTACTCCTAATTGGTCTTTCTTCTTCCTATTTTTATCTCTCTCCAATCTTTTTTGCCACTTAGCTTTCAAATAATCTTCCTAAAGTATACAAATGACTGACAATATCACTCCTTTGCTCAGAAAGCTTAAATTTCTACAAATTGCCCCTAAGACAAACTACAAATTCCTTAGCCTGGCATTTAAAAGCTTTTATAAACTGACTCCAACCCTCCTTTCCAGACATATTTTTCATTATTTTCCTTCACACATCCTTCATTCCACTCAAAATGACCTAGTAGCTATTCCCCACACTTGGCATTAAGTAACTAAAGAAAATAAGAAAAAAAAAAAAAAAAAAACAGCAACAAAATTTTAAGGTAGACAATTCCAAGGGGTACAAAGATTTTTTTAATTGTTATTCTTATCTTATTTGAAAGTTAAACATTTTTATTTGTATCAAAAGGAGAATAATTTGGATTTTCTGGATATATATAGATATAGATATATAGATATAATTCTAATCCTCTTTTTGCCCAGGTTGCTATTAGATTTAGAATAAAATACTTTTGTAAGAAAGAAACGAAGGCAGGCTGAACTTGGACATTACTATTATTATTCAAAACAGATCCCATCTTTTTACACAAAAGAGAAGTTAAATTAATTTAAGTAGCAAACTCTAGTAAGACTTGTTACTTTAGGACTACAATAGACACAAAAGGATATTTGTTGAATTCTTTGAATATGCTTTGAAAAAAATCAACCACCTGTGTAACCACACACAAAAAGGGTAGAAAATCTCATTTTCAAATTTTATTCAACTCTGTATTTACTGAATTACATTCACATAATTCTGAGCCTTCTAGAATCACAGAGCTTTTCACAGAAGTATATATGTAGACTTAGAATTTTCAACATACAGTTTTAAACTAGCAACAAACTTTATGCCCCTGAGGGGAATAAACAAAGCCATAACAGTCCCAGTAAGCAGTAATTAAAAATGTTTTTTAAAGGAGTCACTGTTCCGAAAACATTTTAGTCATAATCCATTAGTGGGATGCTAATAGTAATGAATATGGACACTGAATTAATTCACTTTTCAGTCACTGTCAGGTCCTGACTCATTATGCAAATAAAGATTATGCTTGGTATTCTGAAGACAATTTCAGTGTGTGTCAATTAGGGAAAATTGTTCTTAAGAACTATTCTCTTTAAAGTTAGGGCATTGTCAATTTACTATTTATTTTCGGCAAAAGTGTACTATTATGTAGAGACTTTAAATCCAGAATTAAATCCAGCTCTTATTTTGACACTTAACGCGTCCTAACTGTGTGACCCTGGGCAAGTCACTTAACCCCAATTGCCTCACCAAAAAAAATAAAAGAAAGAAAAAAAAAAGAAAAGCTCTTGTTTTGCCTCAGGAGATTCTTCCCGGTTGTGCCAAAGAAAAGGATTCTTTCCTTTTAGGGCTCTGGCAGTCAGGAAGATATCCTTTCTTACTTTCCTTATTCCTCTGAAAGATAATACAATCAAAATGATTATACATCCATCTCAGTTTAAATTTACTCTCTCTATATCCCTATCTATGTCAGAGAACACCCACCTTCCTTCAAAGCAAAGCACAGGAACCACTCCTGAGAACTTTCCTGATCTATCACTTAATCAATATTTTTTCAGTGCTTTTTGTATAACAGACACTGTGCTACAAGCTGGTAGTACAAAAGGAGATAAAAACACAGGAGCTTACAGTCTAATGATCTTCCAGTTAGTTCTCTCCACCTTTAAGTTTGAAAGAAATTATAGACAAATGTTTCATACTGATAATGTTTGAGTGGTCTAGTTTAGTGGCTATAAGAGAGGTGTTAAGAATCCCCTTAAAATTGGCCGTAGATGGATTTCAGCTTGAGCTGGAATTTGAATAGAATTGAATGAGTTTCTTTAATTCAATAAGGTTGGAATTCTTAGATTAATAGAATAGAATAATAGAATAAATAGAATTAAACTGTTTGTCTTGTTTCTCTTTGGTGGAGTCCCTCACTGAGGCAGAGTTGAAGATTGTCTCTTTCAAGGAGTTTTAGAGTTGGAGGGTCCCTTCTTCAATATTAGATACCAAGTTGTATACTCCAAATGTATACATGACTTAGACATAAAGGGTGATATCATAAGCAACTTAGAGGAGCAAAGAAAAAATTACCTTTCAGATCTATGGATAAGGAGAATTCATGACCAAACAAAGGACAGAAAGGAACACAGAATATAAAATGGACAGTTTTATTTACATCAAATTTTTTTTTTAATTTTGCATGAATGAAGTTAATACACTTAAAATTAGAAGAAACAAACTCATTCCAGTTTATAAGACTAAGAGCCATTTTCCAAGAGTTAATTTTCAAAGAAAGAAATCTAAGCTATCAGCATCTCTATAGTTTCCAAATTATTAGTAATTACAAGTTAGAGAAATTCAAATTATAGCAGGTTTGGAGGTTAAACCTCATAGCTATCTGAGAGGAACATGACAAGGGTTGGAAGAAGTAAAATAAATGTACTGTTGACAAAGCTGAAAATTGGTCCTGTCATTCTAAAAGGCAAAAGAAACTAAAGTATTCATACTCTTTATCCAATTATACATTGTTCTCCCAAAAAGAGCAAAGAAAGAGGGAAAAGACTTATATGTACAAAAAAATTTTATAGCAATTATTTTTCTGGTAAGTAAAATTGGAAGTTAAGGGGTACTCACCTATTGGGAACAACTAAACAATTCTGGATATATTAATGTAAGAAATCTCTGTGAACTTATACAAAGGGAAGTTAGAAGAACTAGGATAACACTGTGTACAACAGCAATAATGTTATAAAGACAAAAAACTTGGAAAGACTAGAAGTTTGATGTATGCAATGATAAAGCATGAATCCAGAGAACTAAAGATGGTAACAACTCCTTTCTGAAAGAGAGAGTGAGGTACATAAAATGCAGTCCTACATTTTAGGACATGGCCAATGTGGACAACCCTAGCCTTAGAGACTAATGACTTGCCCAAAAATACATAATTAATAAGTAGCAGAGCTAAAACTTTTAATTCAGGTGCAGTATCCTTTCTACTACATCAGTCCATTAATCATTTTCAATGGGATATTAAATTTATGTTAATCACCCATAGATATCCATTCTCCAGGAAGTGAAGTGGTAAAGATGGAATTTGTACTCAGATCCATGAATTTCAAATTCGTCATGCTTTACATTGAACCATGCTTCTATATTTTTTTCTCTTCATGATTGTCTTTAATATCAAACAAAACTTCATTTATGTAAAAGATGTTCAGATAGTAGAAGACAATGTCTCTACAGGTCATATTCCCCCAGAAAAGATGCAATTAGCAGTGGATCACACAATGCTTCCACATAGCAAATATGCACCTGAATGAACTTGAATTACTAGTCAAATATTTCATGCTAAATTAACTAATTTTATGATTTTTATCTGAATTACATTTGGTAAAATTTTACCTGGCTTAGTAGGTAATAGGTCTGACTTCCCAAAATATGCCTTTCCTTTCTCTACCTCCAGATTCCCTGGTTGGCATACTTGAGCTTACAAGTATTTTAATTTAATTTAATTTAAACTGTATAATTTCTCTTTATTGAATTTCTTTTAGTTTAATAAATGACTGGGCTTTCTTTAGTTGTTTTAAAGTTTTTCCCTAAATAGAAGGTAAATTGCCATGATGCTATTGGTCCCATAGAATTTTGGAATCTTATAATTGGAAGGTATTGAGATCCATTTCAGCCATACCTTCCCTGCATAAGAATGTAAGATCCACAACAGGTGGTTGTCAAACTTCTTCTTGCAGCTCTCCAGTGGAGACCAGTCTGCTTCCTGAGACGTCCCATTTCACCTGCGGACAGTTCTCTTACAAAGGTTAGAAATATCTTTGAACTGATAACTATGAGTTTATCATTGATGCCTCCCTCCTGAGAACTTCACTTATAATCTTAGCGTTCCACTTCCAAGAATTGAATGGCAAGGGGTTACTTCAGGGTACCCAAACAGGGTACCCAAACATGGGAAGAAGAGTCTTTCTGAAAGTCCCTTGCCAAAAGCGACCATTCCCAAGGATGCTTTTCATAAAAGGAAATGTGACTTTTCAAAGCTTTGATGATTAAAAAAAAAGCTTATGTCATTCCCTCCTAATGCCAAAAATGACCTTTTGTATTCTCACACCCTTTAGAAAGGAAAAGCCTGAAATTCCATGAAATCCCACCCAACATAAACCCTTTTTGAAAAAAAACCAAACAAATTGTATTTTGCTGCATTGTTGTATTTCCTTTCCCTTATTCTAAACATTAGTTTTGGACAATGTGACAAAACACCCTAAATCCCATTCAGTCTCTCTCTCTCTCTTTTTTTTTTTTTTTTTTTTTGGTAAACTGAAACTATCATAGTGATTGAAGAATTGTGAATTTAATACTTTCAAGTTTATGGAAAAATAAACAAAGTCTGAACAAGGTTTTTCCCTGATGAACTGAGAAAGGGCACCATAAAACCACTAACATCAATCATCCACTGGTGAAAGTTCACTGTGTTCAGACTTTCAAATGCTTCTGCAACTTCTTACCAGTAAAGTCTAGAATATTTTTTTCTTTCAGTTACTTGAACTTTTACCTTAAATTTCAGTCTAGAAGAATTATTTAAAAATCTACATGCAAATGATAGAAAATAAGATATCAAATGTGAGACTATTCTCTCAAGGAAAAGATCCTTTGATCTTGCATTAAAGACTATCTAGAGAATAATTATTGAGTGCTTTCAATTGTTAGAATTAGATAGTAGATAGTTCTGCTTACATCTACCTACTGCCTTTGTAGAAAAAGAAAAAGAAGTTTGGTTGTTGTTATTGTTTTTCTTGAACTTTAGAGCTTGAGTTTTTTATTGAGGTGCTATGACACAAAGTTTTGCCAAATTAATTTTAGGCATTAATTATTAAAGATAAAACAGGATTATAGTAGGTACACTGAGATTAAATATAGAATTGTAGAATGTTGAACCTGAAAGAGACCTCAGAGATCATTTAGTCTAACCCTCTCATTGACAGATGAGAAATCAAGGCTCAGGAAAATTAAATATTTGGGGTTTTAGTTTATTTTCCTGTTTTCAAAAAAGGCATAAATCCACCCTTTTCTCTATACTAATAGCAAATAAGCAATAGAGCAAATAAGCAAAAGCAGATTAAAATTGTTGTTAGATGTTATACATAATAACAGTGACTAAGTGGATACTAAACATTAAGGCTCCGACACCAAATGCATTGTTCTTTATTATCATATCACATACCTTGAAGAAATAATGTCTCTTCCCCTTAACTTTTTCCTTTTCCCTCTCCTTATTCCTGTCCTCCTTCCCCATCTCCCTATCCTTATTGCCCTTATTTATGCCCCAACCCCTTAAGAGACTGGAGGTTTCTATTTTCTTAGGGCTTCTCCTCTCTATATATTCTTTCCTTTCACAAATCTATATATCCAACCCAAACCTCTTCTGAACTCCCTTTGGAACATCCTGTTGGCATTATCTGAAGCTCAGATCATTGTCTTACCTACTAAACTGGTCCCTTTCTCCTTCCAAATATCCCTATTTCTGGAGTTTCACAATCTACTTTTGTGACCTCCACAATTCTACTTTTCCCTTTCCTTTTCCTTCCTTGTGGCCTTTTTGTTGTCAAGTCCAGGCAGTTCTAAGTCCTATCTTTTTCTCTCCTTTCATCCATCAGATATTTTAGTTCAGATACTTATCCCCTCTCACTCTTATTATTGTAATAATCTCCTAATTAGTTTCCTTCACTCAAGTGTTTCCCTATATCCAATAAGATCTCCAAACAACAGCCAAAGTAATTTTTCTTAAGGATCTAGGTATACTGTGATTAATTCATTTCCCCTTTATAAACACCATTGACTCCATGTTATCTTTAGAATTAAATATAATGTTCTGTTTGGCATTTAATGCTCTTTATAATTTGCCTTCATTATACATTTCTTATACTTCACTTCATCCCACATGGTGGAAAGTTCAGAATATATTCTTCACACAAGGTGCTCCATTCCCTTTTTCTGCTTTTGCCCTACTCTCAAGCTTGAAATGTTCTCCCTCCCACAATTCTAGTAACAAATAGCTCTGCAAACTGTAATTACATAGCTGGTTTAGATTTGATTCTTTTCAAGACATAAAGTAAGCAGTGACTACCCAAGGCCTTATGTAATGACACTGTGTTTTCAACAACTTTTTTCTGAGGGCTTAAACTTTGAGACAAGGAAGGATACAAAATTTTAGTTGGACAACAATGGACAACACTTTAATAATACATAATTTTCTTTATTTTTATATAAGAAAAATAATAGTATATGTTTGGATAATACTTTACATTTTGCAAAGCAATTCTCAAAGATTATTTTTTAAAGAGTATAACCCTATGCATTAGAGAATATATTATTACCTTCATATTAGAGAAAAGGAAATTGAGGTTCAGAGGGACAATAGTCACATACAAATGAAATGGTTTTCAAAACCAGAATATGTACAAATATAAATTATAATTGTACTATTTCTTATTTTAATGTTTTATTACAATTATGTTATATGATAAATATATTACTTTATATAAATATTCTACATGTATTTATAGACAGATAAAAATTTTTATCTTGGGGCATTAAAGTTAGAAAACAAAATATGAAATTTGAGGTTTATGGTTATTTAATTTTGTTTCCTTCTATCCCTCAGACCTAGCACACCTTGAACATAATGTTTATTGAATTATTGAACCAAGGGCTTACTCCAAATCCCATACCATTTCCACACTATTACATCAAAGAATCCATCTCATTAATTTTCTAAATAATTATTTGTAAATAATAATGGAGATTAATTCATTAAATTTGTTACTGTTAGCCATAGATTGTCACTTTTTGTATATGAAATATATTTTTTAAATCAGATTGTCACTTTTTATATATAAAATATATTTTTCAATCATTTAACTATGTGTCGGGCAATATGCTAAGTATGAGGGATACAAAAAAGTATGCTAAGTAGGAGGGATACTATCAAGAAACACAGTTTTATGGGAGAGACTGTGAAAATTACTATGCACAAACAAGATAAAGATATATATGCATAAGTATATGTATGTATAAAAATGCAACATGCCAAACACTGTAACTATGAGCTGGTGATCCAAATAGTGAGTCCCTATTGCTCAAATTCTAATGAAGGAGAGAAAAAAACAAAGGTGAAACTCTCTTTTATTATGAGTTTCATTTTCTGTAAATTGAAGATGGGTTCACAGTATGGTCCCACCCTTGCTACTTCTGCTAGGTCTTCCCTTCCTTTTCCCCAGCATTACAGAAGAATCCTAGAAGTATAGTCTAACACTCTGACTTTACAGATAAGGAAATAAATCTAGACACAGTTCATGATTTTCTTGAAGTTGTAAATATAGTCACAGGTAACAAAGGCCTAAGAACTCCAAATCCACACAATTTCTACAATACTCTGCTCATTGAATGATAAATGGATACTGCTATTTAAACTTCAGGCTAAAAAGTACTTTATTAGATCCCAAAGTCACTCCTGTAAGAATAGAGTGAAGGAAAATATGCATCTTTTTAGAATCTTAATCCAGAAAGCACGACATAAATAAGTTTTAAATCATACTTAATTATGGTAGAAAGTAGAAATCTATATAACTAAATAATAATAATCATTATCATAAAATTCCACATTTGTTGGGCTAGAAACAACTTATGATAATTAAATCATGATTTTCTGTTTGATTCCTTGGGAATTGTAAAAAGGAATGAGATATTCTATACTTAACAGAAGTCATTAAACTATTTCTTCTTCAGAAAGACAGAATATGACAACATCTGTACATTAAGCTTAGGTAGCCTGCTGTGAATGACTGCAAAAATAAAGCTGTTAGTCCTTTCTTAAACTGTAAGAATTAAGGGCAAAAGGAGAACTTGGATGACATTTCCATCCCATATAAAAGGATAATATCCTTGTTTAAATGTAAACGGTCTATTTTATTGTAAAACATTTTCACTTTTGGATATGTAATATTTCCACACCTACAAGTAAAATAAACTTACTTGCAACACCACACAAACAAAAAAGCAGAGTTCATTGTAACAAAGGTGGGACCCCCCAAAAAAAAAAAAGTGTTATCCTGCTACAGATCAAAAAGGCATGGTGAGCTAAATAAATACAGAATTCTTTGCATTGGAAGCTGTGCAAAAAAAAAAAAAAGGTGAAATACTATGGAAGACAATCTTAATGATACAAAGAGGTAGCACAATTTCCTGGGGAATCTGGCTATGACTACATGCACAAAATGTTTTCACTAATGACTAATCAAGATATTCAGTAAAAGTCAAGGTAAAATGATCACATTCTCTGCCTCTCTGAAGGAGAAAAATCTCAAGGGTTTTATTCCAAAACGAGTATTTCAGATTTTTGACCCAACTTAATGATTTTTAAAGCAAATTTGAAAAGTTATATAGACACTGCTAAACTGACATCTCTACATGACTGAGTTTAAAAATGCAAAGGAATGTTACAATATCAAGTATGAATGAGCATAAGATTCATTGTTTGCGTAGAAATTCCTACAAGGAAAACTCAGTAGTTTTAAGTTGATTGAACACCAAAAATTATGACAAGGCTAGATAAAAAGTCTGGCTAGGGCATGTGTTCCTTTCCAATGGGGAAAAAAAAAAGACTAAGGTTCATATTAACCAGAGCCAAGTTTCAAGTGAACTCATCCCCCCCCCTCTGGGTGCTGAGTAGGGACTGATGGATTCATTTTTAAATCATGTGTGTTGCTGGAAAATGTTGATTACATGCCAAAAGCTAAGGAGCAAACCTTCAGACAGCCTAAAAGTGATTCAATTCAGGTAATCTTGAGGAACAGCAAGAATAATCATAAAAATAGGGCTTAGAAAGCACTTTAGAAATTTTCTAGTTTAAACCTCTCCTTTTTCAAAGGACGAAATGGGCACAGAAAAGTAAAATGCCTTATCTACGATCACATAGATAGTAAGCAGCTGAGTTGGGATTTCTTCCAAGGTCTTCAATCTCCAAATTCAAACTTCTTTCCACTAGGATAATGCTAATAAAATGACATTTGCTTTAGCACTGCCTTCCTCACATGCAAAAATTACTTATTTGTATATTAAGATAACCTAGTATTAGAACATTATAAGATCATAATTATAATAATCTCATAATGATGTAAGGTCTTTCTTCATAGGATTGGAGTTCCTTTTTCTCCAGTTTCTCACTATGTCTGTGAAAGAAATTATAAGAATTACTAACCATAATTAATGAGAGATAATTAAGACAAAGTGAGATTGGTTTTTGCCGTCCTAGTGATAAAAATAAAAAACTCAGGAAATTTTAATTATACTTCCTTACCAGGCTTATTTATATAACTTTCTCTATTATGTTTATATGTGTGTATAGTCACACACACACACACACACACACACACAGAGAGAGAGAGAGAGAGAGAGAGAGAGAGAGACACATTTTCAGTTAAATTCAACAAATATTTTTTTTAAATATCATATACTGGGTACCATGCTAGGTGGTTACTAAGGAAAATGAAAGAAAAAAAAGATGAAAAATGACAGTCCCTGTTTTCAAGATGATTTCAAGATAATTAGATTATCTAATTAGAGGTCATAAGGGATAGTGTAGCATTAGGAAGAGCTAGGATTCAAATTTTACCTCTGTTACCCTTTAATTGTATGAGAATGGGCATACCACTAAACCTTTCTGTCCCTTAATTTGGTGATCTGCCAATGGGGATAACGCATAACACTTGCAATACCCATCCAGAGCTCATGAATCGTTGACTTTAATAAGGAAGACTAGCATTCAAGTCACACCTATATATATATATATATGAGCTGTATGACCCTGGGCTAATCATTTGACCTTTCAGTGCCCATAGTAAACTCTCTAAGGGTATATAAGGTCTTGAGAAAGCACCTATCTTTTTGTAAAAGGAAGTTTCCTCACTAGAAGCTTTAAAAAAATTTTTTTAATTACCTATCTTACAAAGTTGTTGAGAAACTCAAATAAGATGATAAATATAAAGTTCTTAACATATTTTCAAGTACTATATAAATGTCAGATATAATAACTTTGTTTTCTACTAACTTTAAAACTTCAATGAATTCTCAATTTGGTGTATACTCTCCCTCCCAGCATAGATCATTATCTCTCCACACCTTTTCAGCTAAGTGATGAAAACACATCTTGTGAAAACATCTTGTCCATGTTCTCTCACAAATCTTTCTTTCACAGAGAATCTCTTCTATGTGCTAGACATCTTAGAAACTAGGTCTTTTAACAATTTTTTTGGTACCCCAACAAAACACAGGTTGTCATTTCTCACTCCTGCTAAGAAACAAACTTACCTTCTTTTCCACACATGCATTTTTCTTCTGTATTTTATATCACAGTACAAATCAATCAATTCAACAAGCATTAATTAAGCATTTACCAGGGGCCAGGAACTGTTTAAGTGCTGGAAATATAAATACAAGTAAAAAGTTCCTACCCTCAAGGGACTTATTTCTAACGATAAAAGACAAAATCAAAAAGGAAGCTAAGGACAAAGAAGTGGGAGAGATAAAGGTAGTCATTTGGGAAAATCATTATGACAGAAAGGGTCCAAAGTGCAACCTGGAAAAGAATGAGACATATGTGGCCTCAGCTATCTTCATTTAACAGAGTTTCTAGAAGGAGCCATTCAATCAGAAAGAAAAGTGAACTTCCAATGTGTGAATTCTATGACTATGGAGAATCTTCAGCATAAAGAGCTGGAGGGCAGTCTAAAGGCACAACCTAGAGAAGAATGAGAAGTCATTTTGAGTATTATTCTATAATCTACTGATTAATAAACTCTCCATTGTCCTTTGAATCTCTTGAATTTTTTTTTTCTTTAACGTTCATACCATGAATTCAGAGCAGAAAAACTCATAGTAAGATTTTTTTTTTTTTTACATTGGGCCTGTAATTTCACTAATATAGGAAACTCCAGCATTACAATTCTGTCCACTAATATTAGTAATTAGTCTACAAATTTAAACGTGATCTTGGCTCAATTTCTTAAATTTTGGCTTATGACCCTATGTGGAGGCTTGTAACTGATTGTGGAGCCATGAAATTATGATTTATTAACAGTCAATGTTTGATTTGCCTACCTGTTTTATATACCTATATACCCAGAATCACATAAAAAATTGAGAGGAAAGGGTCACAAGTGGAAAAACTTTAAGAAATCCTGGTCTGGAGCACTAAAAGATTAAGTGAATTAACATACCTGTATTCACATGTCTATCATACATCACAAGAAGGACTTAAACCAGATTTTTTTTTTCTAGCTATAAGGCTAGCCCCTCTGTCTACTATACAACAATGAGAGAGCATTGGTATTTTAAAAAAAGATAGATTTTTGTGTCCAGATCTAGGTTGGGATCAGGAAAAACACAATCTGACTTGCTTTAACTAAGTCTAATTCTGCATCCAACTAATTACTGTCCATATGCAGTGTCTATACAAAATCTATATACTGATGGGCTAATTCAGTGGGCTGTCCATCAAATGAAACTCCCAAGGTTATTAATGAGCTATTAACTGGTAAATTTAATAATCATTCCCCAGTACTCATCTTTCCAAAAGAGGGAAAATAGTCTTTGCACACAAGGAGTTCACATATTTCTCAAAAGATGGAAGGCACTAGAATTAAGAGAAGTGCTACACAAGACAAGATCATTTTTTACACTAGAATTTATTCTATTTATCCTGTATGTAATTTGCTTGTTCATATTTGTTTTCTTCCCCATTAGAATATGAACTCCTTGAGGAAAGGGCTATCTTTTGCTTCTTTTTATATCCCCCACACTTAGAAACATCTGGCACAAAGTAGGTGCTTCTTAATGCCTAGTACAGCATAGATGTTTAATAAATATTTGTCAATCAGAATTGTATGATTGATGTAGAAAGAGTAAAATTTTATTCTGTTCCTTTCCACTCATAATAAATATAAGTACATATACATGTAAATATATGTATAGATAAATGCATGTATTCATATATTTCATATATTGCATTTAGGTTATATATATGTATATCATGTATATAGACATTCTTACACATGTGCAATTGATGCATATGAACTTAGCCCATACATATATATTTATGTGATTACTTTGAGTCATGATGGATTTCTGGACTTAACCAAACCTATATAGATGGAATTTATGATAGAGGCAAAACATTAAAGGGACTTGGGGATCCATTTTAAAGATATCACAGAGGAGAAATTTACAAAATAAAGTGAAAGATTAGTAATAACATTTTTACTCAGAAGTCACCAAAATGACATTAGCAATTACTAACCCATAAATGTATTTTTCCCTACCTATCCAATCTTCATAAAAGCAGTCTATGGACAAACTGAGGGTATCCTTGATGAAAGTTTGAGAAGAGAACTGATAGGCTGCAGTAGTTTGGTCAGAGAACTCTTCCTGCTGTTGCTGTTGTTGTTTGTTATTTGTCCTTTGTTCTCAAAAATGATCATGACATCAGAGAGGTGATCCCATGACATGGAAATGAATTGGATTTAAGCAACTGATAAATCCATAGGCATAGGCAATGAGCTCTAAAAAAATTCTTCCAACCTATAGATGTATCATCATCTGGTTTAAATCCAACTTAGTATATTCAAGAGTGACTAAATTAGGTTTAGGTCTAGGGTTACTAGATAGGTATAGTTGTAAAGGATACTAGTTCTCTTTGTCTTTTCCTTATTGTAAAATATAATCCCCCAGGATTCAGGAACCAATCTTGTAGGTCTGCAATATGAAAAGAACCAAACAACTCCATATTGGACCTCAAATATGCCATGGGCAAGAGGTATATTTGGCTTATAAAATCTTCACAATCTTTTATTTTGATACAGATAAATTATAACTGAGTTTCCTTTGAACATGAATTATATTTATTTTTATTAAATCTCAAAGGGATGCAAACTTCCACAATTTTCTATAACCAATCATATTTATGTAGTTATAAAAGAGATTAAGAGGTAGAGATACTATAAGATTCCACTAAACTATTTTCAAAAAGGTAAGTGATCACCAAAGATGTTCAATTGTATCACATGGTATCTTATGCAGAGTTCAAATATGGGGAGTTTTTATCATTGATGAGGTTCTCCAAACATTCCAGTTCATAGGTGAAATTTTGCTAATTGCATCAAGGTCCATAATGCTACTAATTCACTTCACTGAAATCAATACTTATTTGAAAAAGAATATCCTAATTATCCACCCTGAAAAAACATAGTGCATGAAAAGTATATATTGATCATTTAATAATATATTGAACTGGCACCCCACTGAGTTACTTGGAGATATGGGTGTGTATGTGTGTAATTTTTGTAAACACATACACAGATGTATGTATTTCTGTTTATATAATGCATAAATGTAAAAACATGCATGTACATATGCACAAACATATCCATGTCCTATATAGATATGACCAATACAACGGATATGCACAATTTTTAGATGAAGAAATTAAAGTCACTTCTAGTCATATGAAAAAAAAATGCTATAGATTACTATTGATTAAAGAAATGTAAATTAAGACCACTCTCAGGTACCACTTAACATCTCTCAGACTGCCTAAGACGATAGGAAAAGATAATGATAAATGTTGGAAGGGATGTGAAAATTGTTGGTAGAGTTGTGAAATGATCCAACCATTCTGGAGAGCAATTTGGAAGATGCCCAAAGGACTATCAAACTGTGTATACCCTTTGATCCAGCAGTATTTCTGCTGCATCTGTATTCCAAAAAAGTCATAAAAGAGGAAAAAGGATCCATATGTGAAAAAATGCTTGTAGCAGCTCTTTGTGTTGTGGCAAAGAACTGGAAAATGGATAGACATCCATCAGTTGGGGAATGACTGAATAAAATATGGTATGTGAATGGAATGGAATATTATGGTTTATAAGAAATGATGAGCAGGCTGATTTCAGAAAAGCCTGGAACTAATGCTAAGTGAAATGAGCAGAATGAAGAGAACATTGTACACAGCAACAACAAGATTATGTAATGATCAACTGTGATACACTGTAATTTCAAACGAAATAATTCAAGACAATTCCAATAGACTTGAGATGGAAAATGCCAATCACATGCAGAGAGAGAACCATGAAGATCAAATGTTGATCAAAGCATAGTATTTTCAATTTTTATTATTATTGTTTGCTTATTTTTTGTCTCTCATGTCTTTTTTTTTTCATTTTGATCTGATTTTTCTTGTGCATCATCACAAACATGGAAATTGTTTAGAAGAACTGCACATTTAACATATTTGGTTGCTTGCTGTATAGGGGAGGAGGGATGAAAAGAAGAATGAAGAAAAATTTGGAATACAAGGTTTTGCAAAGGTGAATGTTGAAAACTATCTTTGCATGTATTTGGGAAAATAAAACGCTATTTAAAAATAGAAATGACTGTGGACTTTGCATATAGCTCAGAATTTTGCCTTGCATTTTTTTCAGGAATATTAGTTAGATTGTACTGGATGGTATGAAAGAAATTGCTGTGTTTCCTATAATCTTTCTGCCACTAAAAGTCCATCTTTGTAATAGTTATACTCTTTTTACTAAGAAAGTATCATCACATAATTGATAAGGGGCTGATCTTGGAATCAAAAATATCTGATTTCAAGTTATAACTCTGACATATTCTATATGGCACAGGCAAAAAAAAATAGGCAAAATCACTTAACCTCTCAATAACCCACACAATCCTCTAAAATCAAAAGTTTCATATTAACAATTTGCATCAGCATGAATGGAAGGAATTTCTATAAAGAAAAGTCCTTATACTAATTAAATCACAAGTCCATACCCTTCCTTACCCACTCTTTTAAAAAAATCAAAGTGAAATATTCTCCCAATGATTCTCTATGGTTCTGAATCATGAAATACCATGGTTATGAAAGAGTCAAAATTTTAGGTGATTCAAAGGACAATATAAAATATTATGATATACGTAAGTGACATATTAATAAAGATGATTTGTATGCAAGAAATGGGGTAAGAAACATCAAAGACATAAGACAGAAATGTTAGTGGGACAGTCATGTAGTGAAAATAAGAGAGAACAGATGGACATCTAAGTGTACAGTGATATGTAAAAAGATCCACAGCTATAAAATGAAGGGTGGATTTCCTTTAAAGAAAATTTGTGAGAACACATGAACAAGAATTCAGTAAATAAGCTGGTATAGTGGAAAGAACATTGAACTTGGAATCAATATGATCGGTGTGCTCATACTGGATATGGAGCTAATAATTAAATTTTCAATGTAATCATTTACATCTTGGAAAGCAGCAAATGCTACAAGTCAGGACTTGATTTATTATATTGTAAATTTCTAGACTTAAGAAAATTATGGAGATGTTAAAAACACAAATCAAACTTCAATGGGCCATGAAAATACATTTCCCTCCATAGAATCAGTTTTAAATATTTCCCATCATATCCCTTTTTTTAATTGAAATACTCCAATCTATTTATTAGATAACGTACTTCAGTTTCTTTATATGTCAAATGAGCTGCAGAAGGAAATGACAAATAGCTCGAGTGTGTTTTCCAAGAACATGTCAAATGCAGTCAGAAAAAGTCAGATAATTCTTCCAAATGAACAATCACAAAAATATTCCAAATACCATGGTAGGCAAAAGGGATGCAAAATCAAAAAAGAAATCAATCCCTATCCTCAAGGAGATTACATTCAAACAGAACAGACAACATAATCATATATGTAGGTAAATGAAAGCACTTATATAATTATATAAAACACACAAAAATCAGATAAATGGTAAAACAGCTCAAGAAAGACCTAATGAAGAAGAAAATTCTGAAGCTGAATGTTGAAAAACAAAAAAATATAGATTCCAAGAAGCAAAGACAAGGAGCCATAAGATAAATGTGCATAGAAATTACATATAATCTTAAATTCAGAGCTTGAAAAGATCTTAGAGGCAAATAAGTGCAACCCCTCCATTTACTGTTGCAGAAAGTAAAGCACAAAAAGTCTAACAGACCTGGCCAGGAGCACATAGCTAATAAATTGATCAGATGATCTTCTAGTTCTAAGATTCTATGAGCAGGTATCTGATTTAGAGCTAGGAAAGCAGTAGATACTCAATGTCAAGAATAGAGAACATGAGTATGAGGAAATGGAACAGAATACTGATAATATTTAATAAGACAGAGGTGCAAAGCATAGAACTCTGCCCTGGAGACTATCATAGTGTAGTTAAATGGTACTGAGAGGCAAAAATGCAGGGCAGGAAGATGCAGGAGAATATCAAGGGTGTAACTATTGAACTCTAGTATCCTGATCTATCTTCAACAGCATAGAGATCATAATTGTTATTGTAGTTGTATAGTTTTCATCATCACATGTGGCAGTAGAAGGTAGTTAAAAGTAATGTAAGGAATGCTCTGTAAAGGAGTATAGCCAGCTCTTAAGCCTTAGAAATATGATAGGCAGAAAGAAATGAAAATAGTCCACAATCTCAATGTTGAGAAGCAACCTTGAAAGTATGGTAAATGCTAAAGACAAAGTGAATGGATAATCACTTAAGCATATTGCCTAGATCTACTGCCACTACGTAGTTCTATGAGAAAGACATCTAAACTTAAATATCTGATTTCCTGCAACTTAGAATCTTATGGTTGACTGACAAGTGAATTAAAGGTTTATATATCTCTAACTTCCTTGCATCTTAGCCAAATGAAGTCTTTCTTTCCTAATGCACATCTTTGCTGGTATAATGTAGATCATAATATCAGATTCACATGATATAATATTTTAAGTTTAAAACAAAAACAAATGTTTGTATAAGGAAAAATATATTTTTCCCCAATATATACAAGTATTTTGGTCCTTTAAGAAACCAGAACTGGGACCTTCTGTCATATTTGATTTAAAATAGTCACTATAATTTTTTTAAAAATTATTATGGGGAAGGGAGAGATTCTGGATAATTTTAGAGGCCATGGATACAGAAAAATCTTTTTTGACAGTCTAGTAACCCTAGTAAAATCTCTCACCAATAACATCAACTACTGTACTTAAAAATGTAAAACATCATTTTTGAGTAACTAGTCTCTATTTTTTTTGCCAAAATAAAGGGGGAAAAGTTCGAAGAACTTCAGAAAAACACATAGGCCCTTTCCCTCCCCCTTCCCGAACACCACTCTGCCACACACTTTTCTAATCTCAGCTAAAGAAATGTGAGGTGTTTGGTAAAATGTATTAGCCCAAATTAGCAACAGTTAGGAAATTCTGGGAGCCTGGGAAATCATTCCAAGCTAGCCCGTCAGCTTAGTCATTACCACCTATTGACCTCTGGGTACTCTATTTCCAATACTTCTTTCTGTCTATCTTGAAGACAATAATCATCACCATGGAAACCAGGAGAGTTTAGTAAACATAACTACAGGTTTTTGGAGGTATCGTCCTGTAAAATCTTATTTCTCTTCATCTGTTATGAATGATCAAGACTAATGTCTATGTTAGCTTAGGAAAAAAAAAAAAACAAAAAAAAACCTTTTTACACTGAGAAAAGAGTATATTTCAACTGCCCAGGGTTAAGAGCAGAAAAGGTATGTCCCAAGCCAAATATTAATAAATAAAGATAAAGGTGCTTTCACAATTCACACCATTTATAGTACTGAAGTATTTAGCTCTTGGGACCTCCTAATGATTAAAGTGCATATAAAAGTTCATTTATTATAATGATACTTTTTATGTAAAGAGTACCAGTCATCAAAGGAGCTCAGTAAATGTTGTCATTAATTTTCTCAGCATTTCTGTCATTGAGGCAATTTAAAAATAATTAATACCAAAAAAAAAAAAAATCCTTCGGTTGAACTATGAAGGTTCAAGGTGGAAAACTTCCAGACAATTTCTTCTGACTTTATTTTTTTCAAATATAAATATATCCTCTATGTATTTCTACATCAAAATACCAAGATGAGTTTCCTCTACAGAGGCTTGCTACAAAGAAAGCATCTGAAACTTAAAGAACTTATGGAAATTATTATAATTAGTATTATAATCAACATTATTACTTCACTCATTATATTTACCACACTGAATAGAGCAAATCTTCTGAAACAGAGATATGGGAAACAGGTTTACTTTATTTCATAGACCAAAGACATTAAGTTTTTTCTCTTACTAGGATCAATGTTTGGGGTAGATAATTAATCAATTATCCCTGGATCTAATTCATAGGGATCTATTATATGTGGAGTTAAATTTTTAATGTAAGCTGTGTTGGTCATTTATTGAAGCAACCTAATGGGAAAGCTTGGACCAATAGTCAGGATCCATGCATTTGAGTGCTAAGATTGCCACTAAGCAGCTAAGTATTATCATTCTATTAAATATTGAAAATGTTCAGCTAAACTTTTTGTTACCTCTTTGTTAATCTACAGACATGATCTTATTATTTACTCACAAAATGTGCCATTTTAAATATTTTTGGTTTTTAGTTGTTTTTCAGTCATGTCTGATTTTTTTGTGACTCCCATTTGGGATTTTCTTGACTTGTTTTGCTATTTCCTTCTCCTGCTCATGTTACATATGAAGCAATTGAAGCAAAAAACGGTTAAGCGACTTGCCCAGGGTCATACAGTCAGTAAATATCTGAGGTTGGGTTTGAAATCAGGTTTTCTTAATTCTAGGTCCAGCATTCTATCCACTGTGCTTCATGGGAGCTCTTTCACTATAATTCAGGAACATGTCCTGGGGATTCTCCCAGAGAATTGCCCTAAGTGGTAATCACAAGCACCACTACAGATATACTTTCTTTTCCAAAAAAAATTGCTAATTGTGTGTGTTACCCAAAACTCTTTAGCCTTTTCTTTTCTCTCTATAGTGTCTGACAGTGTGATAATATCAATTCCCAAGTATTCAATTATCTTATCTATGCAGACAGATATCTAAAGGCATCTCAAATCCAACATTTCTAAAACAGAATTCACCTTTCCTTCACAACTTTATTATCTTCTGAACTTCTTCCCTATTATTATCAATGACTCCATTGTCCTCCCAATGACCCAGACTTGTAACCTCTTTGTTATCCTAAATTCCTTACTATTACTTCACATTTTCAAAATGTTGAAAGATATTGTGGTTTTTGCCTTCATACCTTATGTATAAATGTTCTCTCAACTTATTCAGACACAATCCTAGTTCAGATTTTCATCACCTCTCCCTGGACCATTCAAATATCCCTCTAACTTCTCATACTTACTCTATGCATTCTTAGGTCCAGTGACATCACCACATTTGCAGTTCTATCTCTCCTTTCTATGATTCTTAATTGTATAGATATGTACATATATATATATCTATTATATATGTATTGTGTGTATATGTATGCATATATAATTTCACATGTAATGTATATAAAAATTGCAGGTGAAGTATGTATATAGAGAACCTTAAAAAATTTTAGAAAGTTATAAATAAACACTATATATTACTACAGTTTTATCACTTACTACCAGAGGCATATATATATATATATGTTACATATAAATGTATTATAAACAGTTAAATTTTCTTAAAATTTCAGTAAGCTGAAGAATTGCAAATTAAACCTTCTTTTTTTGGAAAATGCTTCTTCTCTTTTTTCCCTCCACCATCCAAACTCAATCACATGATTTTCTTCAGTAATGATTTTGTATTGTTATGCTTTTCACAGAAAAAGGAAATACTGAAACAATTGCTGCAACTATATGTGAAGATTCTTCATAGTGTATGAGATACAAATCTCACACGCATACACACTGTTTTTATAGGCGCAGTACATTGTTTTACTTTATTTTATGTTAACTATGATCAGAATTATTAAAAATAAACATTTGAGATGGGGCCTAGAGTTAGTTGCACAATTCTTAATCTCTTTGTGCCTTTAATTTCTCTCCAATTCTCCCCTGAGTTCTGACTTCTTTGTCTCTCTTCACCATGCAGAGGTATCAGTCCATTCTCTTTGTATTTCAGAATTGCATCAGGTGAGAAACTGTATGTGTGATTGAATATGTGGGCAGATGTGTTTGTGTGTGTGAATGTGTGTGCGGTGTGTGTGTGTGTGTGTGTGTGTGTGTGTGTGTGTGTGTGTAAGAGAGAGAGAGAGAGAGAGAAAGAGAGAGAGAGAGAGAGAGAGAGAGAGAGAGAGAGAGAGAGAGAGAGAGAGAGAGATTGATTAGGGATAGAGTGTTATTATAGAACAGGAAGTTTTTTATAGCCAAGATCAAGAGCTTTTTCTTTGGGGCTCAAGGATCATTATAATATGTATCATTCATACAATATTTTGAGATTTGCAAAGCATTCTTACACAAATCCCTCATTCAGGTTTGTTAAAAGTCCTGTAAGGTAGATATTAGAGGTATTACGATGATCTCCAAGCTTTCAAATTAATAAAATGAGATTTAGAGAAACTAAGTGAGGAGCTTATTATCCAGGAACATCATGTCTATCAACACTGGGGATGGAGGGAATAAGCATGACATGCTGTTAAATTTAATCTAAACTATTAACACTTTCTTAAATATAAACTATCAACAAAATAAAAAATGTTGATCATTTCCTGAAGTATAAATGTGCATGCTGAAAATTTTATGATAGGCTTATCCTCAGTTTGAGCTGCCTCCAATATATCCCTACCCTTATTCTTATACTTGTTAATATTCAACAGTAGTGTCAAACTCAAATAGACATGAGGACCATTAACCACACATAAAGATCCAGAAAAGCCCCATCTTAACTAGAAAACCACATAGTAAGATTATATGGGTATTTCCCAATTATAGTTTAATCTACTTCAGGATGCACCTGCTTTCATTATCTGTGTTCATTATCAGGTTAACCTTAACCTGGATTATTCAAACAACTGTATTATTTCTCTTTTCTTCTTAAGGACTTAGCTTCTCCAAAGATCATTCTTTCCTGTAGTTATATTAATTCTCAAAATTGGTAGATGCCCTTCAGAACTTATATAGTTCAACCATATGTAAGCAACAATCTTCTTTAGAATATCTATGACAGATATTGTATGAGGATGTATTCTGATGGAAGTGGATTTCTTTGACAAAGAGACCTGACTGAGTTTCAATTGATAAATGTTGGACAGAAGCAGCTACACCCAAAGAAAGAACACTGGGAAACGAATGTGAACTATCTGCATTTTTGTTTTTCTTCCCGGGTTATTTTTACCTTCTGAATCCAATTCTCCCCAAGAGAACTGTTCAATTCTGCAAACATATATTGTATCTAGGATATACTGCAACATATCTAACATATATAGGACTTATAGACTATATATTGGTTTCCTAACTATATTCACAAATACCATGAATATATTCTATTATAAAAGAATCTGAAGACACTACATATGACCAGTTCCAAATAACAAAACAATGAAGCTGATTAAATTTCAACAAACAGAAAACAACTCATTACTGATATGGGACCCATTCTTAAATCAGTAGTCAGACCAATGACTGAACAAAGATAAAGTTAATATAAAGCTAGCAAGAAAGATATGTCACAATCACAACAACACAGATGGAAAGAATAACAAAGTAAAACTGAATGCTGTGAAATCATAATGACCAAGTTCAGTGTCAAAGAAAGACATGAGAACATATCTCTCCAATCCTTCCCGACCTTCCTTTCCCAGCCAAAATAAAAGCATACACTCTTATATATGTAGGGATTTTGATGAACTATTTTGCCCTATCTTTTTTACTTATTTGTTATAAAGAATGATTCTCTGGGAAGGGAATCAGAGGATATGTGGTAGGCAATATAGAAATAAAAAATGTTAATGAAATTTGTTTTAAAATTTTAAAAAATATATAATTTTAAAATTCTAATTTGACCTATTTAATAATTGATGTTCAGAATGCTTTATAAATTAAAGGTTATTCAATACAGATTATTACAACACAGAAGTTTAACCAATGCAAAAGATCTCCATAATAATTTAAAAAAAATCAACTTAGCCAACAAATACTTGACTTGCTTCCCCAGTTGAGAGAGATGTCAGCCAAGAGTAATGTTATAGTATGGGATATGTTTGTTTATAAAATCATATAGATGACTATGGTTAAATAACATAAGAAAGAGCTCTTAAAAGAGGGAAAGGGACCCACATGTGCAAAAATGTTTGTGGCAGCCCTGTTTGTAGTGGCTAGAAACTGGAAACTGAATGGATGCCCATCAGTTGGAGAATGGGTAAATAAATTATGGTATATGAATGTTATGGAATATAATTGTTCTGTAAGAAATGACCAGCAGAATAATTTCAGAGAGGCTTGGAGAGATCAACATGAACTGATGCAAAGTGAAATGAGCAGAACCAGGAGATCATTATAATGACAACAAGACTATAAGATGATCAATTCTGATGCACGTGACTCTCTTCAACAATGAGATGATTCAAACCAGTTCCAATTGTTCAATGATGAAGAGAGCCATCTACATCCAGAGAGAGGACTGTGGGAACTGAGTGTGGACCACAATATAGCATTTTCACTCTTTCTCTTGATATTTGCTTGCACTTTGTTTTCTTTCTCTGATTTTTTTCCCTTCTTTATCGGATGTTTCTTGTGAAGCAAAATAACTGTATAACTATGGATATATATATATATATATTTTTTTAACATACATTTTAACATATTTAACATATATTGGACTACCTGCCATCTAGGGGAAGGAATGAGGGAAGGAAGGGAAAATTTGGAAAAAAAAAGTTTTGCAAGGGTCAATGTTGAAAATTTATCCAAACATATGTTTTGTAAATAAAAAGCTTTAATAAAATAAAATAAGTATGGCCATCTCATAAGACAGTAGCAGTGAAAAAAACAGTTTTTAAAAATTTTAGTGAAAGATTCAACTGAATTTAGTCCTGGAGATTTAAAGATAAACAAAGAAGAGAAAAGATGAAAATGTTAAAGGATTTTTATAACTTTTTTTAAAAATCAAAGATGGAATAATTACACTAGGAGATGAACATCATCATGCTTTATAGAGGATATAGAAATGGCACTAAAGGAACCAAATACAGGGAAAACACCTTGACTAGATAACTATACAAAAAAGGGTTTGTGATCAGTGAGTGATCAGTTCTCATAGCATGTGAAGGAGGAAAAGTTTTTGTTGTATTGTTTTTAATGTGGTCCTATTAATGTGGAAAAATAGACAAATGAAAGTACAGAAATAATTATTGACTATATTTCTTCCCATATATATAAAAATTTCAGTGAGACAAATCTAATGAGAATAATATCCTTGGTGAGGGTATTCAATCAACCCATCAACCCTATATATCATTTACACATTGTTATATTCTGGGAATACAAAGGCAAAAATGAAACAATCCTTGCCCACAAAAAACAGATCAGACATTCTAGCACAGAAGATACTATATCTATCTATATACATACATATATACATATATATGTATGTATATTGGTTGGTTGGTTGTCCTTCCTTCTCAAAGACAACCAAAATGATATCACTATGTTAGAATCAAATTACAGTATTCCCACTGTGGCTGATCAGACTAAAATAGTCCCTATGAATATTTGGGGTATTTTATCTAACTTTGCCCATCTCGTGTTTCTTCTGAGATAATTCAGTTCTGTTTTGCTCAGAGAGCAAAACTTTTTCTGATGAGAGCACACCATGCTGGGCCTAAGCAAGTTTCTCCCCAATCATATGATCAGTTCTACAATTCTTAAGAGAGACTTTGAAAGCGTCTTTGTATTGCTTTTTCGGACCATCTTATGAGTGCTTGCCTTGTGTGAATTCTCCAAAAAATAATCTTTTTGACAAGCCTACCTTTGGCATACTTGCTCAGGTTCTGGACAATGAAAATGCTCTCAGACTTTCCTAGTGACCAGTGGAGTGAAACAAGTCTGTGTGCTTGCTCTTATGCTTTTTACCATGATGTTTTCAACCATGCTGTCAAACACCTTCAATGAGAATAAACATGGAATCAAAGTCAGCTACCTGTACTGATGGTAAATTTTTCCACTTGAAAAGGCTATAAGCAAAAATTAAAGTGGAGGGAGTGTTAGTGAATGATTTTTGTTTGCAAATGACTGTGCCCTGAATCACTTAATGCAGCCTCTGAAGCTGAGATGCAGCTTCAAAGTATGGATCAATTCTCTGCTGCTTGTGTTAATTTTGGCCCAACAATAAACACCAAGGAAAAACAGCTCCTCCATCAACCAGCACCACAACCCTATGTGGAACCATCAGTTACAGAAATGGAGAAGTTTTGAATATTGTGGATATTTTTTTTATTTTGGCAGTACACTTTCCAGGGATTGATAATGAGATTGATACACATTGCCAGAGTTGGCTCAGTCTTTGAGAAGTTCTGAAGGAAAGTGAGGGAGAGGAGAGATATCAGACTGACTACCAAACTGACAATTTACTGAGCTATTGTGCTGACCTCATTGTTGTATGTCTGGGAAAACAGCATCATGCCGGGAAACTGAATCACTTCCATTTGAATTCTCTTAGGAAGATTCTGAAAAATCTCTGGCAGGATAAGATACCAGGCAATGAGTTCCTTTCTCAAACTAAGTTGACAAGAATCAAATTTTTTCTCTCTGTCTCTGTCTCTTTCTCTCTTTGTGTGTGTCTCTCTGTCTCTCTCTCTCTGGGTCTTTGTCTCCCTATCTGTCTCTCTGTGTGTGTTTGTGTGTGTGTGTGTGTGTGTCTTTTCTCTTTCTTACTTTCTTTCTCTTCTATCTCCATACATATATATCTATATCTGTATATATGTATATATATATATATTCATATTGTTATAAAATATGCAAATATTCAAAAGAAACAGGCAATCTGCCATGAAGATGGCAGAGAAAATCAGAAAATTCCAAGCTTTCCAGGTCTCCCCAACAAACAAGACAAAAATCACAGCACTAACATAAAGAGATCAAAATAAACAAGAAACTGGGGCACTATAGTGGTTCTCTCTGGATAAACAGAAAAGATTGGAAAAGAAAGATCCCCAGGACTGAGGTTTATTCCAGTGAAGTTTAAACACCTCCAGGCCAGCTTTGAATTAAATTGCAAATCTGGAGCTATCTGGATTGGGTCTTGGGAATTTTCACATACACACACAGATACACACACACACACACACACACACACACACACGCACATACACACACTCATCCCTCTCTCCCACTCCCACCCCAGGAGAAATATACAAGTTAGGAGCCTCTGCTGATAAAAATTGCCAGGTCCAGCTATGCTGCCAAGATTTCACTTTGGGAGAGAAGGAACCAACACACACCAATAAGTGCAAAAGAAACAAGGCAGAAACACTACTGCCAAACAGAGTTCTTGGTTTTAATTACAAGCCAGAGGGGAGAACTGAAGAAGGACCTGAGGCGAGAGGCACCATCCCCCATATCTTAGTTCTACTAACAAGCTACTAAAAATAAAGACAAAATAAAACAAAAATGAACAAGTAAAGGAGAAAGAACCCAATCAAAGAAAATTACCATGGGAATAGAGAAGACTGAAGTTCATCTCAGAGGAAGATACTGAATTTTAAAAAAGGCTTTCTTTTTTTTATAATAGTTTTCAAAACACATGTAAAGATAGTTTTTAACATTTATCCTTGCAAAACCTTGTGTTCCAAATTTTTCCCCTCCTTTCCCTCCCCCACCCATATTTCCACAAATATCATGTTATATGAGAAAAATCAGGTTAAAAATGGAAAAAAAATGAGAAAGAAAATTAAAAACAAGCAAAAAACAACAACAAAAGGTGAAAATATGTTGTAATCTACATTCAGTCCCTACAGTCTTTCTGGATGCAGATGGTTCTCTCCATCACAAGTCTATTAGAATTAGTCTGAATCAATTCATTGTTGAAAAGAGTCACACCCATCACAACTGATCATCACATAATCTTGCTGTTGCTATTACAATGTTCTCTTGGTTCTATTCATTTCACTTAGCATCAGAGTTCATGTCAGTCTCTCCAGGGCTTTCTGAAATCATCCTGCTGCTCATTTCATATAGAATAATACTCCATTGCTTTCATATACCATAACTTATTCAGCCATTCGCTAACTGATGGGCATCCACTCAGTTTCCAGTTCCTGTCAGCACAAAAAGGGCTGCTTCAAATATTTTTTGCACATGTAGGTCCTTTTCCAAAAAAGGCTTTCTTACTCCAAAGAGTAACACTAAATGATCACTTGCCCAAAAAGAATTCAGAGAAAAGCTCAAAAAAGATTTCAAAAATCAAATCAGAAAGACTGAGGGAAAAGTTTTTTAAAAATAAGAATAATTCAAGAAAAACAAGAAGATTATGAAACGAAAGTCAATCAAGTAGAAAAGGAGATACAGAATTTTAAGAAAATTGTTCTGTGAAAACCAGAAATAGCAAAGGGAAGGAAGTGAAGGTATAATATACAAAGAAATAATAAAAGAAAATATAAAAAATTAAAAATAGAAGAAAATGTGAGATAACTCATAAGAAAAACAACTGATCTGGAAAACTAATCAAGAAGAGAAAACATAAGAATAAATGTACTATCTCACAGCTATGATTATAAGAAAGAATCTTGGTACAATAATACAAAAAAAAAAAAAATTAAAGAAATTGTCCAGAAGCGTTAAACAAGAAGGCAAGGTAGAAAAAGAAAAAATCCACCAAGTATCATCTGAAAGAAATACTATGAGAAAATCCTACACAAATATCATAATTCTGAAACCCCTCAGTCATGGAGTTTTACAAGCAACAAGAAAAAAAAAAATCAAATATAGTAGAGTCACCATTAAAATCATACAAGACCTAGCAGCAGCTACATTAAAATACCACAGGACTTGTAACATTATACATCAAAGAACAGAAGAACTGGAGTTGCAACTAAAAATGTCATATCCAGCAAAGTTAAGCACAATCCTGAATTTTTTTTAAAGTGGTTATTTAATGAATTGTCAGACTTTTAGGATTTTTTTACAAAAAGATCTGAAATTAATAGAAAATTTTGTCATACAAGATCCAAGAGACATATAAGGTAAACATCAAAGACTGATTACAAAGGACTTAACAAGGATAAACTCTTTGTTTTCTATGTGGAAATGTAAACCATATGTCTAAGATGTCATTAGTAACTGTCTAGTTTGAAAAAAAAGATTGGGGTAGAGCTGACGTGATTCTAAAAAACAAAACCACCTAGAAAAAGCAAAAATAAGAATTATCTTTTTTAATTAAAGCTTTTTATTTTCAAAACATATGCATGGATAATTTTCAACATTCACCATTACAAAACCTTGTGTTCCAAATTTGTTGCCTCCCTACTCCCCACTGTTTCCCCTAGACAACAAGTAATCCAATATATATTAAACATGTGCAATTCTTCTATACATATTTCTACAAAAATCACATTGCACAAGAAAAATGAGATCAAAAAGGGAAAAAAATGAGAAAGAAAATAAAATACAAGCAAACAACAACAAAAAGAGTGAAAATACTGTGTTGTGATCCACACTCAGTTTCCACACTCAGTTTCCACAGTCCTCTCTATGGTTGCAGATGGCTCTCTTCATCACAAGACCATTGGAACTGGCCTGGGTGAGGGGAATAAAATAAGGGAAGAAGCATATAAGGTTGTGTAGATTAGTAGGAATGGGATAAAGTATGCAGATTAGCAGGAATGAAATAAAGAAATATAGGTGTATGGAAGGAGAGAATAAGGGAGAAGGGAAGAATTAGGTCAAAGAGAATAAGGGAGAAATCTTTGGAGGGAGTATAGATTAAGTAATAGGAGGTGAGGTAATGGGTAGAAATAAAGTCAGGAATCATGGATGATAGGAAATCAGAGAAACACAAGCATAAAATAAAGATGGGGAACAAAATTTGTTAAATAAAAAAAAAAGCAAAGGCAACAATCATGATCTGTCAAAATTAAAGATAAAAGAGGATTGCTCTTTTGATTAATAATAATATATCATATTAATAATAATAAATCATATACTTTGAAACCTCTCTTAAGTTCTGCTGTGCATATGACAATTCTTTTTTTTTTTCTTTTCTTATTTTCTATTTGTTTTAAATAAATAAATAAAGTCTGGCTTTTTGTTTGTTTGTTAAGAAACAGGCAGGCTTTCATAAGCCATTTTGCAGTTGATCATTTTTTTTTTCAGCAAAACAACTAACACAAAGATTCAGAGAATATTAGAGACCCCTGTGCTCGGGTTGTTGTTGGTGTTGCTGGTGGTGTTTTAACATGTAAAAATTATTCCATAAAACAATAGCTCTTCTTCAAAAAGCTAGCTCTCACCTCCAAATAATACAGCATTATTTGAAAGCTGTAATATGGAAAATAATCCCATTCAATGGTCATTTATTCATAAATATTAAGTGAAACATGAAAAGGAAGATAAATATTTGCCAAAAAAAAGGATTCAGAAACAATATAAGAGATCCAACATAGTTCTTGTCAAAAAGGGATTCCTGTAAATGGTAGTCTTTCCAAATGTTCCTTTTGCAGATAGCATTGGACAAATTGCATCAAGTGTGAAAACACTTCAAAATTATAACTATTTATGAACTTTGGACAAAGTAAATGCAGAATACTTATAATTCAGATTTTGATATATAGTTCAATGGACAATCTTTTGCATTCTATCCTTTAGTGTGTTTATATATACACAAATACATATAAATAGGTGTAAATGGAAAAGGAATAGTGTAAAGTCCATACTAGCTCTCTGAAGCACCTCAGAATCAGCCTGAGTATTTGGTCTTAGTGGAGGAGTAAAGGAGGAAGGAGGGCCACGTGGCTGGTCAAAGATGGAGTCTGGAATCTGGTATATTCTTTTGTGTCTGCGGCTGAGCGCTGTGGTTGAGAGCTATGGTAGAGAGACCTCTGTGTCCCTCCCTCAGCTCTTAAATACTTTAGTAGGATTATATCATTACACCATACTAAGCATGTGCCAGCACATCATTATATCACATTAAGTATCATACTAAATATATAGTTAGCTAGAGAATCATTATCTCATCAATCATACTAAATCTTAAGTATACCTCTTCAGAGTTCCAGCCCTCTACAGAATAGGTTGAGAATTTGGATGGATTGCTTTGAGAAATTGAGAAATGTATAGTTTCTTATACTTATAATTCAGATTTTGATATACATTATCTAAAACATCCTGAAATATGTGACCAATCAATCCCTTTCCACTCTAAATGCAATTCCATGATATTTTTAATGCTTTATTCATTGATTATTTTTATGATTGCACAATAACCAAGCCTTATTATTAGCATGCTACTTACTATTTTCATTCCTTGTTAACTGTAATGAAAATTCTCACTTGGGAGGCAGGGAGGGAGCCAATTTAGGACAAAGATAATTCTGACTTCATCATTTACCTGTTACTTTTTAAA
Source organism: Antechinus flavipes (assembly GCF_016432865.1). Classification (NCBI taxonomy): domain Eukaryota; kingdom Metazoa; phylum Chordata; class Mammalia; order Dasyuromorphia; family Dasyuridae; genus Antechinus; species Antechinus flavipes. Next base: position 389,539,938 of record NC_067398.1, read on the forward strand.
GGAACTTCTTACAAAATACATATTGAATAATCTAGGAATTAAAGAATAGGATTTCAGGGTAATATATGTTCTGACTGAACTACCATAGAAGCAATTCTTGATTCTATGTGCAATTTAAGTATATTATCAAGTTTACAGAATATATAGATCCAAGTTCAATGTTCATCTGTGACATTGCTATGAGACTTTCTGAGTCTCAGACAACTCTCAGAGACTAGATGTTATAGATTAAATGGAGAGAACCTCTATAGCAGGAGTTCCATCCCTTTGAAATCACAGATCCTTGACATGTGGACTTGAATCATGTAGCTCTTTCTAATTGCATATAATGCATGTAATTTGGAAACATCAATATCATAATATGACACAACTAAAGGCCAAATCCTTTTTTGCAATATAATAAAGGAATAATATTAAACTCATTAATTTACTGTTTGATTATATGTTTATGAACCTTGATTGATTAAATATTTACAGAATTTATATCCTTTAGTATATAAAAAACGAACTTGTGTTTCTTCAAAAGCAAGAATTATATGTCATATTTCACACCCAAAATTCAGGCTCCAAAAACATTTTAGATACTTATCAAGGGTAAGGCCTTCATTCTTACTCATATATTAGCCTTGAAAGTAGAAATATAAGTAGAAACACATTATGCGAGTTTTCTGTTTTTCTCTTATGTGGTTAATAACCTAAATTAGGCCTTTAACCTTGACACAAATTCTGTTATCTAATTATGCTAATTTTGACTTACTCTTCCAGTCATTGTACCCCATGGCAAGGCCAGTCCTTGGCAAAATTGTGAAAGAAGACAAATTTGGTTTTTTGTTGTGAATGCATACAAAACTAAGGCCTTGGTAGTGTTAGAAAAAAATAATTTAATGCTGTCCTTGATCTGATATTTTTTGCCTTACTTTCCTTCGATCAGGGACCATGTTCAGATAAGCTGTTTAATTCCCCCAAATAAGTCAGAATTGCAGAGGCATACTCCTTTTAATTTATCAGGGACATAATCAAGAAAATATATTCATCTTTTGTTTCCAATTAATTGAACCCAAAGAAGGGACACCTTTGGGAAGTCAGACCCTGAACCAAAAATGTGCCATAGTTAGTATTACTATACTATATTGTATATCAAAAATTCTAAACTTAAGCCACCTACCTTTATTTCATTTTGTTATGAAATTTTATCTTCTTCTCCATAATTACTGTAAAATATCAGTGTTGCAAGGGATTCTTTGATTGATAGGAGAAATCCTAAAGGCATAGCATTTTTATAAGCATCGCAAAAATGCTTGTGCATTAACAAATTGTGTCTCAGACAGATTTTAGCTTAAAATCAAGAAACAGATTTTCCTTCATAGTTATTTCCCAACTTAAGCATTTGTCACTGTTCCTAACCAATGTTGGACTTATTATCTGTGCCCATGTGTTAGAGTGATGCCAGGAGAGTATGTCACATCTCTTTTTACTTGGTACATCACAATTATCACCATGACCATCAAGTATGATGTCAATGATCTTATGCTAAAACTCTAGTCCTAAAACTCAATGATTTCTGTCCCCCTACAAATAGCCTTTATCCAGTCAAACCATTTATTCTTATTCTAGCCTCTATTTTATGACAAAGAAAGATAATAGCTCCTCCAATAAATTTACCTTCCAATGGAAAACATGTACACATATAAATAGAAAGAGGGGAAAGGAACAATCAGAAGGAGTAGGGAGAGAGAGGGAGGAGAGAGAGAAAAAAACCGGTGTATACAGAAATACAAAGAAAACAAAAACTAATAGATGGGAATGAGCCATACTTATGACTTCAGGAAACAAGTTATACTTTTATTAGACTTTAAAAAGCTAATAAGCTGCAATTGCTAAAATAAAGTAATATGCAAAACATTTGGTGATCTTCAGGATGAGCTTAGTGAGATGATGTGTCCTTGAGCAGAAAATTCTCAACCCTCTTGAAAAATTCTTCCAGGATTTAAGTTTGGATATGGAAACCCTTTTCCACCATCATGGTCCCTTGAGATGCTATGAGTAAGTAGTTTTATAAATATTAGTGGGAAAAGGGCTAAACAGAGATCCATAATATAAATTTTGTAACCACATTATCACTATAAAAACGGAAATGCTTGGAGTTAAAAATTTTACAATAATAACATACATTCCTGATAATTTAAGAGAGAATGGATTCAAAACAAAAATTCCAGTGCACAGTGGTGGTAAAAATGGGGTGGGGGTAATAAGGAAGATAAATTTTAAAATAGAATAAGTTTTTCTCAATGGATATACTATGGTATTCATAACATGATTACTGAACAATAACCTTTACCCCACCTTCCAAATCATTTATATAGTAAGCAAAAGCTCAGATTAAATAAAAATTGACAAACTAATATTTGAAATCAAAGTCTTACAAACATCTTTACTTTGCAGTGCAGGCAATAGATAAAACTAAAAACGTTTGATAAAATTTTTAACCTGCTTACCTTAACTTTTTATTATTTTGAATTGTGATAGAAAATTCTCAAAAATTATTTTCCATTTGTCCCTCCAACTGGTTTGAATAAGAAATCAAATATCACAGATTATCACAAGATAATCAAATCTTTTGATAATCCTGGAGTTCAAATAAGCATCTACATCTGTTCAGATAAGATATATAACATATCTAGAAGATTCTATCAAGTAAAGCTTTTTTTACTCCAGTATTATTGTAGAGACAGTTATACCCGTATCCATCAAATCTAATTTTTTAAAAATGATAATGTCTGATTCCAAGTGATACCTATAAAATAATTGTTTGGGATAAGGAAAATCCAGTTCATAAGTTCATAAGACTGAAATAAACTCCTAAAGACTTATTTTTCTATAATTAAATGAAGATCTATAAGGAGAAAGCATTCAGATATGAAAGTCACATAGTTTTCAGCAGAATTCTTCCTCCCTTCTCCTCCCATCCCCTTCTTTGTAGTAATATTGATGTAATTTTGGATACCAGAAAATGAAATTCCTTTGACAAGGATGGAATTCTGCTGCTCTTTCATACTTCTGCATATCTTTTCCCTCTATGGTGTCTTTACAAGCTCTCTACCTAAAGAGAATGTGAAGCCACATGGGAATTGGATTATATGGTTAAGATACAACTCAAGAGCAATTGGTTTCTAAGGGATAAGCAGAAGAGGGAAAAAAAATGCAATGGCTCTATGCCATGTACATAGGAATTTCCAGTCCTAAGGGACCACTGAACTAAGCTGCAATTTAAATCAAACTTTCAGGTGCTTGGTCCAAAGATAGAATCAGTGACCAGAAATTTTAGGTCTATTCTCCTTTTAGGGTCATTGAAATTAATTATTTGGAGCTGTCAATGCTGAGTTTTCTAATGGAAAGTGTGAAATTCTCATTACAATTCTTTTTCATTATGGAGAAGTTAATTAATTTTAATTCATTTTCAAATCTTCAGGATTAACACTTTTATTTCTCATGATTATGCCCCAGAGAAAGAGATCCACTGGAAAAGTGTCCCAGTAATTTCAATAATTTTTGTGATCATTCTGGCAAGAGTCAGCTTAGAGGGCAAAGATAGGAGTTTTCACTTTCAATTGTGTCTATAAAATTGACTTAAAAGTTTTAGTTTAAAGACAAAAGTAGTATTTACCAATATGTCAAAAATAAAATATTTTCAAAAGATAAAAATTTCTTGAAGTGAGAGGGTAAGAAAGACATGGAGATATCACAAGCCTAATGTGTCTAAAGCTAATGAGTGAGTACCTAAAAGTCTATTTAAACAGACATTTTCCTATTTGGAGTAGTTACTCTTTCAATCAATTCCATCCAATAGCCAAAGAAGAATTAGGTAGACAAATCTTGACCAGAAAATCAATCAACATTCTAATCCTACCTTTGGGCTTTTATACAGACCATCCCTCACCCTCAAATGCTCTTCTTTCTCACTGTTGTTACCTCTTAGAATCCCTAGATGCTGTCAAAGCACAAAGTATCATCTCCTGTCCATCATCATCTTCTTTCTTGGTTCCTCCAGCCCCCAGTGTTTCCCTCTCCCAAATAAAAAACACATTATATGTGTATTTTTATGTGTTAAGTGCCCAAAAGAATAGGAGTTCCTCGAGGTCAGGGACTGACTTATTACTGTCTAAGATATATGCAGTAGCTAAAACAGGTCCTCACATATAGCATATGTTTGTTTGTTAGATGAATGGATAGATTGATATATACTGTACTGAATTTGGTTGCCATTTGAAACTTGATTTGGTTATCAAGACAGAAGCAAAATTCAAGGCCAACTAGAATTTGCAATGACACAGGACTGTATCCATGGTAAGAATTAAGAGTTTTTAAAGTCATGAAAAAGGTTGCATGATAGTCTCATAATTTTCTCAGATTTGTAAAGTGAAAGGGATAGTTTCAACAGACTAACTGACTTCTCAGTCAAATTAAAAAATGCCTTTTTCCTGGATAGATTTGCAAATGCCAACAACAACAAAAAATTAAGGTTTTACATAATAGATAAGTGGAGAAAATCTAATAGAGTTTACAGAGAGCCGGACCAAAAATCATTTGAAATTTGGGGAGTGAAAGTTGATCACCAATTCAATTGGACTATAATCCTAATATTAATTATGACATGGCTGGTGCTTTCTCAGGAGTAGGAGAAGTAAAAAGAAAAAAGACACTCACAATCTAATAATATTATATAGATTTTTTTTCTTGATATGTTTTAGTTGTCTTTTCCTATTTTGCTGCCTGATATCTTGCCTTGTGACTGAACCTTTACAAAGTAAATATACACATGAGCAAAAGTAAAGATAAAACTTATTTTCCAGAGGAAGATGTAATCTAAACTTGAATCTAATCCAATCAATATTATTAATTTAAAGATTCCACTGCAATCTGAGCCCTCAAATACCCTGAGTTCTTTTTTTCATCAGTCTCTCTCATTTGAAACAGTTTAAGCATTTTAAGAAGCCACCAAATTCATTAGGGAACAACATTTTAAAAAGTCATTTGATCTGTTACCTCATTTCATTAAACACATACTAAGAGACAGAGGAAAGAGAAAGAGAGAGAAAAGGAGAAGGAGGGAGGGAGGAAGGAGAGGAAGAGAGGGAAAGAAGAAAGAAGGGAATGGGAAGAGAGGAAGAAGGAAGAAGACTAAGAAGATGAAGAAGAAGACAATGAAGAAGAAGAAGGAAGAAGGAAGAAGAAAGAAGGAAGAAGAAGAAGAAGAAGGAAGAAGAAAGAAGGAAGAAGGAAGAAGTTAGAAAGAAGAAGAAGAAGAAGAAGAAGAAGAAGAAGAAGAAGAAGAAGAAGAAGAAGAAGAAGAAGAAGAAGAAGAAGAAGAAGAAGAAGAAGAAGAAGAAGAAGAAGAAGAAGAAGAAGAAGAAGAAGAAGAAGAAGAAGAAGAGGGATCCTAGAAACTTCTAGGCTTAAAAGGATTGAGCTACCAAATGGAGAATTTTCATATTGGCCTTCTCTGATTGACTCCTGCAAAACTAACATGTCCACAGAGTATGCACCTGAAAAAATAGAGAGAGATCTCTTATTCCAACAAAAGTGGATACTTCCAAATGATACTGACTTAATTAAGATAGCTAATTTGCACTGAGTTCACCAGTATGGAAAAAGAGAAGAAAAGGAAGTACCTAACCTCTGAAACAGACTGAAACTTCACTCTCTATATTAATTCTCTGTATCCTCTAACTGTCCTAACATTTTAGAAAATCTGTCAGTCTTCCAAATGTTGGCAGCTCTCATTTCATCATGCCTTCCTTCCACTTCCACTTTGCAGTCAAATGATAAAAACTGGTGTCAAAGAAACAGAATATATGGTTAATAAAAGAAATCATTTAAAGGATAAAATAAAGGAACACATTTCCTAAAAAAATTTTGAGGCTGAAGTGAATACCATAATCTTCTACATGAGAGCAAAATGCATGTTCAGACATTTGATTTTACTAGACAATTTTAAGTTTGTGGTCTTCTTTAGAAATAGATTATACTCAATAAACAGTGGAAAACTTTATTTACATCCAGTGCAGCTGTGAGCACAAATGCTGAGCTTATTTAATATTTTTTATTTATCAGAGCAGGATAATTCTAGAATTTGTAAGGCACATGAAAAACCATCTAGTCTAATTAATCTTATTCCCATTTTTACAGATAAAGAAACTAGGACTTGTAAAGGTTAAGTGCAAAGTCATATTATGTTTCAAGGGATTTATGTTTGCTCAGTCTCTGGGTGGGGGAAGTCGGTTACTGGTGCTAACTAAATCTCACCTTCTGCACCACTCCAGAGGCTTATAGAGTCCTTGGATCCTGATTCAAATGCAATCAGGTAAAAAAGGCAAGAAGTGTAATGACCGCGTATTTAAAATCAGCCGGAGTCAGGAATTCAGGTTAAGGGAAAAAATCTTCAATCTTTATTGAAGTGAAGAGATGAAAAAAGATTGCAATAGCAATATGGGCAAGAAGGCTTGGGATAGCAATATGGGCAGCTGCGACAGGAAGCCAGCTAGCAGAGAGAGACCTGAGCTGAAGGGCGGTAGCAATGGCAATGCGAGCAGTCTCTCCTTTCCCTTCCTTTTCCACTCCCCTGCCTCCACCCACCAAAATCGTCATTTCCTATACAACACATCAGAACTTGCACAAAGAGTGGGCGGGGGCCATTCTTTCTCCAAGCTTATATATTAATAGAGTATGGTCCAATTACTATTTAGCCTCATGTGTTTGGGGCCTCAGTGCATCAACTCGAGCCTCAGCCCATTACAAAGAAGGAAGAGCAGAAAAGAGAGACACAGAGAAAAATAGAAAGAGATGTTCGCTTTAATTAATGAATGCAATTTAAATGCATTCTGAGTTGCAGCTCAGCAATAAACCAAAAACCCATTTCTTTACCATGTGTTTAGTGGGTTAGAAATAGTAATAGAATAACTATGTATGCTCAGAAATGGAATGCCAGGCCCAGGCACTTCTAGAAGTAAGATCACCAACTAGGCATGTTTCCAAGACTGATCCAATCTCTCAACACATTAAAAAAAAATTGCAGTATATAAAGTGAACAGATACAAATATATAAAAAGTAGTATTTTAGAGAGAAGGTGCTGACAAAGGATCAGAATCAGAAAAAGCTTTATGCAAAACATGGTTCATGATCTTCATTTAAAGAGAGATGCTGGGGTAGAGGTGAGATGGGAAAACATTCTAGACAGTGGGAAAACCATTACAAGGGAGAGAGGGGATCAGAAGAAAGGCAGATTCTGAAGGGAAAAAGTCTCATTACTTTCGGAGAATCAGAAAAATCCCCTTGTTGTAGATATTACCTGAGACATCTTCAAAGAAAGAGAGAGACTCCAAAAGGCAGAGGTGAGGAGGAACCACATTTCCAAAAAAAAGCCATTGGCACAAAAGCATGAAGGCATGAGATGTAGTTATGTGGAATTTAAAAGATCGTTTTAATTGGAATGGAGAGTATGAGGAATAATAAGAAATAAAATTGAAAAGGTAGGAGGAGCCCAGATTGGGGACATGCTAAACATATGTGTCATAAGCAAAATAAAATTCTTGGATAAAATACACATGAAATATTAGCATTCAAGATATTATTAAAACTAAACAGAAGGGAAGGGCTGTTATTCCCCCTCCCCAACCATTTTGCTTTGTTTAGAAAAGCATGGTTTAGAAATTTGTGTTTGTGGGTGAAGTTGTTTTTTTCTTCCCTGGAATGGTACTAGGAATATGATTGTGAACCCCATGATTAGCTTCTATCTGCAGCTCTGAAAGTGTTGACACAGATGTTGGGCTAATCATTCACAGCAAATAGCTATTCCCATAATGGCTAAGATTAGTCTGAATTGGCATTCATTTCTTTCTTCTGTGAGTCTCATTTGATTATGGATGATGTTTTGTTAGAGTGTATCCATGCAACCTCATACATGATGTAAAACCCAAGAAAAACAAAGACTCTAAGCCAAAACCAAATTAAATATGCATCAGAAAAATGTGTGCTTGATTCAGGTTCAGGTACCATGAAGCCTGCACCACTCTATTGTTGTTAATGCCTCCAGGAAAACTCGAAAAAGCAACCTTGACGTTGATATCAATTTAAAATTGGCGTGGCTGCCAACATTTACTCAACACCAGGCTCAACTGGCTGTATCATCTCCATCACAACATAGAGTGGCAGAGATGCGTGCAGCTTCCAGAAAGCTATGAAAAATGGGCTGTTCATGCCAGGCAGAGAAAGGCCCCTTATCTGCTTAAAAGCAATGTAACTGTCACCATTTCTCTTGAGATCCATGCAGGCATATCAATGCACTGAACATAAAGGTGCTTTGTTCCTCACCTCAATTCCACACCTGGAGGGTGCTCGTTCACTATTTCTTTTATGTGCCTAGGTCTACTTTCCTCCACTATTTCCTCCCCTATTTGGAGGCATTTATCATGAGTTCTTTCTGCCCTTCTCTGCATTCTGATTCCCAACATACCTAAAATAACACATACATACTTAACATCTCCATAAAATTTCAACGCTATAAAAACTGAGATTTTATATAAAGCTAATGAAGCTGAGAGTCACAGAAAAAGTAGAATATAATAAACATACCAAGGATATATAGATATTTGGTTTGCCCCTTCCCTACTCTCCACCTATTTCAACCCTACTTTTTTTTTAATGTAGCTTAGATTCTATAAAATTCTATAATTCTATAAAAATTTAAAATGACCTAGTAGTCATTTTGTCTGAAGTAGCTCACCAGTTCCAAGTAGAATTAGGAAAAATTCCAGTTTCTTCCATCCATTTTCTCTACAATTCTGGAAGTGAGATGAGGCAATATATTTAACTTATTATATACTAGTATATAATAAGCTATTATACTATTGTATTATACTATATGTAATACAGTATATTAACTATAGTTATTATAGTATACTAATTTACATATTAAATGCTGTTCAGCCTGTCATGGTAGCCCACATGCTTCTATTCTTTGTTACTGGGGATCTTGACACTGGTGGACCACTTAAGCTTAAGAGTTCTGAGCTGCAATAAGACTAAAACTGATCATATAGGACACCAAGTGTGGCAGCAATATTGTGAGCTCTTAGATGAGAGGAGCTCTCTAAGGGAGAAAGGAAAGAAGAATTAATATGGTCATTAAGAGGACAAGTCAAAGTTTCTGGGTCAATCAGCAGTGGGATTGGGTCATGAGTAGCTACTGCCCTTCTTATTTGGGTGGAATAGGGAGATGATATCTCAAAAAATGCAATTTCCCTCTGTCCTTATTAAATTTTCCTTTTATTTTTTAGGATATATTACATATTTATCTATTTGTTTACATAATATCTCCCTAAATGCAATATAATCTCCCTGTGGGCTGTTACTCTTTCATTTTTGTATTTGCATCCCCAGGATCTAGTACTGAATGTGGCACTTAATAGATACTTAACAAATGTTTGTTGATGGATATTTGGAGTTTTATCAATATGTCTTGACAGATTAATTACTTGATTGAATAACTGAGAATTTGGTGGTCAAGGTCTCAATCTTTTTCTACTTCTTCCTTATAAAAATTATAATGGAAGTGTTATTTTTAACTAAGAGATGACATAAATAATTACTATCTAATTCCCAGCCTTTTTCTTGCTAATGTCTAGATGATTTATTTTTTCAAATCATACATCTCCTGGGTAATATATTTTGCACTATTTTTCCATACAAGAAACATTCCACAATCTACTTCTTCTAATCATAGGATCTCTACTGCCCTTTGAGCTACCAAAAATTCAGAAATGGTTGTGTTCCATTAGTCACAGTGGTATCATATTACTGAAAGTATTAGTACTAAGAATTGGTGATAAGAAGGAAAGTTTTAACTTTAAAAAGAAGCTTAGGACTCATGAAAGCCCTACACAACAGTTCATATTATCTAGTATGCTTTTGTAATCCTTTTCAGTTATAAATACAATCATTGTCCATCTCCAATATCTGTTGAAAATACAAGCACTAACAGTTCAATTTAATAGGTTCTTCATCTAACAGTTTTTACAGGAAATATTCTTTATAAAGTTCATTTTTCTTATGTGGATTGGTACAATGAAATCATCTGAGCGGCTATGTATCTCAAAAAGAAATCTCCAGTGTTCCGTGCCTTGTTGCAATTAGCAATCAATAAGCAGAAGTAAATGGAATTCCTCTTTAATTTGTACTCTGCATAGGACATCCTCCATGACAGAGGAAAATACATTTAGAGAATATGTATCCTGATTGATATTGATAATCAGATGATCCTCTAATATAGTTATTTTTACTGTTTCATCTGTCAGAGAAACTTGCATTGTAATTTCCTAGAGGAAAGTCTTTAAATCTGCATTTTTGTTACCATATCAAATGTATTTTTATAATCAACAAACAACATAATGGGATTTAGTATTTTGTGAGCTTTTGTGACTGTGAAGATGTGATCAGCTGTGATGATTTGCAAGTCTGCCTATATCTTCTTCAAATTTTCATCAAGGATCTATTATAGATCACTATCAGGAAGCTGTTATAAAAATTGAAAAGTGTGCATATAGATTAGTCATTGAATATCATTCATTGTTTCCTTACTTGTTTGGTATCTTTCCTTTTTTCCAGACAACCTGAAAATCAATTCCTCAATGATCTCCAAAATGTACATCTCCCACATGTATTTTTGGTCTAGTTTAGCTATAATTCTGACATTTGTTTTCTTTAGTGTCATTTCCAATTCCTCATATAGTGCAATAAGAATTTAATATGAAACAGTGCAAAGCATTCTAGCTCTAAAGTCAGGTCAGATTAGGGAGATCTTAAAAAGTCAAACAAAGGATTTAATATTTGATTCTGGAGACAATATGGAGTCACTGAAATGTCTTCTCAAGACCTCAGTTTCCTCATATTCAATGGATGATAAGGACAAGATAGTCCCTAAGAAAACCTTTAGCTCTAGATCTAAGATCCTATATTTTATGATGGAACTCAAATATGTTGGACCTATTGTTATGTCAAGAAAAAGTTTGTTATTGAAAAGATGATAGATAGGTTTGATTTTTTTTACTTGTTTTCCTTCTAGTGTCACCTTTATATACTCTTTCTTAGTAGTATCTGAATTAATGAAAACCTAAACCAAGTTTTCTTCAAATTTCTTTATTCCCAATTATTTCTCAACAGTTTACGAAAATGTATGGCTAAAAATAATTCACTATCCTATATAAGAGCTTATATTTTAAACAAGTCCTTTGTTACTATGTCTTTCTGTTTGGCAATATGGTCAAATATTGTTGTTTTTAATTACTGTCTTTGTTAAAGTGGTTTTTGATCTCTTTGGCCTTCTCATTCATACAATTTTCATTGCTTTACATTACTTATATTTTTATAAGAAATAGTAATACTTCATGTAGAAGTTAAACTTTTAATAGAAATGCCGTGGACAGAAGCAGCTACACCCAAAGAAAGAACACTGGGAAATGAATGTAAACTATTTGCATTTTTGTTTTTCTTCCCGGGTTATTTTTACCTTCTGAATCCAATTCTCCCCGTGCAACAAGAGAACTGTTAGGTTCTGCAAACATAAATTGTATCTAGGATATACTGCAACATATCTAACATATATAGGACTGCTTGCCCTCTAGGGGAGGGAGTGGAGGGAGGGAGGGGAAAAATCGGAACAGAAGCAAGTGCAAGGGATAATGTTGTAAAAAAAATTACCCTGGCATAGATTCTGTCAATATAAAGTTATTATAAAATAAAATAAAATATTTTAAAAAATAGAAATGCCGTGCCTTTTACAAACACAAAGAATGTTGAGAAATGTGGGAAATTGTCAAGGAGAAAAACTCTGTGAAAGACTATTAGTAATCTTTCTTTGGAAAAAGAAGTGTGCTGAAGAAATTTCATGGTAAAAAAAAATCTGAGGATAATGCTTTAGGGGAATTGAAATTGTTTTAACTTCCATCCTGAAACAATCTAAAATAGTAATAGCTTAATAACAGTTAAGAGTTATATAGTGTTTATTATATGTCAGGTACCATGCTATGTACTTTATATGTATATTTTGTTTATATATACATATATATATATATATATAATCTCATTTTATTTTCACAACAATACTGAGAATGAAGTACTATTATTATTCCCATTTTTACAATTGAGGAAATACCTGAATCTGGATTTGAACTCAGATCTACCTGACTCCAAACTAGGCACATTCTTCCCTGTACAACCTCACTATCTAATAATTTACAATAAAATTACTATTGTATTCAGTGACACAGGTTGGCATTTCTGAGTAGAACTGATGGGGGAAAATGTTATTCTGAGGCTAAATGAATTAACTGCATTCTGAAGAGAACTGGATGTGTTTCCGGTGTTGTTAAGAAACTGGCAATTCATATTGGGTGAGACAATTCTAGTAAACAATTTTTTTCCTCTATTTCCCCAGAAATTAGAAGTTACATTATAATCCATATGTTGTATTAATGCTTGTCCACAGTTGGTCCTTGGTACTGTTGATAAATTATATGGATAGTAACATTCAAAGTTGTCTAATTTTATATGAAGAGATTTACCAGTCTCCTTAAGTTGAGGCTTAAACTGATTGTTTAATTAATGGAACAGACTCGGAAGTAATTTTTAAAAATATAATTCATAGTTATACCTTTAGATGACTATGAAAAAAGAAAAGAAATATATATATATGTATGTATGTATGTATGTATGTATATATACACACACACACATATATCTGGAATAGCCAGTAGCAGACCAAGGGTTAAGTATTTGGTATATTTATATTTGTCTATCAGAATACCTGAGATATATGGCTCACATCTTGTATCATGATACCATAATTGCTATAAAAGATTGTTTCCTTTTTACATGTTAGGGTTCATTTATGAATTTGTACTAAAGACATGTTGTGGAATAAAGCTTAAAAGTTGCATGTTTGGGTATAGTTCTGTTTTGTTTTGTATTTAAAGGAAAAAGACTTTACTCAAATTTCCTTACCTTCCTTCCCCCACTTGTTAGTGTCTGCTTTAAACTGTACTTGTACTTATTTTGTTTATATTTATGTATGCACATATTGCTTTTCAAAAAAAATTTGAGTACTTGAAGAGAAGGATTATTATTTTTTCCCTTTGTATTCCCAATGCTGAGTATAATCTTCCCTACATAGTTGTGTTTGTATTGACTCATGAGTGAAGTGGATTTGAGGAAGAATTACATAAAATCATCAGCTTCACTCTCTTATCCAGTGGCAAAGCAGAAGTCAGGATGACTGGTGATTGCCTGGAATACAGTAGATGACCTTGGCTTTGTCAATATATGACCAAGCTCTAAGCACACTACAATACCTGCTTCAGTCACCTTTATGACCATTGAAACAAATTGTTCTCATTTGCCTTTTCTACTGGGGGAAGTCTTTATGTGTTTACACCTCCTAACTCACTAATACTTTATAGCCCTATTAGTTATTTTCAATCTGTTTAGCCCATCTGGTGAGATAGCTTTGCAGGGTATGACCACTGTGCATGCTTTGGCTTCTTAAAGCCACAGGTGAGAGTTCAGTATCATGTAGATAGCAAAGGTAGATGGCAAGTCCTCATACAAAAAGTGCTAGTTCTCTTTGAAAATTTCATGGAAATCCCTGGCACATAATAGGTCTAAAATAAATGCTTGATTAAAAATACTATTCTGCTAAAATCATTATCATGGTATGAGGGTGTTCTCAAAGTTTATTTTAGTTCTTAAAAGCTATAGTAAAAGGAATACAAGCTGTGGAAGGCCCCAAAAAGCTGGAGAAGCTTTTAATTTAGGATAAATTAAGGACTTGTTTAGAATGACTAGTTCCAAGAGTCCTGTCTACCAGGCCTACCAGGAATTTTCTCAGACATAGCAATTTAACAAATTGCCTAAAAACATAAGAAGGTTGCTGCCTGCAACAAAGGTAGGAAATACACATTCCAACAAAATCTTATATTTGAAATATTGAAGCATGTGCAGAAGTTAAATTTGTGGGCTGGAACTCATTTCCAAAGCTATTCTAATTATTCACTAATAGCTGCTCCATTGTGAGATGGGCCTTGGAGATTTCATTGCTCTTTTCTTTTTGCTTTAAAGACTTTGGTTACAACTTCCTAGAAAATTAAACTATGGAGTAATCTCTGTCTAGGTGACAGTTCAGTTTTTTACAATATCTTATAAGTAACTATTTCATTTTACAAAAGTTAGTCTATTACTTATGTAAATAGATAGTAGAGCTTGCTTCCCCCAACCATTTTATTTGATACTCTCTGTATGCCTAAATTTAGCATAGTGGCCTTGAAAAAGAAAGGTATTCACATTCAGAACAAAATTTGGCTGGTGGAGAGATGATATTCTAGGCATGCTGGAGGGATATCTAATTGAAGTGAAGAGAGAGCAATAGAGTCCTCACTACTTTTTTGAGGTATTTTCTGATTATTACAGAATATGCTTAAACTGTCTAAAATCCCATCAACTTATTTTATCAGCATTATCCAGTTAAGTATTTAATTGCTCTGTTTCATGTGTATTTTTTCTTGCCATTATATCATAAGCTTCTGAGGAGAAAAAAGAATCTTATAACTCATTACACCTCATTAACCAAAGCCTAATTCATAATAACAGTTCAGTAAATAATTATTGAAGGAACTGGTAAAGTTGATTAACAAGTGTGATTAGACCCATTAATAGTACAGAGCTATATCTCCAGAGTAAATGACTAAATTAAAGCTAGATAAGGTCATTGATAAAGCAAATCTCCACCACTACAGTAGTTAAGAAATCAGATTCTCTTTTTAAACATAATTATGAATAGATTTGGAGATATTACTTTTGAGTTCAAGAACTTCCAAAAAAAACAATATTAACCTAGTGATGTATGATTAAATTCTAGATCTTTTTAACATTTTTGTTAATTGAAAAATAAGCATTTTAGCTACCCTGATTTTAAGAACACACACTTGGCTTGATCTACACAAATTTATGTTATTTAATCCCAACTGAGTCCTCACTGCAGTAAGGCAAACATTCAATTCCTAACTAATTGATTTGCTTTCCCATTCCTCACAGCAGCTGGTTCCAAACCTTCTCAATCCTCTTCAAAGTTCCCACAGTACCTCTTCCCCCACCTTCTCAGGCTAGTGGACTTTACTCATATTTCAATAAAAGAAAAATTATCATTTGCCAAAATCTCCCCCTTTTTCCTTTTCCTCATCTTATATAATTTGTAAATCTTCCTCTACTATCTCCACTTTGCACTCTGTTATCAGAAAAAAGTGTCCCTTTTCCTTGACAAAAATATTCCCTCCTGATATATCTAGCAAATTGTACCCATTTATCATCCCAGCTCTCTCTTCTTCAATCTCTCTCTATCTATTGCTCTTTCCTTGCTGCCAACATACATGAATATGTCTTCCCTATATTTACAAATGCCCCATTTGATTCTACCAATATGCTGGTTATTGTATTATTTCTGTTCTTCTCTTAGGCAGCTGGTTAGCACAATGGATAATGTTGGGCTTAGAGTCATGAAAACCTGAATTTAAATTGCGCCTCAAATACTTCCTAGCTGTGTTATCCTGAGCATGTCACTTAATCTTTGCCTTAGTTACTTCAAATATAAAATGGAAATAAGAGTAAAACCTACTGATTAGGAGTGTTATGAGATTCAAATGATAATATTTATAAAGTACTTAGTTCAGTGCCACATATAGCAGATGATTAATAAATGTTTATTCCCTTCTTTCTTTTTTGGCTAAACTCCTTGAAAACATCATCCATATTTGCTGCTTCCATTTCTTTTCCTCTCATTATCTGATAAATCTTTTGCAATCTAGTTTCTAAACATAATTCAACTGAAACTACCCTCTACATTCTAACCAGTGATCTTTTAGTTGCTGTATCCACAGTTTATTCTCAGTCTTCATCTTTCTTGATATCTCTGCATCCTTCGGTGCAATCTATCATCTTCTCTTTCTGAATACCCTTTCTAGGCTAAATTTTTGTGAGTCTGCTCTCTACTGGCCATTCTCCTGCTGACAATTTGTCTAACTATTTCTCAGTTTCCTTTGCTAATTTTTCACCTACAAACTGTGCATGTTCTCCAAAACTCTGCTGTACACCTTTTCTCATTTCCCAGCATAGTATCTTGCTTCTTGTTGTTATCAGTTCCCATGGATTCAGCTATTATTTCCATGCTAATGACTCCAGCATCTAAATTTCCAGCCCTTGCATATCTCCTGAGCTCCAGTTCTAAATCAACTGTTTTCTAAATGTCTCTAATTGGATGTCCCATAGGCATCTCAAACTCACCATTTCCAAAACAGATGTCATTCTTTCCCTCTAAACATTTCCCACTCTGTAAGCTTCATCACTGTTGAAAGATCACTATCCTCCCAGTCAACTCAAGCCTGCAACTTAGGTAACATACTAACTTCACTCTGATTTGCCCCACAGATCTCTTTAACCCATTATGAAATATTGTCACTTCTACTTTTATAGACTTCTTCTTTCACAACATCTCTTCTATATCCCCTCTAGAAGAGAACATCCTCTCATAAAGTCACAATCTTTGCTTAGGGTAGGGCAATTGATCTACTCTTCTCACTTTCCTCCCAGTCTCTCCCCATTCTGATTCATCCTCCATTTAGTTGCAAAATAATAGTTCTAAAGCATATATCTGAAGATATTCTCTCCCAGTGGAATGATCTTGTCATTCCCTGATACCTCCAGGGTCAAATATAAATTCCTTTATTTTGATATTTAAAGCTCTCCATAGCATAACCCTTTCATATCTTTCCAGTCTTCTCACACTTCCCTTTCCTCCATGCATTCTACTTTCCAACAACGACTGTCTTATTTACAGATCCTCCATCTCCTCTTTTGTGTCTTTGTACTAGTTGCTTTCCAGTAGAGGAGTTCTCTAACTCCTCACCTCCATCTCTGAGTTTCTTTAACTTCCTTCATAACTTAGCTCAAATCCTGACTTCTTCAAGAGACATTCCTCATCCACCCAGCTGAAATATTTTCCCTTCTTACATTTCCTTTCATCTTCTCTGTCTTTTATTTCCTTAGTTGTTTTCCTGTTTGTCTTTCTCATTTGAATATATATTCTGTGGGCTGAAACTATCTTTTTGCCTTTTTTTTGTATCCACAGAGTTTAGCACAATGATTGCCACACTTTAAGTATTAATTAAATGTGAGTTACTGATAAATAAGGTACTTATTTCTCACAAATGTAATATTTTGATTCTTTAAGACCTTTGGACTTTGTGTAAAAATTGTAGCCTTTTTCAAGATATTTAAACTGAGTTAGATATAGTAGAATCGTGGAAAGAAAGCCCTCTCTGAGCTTTAGCCAATTCTGTTAAGCAGTACTCTGAGTAGAGCCAGTGCTCTTGCTATCATACCATGCTACCTGATCTGATTTCTCAATTTAAAAAAAAAAATGAAATGCAAATCTCCTGCTTCTTGGGTTATTTTCTATGATTCCTGAGAAATAATATTATTAGATAAAATAATACTGTGATAAAAAATTCTTCAGCTTATAAAGGAAACCATGTAAATGTCAGAAAAAAATATTTTAGAGGGTCAGCTAGAGGGACATTTATTTTATAAATGATGAAGGCTAAGAGTTAAATTTTCTCATTTGATGTCAACTTTAAATATGACCTGATATCACATGTATTTGGGATCATTTGCTTGAATACCTCAGTGATCTCTATCAACATAGATTTCATCAATGAGGCAGCATGATACAGTTTTACAGTAGAGTCTTTCATAATTTTATCATGAATAATTTAAGAATGCTGCTCCAGATGAAATATTTATGGTCATGTCATAATCATCCCATAATGAATTACACACAGATTCTTGTTTTTAACTCCCTCTCACCGAAATGTTAGCCTTTCTCCTCTTTTCTATTCAGTTGCCTTTCTATTTCCCTTTTTCTTCTCCGTAACACAATTATTTAAACACTTTCAATGCCAATAAATGGTGGAAAGAATGAATGAACTTGGCTTTATAAACTTTTTTCTAGACTGTCTGGGAAGTAACCTGAAATTAAAACTAGGCTAATGCAATGATGTTATTATGGCCAATTAGTGAAACTGGGACTTAGCCCTATATTTCCCTCTTCCCAGTTTAATGTGTGACATCAGAGACTCAAAGGGAATGCCTTGGGATGGCCCGCCCACTTGATGGCTTGGGCATACCAGGAAAGGAAGCTGCACTGTCGGCAGGGTTTACTCAGCCCCCGGGGGTAGCATGGCTTGTGCCCTATTGAAAAAGAAAATCACAGCTTCTCTTCAGCCACTTAAAAAGGCTGTCGGTTTTCACAGCATGACTGAGTTTCCTGCAGCTAAGAGTCCAAACACGGAGGGTAAGCTAAGGATCAGTTCCTTTGGCTTCTTTCCAAGCTTTCAGGATGTTTCCCCTCATCCTTTCTGCTGCATGTGTAGTTCTTGGATTGACCAATTTAAGTAACCCTAGCAAGTCTATTTTTTTTCTATTTAGGCTAGTTGGTTTTTTTTTCCTCCTCTCAATAGGGCACTTTTCACAGTAACTAACATTTGCAAGGGTAAAGGTAATACTTCAGAGAGTGAGATGAGGTAATAGGGTTGAGGAGAAAAGTGGCTAGTCCAGAAAGAGGAGAAATATTTGGGTTTAAAGGATAAAGAGGTTTCAAAGTCTTTCTTATAACATAGTCCTTGGTAAATTACTAGGTCCTAATTGATGTTCAGTTGTTTTAGTTATGTCTGACTCTTTTGAAAAAAGAGTCTTTCTTTTGAAAAAATACTGGAACAGTTTGCCATTTTTCCTCCAATTCTTTTTACAGATGAGGGAACTAAGGCAAACCAATTAAATGACTTGCTCAAAGTTACATAGCTAATAAATGTCTGAGGTCAGATTTAAACTCAAGAAAATAAGTCTTCCTGATTCCAGGGCCAGCACTCTATCGACTATATCACTTTGCTGTCCTAAGAACCAAATTAGAACCTCCCAATGTAAACCTGCTACATCAGATTATTTAGCGTTAATATTATTGATATTTTGTGAGTAATTTTAAAATGGTCAGACATGTTATCCTAGGTGTATAGAATCAAAGTATAGAAACTTTTTCTACTATACAGATTAATTCCCCAAATTCTAGTTTTAGAGATGTGCTTGGGGCTCTGAGTTCAATAACTTTTTTTGATCATTCTTCCTACAGTCATCATATTAAGCTTACAAACCATTGGCCCTTACTTCATGAAACTTCTACCTGAGCAATCTTACTTTGAAAAAAAAGGAGGAGAGGAAAGAAGGAAGGAGGGAGGGCGAGAGGAAAAGAGGAAGGGAGAAAATGAAAAAACAAAGAAGTGAAAGAAACAAAGAAATAAGAAAAAGAGATGGAAGGCTAAAAGAAAAGAAAAGAAGGAAGGAAGGAAGGAAGGAAGGAAGGAAGGAAGGAAGGAAGGAAGGAAGGAAGGAAGGAAGGAAGGAAGGAAGGAGGGAGAGAGGAAGGAGGGAGGGAGAAGGGAGGGAGAGAGGGAGGAAGGAGGGAGGGAAGGAAGAAGGAGGGAGGGAGGGAAGGAAGAAGGAGGGAGGGAGGGAGGAAAGAGGGAGGGAGGGAGGAAAGAGGGAGGGAGGAAGGAAGGAGGGAGGGAGGGAGGGAGGAAGGAGGGAGGGAGGCAGGGAGGTAAGTTGAGCTTGGAAGGGAGGATTCTGAAGAGGGATGAAGAGGACACAGATTCCAGACATAGAGATGGCTTGCACAAATTCACAGAGGTGGAAGAGGTCTTGTCAAGTTTGGAGAATAGCCAATAGTACATTTTAATTGGAACAGAGAATGTGCTAAAGTATGTGAAATAAGGCTAGAAAAGAGAATTGGATCTTCTTCTAAACAGCAGGCTACATGAAGCTTATATTTTAACCTAGGGACAAACAGAAGACATTGAAAGTTTTCTTGAACAGAGGTAATTCACCTTTCCCTCTAAGCTATTACTTCTTTCTAAAGAATTCAAAAAATAAAAGCTTTAAGACTTTTGGGGATCAATAAACTTTGATCTAAATCTTTGACTTTTCTACCTACCTACCTGCTTTTAAGTCAATCCTTTGATTTCTTGGGACCTCAGTTTCTTCATCTATAAAATCAAAAAATCAGTAAGTGTTGATTAAATGTCTATATGCTAAGATCGCTATTATATAATGAAACAATTCCTACACAGGGAATTTACATAAAAGGAATTTCCCAGCTTAACATTTTATGACCTAAAATTGTAACTTTTCAATTTTCCTGCATGTTTGCCTGTTCATTTACTCATCTTTTGTCTCTAATTTGATCAATCTGTCTTTCCTATTATGATTTCCAAGGGGACAAATGAATATTCAGATGTATACTTCATGCACACACAATTAAATCCTGATTCTGTAGTGTGAATAACGTTTTAATTCACATTTCAGTATTATTAACCTTTTATAAAGCTGAGAACTAATTATTCCCCTTTGTTTATGAGACAATAATTCAATTCTTAAGAAAAACAAAGAGCTTTCAGAATCAAAAATTCTTTCTATAACCATAAAGGGACCTGGGGCAATTGTTTCATTGCTTAACATTAATGTTAATGTTAATGTTAAGTCTATATACAATCTTTAATGGGGTTTACAAAAGATGGCATCTTGGTAAGCAGCTGGCTCCAAGGTATTTTATGTTCAACCTAGAGGAGATTAAAAAACCAAGCATCTTGGCAAAAGGCTTAAAACAATCAGATCCAGCCTGAATTCTATGGTTCCCTGCTAGTTAGGTATGAATCTTAATGACTTCATTAAGGCACACAAGAACCCAAACATTTTTTTAAATTTATTGATTTGTTGCTAGACTGAAAGTTGAAGAATCCGAAGACATGGTCATCAGATAAGAGTCAAAAGGTAGCAATCTGTTCTGTGACTAGAAGAAATCTGTCAGACCAGGAGGAGATGTGCATTATAAGCAACTTTCTAATTTTGAATCTGGTACTCTTAAGGTATATGGAAAATAGAGTAATAGCTAAGTACATCTTCAAGCCAGCAATTAAGAGAAGTACAAAACAAAATGAAAACTCAGAGAAGGACAGAGCAGTCCAAAAAGAAACCAGAATCAAACAAAATTATCATTGACAAAAATGAAGCAAATTAGTTGGCACACAATGTAGATGAGGTACAAATGGTTTTCACACAGTGATTTTAAAGATAAAATTGTGAAAAACTGCCAAGAAATTATCTTTCATCTTGGACTCAATGCAAAGAAGTCAACATTTATTTAGCACCTGCTAAGCACAAGACAAGGATACAGAGTCTGAGATCCAACCTTCAAATTATATTAAATATATTTCCTAACCCCCTGCTTCTACAGATATCAGTTCCAAACTTGTATCCTCAATTTTCATTCTTGCCTCTCCCAGACCACTACAGACTATCAAATGACTATAGAAGTTAACCCAAAGTGCACATATCTGACCTATATCATTGCTTGCTGTCTTGGGGAAAGTAAAGGGAAGGTAACATACTTTATAAAGTACGTAGGATACATAATTAAACTCAGATCAAGCATCTGGCTTTCACTTCTTTTTAAAGAGCAATAGAGGAGAATGGAAGATGTTCCTTCCTCTCCCTTGCTCTAGTCAAGTAGTCCTAAAGTTCTCATGACTAATCTCTTAGTTTCTTATAGTTAAACTGAATGTGTCATTATCTTTTATTATCTAAGAGATAATACTTTAGTTGTCCTTTAAATATTATTGATAATATTACTATCTAAATATCATCCTTACTGGTTAGTATCATTTTTGTATTAGACTTTGAGTCACAGAATCTTATAGTCCTAGAGACTAGAGGTGTCAGAATTACTCTATTTCTCACATGATAACCCTTCAAATATTTGACAGGTCATCTTTGTCCCCTTAGTCTTCTCCTCATTGGGTTTAAATAGTCCTGGTTTCTTGCTTTACATGATCAGGTATCTGTTTTTTTCATTAGTCACCTTGTTTGTAAATAGACCTCTTTAAGACTTTCCAGAAACCAGAAATCATATGTATACAGTTCTTCATGTAGGAAAGAGGCAAACTTAAATGGTTTTTACAAAGTAATTCAATTTAACATCTATTCATTTGAAAAAAACATAAAATAATTTCAGCTTCATAACTCAGGAAATTCAACAGAGCAAAAGAAACCTGATGATTGCATCAACAGTAATTGCATGTGCTTTCTACCATGCAGAAATGGCATATTAGCAGGCTATTCGAGGAATAATAAAATTAACACCTATTGCCACTTAGTATAAGACTGTCTAAAAACTTGCTGTCTTTGGAAAGAATTGTTTTATCAACTGGGAAAGGAACTTTACCAAGTACATTCTTGGAACAGTGTGATCATAGATAGAAAACTGGCTTAGAAGTTAAAAAGACCCAGATTCAAGTCCTATTGCTGATATTACTAAGTGTGTGATCCAGTCAAGGGTCAAGTCACTTAACCTCTAAAGCCCCAGGCCTATCTGAGACTTCCTTGCAAATTGCTGGTTTTCTCTAGTTAAAAGGTCTCTTATGTGTCAAAAACAGGGCTAGTAATAATGCTAGAACCTGGCATTACCTGGGGAAATAGTTAATAGAATACATAAAAATACAATAAAACATAGATCACATTGCAATGTAAAACTAACTCAATTAGTTATAATATATTATATTATAATTCTATGTAATTAACTGAATGATTCAGTTTGGAGCCCACAGTGCTAAGTTTGTGGGCATTGGTATGGGAGGTCCTGGGGCAGTTCCTGCAGAATGATGTGACTGCAATATAGAGTCTCCCAGTTCCCAGAACAATAATACTCATCAGGAGGAGAAGCAGCAGGAACAGGAGCAATGTGGTGGCGTAAGCAGCAGTCCAGAGCCCAGGTAGAGGTGGAGGAAGACCTGGGACTCCTGGCAGCCCTGACCCTTGAGCAGTGGCCAGAGCTCTGGGCAGAGGAGGGGACAGAACCATAGCTTCTGCCTACTCATCTAGGGCATTCCCCTCCCCACCCCAGGAAGCTTGGGCAGCATGGGGGAGAGGAAAAGTATAAAGGTCGGAGTTCCTCTTAAAAGATGAGTTGGTTCAAGAAGAGAGGAACCTAACTGGGCTGGGCTGGCATGTTTCTCCAAAGTTGGAAGTCTCACTTATCCTTTTTTGGAATTGGATGGAGAGGGATGATTAAACTGCAGATTGGAGATGTACTTCTTTGGAAAAAATTCATTCTGTATTCGTTTTTTGCCAGTTGTTCTTCTGGAACTTATTCACGGAGTACTGAGGTATTACTTCAATGTTATACTAAGGAAAATTCACCAAAGGAGCAAAGCAAACAAACAAAAAATATCTCTCTTTTTATCAAGTTTTGTTAAATATCCTTTCACAAATACCACTTTTATACATTCCTGCTCTCCACTCACAAATCTCATTACCATTTATTTAGAATCAATTCTGAAGCAAAAAGATAAAGAATAGATAAAGAACCTATAGGTTTTCCCTCTCCAATTCAGGTTCTACACACCTACCAAACAGCCTTTCTAAGGCATATTTCTAACACAATCATTCCCCTACTGAAAACCACCAAGTGACTCCCCATTATCTCTATAAAAGGTAAGCTCTCAATAAGCCTTTTTAAATATCATTTCTTTTTTTTAAAAAAAATCTTTTTTTTTTAAATTTATGGAATAAAGCAAGCTTTTCCTACAATATACAATTTTTTAAAATGATTGCACATGGAACCAAATCTACTATATATAACTTGCTATTCCTTTCAAATATACAACAAATTATCATGTAAAATTTTTTCCTTTCCTCCCCCCACTCAGGAGATGGCCACCATATAATAGGTATACATATATATGTGTGTGTGTGTGTGTGTGTGTGTATACATTTATTTTATACATACACATATGCACATTTCTATATATTTTCTTTCTTTGGATGCATACAGCATCTTCACATGTTTTTCATATATAATGTGGATGTTTATAATGGTCAAAGTAATTTATTCACTCAAAGTCATTCTTAAAACAATATTGTTGTTATCATATATAATGTTCTCTTGGTTCTACTCATTTTGCTCTTTAATATTTTGTGCAAGTCTTTACATGTTTTTCTAAGATCATTGAGCTTATCATTTCTTATAGCACAATAGTATCCCATCACAATCATATAACATAGCTTGTTTAGCCATTCCTCAATTAATATGCATCCTTGCAATTCCCAGTTCTTTGCCACTACAAAGAGAGCTGCTATAAACATTTTAGAACAAATAAGTGTTTTTTTTTCCTTTTTCCTAATCATCTTTGGAAACCTTCTTTATGTAGAATTGTAATAATCTGCTAGTGTATCATTATTTGAAGGATATCATCAACAGGTGCTTCTCCAACTAAACGTCGTTCCATCCAGTCTACCACAGTATCTAAAATTCTATCATTAAAGCAACTAGTTCCAGTAAGTCACTTAAAGCCCAGGAGCTGCCTGATAAAATATAAATCCCCCTGTTTAAAAAAAAAAAAAACTCTTTAAGCTTTTGTTGGCCTTAGACAATACTCATGCCATCAGATGAACCTGTCAGCTCATTAACAGAAATTTGTAAAGATGGTTCTCTGCAGATGAGGTGAGTTTTAATGAGAGAGTAAGAAAGGAAAAATTCACATATAAAGGGAAGGATAAGTACAAGAGTGTCACCAGCGTTGGAGAGAAACATAAGAGGAGATGGTCTGGCCCTTTGGAATCAAAGGAGGAGATGCTGTTGAAAGGCAGAAAGGGAACTCTAAAAAAGGATATGGGAGTTATCTACTTGCCATTTCACCTTGGGGTAGCCCTATGCATCCCCAATATACCTTGCATGCTTTGTAGATTGGAGTAGATGGAAAAAGCACAGCATAGTGATACAGCTTTGGACATGGGATCAGATAGATCTGAGTTAAAATCCTGCATTAATCTTATTAGCTATGTGGCCCTGGGCAAATCACCTACTTGCTCTGTAACTCAGTAACTTCACTTATAAAATGAGAAATTGAATTCCTTTAAACTAGTTCCTTTGATCAGGGACTATTTGTGCATTTTTCTTATCTCCCCAATATTTAACACAGGACCTGACACATAATAAGTGCTTATACATACATACATATATGTATAACTGTATATAAATGCATATATAATTATTCAATATAAAATATAAAATTATTCAATATATAATTTATAATGACCAATTATTATTCTATTTATATATAAACTGTATTTCAATATAATTCATTTCTGATCCTTTGTATTTTATACATTGTAAAACAATATTCTGAGAAGGGATCCATAGGCTTTGCTAGGTCACCAGAAGGGCCTATGATACACACACAAAATGTCCAAAACTCCTAATAATGATCCCAGAGGTCTCTTTCAGTTCTAGACCTTTGATCCTATGGGTGGGTAGATGGCTATATGTGGAATGTAGAGGAACTCCTTCAGATGCATGTATATGTTTTCACAATGCTACAACATAGCATTTCATTGCATATTTCAGAATATTTTCATTGCAGCTGAAATCCACAGAAATCTCTTACTTTCTTTACAACTCTTTTGCTACTTTAGAATAATCCCAGACACTAAGACGGTGTGCTTAGCTGCTCTGCTCCCCAAGTCCTCAGCCCCATAAGCTACAAGGAAGTTCCTAAAGTACAATGTTAAGGTTATAAGATGAGACCCTGCAAGAAGGGGGAAGGTCAACCAACTCCGCAGGGAGAGAGTGGGAGTTGTTGGCTGTGGGATATATTTTCTAAGTATTGGACTGTTTGGTTCACTTGATAAACTAATTTTTCCCTTGTTCCTTAGTCCCTAATAAATCTCCCTTTCCCCAGCACTTTGCTCTAAAAGTCATAAAATTTCTGTCTGGCTTATTAGTATATAATGAAAGTATCTATATAGCCTTTCCATGTGATTTTAAAAATATAAAACTGCCTACTCACTTTGAAGGCATTCTAATTGCTCATGCACTCCCACCCCCACTACCTTTATTTTCATCATGCTGAATGAAGTTCGAAAGAAAAGGATAACCTTGTAGTATATATGTATATGTGATCAGTGATTTGATTATGGTAAGGAACCCCCAATGGGGAATTCCTTCCATCACTTGTAACCTATGACATATTGGACCATTGCATCATAAATTTGGAGCTTAAAAGGATGTTAGAGGTTATTTAATCCAAACCCTTTATTTTACAGGAAGCATAAGTGATTTACTAAAGTAAAAAAGATAGCATTTTTCAGAAGAATCACTTGAACATGTACCTTTAGACTACAGAGTCAATATTTTCCAATGTATTTTTCTTAAATCCTAGGGCCTAATATACTTTGTAGGATTTTTACAGTTCTCTTAACTATTATGTGTATACCTAGGAAATCTGGGAGAATCTGTATCTGATATATGGAAGATAACACAATATATTAAATATCTTACCCACAGTCATACAACCAATATGTAGTTAGTAGATATGGAGTAAAGGATTTGAAACTATGCTTTCCTAACTCCAAACTAACTGCTCTATTTGCTATTCTATACTGTCTGTGTGAATATTAGTTAAATCACTCTGAAGATAGGGAATCAATTTTTTGCAACTACAACTTATGCCCCTTTTATTGAACATCATATCCTTTCCCCCCAATATTCTTATTTTCTGTATTCTCTCTTTTTAATACATACATACATACATGCACATTTTTTCCCGTATTGCTAACCTATCATCCCCCCTTTCTGTAAGAGATAAGTCACCAATTTATTGTCATTTCAGTCTGACTATGATCCCATTTGCAGTTTTCTTGGCAAAGAACTGAAGTGGTTTGCTATTTCCTTTTCCTGCTTATTTTTCAGATAAGGAAAATGAGGGAAACAAAGATAAGTGACTTTCACAGGATCACTCAGCTAGTGAATTCAGAGGCCACATTTGATTTCAGGCCTGACACTATCCACTGAGCCAACTAGATGCCCTATAAGTCACAAAAACTTACATTAAATATATTAGCATCACTATGGCATGGAAACCCCAATTAGCTAGAAACATTTTTTAGAATGGAAGAACTTGCAACAGTCAATAAGAACTGATTTGAAGCCTACAGAGTGTTTTCTATATGTTAAACTTAATGAGATCCCCCCATCAAAGCAAAGAATGATATAGTAGGCTGCTTTATATTTCCTTATCTGAGAGATAAAGTGGTAGACACTTTACATGGAATTATCTATTTAACAAATATTTATTGTGACTATTAAATCCAAAATTTAAGAATTGTAGTGAATAGAAGTTCTTTTGTATTTAAGATTCTCATAACATGAAGGGCCTAGATATTCTTTGTAGAATTTTCTCATTTGACTTGACTACTATGTTCATACCTAAGAAACCTTGGAAAATCTATATCTAGTACATTGAAGATAACATGATATATTAGAAAAAGTATTAGATTTCAAGTCAGAGGACTTAAGTGCATATATCTGGTGTGCTGCTTATTACCTTGTGACCTTGGAAAAAAATCACCATATCTGAATTCAGTTCTCCAACTATAAAGTCAGGATATTGGACCAGATGACAGTTAAAATACCTTCCTGTTCTAAGTTTATGAGCTTACTCCTCTCATAGAATACTGAAACTGACTTCCTACTTGCAAATGGTCAAATTCAGAATATCCCAAAAGAAAGTTCCATTTAAAAAATAAAATAAAACAGAAACTCACAATTGATTAATCATCAATTCCAAAAAACTATTTAAATGTCTTGTTATGGACCCAGACAGTAAACAGTTCAATTTAAGAAACATTTATTGAGCTCTTATTTTTGCTGGGGAAAGGAAAGGAAATCAAAGAAAAGGGAAGCAACCTCTTTTGGGAAGAATGCACAGAGCTGCCTTATTCAATAAGGACAATCAACCTTCTACACCTTTTCAAAGAAAATATGAATTAATAATTTTAATAACATTGAAATTAATTATTCTCCACAATTATTAATAATACAATGAAATTTTCATAGACTGGCACTAAATTGTCAAAGAACCCTTAGTGTTATCAAAACACAGGTGTTGCATTATAACCTTAGGAGAGGGACAAAGAGGCAGAAAGAGAAAGACACAAAGAGACAGAGAGATGGGAAGACAGAGAGAAATGATAGCTAATCTGATTAATTTAATTTTAGAAATTCAGGATACTGTTTTGGTCATGTAATTATAGATTTCAACCCAATTTCTTATATCTTCCTTTCAAATCTACCTACAGTGTACTATGCAGCCATCATGATAGAAGTCAGAATAGTGGGGTAATAGCTTCAATCTCTTATTCCCTGGGTAACCTAGTAAGGTGTTTTTTAGAGCTTT
Source organism: Antechinus flavipes (assembly GCF_016432865.1). Taxonomy (NCBI): domain Eukaryota; kingdom Metazoa; phylum Chordata; class Mammalia; order Dasyuromorphia; family Dasyuridae; genus Antechinus; species Antechinus flavipes. Next base: position 389,568,375 of record NC_067398.1, read on the forward strand.
TAGGGTTTAAGTTTTCTCACCTGCCAAAATAAGGAGTTTGACTAGGTGACTTTACATAGGTGACCAATGCTCTGAATCTAGCATTCTGACTACATGATTACTGATATTCATAGTGTTGAATACGGACCATTGCAAAAGTTATCAAAGAAATAATGGAATAAGTTTTAATATAGTCTACTTACTAAAAGTTATGGCTTAGTTAACCAAAAAAGTCACTTTCTCAGAATCACCAATTCACCAATTATTCTTAAGGTGTAGTCATATTTATTTGTAACATAGGAGAGCTTCTGGCTTTAGTCCTATTCTATGCCAACTACTTATATTTTTTGAAACTGTCTCAACAGCCAGTATCCTATGTCTTCAACAAGGAAGAACTTGTCTGGATCTAGGTTGGAATGGGAGAGAGGCTGGAATTTCCCTGTAACATGCGATTGAATGATCACACATTCCAATAATGCCTCCCTCCCCCAGTGCCTGACCCTCTCTCAGCTGCCAGGGCTTCCTAGTCCCACTGTGAAACATTCATCTCTTCATCTCTTTTGGCTGCCAAGCCTTCTGCCTCCTCCCAGCTGCCAAACCTTCTGGTATCCACCCTGTTCCAGCTGCCCAAACCTTTCCTATTCCCTTCTCCCATCCCCCTGCCAGCCAATGACATATTCAGAGTTTCCTATTTCTTAGTTGCCTCCCACTCCTAGATTCTTGCTTTCCCAACTCAGGCCCTATCATAATTTTGTGTCTGTATTGTGTGTGATCTATGGAAAAATTAATTTCAAAATTGCTCCATGGTAGATGGAAAAGGATGAGTGAGATGGTGGCAACTCCCATTACATATGCAAAGAATTAGAGGTTACAGCATAAAGGATGCTTTTTATGGGGGGGTACATGAATACCCCATATTTGGAGGGATGCATGAATAACTGAATGAATAGTCCACTGGGTGTGATATGTATCCAATCATAAAATATAAATACACTATATTATAACATAGTATCACATTCAATAAACACACAGGAAATGTTAGAGTTTGTTTTTTATAGTTGTTAACAAAATTTGGCCCCATTTTAATGATTAGAAAACTGAGGTGCAAAGGGATGAAATTATTTTTGCAAATCAATACATAAATGGAGGTCTAGAAATGTGTTTTAGAGGAGATCTTTATTTTTTTTAAAATCCCTAGTGATCTGTAAGAGTCTCTCATCTAGCCAATTTTTCATCTTTAGAAAAAATATTGTAATCTAAAGGAGAAAGTTCATGGGGAGATGAATCAGACTTTGTAAAAGTGGGTTATCAGAAGAGACTAATAATTCAGTGGAGAAAAGTTTGGCAGCAATAAAGATTAAAACTTTGACAGCAAAGAGACAAAGTTGATTCCATGACTTCATATGCCCTCAGGATAAGGAGCCAAAGAAGATTGCTTTTAACTATTGGTACATTTTGGCACAATTGAGAAATTAAGTGTGTACAGAAGGGAACATCTGGCTCAGTAAATTATAATAATAATAACAAGTCACATTCCTACAGTGCTTTAAGATGTACAGAGTGCTCCCCTTGGAACCACCCCATAAGGTATGTAGTTGAGCCAGTATGGGGAGTACTTTATTTTGGAAATAGTCACTTGCCTAGTAGCCACTAGTCTCTGCTAAGGACAACAAGGATTCTTGGGATCCAGCAGATATATTGATTGTCAGTATTTTTTAATCTATCCTGGAATCTGTCTGACTTACTCAGAACTCCTTTGGTTAGAGATGAAGCTTGTTTCTATTATTTTGATCTTATTTTTATAAGCAAAGAAAAACTATCTATACCATCACTTTGATTTCCTGTGTTCTCTATAGAAGACAAATCTATGACTCATTTAGGATACTGGGATTCTTTTGAAGGATTTTTTTGTTAATATGATTCTGATATTTGTTCATAGTAGAGCTGGGTTTTGGGGGGAAGGAATAAATGTATTAGTATTTTACATATACAATGGAAACTTGCTATTTAAAGGAATAGTAAAGAAATCCTTTATAATTTATAGAATCCCAAAATGTAAATAGCCATCCCCTAATTTATTTGTTTTGCAAATATTTGTTTTTAACAATGATTTTATTTAAAGACTCAATAAGTGTTCTAATTTACATAAATATATACATTTCCCCCCTTCCTTTTTCTTTTCTTGAGTGTATGTTCAGTTCCTTTCACACAGTAGACATTCATTTAATGTTTATTGAATTAAAACAAATTGAGTTAGTACCTGTAAGGCATTACATAACTAAGGTAAAGAGAGTACAGTAAATCACCAATTATTTGAAAAAAAATTTAACCAGTTGGATTTTTCTCTCTTGCCCCCCAACAAAGATCTTCCTAATTTGGTTGATTAAAAAGTAAAAATGAATGTCTACATTGTCCCAAATATAATATAATTAGAAAGATGGATGTGTTGTCAAACAATATTACTTTTAAAGCCATATATCTATATGGATTTTAAACTATATTATAAAATATATGCATTCATATCAATAAAATCTATATGCATAAATGTGCACATATGAATGTGAAAATTCATATACATGTGTACATATATACATAAAATTCTAAAGCCATAAATTTTAAGAGTGGAGAAAGAGTGGACTTCTGATTTCATCATGGTTTGAGAAATTTCTCCCACTGATACTGATAAGCAAATTCTCTGTAATTCTCAGATTTATTTAGTAAGTTATCTGACACACTGAGGTTTGTGAATTACTCAGAATCACATAGCTAATTATATTTTAGGTTACCCATTCCATTAACCATTACCCTTTTAATCATATGGCTAACCAATGTTAATGCTATGACTGTACATAATTTAGCTCAGAAAATAAATTGTCATAATAAACTCCAACTTGCCTATAACTGTCAATTAAGTCACTGTCTCACTAAGGTGAAATATTCAGTCTTCAGGCATCATCTGTGATAGTATTAAAAATCTGAATCAGCAGGCACTATGTAAAAGGTGTACTTGCTTTGTGTTTTTTAAGAGGAAAGTGACTGTCAGAAAGTAGAGAGATATGCATTTCCCCTCAAGATTCCCAAACTTCACACCATTAGAGATGGCTTCCAAGAGGTATATTTACAGGACAGAAAATGTGTGACTAGAGAAGCTAAAAGGCAAAGAATCCCAACTGACAACTACATCTGCAGGCAACTGAATCCCCTCTGGAACTCAAGACCTTGGAATCCACAACTAAACAGGAACCATGCACTGAATTACAAGAATGCTTATCACAAGTTTCCAACACACGGACAGAGCCACATTCCCACAAGGCTACAATGTGAATCATTTTTGCCTGCAAAAGAATTAGAACATTTTGCTGTGACATAAACCTTCCTTTCAGTGACAGCTCAGCCATGTGTCAAAAAAAAAAGAGGGATGAAATTATCCATCACAAGTGCTAATGTTTGAACAGGATATGCCTTCCTATTTCTAAAAGAATCAAAACCTGTGACTGAAACACAAAAGAACAGTTATTTTTTTAAGAGCTGAGCTGCTCCTTTTGTCCTATGACAGTTAAGTTTAAAGTTATACCTAGCAGGACTTGCACATATTGGTAAATATACAGTTGAATATGATTTAGCCATTGGATTCAATGGATGTGTGTATTTTTCTTCCACAGGAAAAAAAAAAAAAAAGAATAACTCTATCCTGAGAAGGTTTTCCTTCTTGGAGGTCTTGGTTGTTATAAGATCCTTTCCATTCCTCTTCCTTCATCCCTCCCCGTCCCTTAAAAGAAATCATAGTTCCCCAGAGGGATGATTTCTTTGTCTTCCTTGCCGTGTGGTGTGCTGTTTTGTGGGTTAGTCTCTGTCCAATAAAAAGAATGAAGAGCTTTATGTGCAAAAGTCAAAATACAGTGGGGATTCATGGATCCCTAATGTGCTTCTATCCTTCTGTGGAGAGGTATTTTGATGAAGAAATCATGTGATAGCATTTCTATACTATATAAGAATGAGAATGTATTGAACTGCTCTACTGAGTATTAAGAGTTTACCTCTTAAGAAAAACCTTTTGGATATTTGAGTTGAAAATGTTCACTGCATTTGGCAAGAGTAAGGAATTTTTCTCCTCCTTTTTAATAAATTGGTACCATTTGGTTCATGGACAATAGATCATGTTTGTCAGCTTTAAAAATTTATTCAATTTCATTTGACTTTCTTAAAATTGTTAATCTATGACTTAAATATGCTACATCAAAATAATTGTACTGTACACTTCATGTGGTTTTTAATTAATGAGTATCAAAGTTCTTTCCAAATAGTATTGTGCCTTACAATATCCTGATTAAGCAAGTTGGTATTGTTATCCTTATTTGTTTTGCAGAGAGGTGAAGTGAGGTTTCTAGAATCTCATGAGAAATTATAACATAGTTGAGGTTAGAATTCATAGTAGCTGACTCTTCTCTCCAGAATTCCTTCTGAGTTGTTTTCCTCTTCATTATTCATACATGCTAGATTCAAACTCACAAATATTTATTAAGCATTTACTAAGTATGTAGAACTATAGGTATTGAGAAGAATAAAGAGAAATATTAGGCATGACATCATCATCATCATTATCACTTAACTTTTGCAAAGAGCTTTACATGTTATCTTTTCTGAGACTTTCAACAATCCTGTGAGTTAAATTAATATAGGTTGCATCACCCCCATTTTACAAATAAGAAAACTGAAACACTCATAGATTAAGTGACTTGCCTGGAGTTGCACAGATCATTAAGTATCAGTGGACATTTGAATGCAGGTTTTTCTAACCTAAGGGCTAGCACTTTACCCACTGTACTGCATTGCTCCTCACAACACAGCCCCATTTCTTCAAGAAATTTATCATCTAATTGGAAAACTATAATGTCTTCTATATCACACATAATTTTAAAGATCAGATAACGACATAAGACAAAAAGCAAAGGAAATCTCAAGGGACTAAATGAATAAATGTAAAATGAATAGCATACAACTGTAGATTTAGGAGTTAAGATATCATAACAGACCAAAGTGATTTTGAAACACCTCATGGAAGAGATAGCACAAAATCTGCATTGGATCTTGAAAGATAAGTAACTCCTGAGTAGGTAAATATGAGTGGAAACTACTTCATGTGAGGTAAGCAGAAGGAGCAAAGGAGCAAAATGAGAAATTATAAGACATGTTTGGAAGACTGATTAAACAAGTCTGACTAAAATAGAGAGTTTGGATGAGGGAATATTAGAATAGAGAACTACAAATATTGGATGGAGCCAGATTATGACCAGCTTTGAACACCAAACACAGGAGCTTACATTTTTAACCTATAGGCAAAAGGAAATAACAAAGGATGTTAGGAAGAAACATCATGACAAAAAGTATTAAGTATTTTCTACCTAGCAGCTGGGAACTGAAGATGTAGGAGAGGAAAGTGACTATAAAAAGGAAGACCAGTCAAGAGTCTGTCGAAGTGGACTCCAAGAATGAGATCATATACAGGGACTTTGACAAAAGTGCTAGTAGTAAAAATGGGAAGAAAGATGCCAGAAACATTGTAAAGTAGAAATGTATAGAATTGGGGTGGGGAGGGGAAGTTACAGAAGATGGAGTAGGAAAGGGAGTAGTCAAAACAGTGACTAAGTTAAGTGTGTGATGGAAATAAAGGAGACATAGAAAAGTCAGTTTGAAGAACATATTTCCTCTCAATCAATGAACAAGAAATATACAAAATCATAGTTAATTATATTTCTACAATAAAAATCCATGCAGCCAAAAAAGACGTAAGTTCAAATTTGGCATTTGATACACAGTAACTGCAAACCCCTAGGTGAGTTACATATCTTAGTGAGAGAACTTTCTGAAATTATGTTTTGCAGAGAAAGTGCACCCTTATGTTAGTACAGATGGCCTTATGCACATCAGTTGGAGAATGGCAGAATAAGTTACGGTTTTTTAATGTAATGGAATATTATTGTTTTATAAGAAATGGTGATCAAGCTGATTTCTGAAAAGCCTGGAAAGACTTGAATAACCTGATGCTGAGTGAAGTGAGCAGAACCAGCAGAAGATTGTAGATGGTAACAGCAAGATTATGTGATGATCAATTATGATCTACATAGCTTTTCTCAGGAATACAGCGATCCAAAGCAATTCCAATAGACTTGCAATGGAAAATTCTATTGGAATTCCGAGAGAGAACTAGGGAGACTGAATGTGGGTGGAAGCATACTATTTTCACCTTTTTCATTTGCTTTTTCTTTCTTAAGGTTTTTCCCTTTTGTTCTGATTTTTATTTTTTACAACATGACTAATTTGGAAATATGTTTAAAATTATTGTACTTGCATAATCTATATCAAATTGCTATCTTGGTGGGGGAGGTAAGAAAAGGAGGGAGAAAAAATTTGGGATTCAAAATCTTACAAAAATGAGTTTTGAAAACTATCTTTACATGTAATTGGAAAAATAAAATATCATTGAAGAAAAAAAAAGAACAAATGTCCTTATTGGGAATCCCTCTCTTGATGAATTCACCATTGTCCTCATCTTCTCTCTATAATACAGCAACCTTTTAAACAGATTAAATCCCACCATTACAATGATTAATTTTAATTTCTGCTTAGTATCACTTCTGCCAATACTTTATAAGTTTAGGATGGCAAATGTTCAAGAAATTGTTCACATATTAATAGATCATATTCATAATGTATTTTAAATTTATTTTTTATTATTGCAATGGAATTCCATATCAACTCTACCAGAAAGGGCTACAAAAATTACCCCTGCTTTACATGTGTGGAAACAAGTGCAGAGATCAAGTGACCTACTTATGATCATACAGCTAATGTGAATCCCTATAGTGCCAAGACTTCTGCTTTGTTTTTTAAATTGAGATTCTATATTTTAACAACATCTTTTACCTAAGGTCTTTTGTCTCCTCTGGATTGAAAACCTTATTTAGCTGTATCCCATGAATAGATGGCAATCAAAATAAAAAGTTTCTTTAATTTAATAATAATAATTTACTTAATAAGTATCTGGATCAACAGAAGAACTTTTTGAGCAACCCAACCAAAGGTAGGAGCACCTCATAGATTGATGATCAAAATGAAAATCGAGACTTTTATTAATCAATTAAAAGAGGAAGTTATTAGTAGTTGTCCAATAATGTCTGACTCTTCATGACTCCATTTAGGGTTTTCTTGGCAAAGATACTGAAGTGATTTGCCATTTTCCTTCTCCAATTCATTTTACAGGTGAGGAAATTAAGGCAGAGTGATATAGCTAGTTGAGTATCTGAAAAGGAGTCTTCCTGATCCCAGGCCCAGCACTCTATCCATTACACACTACCTAGCTGCCAAATCTTCTGCAAGGGTGTGTGGGGAGTTTAATGTCCATCTTTTAGTTCTGTAATTCTAAAAACTTAACTGAAACTATATACTTTTGTTGTTTTGTGGAATTTTTTTCATCTTTTGTTTCACAATCTCTACAAAATAGTAACTGGAAACTGCTTTGAGATTTAGCTGAAAAAATTCTGCCTTTTAGAGACTTTTCAAGTTGAATTCTTATAAATTAATAAAAAATGCCCAACAGGTTTGCCTAAAATGCAAGAGTAGTTTGTTTTGCTTCAACACTTGTAAAAATCAAAGTCAGGATCTGAATTCATGTCTTGCTGACAGTAAGACCAACCTTCCTGGATATTTTGCCTGTGAAAAAGGTAAGTAAACTGCCAAAAGGGGAGTGGTGATGCCCTGTTTAAGGTCACACAATCCAAACGGCCAACCTACAAGTATATTTAACTGAGGAAGAGATTGGAATAATTTTCTATTCATTATACTTTTAAGAAATTAAATTTTTAAAATTAGTTAACTAAAATAGCTAAACATAATTGTAATTAAGTATTATTTAAAAAGTAACACAGAGGGCAGAGAATTTAAGTAAAAGATAACAATGTATAATAGAAACAGTGCAGGGCAAAGGAAAAAATACTGATATGGAATCTAAAAGATTCAGATTCATATCTTTGCTCTGTGATTTTCTGCATAGTTAATGCAATAGCGTAGTTTGAAAAAGTAATAGATGACCACATCCCCCATTTCTTCCTTAATGGTGTACTGAGCCTGGAGTCAGAGAGATCCGAGTTCAAATATAGCCTCAGACACTTACTATGTGACTCTGGACAAATTACATGCACACAACCTCTGTTTACCTTGGTTTTCTTAACTGTAAATTGAAATTAATGATAACACCTACCTTATAAATTTCTTTTGAGGATTAAATGAAATATTTGTAAAGGGCTTATCACAATGCCTGGCACATAATAAGTGCTACATAAAAACCTGTCCTTTTACTTCTCTCTTTCCCCCCCCCTAAACTTGTGGTATTCTTCTACAAATCCATATACAATTAGCAGGAAGAGGATATAACTCGTGGAGAAATGTTTCATTCCAACTTGAAAGACATAAACATAGGGAATACATTAAAGATAAGACACATGTGGAGGGACACAAGTATATGAAGTGTCTTTCTAGCTAGGATATATGAATGAACTATCTTCTGGATGGATATGTCTGTATGTATTGAGATATAGACATCCCACAATCAACAAATCCAAAAGAGAATTGATTATCTTCTGCCTCCCCACCAAAACAAAACAAAAAACTTTTCCCTCTTTCCCATTTTTCTACTGCTATAAATAACATAATAATCCTCCTAGTCACCTAGAGGTTACTCCCCCATTATCTAATTTGCTGTAATTTCATGACATTTCTCATTTGTAAATGTTCACGACATTTCACATAGCTCTCACTCCTTACAAAGAATAGTTCTCTTTACTAGTTTAAAACTGAAACATTTTACATGTTAAATCAAACAAATGTCATGAACTTACACAAAAGTAAATCTGTAACAATAAATTAACACAAGTTCCACCTTGAAATCCATGATACTGTGTATATGCATATACTGTAAATGCTTGTTTCATTAGATAGGTTCAGTTTCCCTACTTTGTATCTTTACTGACTTTCCCCCTCTTGTTTTTCTTCAACTTTTAGTTCAAACATGGCTATCTGAGGGAAGTTTTTCTTGTTCCTCTTCCCTAACCTGGCCCCTGATCCCTTAAAAGTCCAAGGTCTCTCATTGCACCACCAGTCAACTTGACCTATGTCTTGTCATTGAATTCAGATGATTCTGGAGGAGAAAGTGCCTTTCTGAAGCTCTGCCTCACTTAAATACAGTTCACTTGCAAGTCAAGACATCTCTCTCCTGTTGTTATTTGTCCTTTACAAGAACAAAGGATGAACAACTTGGTCAAAGAGGGAAATGGCCAAGGCTGTGGTTGTTAATGCTTTTTTAAAGGCATCCCTACTTTTGGCTACCCAACCAGTAGAAAATGTTTCTCTTAATCATGTGTTTAACAAGCTAGAACCAGTTATAGAACGAGTTACCAATTAGGGTTACAGAATATCTACATATATTCATCTCCCCATGACAGTTTTATTACACATCATCCATGACTCTTCCAGAAACAAGCTCACCCAAACCATTTAGACTTGGCAAATTTGCACCAGCAGAATATGCTAGTGTACAATGGTCATGCATTAGTTCCCATTACAAAGCCACTTAAAAATATTATTCTGAGGTATTCATGAGCTTAACCAGATAGCTAAAAGGATCTAAGACACAAAACAATGTTTAGGGACTCTTCTTTAGACCTTTCATTTTTCTTCTTTCTCCCCCTTTTTTTTTTTTTTGTTTCTTATCTACTAGAGGAGTTTTCTTTTTTCTGACAGATTGTCAGGTTGCCTTAGAGAATCCAGATCTGCCTAATAAAAACAGGCCTTTAATGGTTGTATTTCCTACAGCTGCCTGACAAACGTACCTTAAAGTCAAACTTTATAATAAAACCAGTGTAAAATCCCTATATAATATTGATATATTTATATGTGTGTGTACACAAAGGATCATAGATTTCAAAGTAGAACTTATGATAATTTTTGATATAGGTTTACTATTAAGCAATTTGATGACTTATTTTCTTTGTTTTAATTCACATAAAATGTTTCCATTTTAAACTAGTTTGTTAATTGCTCTCTATATAAATACTATATATTTATCTTTGAATATGTCATTATTCATTGTATAGAAGCTAAACGAATACAAACATGCCTCTTGTGTCATGTTGGCAAAATTACTTAACCTTTGATATTCAGTTTATTCCTCTGTTAAATGCAGAATCTCTTGGTGCAGATACTTCTATCAGCTATTCTGGGGACTAGCGGAATGCCAACTCAAAGTTAAAAAAAAAAAGCAAAGAAATCCTTCTCTGGCCAAGGTAAAAGCCAAGGTCTTCTCTTCTCATCCTTCCTAAAAGATTCTTTTTCAGTAGGTTGACTATGACTCCCTAGCCCCTTGAAATCTCTATTCCAAATCATTTGTCTTCTCTTATATAAGTCTAAATGGGGAGGAGCAAGTCCTTCAGTCAGCCTGAATGTACTTCCTGTGAAGTGTCACTCCTTTTCTTCCAGTGTCTTATAATGACTTTTAAACTAATAAAGCATTTTTCATAATTAAACCTAAAGCCTAGGGTTGATAGGCCAATTGACTCGGTCAGTAGAGGTGTTTTCAACTGATTGTCAATTACATAAGTGGAATGTGGTGATTTGGTTAATTTAATTAATTGGCCCTTATTCTTACTCAAACAAACAAACAAACAAAAAACTTTAACAGAACAAAATGGAATAATCACCACAACTTTGAATTGGGCACTATGAATGGCTATAAGTTTTTTTAGAAGTCAAACAAGCAATACATGACCCAATTCAAAGTAGAAACAAAAGTAGAGATATTGTCATATTACAAAGTGACTAACTGGAGAATTATCTAAAAGACTCTCTCAGAATCCACTTTGTGAATCTTTCCCATATACCTACATATATCAATGTAAGAAATAAGCCATATGGTAAAACTTAAAATTCAACAATGGGAGTATTTCCATCTACATCAGTGAAAACGCTAGGGGATACTTGGTAAAAGTCTGTGAACTTCACTTTAGTTGATCTATCAGAGGCAAGTTTAATGGATTTGAGAAGATAATGGTTAAAGATAATGTATTTAAACATCTGCTTAGGGGATAATTGGTTAAATCCCTAAATGCAGATTCTTTAAAATGTTCATTTTGGATCATGAGAGAGCCATGATCCTAGAAGAAAGGGAGAATTTGTGGAAAGGAGCATCAAAAAAAAAATTTTTTTTAATTCTTTGAGTTCATCTTGAAGCAATGAATAGATTAAAGGCACATTCAGAGAAATTAAGTGAATCAAACTTTTATGACCTATTGAAGAAAAAAAGTAAAAGATGTGAGGAATGTCATTGTTTAGAAATACCTCAAGGGAGGGGGGAAAGTAGCACAAGAATTATTCATAGTCTTAGAATATAGTAGGAAAAGGAATGATTTGATATTGCTGGGAACTTTTGGCTAGTGGTTAATAGAAAGTTTTAAGAATCTGTCAGAGCTAATTAAGTGGTGGGATGAACTCCCAAGGGTAGGTGACTGAGGCACCATATTTATACAGATATTGAAGAACTTGCTAGATAAGAAGCAAGTGAGAAGAGCCAAACAGATTTTGATGAAGGGAGGATAGTTAAGACTAGGTCACTGAAATGTCTCTTGTCAACCAATTGCTTTGTTTACATGAAGTCTAGCAACAAAACTTATCTTACAGATATTACTGCCCTCCAATGGTCATTTCTATTATTTAGATGTGATCATTCAGTCATACTTTGTGAAAGCATCAGAAAATCAAAAGATTCCTGAACTCTCTGAAGATATTAATCAGTAAAATACTATTATAATTTATTAATGTCATATTTCTATATATGCCTTACTTGCAAAGAGACTTTCATTAATCAATGTGCTAAATTGAATACTAAGTGCTCATAGAAAATATAAAATTAGAACACATGATACCTTCCCTGAAGAACTATATGGTTCACTCGGGTAGATATTATTGCAAGTAATATGGAGCAGTGTGTGATTCAGTGCTAATTTGCATGGTACTAATAGGATTCATAGGCTTGATTAAGGTCTTGTAAAATGGTATTATATAAAAAGTGATTTTTTTTTTCACCAAGGGATAGGTTTGGATAGGCAGAATAAAGAGAAATGTAAAGAGAAATTACACAAGGCCCAATGGAAAGAATGATCATAGTATATTCATGCTATGAAAATTGACACAGTCAGATTGACTGTGGTATAGACAAATTGAGAACAGTAGAAAATGGATTTATAAGGTTAGGAATGAAGACAAATTGCAGAATAACTTGAAAAAGAGATAAGACTTCTGTGGTGAGATACAAAGTGATTGAAAACTTTGGAGGAAAAGGAGAGCTATAATGAAAGTTCTATATAAAGAATATTATGTTTATCAGTGATTTATTATGTAAAGGTTTATATGTGGACTGGAGGTAGATGAGTCCATAAGGATAGGAAATGTGGATCAGGAACCATGTTAAGAAATGAAAGGCAAAGTAATAAATTCAGACAGAAGATAGGAGCAATAAAGAATCAGGAGCAAAGAAGAATAAAGAAAGAGTTCAAACAAATGTGAGTCAATATCTATATAAGAAACCTGCATAACTGGACACCTATGGAAAAAAATGACTTTGATACTAAACAGAACCTTTTTTAAACACAGACCCAAAATTGATCCTTCTTAAGTCTAGTAAATTGAGTAAAGCAGAACAGAACAGCAAAAGTTTAGGGAGCAAAGATATTATTTGACAGTAAGTAGACAATACATAGCTGGGAGTATGAGAATGAAGTTTGGATGAAAGACACAGGTGTATTAGCTCTAAATTGTTAGTTTTCCAATAATTAGTTCTAATAGCCCCTCTTAAGGCTGTCAAAAAGGAAATACTATCAAACAATTTAGTATGAATTAAAAGTTCAGTTTTTTTTTTCCCCTTGGGCTTTAAAACAATTATAAATGGTATACTCCATGACTAAATACTATGGTCACATATTTGGGAGGGAAAGTGATTAAAATCAATCTAGTCAGCATCTTCAATAATTTCAATAATTGAATTAAATCAATTACATAGATGATCTGACCAATTTTGCTAGAGTCAGCTTTGATGGCAAAACAATCTGACTCAGTGTGATTAACAACAGATATTTATTAGTATTTAATTAAGATATAGGTATATTGGAAACAATATTGATTCTAAAATCTAGGGACCTGAGTTCAAATCCTACCTTCAACAGATATTAGCTGCATTAATAAAACAAGAATAATCATATTTATATAATGTAGATCATGGGACTGTTGTGAGGAAAGTACTTTGAATATTTTGAAGTGCTATGAAAATGACTCATTATGGTTGATAATCCCTGAGTTTTACAGGAATGTCAGACCACAAAGTTGTTTTTTTTTTTTTTTTTTAGAGTGAACTTGAGATTGGGGAAAAGAAAAGAGTCACTAAGATTAAGTTCTGATATAGCAAAGGCTTAAGTTATATACCACTAAAAACATTATTATTTTCAAAGAAAACAGATTTAACATTTAAACCCAAAGGCTTTGTCTTTTCAGCAAGGTGATACAGTAAATAGAGCAAGGATTTGGAATCAAAGAAGAACTGATTTCAAATTCATACTCAGTTTTAATAACTGGGTGACAATGGCTCAAATCAATCCCTCTACCTCAGCTTTCTAAACTAGAAAATAAGGATATTAATAGTTCTGACTTCCCAAGATTGTGGTAAGGATCAATTGAAATAATATTTTTTCATATGATGAAAAAACAAAGTTGTATAGTTCACTAATATTCCAATTTGTAAATTGAAATTTGTTATGTTTCTATTAATAAAATATACTTCCATAGAATATCTTAGTTGGATATCATGCAATTGAAAAAAGGCCCACTGAACTTTATTTTAAAAATATATGAGTTGGACAATATGACCCTTGAAAGTCACCTCATTTTTGCATTCCAAGTTCCTGTGGCTTGGGTTCAAATCCCAGTTCTTCTACTTACTGTTTGTGTAGATTGGACAGGACATTTAAGAATTTTCTGGTTGATCTTTTCTTATCTGTAATTTGGATTAGATGATTTCTGAGGCCCCATATAAGTATAAATGCCATGATTCTTTAAGCACATTTCTTTTCACTCAAAATATCATTTAAATTTTTTATTCAGCACCCATTGCAGTCTGCAATCCAGGATGTGAGGGAGTGAGTCAAACATGGACCCAGTTTACAAGATGCTTGCAATTTAGTTTTTGAGACAATAGTTATACACATATAAACATTATGCATATAAAGATAAGTAACAAGAGGAAGCAGTTCAAAATATGTGCCAATGGAAGGAAGACCCTAAATGTTAATAATTCAGAAAAAGAAAATTGGTCAGAAAAACTTCATAGAGGAGTGAGGACCTAACCTAGGCTATGAAAAAATAGGTGGGATTCACATAAGCCATAAAGTTTAGCAAAGAAGGGAGGCCAACTCACTGACCAATAAATTAAAGGGCAGAGGTCTAATTCTGCACCTCTTGGACAACAGAAACAACATGTTAGCATTAAAGAGAGAGAAAAAGACAGAGAGAGCAACAGAGAGAGAGAGAGAGAGAGAGAGAGAGAGAGAGAGAGAGAGAGAGAGAGACAGAGAGAGAGAGAGAGACAGAGAGAGAGAGACTCAGAAAATCAGAACACACAAAAGGGACCTAGAGTGGTAGATAAATACACAAGATGGTAGAGTAACACAGCATGGAAAACACCACTTTTAAGAAGACCTTAACAGGACCACAAGGTAGTTTTTTGTTAAAATAGGCCTATGATTTCATTAGTTTAGAAAGCTCCTAATAAGGGAATCTCTCTACCAAAATACATTTGCAACAAATAGTCAAAGCCAGTCTGTATCAGAGGCAGAACTCAAACCCAGGACTTCATAATTCTGAGGCCAGCTTGCTATCTATGCCATGATGACTTTCACTAGGTGCTCCATAAATGTTTTGTTTTTTTTTAATGAAGGAATTATTGAATGATAGAATCAATATATAAGGGAATTAAATGTAAGTCACTAACTTCTTCACTTCTTTATTGACTTTAATTTAGTCCTGTTACCCAAGGGCCCAATGAAAATATTGGGACTGAATTTAAACCGGAAATCTCCATTTCCCGTTCCTTAGAGGAAAATTTGGTTATATTAACTTCACTGTTAACTTGCAAATTGATAAGCACATTATGTGCTAAAGGACTTGTATAAGGGCACTTACATTCCAAACACCAATGAGCAAAGAGGGACATCTGGTGGTCATGGTCACACATTACAACATGGATCCAGCTGATGACTCTCTTCAGTTTAAAATATAAAATTATAAACTGTTACACCTGGCAAGGATAGAGACAAACCCATCATTTTAAAGATGACCATAATTATGCTCAAAAGTTAAGTGACTTGTGAAAGGTGTACATTTAATTAGTGGCAACTCCAGGACTAAAACCTAGGTATCTAAATACCCAGGTCAGTGTTCTTTTCCAACTCTACCATATAACAGAACCTAAAGAGTTAGAAAATCCACATTTCTTTAATTTTTGTTTCCTATCCATATTTTAAAAGACAAGTAAATAAAATTCAAAATACTTCTAAACACAGACAAGGCCCTGTATGATGATTCATGAAGGTCTTACAATTTCTTTTCCCTCTTTAATAAAGTTTTGATCATCAAACAAGAACATTTCCATATACTAAAGCTAAATAAAAACAAATTATACATAATACCTCATATCCATTACCTTAATATTGTTCCTTTTAAAATAAATTGATTTTAAGATTGTAATACCAACATTGCCTTCTCTGATTCTTGTTGTATATTTTTAGTTGATTTATTGACATGCTTGCCTTTCTTCTACTTTTTATATCACTTTCACTACTTTCCCTACTATTACTCTCCTCAAATAAAAATATAATCATGCAGGACAAATTTTTGTTGTAAGGACCCTGTTAGAAAATGTGTATCTATTTCTATATGAAAACTTCTATCACCTCTCTATAAAAAGAAGGGAGATATCAGTCTTCTGGAGTTGTGATTGGTCACTGCATTGATCTGGGTTCTTATGTCTTTTGTAGTTGTTTTCTTTCATAATGTGTTCACTGTACAAATAGGTGTGGTTTTGCTCACTTTAGTCTGAAAATCAATTCATACATTTCTTCCTAGGTTTCTCTAAATCCTGTCTTTTCATCTTTCTTATTGTATGTTTATATATCATTTTTTCTTCAGCCTTTCCCCCAACTTATCAAATGGGTTTTTTTTAAACTCTTTTCTATTCTTTTTAAATGAGCTCTGTTTTGTATAATCTATAAATTAAGCTGTTTTTACATGATTTGTCTTTTGATACCAGTCCAGATCATTTTAGAAGCATTTAATTCTTAATGGAAACAGATTCCACTGACTAGCTTTACACAATATCTCCAGATTGGCTTTGATGATGGAATTGATTATTGGTCAGTAAAAAAAAAAATAGACAAGTATCAGATTTTTACCTTGTAAAAGGCTGTTACCCAGTATTTTTGAATAGTCAAATTCAGTTCTTTCAAAAGAATAGCATCCTTCTGGATTTTACATAAACTCTCAGAGACTCTCAAATTATTATTAGAGCAAGACTTGAAATCCCAAAGATTTCATGATCATAAATGTCTACCTATTGTTCTTCAACCAGCTTCACTGAATTTGGGAGGATTGTCAGCCACAGACATTCTGAAACAACTTAAATTTAGTTGTTGGTTTTTTTTTTTTTAATAATTATGGCCCACCAAGTTTTTTCTGTGCCACATGCTATGAACTTGTATACACAATAGGCCATAAAGAAAAAGATAACTATATTTCTGATTTAGGTTACAAACAATCCCACTGTGTCAGACATCAGACTGAGTCCAAACAAACAAATATTTTAGCCTTCATACTTAAGTATAAATTAGTGTGAATATGCAGCTATTCACTTATTTTCAACATCAGAAAGTGTCCATTCAACAATACAGATTTTGTGTTATGACAATTTTTCTTCATTCAAGAAACTAATAGTCTCTATTTTCATTTTAACTTCTGATTCTAATAAACCTGGTCAGTTTTCATTTATTATTAATTAAAATATTTTACCAATTTCGGGGATCAAGGAGGATTGGTTCATGTTTTTTAGGAAGGACAAGGATTGTTTTTATGGCACAAAAACTTAGTCAAAGAGCTCAGGTCTTTAGAATATATTCACCTGATAGAGTTCTCCAAATGGAAAAAATTGGACAACATGCTTTCCAGACAGTAATAATGATGTATAGAAATATATTCAAGAGCAGCATGTACAAGGCATTCTGTAACTGGTTCTGTAAGGAGAAACAGTTTTGACTGCCTTCATAGCCAGAACTGAGACTGAATTCAAAAGGTACTTGTCTATCAGAACATTGTTTTTCTTTTTGGATGACTTCTTCCTGCCTGGTGATGCTCAGGTGAGAGAAGAGAAATAATGTTTTCAAGAGGAGATCCTTAAGTTCTTTGCCTTCTGTTTGTTCTTTCACTTTAAGTTACAGAAATAGAGATTATAACATTGTGAGGTTTTGTTTTTTGGGTTTTTTAAGTTATGGGAATTGACTATCTCCCATATTTTGCAGCTAACCCTTCCAGCTTTTGAGCTCAGAGGAGAAGATATATCCTTCAGGAGAAAGACCTATAGAATGTAAAATAAAGGCTCAGAAATGCTGCATTTAGATTAGAATTTGGAGGAATCATTATTATTTATATACTGTATTAAATCAGAGTCCACTCTTCTCAGAGATTAAGGTGAAGTAAGAATAAGCCTCTGAGATCTAGGGGGGGAAAGGCTCAAATGTTTATACTTCTGCCCTTGCTATATCTTTGAAGTATTATTCCTTTTTTAAAAGCTAACTGATGTTAATTCTTTAAGTAAAACTGAGAGCTCGAATTGATAACATTAGAGATACCTGACAAAAATACTTAAGAACTCAAATGTAGCATCATTTTTGGAGAGTTAAGCTAGACAATATTTTAATTGTTTTTTTGACCTATTTTCAAAGTCATTTGCTTTTGATAGGTATTAGTTTTTTTTTTTTCCCCTTGCATGGTGATTTTGTTTTTGTTCTAGTATTTCTTATTGTCTAATGTCAGGGTTCTATGAATGTCTAGCTGGTCTTTCATCATTGTCTCACTTCATTATTCTCAAGGTGCACAATGATGCAAATTCCAGGTCCTTGAAGTATTTCTTGCCTAGAACAAGAAGATTTCTGAGCCTTTTGCTCCTCTTGGATTTTCTGTCTGGATCTCTTTAGATTCTTTGATCATTATTTGGCCTTTGATCTTTGCTGGAGTCCTTATGTCAGAGTCAGGCTGTTCTACTTTCTTGTACTCCCCTATTTTTCATCATTGATTTCCAGAAACTGATAAATGTTTGCAAATTAAAACTGTGAGAATTGAAGAATGAAGCAGAACATGAATTTAAGCAAAAATTGATGAGACTAATGAAACTGCCAAGTATCAAAAAAGCTATCTGTACTTGTTGATTAATTGGCTGTCATATGTGCATATAATTAATCAAGAGGCTTAACTAGGTAGTCATAATAAGGTGTTGCATCTCTTAACCAAGGGCAGAGAAGTCATATTAAGGAGTTACACCTCTTAACCAAGAGCAGAGAAATAGGAGTTCTGATGGAATATGATGCCCACAACTGCTGTCAAATTTTAATAGCATGACATAACATCATTCCAGAATGATTGGAACAGGAATAGAAGCAGAAAGACATCTATGAGTTGGTATTTGTAGCTCTAACATTAGAGCTAGAAAAGACCTCAGAAGTCATTTTATTCTACATTTACATGAAACAGATCTTCTCTGCAACATCTTCTACGAGTGGTCACCAGTCCTTAATTAAATACCTCCAAGTAGCAAATTATTTTGATGTTTGTTGCTTTGCATTGTAGTTCCAAATTCAGGATTGGTAGGCCTCATTTCTCATTTTTTTTCATTATTTTCCAAAAGATTCTTGAGACTTTTCTCTCCAAATTAATTTTAGTATTTTGTTGTTATCACTAAAAAGATAATCTATTGGTAATTTCATTGATGTGGTATTGAATATGTAAATTTTTTAGCATTGTCATGTCATTGGCTTGGCATATCCATGAGCAATTATTATTTTTCCAACTATTTAGGTCTGTCTTTATTTTTCTAAACAGTATTTTGTGGTTATATTCAAGGGGAAGAAAATAAGAGAAAAAAATCAGTAAACAAAACCCCCAAAATCAATATACTTATATATTTTCTCCAAAAACATGAGAATAGTCTCATTTATTAATGATACCAATACTGGGTACCTTATTAAATAGCACTGTCTGCCAGCATAAATTAGACAGAACTGGAAGAGAGCCACATTGGAAAGGAATAATAAACAACTAAATAATCGCTTGGTATCAGGGACCATGGTACACCAAGATGCCCATTCCATGAAATATAGCATTTGCCCATCCTTTGCCCCATTTTCTCATTTGTAAAATCAAGGAAATAATGCTCTCACTACCCCACTTCAAAAGGTAGCTGGAAAAAAAAAGTTCACCTTATGAGATCTTAAGTTCCATATGAATATGGACATTAATGTTACCAGAAGCTCATTAATATAGGATATTCTTTGAGACAGATCTTCTCTGCTTTCTCTGGTTTTATTTATTGTACTAGATCATCTACTTTGTTAACTGCCAGGACCCATTCCATAATCCCTTGAGAAATCCTGGAGCTCTATCTTGATTTCTTTGGTTCCTAACCTGTTTCCAGATACAGATAAAATCTCAAGGAAACATAGGACATATTATGAAAAGCAAACTGGCCTAGGAATTCAGAGACCTGGCACAAACCCACTATAATTTTGGACCATTTATTTCATCTTTTATTTTATTTGATCATAAGATCCATCCATGAAGACAGAGATCATGTGACAAATCTCAGTATGGCCTTCAATAAATGAATTTAATTTAATTCCATAAGTATTTAAGTGGTAGTATGTTACAATGGAAAATTCATTGGAATTGGATTGAGAGGGGATAGATTCAAATATCTCCCCTGCTATATATGACTTGTGTAATTTCATTATGCTATATGACTTCCTTGGACCTTAGCATCCTCAGCTGTAAAATGAGAAAATTAGGCTAGATGATTTCTAAGGTCCTGTTCAGCACTAACACCATGATCTTCCTAGGCCTCAATTTTGTCATTTGTAAAATAAGAAGGTCTCACTAGATCAGAATATAAAACATTAACTTTTGCCAGTTTTGTAAAGCCTACCTTCTCAGAATATCTTCAGATACACAAAATCAAATCCCTAGAATTACAAAGAAAGTCAATGATGTTAAAAATATAATGATCAAAAATACATTTTAAATAAGTTTAAAGAGCACTAGAATTTGTTACCTGTGTATTTTTCTAGCTCTAAATACTAAGATCTCTATAGGACTCAGTTTTTTTCTCATTTGCAAAATGAGAGAACTGGACTAGATGGCTTGGACATAATATTATGTGTCATCCAAAAGAAATTTATCAAATGTTTTGTTGAAATCAAATGTTGAAATATGTTATGAAATGAAATATGAAATATGAAATGGTGTGCATCTTGATTTCAACAAAACATTTGATAAATTTCTTTGACATTCTCTTTATCCATCAGTAAAATAATCCTACCAAAAAGGAAAGTGATATTAGCTTGGGATGATTTATTCTTGGGACACCTATGGTAATCTTAATGCTCCTAAATGATGATCAAATGCTGATAAATTATCCACATAATAATTCTTTGTTAGAAATTTGGTGAAGAACAATATCATCATTTTTATCCTAGTTTTTACAATTTGTGATTTTCAAAATTCACCTTTCTCCCTTGGTACATAAATTCTACATATTCAGTATTCTGGCACTCCTTATAGCATTCATAACGATTAACTGACATGATAAATTTGTCCCAGTAGGTAAATTAGAAACCTCCCTGCATTTTCTTTTTCTGGCAAGTTCCAGAAGATGTTATTTGCAAAATTTCTGATGCTAATAATTAGCACAAGGACTTTTCTTAATGTGAGGGAAATAGTTACTGTCCTTGTATTTAAAAAAGACTATGAATTGGATCCCAGAAACTTTATTACCCCAAAATTCTCTTTGATGTAACCTTCAAACTTTGTGACAAATGTCTACTGACCAAATACAAAGACTGTTAAAAGTCTAATAAAGTCTATTTTAAGAAAGCCAACTATATTATGTGATAGACTAGAGGTTCAAAATCAGGCAAAACATCTTCACACACAGGCAATGTGTGAATTTGTTTTGCTTGACTATATTTATAGTTACAAGAAAAGGCTTTTTTTTTTTTTTTTTCAGAGAGAAAACTGTAAAGAGAAAGAATGAATGGGCAGTGATATCAGTGGGGAAAAAAAGAAAAAGAAAACAGCAAGAGTACAAGGAAGTTTAGAAGGGGAAACCAGCAAATGTTTAACAAAAGCATTGGAAGACTTCCGGTTAAGATGGCGGAGAGGAGGCTCACAGTTGCATAAGCTCCGCGCTTTCTCTCACTATCCACTTCATTACAAGCCTCTGAATCAATGCTTGACTGAAAAAAAACCCACAAATAGTTACCAAGAGAAGCCATCCTTGAGATCCACCAAGAAAGGTCTGTCTTTACTGGAGGGCTGGGGCGGTTTTAGATCGGGCGCAGGCGGCGGGCAGCGGCAGTGAGGGCACAGGAGCAGACTGGAGAGGGGGTGGAGAGTGATCGTAGCCGTTTCTGCGGGGAGAGCTTCGCTACAGGTTTGGATACTTTCCTCGGCAGCAAGTCAACAGCCCAGCAGAGAAGCTAAAAACACCGGGGCTGAAGAATACAACCCCAAACAGCTGGAGTCTCTCAGGACCTGGCCGCCCCCCCCCTTCCCCCCCCTCAGTGACTCAGCACGCTCTGGGATCTCAGAGCGCAGGCGCAGCACAGTCCTGCTAGTGCCTCACTGCTGCCCCTGCAGTCTGTAGAGGAAGCTCGGTAACACACCCAGCCCCCCCCCCCCAAAGAAAGACTCCAGTTTTTTCTGTTTTTCTTTGGTAGTTTGTCTCTGATTAATAGACAGAATGAGCAAGAAGCTGAAGAGGACTTTAACCCTTGACAGCTTCTACAAAGATAGAGAGCAGACTCTAAATCCTGAGGAGACTAAAAACAGGCAGTCCCCAGGTGATTCCCCAAAGGAGGAGATTGTCTGTTCCTCAGCACAGATGAACCTCATAGAAGTGATTAAAAAGGCTCTCACAAGGGAGCTAGAAGAAAAATGGGGAAAGCAGAGTGAGGCTTGGGAAAAGGAGAGGGAGGCTTGGCAAAAGAGCCTGGAGAAAGTTAAAGAGAGAGTGGATAAAGAAGTAAAATCCTTGAAAAATAGGATTAGTGAACTGGAAACAGAAAACAGCTCTCTAAAAAACAAAATTGGCGAAATGGAAAAAAATTCCACAGAACAAAAGAACTCAATGGGACAATTAGAGAAAGATTTTAAAAAGTGAGTGAAGAGAATACTTCACTGAAAATCAGAATTGAACAAGTGGAATTGAATGACTCGAGGAGACAAGAAGAATCAGTCAAGCAAATCCAAAAAAATCAAACAATGGAGAAAAATGTGAAATACCTTCTGGGGAAGACAACAGACCTGGAAAACAGATCCAGGAGAGACAATCTGAGAATCATTGGACTCCCAGAAAAACATGATGAAAAAAAGAGCCTGGACACTGTCTTCCAGGAAATTATCAAAGAGAACTGCCCAGAAGTCATAGGAACAGAGGAAAAAATAAACATTGAAAGGATTCATCGATCACCCACTGAAAGGGATCCTAAAATCAAAACACCAAGGAATATAGTGGCCAAATGCCAGAACCCTCAGATGAAAGAAAAAATATTGCAAGCGGCTAGAAAAACCCAATTCAAGTATCAAGGAGCCACAATAAGGATCACCCAGGATCTGGCAGCATCCACATTAAAAGATCGAAGGGCCTGGAATATGATATTCCGAAAGGCTAAGGAACTTGGTATGCAACCAAAAATAACTTACCCAGCGAGAATGAGCATCTTTTTCCAGGGAAGAAGATGGACATTCAACGAAGTAAGCGAATTTCATCTATTTCTGATGAAAAAACCAGAACTTAACAAAAAGTTTGATCTACAAATATAGAACTCAAGAGAAATCTAAAAAGGTAAAGATTAATCTTGGGAACTATATTTTGACTATATAGATGTATAAAGAATACATGTATACCTTGTTCTAGAAATTGATGTGGAAAGGACATTGTATCAGAAAAAGGGTAAAGTGGGGGTAGTACATCTCATGAAGAGGCATAGGAAACCTATTATATCTGAGAGAAAGAATGGAGGGGGATGAATATAGTGGGTATCTTACTGCCTTCAGAATTGGCTTTAAGTGAAAAATCTTAAGACATATTCAATCTATGGTGAAACTTCTCCCATCTCATTGAAAAGTGAGAAGGGAAAAGTGGAAAGGGAAGGAATAAGCTAAGCGGAAGGGAATACGGGAACTGGGAGGGAAAGGGGTAAGATAGGGGGAGGAACTCTAAGGCGGGGGGAGGGACACTAAAAAGGGAGGGCTGTGAGAAGCAAGGAGTGCTCACAAGCTTAATACTTGGAAGGGGGGGAAAGGGGAAAGAAGGGAGGAAAGCATAAACCGGGGTTACAAGATGGCAAGTAATACAGAATTGGTCATTCTAACCATAAACGTGAATGGGGTAAACTCCCCCATAAAGAGGAAGCGGTTAGCAGAATGGATTAAAAGCCAGAATCCTACAATATGTTGTTTACAGGAAACACACCTGAAGCGGGGAGATACATGCAGGTTAAAGGTAAAAGGTTGGAGCAAAATCTACTATGCTTCAGGTGAAGTCAAAAAAGCAGGGGTAGCCATCCTGATCTCAGATCAAGCTAAAGCAAAAATTGACCTAATTAAAAGAGATAAGGAAGGACACTATATCTTGCTAAAGGGTAGCATGGATAATGAAGCACTATCTATATTAAACATATATGCACCAAGTGGGGTAGCATCTAAATTCTTAAAAGAGAAACTAAGAGAGCTGCAAGAAGAAATAGACAGTAAAACTATAATAGTGGGAGATCTTAACCTTGCACTCTCAGAATTAGATAAATCAAACCACAAAATAAATAAGAAAGAAGTCAAAGAGGTAAATAGAATACTAGAAAAGTTAGATATGATAGATCTCTGGAGAAAATGTAATGGAGACAGAAAGGAATACACTTTCTTTTCAGCAGTTCATGGAACCTATACAAAAATTGACCATATATTAGGACATAAAAACCTCAAACTCAAATGTAGTAAGGCAGAAATAGTAAATGCATCCTTTTCAGACCACGATGCAATGAAAATTACATTCAACAAAAAAGCAGGGGGAAGTAGACCAAAAAATAATTGGAAACTAAATAATCTCATACTAAAGAATGATTGGGTGAAACAGCAAATCATAGACATAATTAATAACTTCACCCAAGAAAACGATAATAATGAGACATCATACCAAAATGTATGGGATGCAGCCAAAGCGGTAATAAGGGGAAATTTCATATCTCTAGAGGCCTATTTGTATAAAATAGAGAAAGAGAAGGTCAATGAATTGGGTTTGCAATTAAAAATGCTAGAAAAGGAACAAATTAAAAACCCCCAGTCAAACACTAAACTTGAAATTCTAAAAGTAAAAGGTGAGATCAATAAAATTGAAAGTAAAAAAACTATTGAATTGATTAATAAAACTAAGAGTTGGTTCTATGAAAAAACCAACAAAATAGACAAACCCTTAGTAAATCTGATTAAAAAAAGGAAAGAGGAAAATCAAATTGTTAGTCTTAAAAATGAAAAGGGAGAACTCACCACTAACGAAGAGGAAATTAGAGCAATAATTAGGAGTTACTTTGCCCAACTTTATGCCAATAAATTCGACAACTTAAATGAAATAGAAAAATACCTCCAAAAATACAGCTTGCCCAAACTAACAGAGGAAGAAGTAAATATCCTAAACAGTCCCATCTCAGAAAAAGAAATAGAACAAACTATCAATCAACTCCCTAAGAAAAAATCCCCAGGACCAGATGGATTTACATGTGAATTCTACCAAACATTTAAAGAACAATTAACTCCAATGTTATATAAACTATTTGAAAAAATAGGGATTGAAGGAGTCCTACCAAACTCCTTTTATGACACAGATATGGTACTGATACCTAAACCAGGTAGGCTGAAAACAGAGAAAGAAAATTATAGACCAATCTCCCTAATGAATATTGATGCTAAAATCTTAAATAAAATATTAGCAAAAAGATTACAGAAAATTGTCACCAGGATAATACACTATGACCAAGTAGGATTTATACCAGGAATGCAGGGCTGGTTCAATATTAGGAAAACTATTAGCATAATTGACTATATCAATAACCAAACAAACAAAAACCACATGATCATCTCAATAGATGCAGAAAAAGCATTTGATAAAATCCAACATCCATTCCTAATAAAAACACTTGAGAGCATAGGAATAAATGGACTTTTCCTTAAAATAGTCAGGAGCATATATTTAAAACCATCAGTAAGCATCATATGCAATGGGGAAAAACTGGAACCTTTCCCAGTAAGATCTGGAGTGAAGCAAGGTTGCCCACTATCACCATTATTATTTAATATCGTATTAGAAACACTAGCCTCGGCAATAAGAGTCGAGAAAGATATAAAAGGAATTAGAGTAGGCAATGAGGAAACCAAACTATCACTCTTTGCAGATGATATGATGGTATACCTAGAGAACCCCAGAGATTCTACCAAAAAGCTATTGGAAATAATTCATAATTTTAGCAAAGTAGCTGGCTACAAAATAAATCCCCATAAATCCTCAGCATTTTTATACATCACCAACAAAACCCAACAGCAAGAGATACAAAGAGAAATTCCATTCAGAATAACTGTTGATACCATAAAATATTTGGGAATCTATCTACCAAAGGAAAGTCAGGAATTATATGAGCAAAATTATAAAAAAGTCTCCACACAAATAAAGTCAGACTTAAATAATTGGGAAAATATTAAGTGCTCTTGGATCGGCCGAGCGAACATAATAAAGATGACAATACTCCCTAAACTAATCTATTTATTTAGTGCTATACCAATCAGACTTCCAAGAAAATATTTTATTGATCTAGAAAAAATAACAACAAAATTCATATGGAACAATAAAAAGTCGAGAATCTCAAGGGAATTAATGAAAAAAAAATCAAATGAAGGTGGCCTAGCTGTACCTGATCTAAAATTATATTATAAAGCAGCAGTCACCAAAACCATTTGGTATTGGCTAAGAAATAGATTAGTGGATCAGTGGAAAAGGCTAGGCTCACAAGACAGAATAGTCAATTATAGCAATCTAGTGTTTGACAAACCCAAAGCCCCTAACTTCTGGGAAAAGAATTCATTATTTGATAAAAACTGCTGGGATAATTGGAAATTAGTATGGCAGAAATTAGGCATGGACCCACACTTAACATCATATACCAAGATAAGATCAAAATGGGTCTATGACCTAGGCATAAAGAACGAGACTATAAATAAATTAGAGGAACATAGAATAGTTTATCTCTCAGACTTGTGGAGGAGAAAGAAATTTGTGACCAAAGATGAACTAGAGACCATTACTGATCACAGAATAGAAAATTTCGATTACATCAAATTAAAAAGCTTTTGTACAAATAAAACTAATGCAAACAAGATTAGAAGGGAAGCAACAAACTGGGAAAACATTTTCACAGTTAAAGGTTCTGATAAAGGCCTCATTTCCAAAATATATAGAGAACTGACTCAAATTTATAAGAAATCAAGCCATTCTCCAATTGATAAATGGTCAAAGGATATGAACAGACAATTTTCAGAGGATGAGATTGAAACTATTACCACTCATATGAAAGAGTGTTCCAAATCATTATTGATCAGAGAAATGCAAATTAAGACAACTCTGAGATACCACTACACACCTGTCAGATTGGCTAAGATGACAGGAAAAAATAATGATGAATGTTGGAGGGGATGCGGGAAAACTGGGACACTAATGCATTGTTGGTGGAGTTGTGAACGAATCCAACCATTCTGGAGAGCAATCTGGAATTATGCCCAAAAAATTATCAAATTGTGCATACCCTTTGATCCAGCAGTGTTTCTATTGGGCTTATATCCCAAAGAAATACTAAAGAAGGGAAAGGGACCTGTATGTGCCAAAATGTTTGTAGCAGCCCTGTTTGTAGTGGCTAGAAACTGGAAAATGAATGGATGCCCATCAATTGGAGAATGGCTGGGTAAATTGTGGTATATGAATGTTATGGAATATTATTGTTCTGTAAGAAATGACCAGCAGGATGAATACAGAGAGGACTGGCGAGACTTACATGAACTGATGCTAAGTGAAATGAGCAGAACCAGGAGATCATTATACACTTCGACAACGATATTGTATGAGGACATATTTTGATGGAAGTGGATTTCTTTGACAAAGAGACCTGAGTTTCAATTGATAAATGACGGACAAAAGCAGCTACACCCAAAGAAAGAACACTGGGAAACGAATGTAAACTATCTGCATTTTTGTTTTTCTTCCCGGATTATTTATACCTTCTGAACCCAATTCTCCCTACGCAACAAGAGAACTGTTCGGTTCTGCAAACATATATTGTATCTAGGATATACTGCAACATATCCAACATATAAAGGACTGCTTGCCATCTAGGGGAGGGGGTGGAGGGAGGGAGGGGGAAAAAAATCGGAACAGAAACGAGTGTCAATATAATGTAATTATTAAATAAAAAATTAAAAAAAAAAAACAAAAAAAACCAAAAGCATTGGTACTGTCTTGTTAAATTTAGTACATTATATTTCAAACCAAACTATACCTAATAGATATTTATATTATACAGTTTCACATAGAATCCATGTTTTCTGTTCTTTGTATATGAAAAATGTTCATGTCTGTTAAGTTCATAATGAAAAAAATTAGGTTAATGAACTTTTTAAAAGAAATTTGAATGAGATAAAGCATGCAATGCTCCATAGAGAGTTGTCTCAGAGTTATGAAGACCAAAGGTTATCAACTTCTTATTGTCCCAATCAGCTTTCCAAAGTCCTGAGCTATTAAAATGTATTGGTGAAGTAATGACTCAACAAATGTTCATTAAGTTCCTACTTTTGCCAGACACTGTGCTAGGGAGACAAGTATAATCAATGAAACTATAGCTACTGTAAATAAGTACTTATATTACAAGTCCCCTTCATCAATGAAATCACAGGTCCAGATTAAATAAACTATCAAAAAACACCACTATAATGTACCACTGTACCACTATAAAGCTATTTATTATGCAACATATAAAAGTACATAGAATTATAGGACACTTATAAGGTTTAATAACTATCTCTATATTCTTATATTCTGTATTCTTTGGCTCAAGCAACAGAAGCTGACTGTGATTAAAATTAGCCAATACTTACATTAATAAGTCTCTCTTATTTCTGCAAGAATGCCACAATTGTTTCAAATTTTTCCCCATTCTCTAAAACTCTATTCCTTCTTCCCTTCATTTTCCTGTAATGACCTTGTCTATTTTACTGAGAACAGGACCATCTGATGTGAGTTCATTCAAATTCCTTCCTCTTTAACTGAAATTCCTCCAAAATTTTTACTCACACTACCCTTTTCACTTGTTTCAAAGAAAGAAATAGCTCTCCACATTGTCAAGGCTAACCTATCCATCTTTGCTTTTGGTACAAACCTCCCTCATCACTTTCCCTGCACTCTCTATAAGAAATAGCTCTATTATTGGTCCAATTATTTAAGAAATATGTCTTTGATTTCTCTCTCTTCCTCCCTTCTCTCTCAGCATGTCCTATACTTAAAAACAACTACCATCTTCATCCTTCCCTACTATGTTTTTCTCTTATTCCTTTGTACCATCAAACTTCTCTAAAGAATAGTCTATATTTTCTGTTTCTATCTAACCCATATACACTCCTTAATCCTAACTCTTTGGATTCTTTACCCACCAATCAACTTAAATTGCCCTCTCAAAAGTTATCAATGAAGGTACAAAGCCAAATGACCTTGCCTCATTTCTCATCCTCCTCAACATTTATGCAGAATTTGGTGCTGTTATTTTTATTGCTTGCAATCCTATTTTAGGATAATTTCTTCTTCAATCCCTAAAGGAAAAATGCAGATTCTAATGGTTTGCAATACCCTTCTTGAAATCCTCTCTCAGTTTCTGTGACATGTGCTGACCTGGTTCTCCACCCATGTTTCTTACTTGTTCTCTTACAGTGGCTTCTTTGGTAGAAATTTTTCCTTCACTTTAAGGCTAAATTTAAATATTTAGGATTTTTGTTCTCATCACTCTTCTTTCTGTATGATAGCTTGCTCAGTAATCACATCTGCTTTCTGAATCTTTTTTTAGGACTTTGCAAGGGATGTGCTTGATTTGACTTCCAAAAGTCACTGCTAAACTTTCATTGTGAGCATTTGCATCTACCACTAAAAACTGTGACCTGATTTATTTTGCTGATTGTCTAGACTTGAAAAAATGATGGAGAAAGTGTTGTTGATATAAATTAAATTTAAAAGTGTGCAAGAACTTTCAGAGGTGGCACTAAGATGGTGGAGTAAAGCCAGGAAGCTGCTCAATCTCTCCCAATTTCCCTCAAAAACCACATGAAACCAAGCCTCTGTACAGAGTCTGATGGAATGAAACCTCTCTTCAGCTCAAGACAGACTGTAAGGAGGAAGAGAGGAAAAGGAGGAGGAGGAAAAAACAGAATCTTGACCATAGAAAGCTATTATGGTGACAGGGCAGACCAAAACACCAACTCAAATGAGATCAGAATGTGCACAGAAGAAATCTCAAAGAGTGATGTGAATTAGTCTCAAGCCCAAAGAGGTTTCTTAGAAGTGCTTTTAAAAGACTTTATAGAGATCATTATACACTTCGACAATGATATTGTATGAGGATGTATTCTGATGGAAGTGGATTTTTTGACAAAGAGACGTAACTCAGTTTCAATGGATAAATGATGGACAGAAACAGCTACACCCAAAGAAAGAACACTGGGAAACGAATATGAACTATTTGCATTTTTGATTTTCTTCCCGAGTTATTTTTACCTTCTGAATCCAATTCTCCCTGTGCAACAAGAGAATTGTTCAGTTCTGCAAACATATATTGTATCTAGGATATGCTGCAACATATCTAACATATATAGGACTGCTTGCCATCTTGGGGAGGGGGTGGAGGGAGGGAGGGGAAAAATCGAAACATAAGTGAGTGCAAGGGATAATGTTGTAAAAAATTACCCTGGCATGGATTCTGTCGATATAAAGTTATTATTAAATAAAATTAAATTTAAAAAAAGACTTTATAGGCAAATAAGAGTGGTAGAAGAAAAATGAGAAAAGAAATTACAGGTATTCCAACAATTTGGAAAAGGAAAGAAAAAAAATTTGGAGAAAACAATTCCTTAAAAAATACAATTGGCCAAAGGAAAAAAAAAATCCACTCAAGATAAGACCACCTTCAAAAGTATAATTAGCCAAACGGAAAAGGAGATACAAAAGTTAACTGAAGAAAATCACACATTAAAAATTAGAATGGGGCAAATGAAAACTAATGATTGTGTAAGACAGCAAGAATCAGTCAAATAAACTAAAAAGAATGAAGAAAAAAAAAAAAGGAAGAAAATGCAAAATACCTCATAGGACAAACAGCTGACCTGGAAAAATGAATCAGAAGAGACAATTTTTAAACTATTGAATTTTTTATTCAATTTCACTTGCCTACCTGAAGTCCATGACCTAAAAAGGAGTCCCAATAAGAAAAGTGTGTAGGGATACATTTTCTCCAAGGAAGTTAGTTATTAAATGTTTACTAGAATACCAGGGCTTATACCCCATTCTCTTTTTAGTCCCCCTTTGAGGGTTATAAAGTAAATAGAGTCCAGATGCTTCAGAAAAACTTATGATCCCAAAGATCTTTCTGGGAAGAAAGAGTTAAAGATATACTGTCCAAACAGAAACAAGGACCTCTGCACACTTAAATAATTCTCCCAATCTCAGCAAGTAACCTTCTTGTTTTTGGCTAAGAGTCACTGGTTCCATTGAGCTTTGGATTCTTATATTTGTCTGTTCCCTCTGCATACTACACTTTGCTATGACCCTCACCAGCTTTGGAACATGCTTTGATCTACTGTTCACATAATTTCAATGAAGCAACCTGTGACCTATATGTCTGAGGGACCTCTTTTGTAAAAGGTCACATATATTGGGCTAATAAAAAGGGGGACTGAACCCCAAAGAAATCATTTTTCTCACTTTGTCCCACAAAATCATTACCACTAGGTAATTCCAGGAAATCTCAAAATCAAAGCTTAGATAGATAGTTATGAATCCTGTCTAGGTTCTCCTCCAAATATGAGTAATAAACCTCCTTTTAAAGTATTCCACATATACTATGAGTATCAGTTGTATAACCTCTATTTGTCCACCACAGAATATGGTTCAGACATAAAAGATTCATATTCCACATTAACAAATGGGGATTAAGAATACTAGATATCTACCTTGCACTTAACTACTTTGCATATATTTGTATTTATTCAATTTATAGTTTTGCTGTATATGTTTAAATATGTATTCATCATGTCATACATTAAATGTAACTTCTTTGTAAGTAGAGATTGTTTCATTCTTTGTATTTATATTTCTAGTACCTAGCACAGTACTTTGCACAATAGTAGTTACTTAATCTTACTGATTGATTGAATTCAATGGTTATCTTGATTTGAAAAGAGAATTATAAAATTCTCAGGAATTTCTAGGGTTTTTTCTAATTCTTTCTGTAATAGTTACTTTTCTTTAAGGCCTCAGATGCTCTGTATTTGGTGTACATATAAGCATTATTACCATTATCTGACTTTCTATTTTAATTAGTGTTTTAAAAAATACCTAATTTTATCCTTTCAAATGTTTTTACATTACAAATTTATTAATATTTGCTTTGAGTCTAATAATATTCCTTCTGTCTTTTGTTTTGTTCCTTTGGATCCTTTTCTAATTACTTAAACACAGATTCAACTGATTTATTTTCTTTTTTATCATATGTCTTATTAAGAGATGTGATTGGATAACAAAAAAATTGTATACGCTATATTTTATTAACAATTATTCTTTACATGTTATTATTTTCATACTTTTTAAATCCAGATTTAGAAGTATAAATTTTCTTCAAATTTCCATGTACAGAGTATCATTTAGAAAGGCTTTTTTTTTTAAATCATGGATTTCTGGTAGTTCAATAATTCTTAAATTAGTTCTTCTTGATTTATTTTTAAGGTCAGTTGTTTTTCCAATGAGATATTTCACATTTTCTTCTTTTTTTTTTTCATATGTTTAAGTTTGTTTTATTATGTCTTGTTATTTCATAGAGTTATTGGTTTATCTTGCCTGGTTATAAATTTTAAAGAATTATTTTCTTTAATGATATTTTGTACTTCTTTTTAAGAGAAACAAAGAAAAAGACTGAAATTATAAAAGGTATGGGGAAGAAGCAAACTCATAGGTCTTGAACATAAATGAGATAAATCAACAAAGACAATATGAACAGCAGAAATAAATACACTCTCCAGATCTAGTAAATGAATTCAGGTATTTATGAATAAAGGAAAATGATCCAAATCTTAATGATATCTGAGACTGTAGAATTGAAGGAGACAACGGAATCACAACACATTTTCTCTGAGGGGTTAAAAAGAGAAATAAGATTTAGGAGAGCAGGATGTATACCCTCTACAGCAAAAGCAATAGGAAGAATAAAAAATAAATTAAACTCTACAATGATTAATGTTATTACAGCTAATAGTCTTGAGACTTCCATGACTGTCTCCCTTTATGGGAAGCTATCGCTTACAACTGTATGTCCCAGAAGAATATCTTGCCAACAGTCAGTATATTTTTTTCCCTGTGCCTGCATGAACCCCCAATCACTTGTGTGCTCTGAATACTGTCATGCAATTCAGCCAACAATTCAACATATAAATATCCTCCTTTTATGAAGAGTGCTTGGAATATTTCTCTCTAGTTGAATGAACTCCAATACAGCATTGCCCTTATGTTTGTTATGCTGTAAATTAGTGTATGTGGCTGATTTATACTTGGTTAATATGTCAATGAACCCTTGCTGACTTTTGCTCTCTACAACTGGGTTTACAGAACCATGCTCCTTTAGCAGAGGTACTACTACTAAAAATCTTTGTTGTGATATCTTGTTTATGCCTAAAGAAAAAACTGTGGGTCATGCAGAATACTAGAAGAAATAACTCCTTAATGAATTCAGATGCTGAAAATAGTTTGCTTAACAATTAGAATCAATTCAATTCAAAGCTTTATTAAGCTTTATTGATAAGCAGTAATGAAGTTAGGGAAGGGGAAAAGAAAAAAGGGAACTAATACCAACTTTTTTCTTTGATCTCTTTGGGATATAGATCTAGTAGTAGTATTGCTAAATCAAGATTATGAACATTTTAATACCTTTTCAGGAAAAGTTGCAAATTGTTCTTCAAAATTGTTGCACTAGTTCACAAACACACCCAGAGTTTATTAGTGTACTTATTTTTCATGTCATTTCCAGTAATTTAAATTTTTACTCCTAAGGGTTCTGATAAAAGCCTCATTTCTAAAATATGTAGAAAATTCACTCAAATTTATAAGAATTCAAGCCTTTCTCCAATTGATAAATGGTCAAAGGACACGAGCAGACAATCTGCAAATGAAGAAATTAAAACCATTTATAGTCATATAAAAATGTTCTAAATCACTATTGATCAAAGAAATGAAAATTAAGACAACTCTGAAGTACCACTATACACCTCTCAGATTGCTAAGATAACAGGAAAAAGATAATGATAAATGTTGGAGGGGATTGTTGGTGGGATTGTGAACTGATCTAACTATTCTGGAAAACGATTTGTAATTATTCCCAAAGGGTCATCAAATTGTGCACACCCTTTGATCCAGCAGTGTCTCTACTGGGCCTCTATCCCAGGGATCATAAAAAAAGGGAAAGGGACCCACATGTACAAAAATATCTGTGGCAGCTATGTTTATAGTGGCAAGAACTTGTAAACTGAGTGGATGTCCATCAATTGGAGAATGGCTGAATAAGTTAAGATATGTGAATGTTATGGAATATTATTGTTCTATAAGAAACAATTAGCAGGATGATTTCAGAGGGGTCTGGAGAGATTTACATGAACTGATGCTAAGTGAAGTCAGTTGAACCAGGAGAACACTGTACACAAGCAACACAACAGCAAGACTATATTATAATCAAATCTGATGGAAGTGGCTCTTTTCAACAATGAGGTGATTCAGGCTAGTTCCAACGGTCTTGTGATGAAGAGAACCATCTGCACCCAGAGAGAACTGTGGGAACTGAATGTGGATCTCAACATAGTATTTTCACGGTTTTTTTTTTTTTTTTTTTTTTTGGTTGTTTGTTTGCACATTGTTTTTATTCTCATTTTTTTTTCCTTTTTGATCTGATTTTTCTTGTGCAGAATGATAATTGTGGAAATATGTACAGAAGAATTGCACATGTTTCACTTATATTGGAATATTTGCTGTCTAGGGGAGGGTGTTGGAGGAAGAGAAGAAAAAAAATTTACAACATAGGTTTTGCAAGTGTGGATTTTTGAAAATTATGCATATCTTTTTAAAATAAAAAGCTTTTGGGGCAACTAGGTGGTGCAGTGGATAGAGCAGCAGCCCTGAAGTCGGGAGGACCTGAGTTCAAATCAGACCTCAGACACTTAATACTTCCTACCTGTGTGACTCTGGGCAAGTCACTTAACCCCAATTGTCTTAGCAAAAAAAAAAAAAAAAATAATAATAATGAAAGAAAGAAAAGAAATGTTTGTGATTCGTGTAAGTTTTTTCATATCCTTCAACTCTGATTAAGCTGTTGTTTCAATTAGCTTTTAGTTGACTTGCTAGGGTTCTCTAAGTAAAGCATAGTATCATCTGCAAAACATAATAATTTTTAAAATGATTTCCCATGCTTTTCCTTTAAATGTGTTTTTCTTGTTTTATTGTTATAGCTAGCATTTCTAGTAGAGTATTGAATATTAATGATGATGAACGTTCTCATTTCCCTTTTGATGTTATTCAAAAGACTTTCTGTTTATTCTCATGGAAGATAATGCTTGCTCTTGGTTTTAGATAGATGCTTCTTACTTTAAGCAAAGATCCAGGTATTTTTATGCTTTCTAGGGTTTTTAATAGGAGTGGGTGTTGTGTTTTATCAAAAGTTTCCTGGATCTCCTGAAATAATCATAAATATGATATATACATATAAATATATATGTAATTTTAATATATAAAAATAATATATTAATATATATCTTATAATGAGAAGCAATTACATAATCAATTACATGTATACATTATAAAAATCAATCACACACATGCATATTTTCCCTGTCCCCCAAAATTGAATCAGCCCTCTAAATATTGGTATAAATCCAGGCTAATCATATTATGTGATCTCTGTGACATATTGTTATAATCTCCTTGCTAATAATTTTTTAAATTTAAATAGTAAAAAAATTTTAAAATTTTGCATTACATTTATTGGGGAAAATGGCCCATAATTTTCTTTCTCTGTTTTTCTTCTCCTTGATTTAGGTATCAAAACCATATTTGCATCATTGAAATATGACTCATTTATGTACTTTTCCCAAACATTTATTAGAATTACTTGTTCTTTAAATGTTTGATAGAATACTTATAAATCTGTCTGGCTTTGAGGTTTTTCTTAGGGAGCTCATTTATGAATTGTTTAATTTCTTTTTTTCTGAGATATGATTATTAAGTATCATGTTTCTGTTTATATTTTGCAATATTCAACTATTTTATTTAGACCATAAGTTTCATCTGCATCTAACTGGGTAAAATATCCTCTAATAATTAGTTTTATTTTATTCTCCAGGGATCTATATTAATTCTCTCCATTTTTATAGTGGTAATTTAGTTTTTACTGTCTTTTGAAAAATTAGTCAATGGTTTATAATTTTTTTGTTTTCCATAAAAAAACCTTGATCCTGGATTTATTCACATTAATTTTTTAAATGTTCATATTTTACTTTTTATTAATTTTTTCTTTAGTTTCCAGGACTTCTATTTTTATATATAGTTAGGAGTTTTTAATGCTGTTTTCTGGGCTTTAAAGAATTAATAAATGCTCAATTTGTCTATCTTCTTTTTTTTCTTTATTAATAAGCATTCAAAGATAAAAATTTTCACCTAAGAATTATTGTAGCTGCATTCCATAATTTACTTTGTCTCATTGCTGTTATTATCTTTAATAATTGTATTTTTTTTATTTGTTCTTTGGCTTCTTCATTCCATAGCATTAGATTATTCATTTTAATCTAAGCATTTAAGGCCCTGTATTGGACATAATTTTTATTGCATTATAGTGAGAAATGGATGCATTTAATATTTATGACTTTCTGCATTTGTTTGTGAGATTTTTATGCCCTACTACATGGTTAGTTGTGGGTTTTTTGTTTTGTTTTGTTTTGTTTTGTTTTGGTGAAGGTGCCATGTATTCTTAATAATAGATATATTTCTTTTTAATTTCCATTCAATATTCTCCACAGATTTAATGTATTTATTTTTTCCAAAATTCTGGTCTTTTCCTTAACTCTTTGTGATATGTAACATGTAATAAATATGGAGCAAATAATAATATGGAAATCATTAATAATGAGGGGAAGGCAGCTCAAAAAAACCTTAAATGTTCACCTCATATCCAGTATATTTGCAAAGATGACAAGGATAGGAATAGTCAGTTTTGGAGAAATTGTGAAAAAGCATGAGTTCTAATGTTTTGGAGGAACGATGAACAGACAATTCTAAAAAAAGAATTTGCTATAATGCAAAAATGTCTATATCTTTAAATCTAGATATTTTATTGTTAAGTATATACCCTAAGGAGAAACTGTCAAAAAGAATGGTTATGTGTACACCGAAATATTTGTAGTAGATCTTAACTGGAAACAAAACAGATGCCCAGAGTATAGTATATGAATATAATAGAATATTAATGTACTCTAAAAAACAATGAATATGATGAATATAGAGACACAAAAAGACTTATTTTAATTGACTCAAAGGGAAGTAGATAGAGCCAAGAATACAATATACACACAAGAATTATATTTTCTTTTTTCACAGTGGAATTAGCAGTTACTTTTGAGAGATAAGGTAAGAAACAAGGTAACAAATGGTCAAGGAGTGAAGGAGAGGAAAAGAAACAGAAACATTAATTTTAGGTGACTTTTTCAGAGAATGTGAAGAGATATGTAAGATGATTCCTCAAGAGGACGATAGATAGTAGTTTAAGTTTTCTAAAGAGGTGAGAGGCTTGGAGATATTTGAAAGCAATATGGTAATAATTAGATGACAGGTTGGGAAAGTTTGACAGAGACTATAAGTTGCTGGAGATGGGACTGGATTGAATGAAGCTCATAAAGTAGTGTAGCTGGTCTTGCTAAGGTAAAGGAAAATCTCATCATTAGAGAGAAGAAAATATCAGAAAGTTTTGAAGTTGAATGGATGTTTCCCATCAAAGTAAATAGTGTGGGTCCTCAACTGCGAGGTGATTAGAGGGTTGGAGGTTTGTGATGGAAAATGAAGGTTTGAAATTGGTTTTAAGATGAATGAGCTAGACAATCAATACAGAAAAAATAAAAGAATTGCTTTTTTATAGTGAGATCTCAGTTGAATTTGGAATTTATAATGTATCCATTCAGCACAGTTTTTAAGATTTCCTCCAACTCCATTGTGAGTAGGAGCAAGGGGGAAGCTGATGGGAATAATTCAGGGTAGATATTTGTCAGAGCATGAGCTGGAATAAGATAATGGGGCAAGAGATTCAAGAGGAAAGGAAAGTGTATAGTTGAAAAGACTAACTATAGGAATAAGTTTGGAAAAGGTGGAAATTGAAGTCAAAGCAGAGTTAGTATCCTGAATATGTAGAGTGGTAAGGGGTTTTTGAAGCTCTAAGAACAAAGAATAAGTTTAGAAGGAATAAGGCATAGAAAATGCAGAATGACAGATTGTGGTCAGAGGAATATTAGTTTATAATTAAGGAATAGAACATTTGATTCAGTACTTATGTTGAAATAAAGCAAGAGGTCATGAGATTTAAGGATGCTGAGGAATTGGGAGGTTTTGCATTTTAAAGAACCATTGATGTGAATGATGAAGTAACCCAGTACAAAGCCAATAATTAGAGAGGAATATGAAAATTCAGATGCTTAACACTTTGAGAAATAAAGAGTAGCCTGACGGCTGGCCTAAAACAGTTTCAATGGATTCTGTGGAAATTTTGATTGGAGTGTACTTTTAAGAATGAGAGGTTGCCTAGTAATAGTGGTAAAGGATGGCTAGGGAAGTGACATTGGAGAACAAGGAGTATAATCATTTCCCTTTAAAAACTAATGTACTAGGGGTGTGAGAAAGAGTGTAGTCAATTCTGGGGAGCATGACCTGAATAGTGAAGTTTAGAAATCATGCCATGATGATATTAATAGAACAGATAACTATCATTCAAATAACAAGTTACCAGTAAGTAGATTTAAAAGATCTAAGAAATCTTTGATGTTCATCAATGATGACTATGTATGGGTTGCAATAAAAATAAAAGGAAAGTCAGGGGAAAGTGAATCACTACTCATCCTTTATGAAGTCTTCTCCAAATAGATCTGTACCTTTGACTCCCTGCTGAACTTCCTGTGCCTTCCCAGGCTATCAAACCTGTTTAGTCTGTGTTTAGTTTGCAGGACTCCAGGTCATCCTGATCTGGCATTGATCCCCCAGAAGAGCCAGCCCACAGATCAGCAAAAGCTGAGAAGTTTTGGGAACAGATATGCTAGAATGGAGGACAATGGAGATGCCGGAATAGAATGCTAAACAAGCTGGATAGGAGGAGAGAACATTGCTCTGAGAATGTTAGTTTCTCCTTGAACCCTAAATTGACACAATTCCTTCATACCCTGACTGATTTATTTACTTTTTGTTTTCCTTTTGTTTCTTTGGCAATGTTGTGGTTTTAAAGCATAAAAGAGTAGAAATAGTAAAAAATAAATGCCTTGACCAAAAAACACTGATTTTTCTTCTTTTTTCTCTCACTTTCATGGTTTCGTGAGAACCAGTGCAGCTGATTTGTCATTGGCACTGCACAGACTGGCACCCAATGTGGGGCATTTAAGGGACATTGAGGGAAGTCTGAGATCCAGACATTTGCCAGTTCCTTGGAGATCCCCTCTGGCACAAGAAAGTTCAAACGCAAGTAGAGTCAAGGGTGAGTTTAATTTGCATTTTCTCTCTCTCATTTATTTTTACTCATTAGTCTACACTATGGGGCAAACAGTAGTTAAATAGCCCTGCAGAAATACTTATGAAAAAAATTTTAAAGCCATTGTAAGAGAAAATTGCCTCATCATCACTTCAAAGCAAATTATAGATTTCCTTAATGTGGTTCCACAAAAGTCTCCTTGGTTTCCCTTAAAAGGAACTTTAGATTTATCCCAATGGAAAGTTGTGAGAGAACAATTAACTGAACACAACAATGTGGGGCCAGATAATTTTCCCATTCTTTGTTTTCAGTTGTATAATATTTTAAAGGTGTGCGTGGCTGATCTCACTTGCTTCTGAGAGATTTCTTGGTTCAAATTGAAACAGACCCTGAGGAACTGCCTTTCTTATCTGAGAAAGCTCCAATCCAGACAGACTTTGATGAATAGCCCTCTTTGCATATCAAAGGAGGAGCCACCTCACCCTACCATGCCAGAGAGCAGCAACAGCTTTTCACTCCTGCTTTGGGGAGGGTATGGCAGCAGTTCAAAACAGCAACCTATTACTCCCTTGCAAAGGTTGTTACAGACCCACTCAGGGGGAGATTCCCTTTCAGGAGAATTTCCCTGTCACTGAAGTTCCAGATCTCAATAACCTAGGACAAGCTGGGTGATATCATACCCCTTTACCTTTGAGTTTCCTTAAAGAGTGAAAGGCTGCATCCAAGGATTATAGACCTATATCTGCTTATATAAAGAGTCTTTTAGACCAAGTTCAGCATTCTGTCTTGCCTCCACATGATTGGCACACTCTTGCATTTATCTGTCTGCAGCCAGGGGATTTTCTAACTTGGTCCACAGCATTTGAAGAACAGTGTAGGCTTCAAGCAGTAGACAACCAGACCCATAATATAAACATAAGTCAGGAACAACCAGCAGGAACAGGTCAGTACAATCAATTAGGAAGACAATTGAATTATACTTTGCAGGCATACCAACAAATTGATGTTTTCACCTTAAGAGCTTGGCAAAACATCCCCTTTACAAAAGACAGAAATGTGTCCTTTACACAGCTCAAACAAGGACCTACTGAAAATTTCAGTGATTTTCTTGCTCGACTCATGACAGCAGTACCTAGAAAGATAGAACGGCAATCAGCTGATATCATCATTAAGTAATTGGTTAGGGAGAACTGTAACCAAGATTGCAAAAAAAAAAAAAATCCCTTTTGGAGGGATCCCCAACATGTCTTTTGAGGAGATGATTGAGTGTTGTTCCTCAGTAGGCACTCAAATGTTTTATGTTGATTTATTGTCAGAAGCCATGGTTCTCTGCCCAGTTCTAGAGG
Source organism: Antechinus flavipes (assembly GCF_016432865.1). Taxonomy (NCBI): domain Eukaryota; kingdom Metazoa; phylum Chordata; class Mammalia; order Dasyuromorphia; family Dasyuridae; genus Antechinus; species Antechinus flavipes. Next base: position 389,609,212 of record NC_067398.1, read on the forward strand.
CAATTGTTTGTTTGTTTGTTTTTTTAATAGCTTTTTATTTACAAGTTATATGTATGGGTAATTTTACAGCATTGGCAAATTGCCAAACCTTTTGTTCCAATTTTCCCCTCCTTCCCCCCACCCCTCTCCCCAAATGGCAGGATGACAAGTAAATGTTAAATATATTAAAGCATAAATTAGATACACAATAAGTATACATGACCAAATCGTTATTTTGCTGTACAAAAAGAAGCGGACTCTGAAATATTGTACAATTAGTCTGTGAAGGAAATGCAGGCAGGCAAAAATATAGGGATTGGGAATTCAATGTAATGGTTCTTAGTCGTCTCCCAGAGTTCTTTCGCTGGGTGTAGCTGGTTCAGTTCATTACTGCTCCACTGGAACTGATTTGATTCATCTTATTGCTGAAGATGGCCACGTCCATCAAAATTGATCATCATATAGTATTGTTGTTGAAGTATATAATGATCTCCTGGCTCTTCTCATTTCACTCAGCATCAGTTCATGTAAGTTTCTCCAGGCCTTTCTGAAATCATCCTGTTGGTCATTTCTTACTGAACAATAATATTCCATAATATTCATATACTCCTTTTATGGACTTCAAAATGTGCAGGAATCAGGGATTGAATTCCCTAATATAAAAAGACTGTTGCAGGACTTCAAAAGTTTGAGGAGATCATTGGATTCCCTGACACGTGAAACAATGGACAATAGATTGGTTTTGGACTATTTCTTGGCTGCTGAAGAAGGTGTATATGTGACTGTTGTTTACATACCCTCCTTCTAGGACTTCTGGAAATCTTTTACACTACAATGTTGATTTATATTGTTTGTTATACCATTACTTGCATGGACAATTCATGTTCACTACACCACATTGAGCCTGCACTGGCTGTGGGGAAAGTCATCACTAATAGCCTGTGTATTATTGCTATGTGCTTGTGTAGTACCTCCCATGCTGATGGGTTTGTGCATACCTGTTTCTAATAAGACCTTTCAGTCCAGAAACGCACTAACAATCCCCACTTCCTATTGTGTACTGTGTACATGACATGGGACAGGAGAATAGTGAATGTGCACATTGAGGCAATTTTTCAAAAGGATGTTTATCTAAAGATTAATGACTAGCTCAGAGTAGCCTGCAACATGGCAGGGCAAAGGACAACGATATCCAGACTGGGCAGGATGTGAATCGGATTTATAAGAGCATTGTAACTGCGCCACAGGAGAAGGAGTCATGGAGAGAAAATGTAGAGCACACCATAAACTCTTGCTAAGCGTAATGGGTGTTCTGTGAGGAGGAACGCAGCTGGAGGAGAGCTGTGCCAGAAACATCTGAAGACCTGGAATGGTAAGAAATCCAGATGATAGTGCTGTGAGTAAGGGACTTAACAACAGGCGACCGAACAGGGACCCAAATAAGCAGGGACTTGGTAGGAAGTCCCCATCGCCTTGCTATATAAAGAAGTCGGGGGAATTTAGGGCAGACTATGTCCGTTCTCATCATAAAACGCGGGGATAGTGAAGTTTGTACACATCAGATATATAAGTTAGTTAAAGGACAGGGGATACAAGTCCATATGAATATTTGTAGACAATTTGTAGAGAAACTTTGGAAGTCTTTCCCTTGGTTAGAGCATACTGGTCTTGATCCTAAAACATTGGGGGGTAGTGGGTTCCCAAATGTCTTCCTACAATAAGGAAGAGTCCAACTTTTTTTAAGACATCGATGTCCTCCTGTATAACTTAATAAAAACAGCTCTCCAAGGAGACTCTTCACTTCTACCCATTTTTGATGACTGGAGAGGCACAAACGGGTGGATCATTGCTTAGGGAGAAAAGATCACAAGCAAATAGATGTAGTAGTTGCAAAAGTGATGGTACAGAAGATCCATCTGCCTACCACCCCTTGTACCCATCATTAAATCAATTATGGTGATTTAAGGTGGTGGTAGAATTGGCGGAGACGGAGGAACTGCTGCCGCCATTGCCCAAACAGTGGCAAACAAAGGCAGAGCAGGACACACCCCTAGAAGAGAAGGAAGCCAGAAAGTTACTACAGGATGTGGCCACACTTGATAAAAGAATTGAAACAGCTACAGCCTGTACAAAAAGAAATACAGGTTATAAGTAGTCCCAAGCTCCCCCTGGTAGAGAACATACTAAAGTGGTGGAGGCTATACTTACTGCAGCAGAGAAGGGGGAGGATGTTTCAAAATGGGACAAGGAACTGTTTCCCATTGACTTAACAGACCCCGGAAGAGCCTATTCACCTATCCCTTATAAATTGCTCAAAGATTTGATACAGGCATGTAATGATTATGGTCCAAATTCCCCATTCATGTTGCAAACCTCGGAAAATTTTGCTAATAGAACAGCTTTTCTACCAGCCGATTGGAAGGCATTAGCCAATGCTTGCTTGACCCCAGGTCAGGCTATACTATGGCAAGCACAATATGAAAAGGCAGCAAAACATTTTATAACAACTCATAATTTGCCCAATCCTGAGGATGTGTTTCATGTTTTTATGGGGAAAAGTCCTTACTCTTCTATAGATAAGCAAAAAACTTATACCAATGTGTCTTATGCTGGCATAGGGACTTGTGCTATTAGAGCATGGGGAAAGACTGAGAAGGAAGGAATTGTACAACAACAGCTATCAGCCGTCAAGCAAGGGTTATGTGAGTCCATTCAGGATTACGCATCCCAGCTGAAAATGGCAGTAGACAGGCTTACTGGACCTGGGGAACCAGGGAAGGTCATTTTCCAACAATTGTTGAGGGAAGGGATGAATGGGACTTGCAAAAAGCTAACTCAGGCTCTTCCTAAGGATGCACCTTTAACAGAATTAATTGAGAGATGTAGTGAAGTGGATTATGAAACCCTCCAATTAGAAACTATGGCCGGGCTGATTGCTCAGGGAGTAACAGTTGGGATGAGAGGAAAACAGCAAAATCAGAAATGATTTACGTGTGGTAAACTAGGACATATGCAGGCTCAGGGTAGGAAGCTGCCTGCAATGGATAATAAACCTACATGCTTTGCTTATGGCCGCCTTCCAACAGCTGCAGGCCAAGAACACCTGGTACGAATAACAGTCTGAGAAATGATTCTACCTCTGTTTTCAACAGTTGATATTGAAGTAGAAGTCCCAAAAAGAGGGGGAAAATGTTTAGTTGTAGGTATGCCAGCTCCCTCTGTGGTAATAGTACATATCATGGTGTTATATTCAGGAGAAAACTTCATTTCTGTAACAAACCCACATGTGTTGCCAGCTAAGATAGATATTCAGCAACCAATAGCCCGAGCCATTCCTTTAAGTAATTCAGAGCCCTTGTTAGTTTTAATGCAACCTATTTAGGATATGCAGCCAATCTTAACAATACAAATTGAGGATAGAAGTTTACTGGAATATTAGATACAGGTGCAGATGTGTCAGTGATAAGAGCAGAAGAGTGGCCTCCCTCATGGTCCATATACAAAGGCCAAGTAGGAGTTAAAGGGGTGGGTGGTCACCAACAGGCATTTCGCTCTCATAACTTATTGACGTGGAGAGCAAATGATAAGGCAGGAAGATTTCATCCTTTCGATATTACGGGCCTGTCCACACCCTTATGGGGAAGAGACATTATGCAAGATATGGGAGTGACTTTGCAAACAAATTAATGGGGGCCATTGTACAGTTAGCTGTGCCTAAATTAAAATGAACAAATAAAAACCTATTTGGATAGAGCAATGGCCCCTAACTTCTCAAAATCTAGCTGCTTTACATGAAATTGTACAAGAACAATTGGATAAACACCATATTGAGCCCTCTTACAGTCCTTATAATTCCCCTGAATCTGTCATAAAAAAGAAAAGTGGAGCCCAGAGAATGTTAACTGACCTTAGGGCTGTAAATAGTATTATGCAACCTATGGATGCTCTTCAACCTGGCTTACCATATCCCAATGATACCCCAGGGATATGTTATAGCCATCATGGATATTAAAGATTGTTTTTATTTTATTCCTTTATATCCAGAAGATAGGGAAAAATTTGCTTTCTTGGTACCAGCCATAAATTTGCAACAGCCATCTCAGTGATATCAATGGAAGGTTCTCCCGCAAGGCATGGCAAATAGTCCAAACTATATGTCAATGGTATGTTGATCAAATAATATCACCATTAAGGGGTCGTTATGCTTCATCTGTTATCCTTCATTATATGGGTGACATTTTGGTAGCCACTCCCTCTGAGGAGCAAACACAAGCATTATTACAAGACATGATGGAATATTTGGCTAATTATGGTTTGATTGTAGCCCCGGAAAAGATGCAAACTGAACCTCCTTTTCATTATTTAGGGCATGTTTTACAGGAAACTTATATAACTAGGATGCCTCCTAAACTTAAATTGAATGATTATAATACTTTGAATGATTTCCAAAAATTAATGGGGAATATTCATTGGCTAAGAACTACTGTTCCTATTCCCTCATCACTTATGCATCCTTTATATGATATTTTGAAAGGCTCTTCAGATTTGAAATCACCCAGACAATGGACTGAAGAGGCAAAGATAGCTATACAACAAATTATGAAGCACATAACCCTGTCTACTATTAGACAGAATCAAAAATTACCTCTTAGATTTGTTCTTTTACGAGATTCTCCATTTTTCGGAGTTTTCTTTGATGATGCAGGAGTTATTGAATGGAAATATCTTCAAAAACCAGTAAGAATCTTAACTAACAGAAACCAGGCCTTAATCAATTTTTGTTGGAAGTAGTACAAAGAGGAATCTTATTGACCTGTAGATCCCTTATCATTCATTTATCACTTTCCCACTCTTACTTTGTTCACTTAATTGACTCTGAAGAGTGGGACTCTTTATTGCCTTTTTGTTCTCTTTCTAACATTAAGTTACAAAGGTTGCACGATTATATCAACAGCTTAATATAACTATTCCTTCTTCTGTGATTAGTGTAGCTCCTGTTGATGGCCCTAATATTTTTACTGATGCTATAAAAGATCATAGCGTTCGTTTTTATATACCTTCCATGAATGCTTTACACATGTTATCAACTCCTTATGACTCAACCCAGAAAAATGAATTATATGTTATTCTATATGTATTACAACATATCTCCCCACCTTTTAATATCATTATAGATAGTATGCTTATTTAGTAGTTAAGAATTTGCTGAATGCTATTATTGGTCTCTGCCAGTCCACTGTTGCTCAGTTATTATATCAAATACGACAAGCTTTGTTTGCTTTAGATCCCCCATATACATTCTACATGATAGATCACATACTGATGGAAAAGGACCAATATTTGAAGGTAACAAAATCGTTGATTCTGCTTTATATAACTGTGAAGTGCTTGATCCTGTACAATCAGCCCAAAAGGCTCATGATGATTTACAACTTATCCACTAAGTCTTTAAGAAGACTCTATGGTATAACAAAACAAGCTGAATAAGAAATGCCTTCTTATTAGTAAGTTCATTTCAAATCATTGCAAGAACGTGACTCTCTCTATGGGAACTTAACCGTTCTTTAACCTATGAGACCGGGAACGTGCCACATGTGTTTGGTTTCACTTCTGCAATTCCAGGAACTAGCCACTCCTTGGAACACAATAGATGTCAGTGCGGGTTGGCTCCCCTTCCTAATGTCAACATTAATCAAGTTATATCCTGAAACCCATCTGGCACTTCCTTCTCCTATATATAACATCCTATATAAGCAAGTTGGCTCTGTGCCTTCTTTTGTTCTCAAACCCTATAAAAACTCTGCTCATTTTAATCGTCTTTGGAATCTCACCCATGGAGATGACGATCTGCCTGGGATCTTCCTGTTCAGGACTCGAAGGCTGCTAACCCGGGGTTCCCCAGCCACTACAATTTAGAGTTGGCGCTCCCCAAAATCGGTGATGTTCTCTCTCTCTCTTTCTACTATTTTAATCATAATTCTCATTATTCTTTGTCTTTTATGTATTATTTGCTGTATTGGCTGTTATTGTAAGAAATCTATTCTGTGTATTGTGTAAGTAAATTTTACTTTCACTTTGATTGAGTCTGAGAACATCATTTATAGGAGCAAATCCGAACTTTTCCCTAAAATCACAGAACAAAAATTGGCGTCACAAACAGGATTTGCTGTATAAATGCCTTATAGTCTTCATGCCCTGCATTTTTACTTTCTCTGCTTGTCTGCTGACTTGCTGCCAGAGCAAAGTATCCAATCCTATAGCAAAGCTCTCCCTGCACAGAAGGCTGAGATCACAACCCACCCCACTCCGGTCTGCTCAGCTGTGAGCTGCCTGCCCTGCTCTCGCTGCTGCTGCCTGTCCTCAGTCTGTGCCCAATCTAAAACTGTCCCCACCCTTGAGCAAAAACAGATCTTTTCTGGCGAATTTCAAGAGATCTTCTCTTGGTAATTATTTGTGTTTTTGTTTTTGTTTTTTTTTAGTCAAGCACTAATTCTGAGGCTTGTCATGAAATAAATTCTGAGAAAAAATGCAGAGTTTAAGTAGATGTGTGCTTCCTCTCTGCCATCTTGGCCAGAAGTCCTAAAAAGCTATTCTTTTAAAAAGTAATTAGGTCTCTTATTGTTTAGTTATGTTCAACTCTTTGAGACTTTATTTGGCGTTTTCTTGGCAAAGATACTAGAGGTTTGCCATTTCGTTCTCCAGCTCATTTTACAGATAAAAAACCAAGGCAAAGAGGGTTAAGTGAATTGCTCAGAATCACACAGTAAATATATAGTCTTATAAACTCATATATTCTCTCTCTCTCTCTCTCTTTCTTTCCTTCTCTCTCCTCCTCCCTCCCCTCTGTCTCTCTGTCTCTTTCTTTCTCTGTCTTTCTCTCCCTCTCTCTCTCTCTCTCTCTCTCTCGTGTGTGTGTGTGTGTGTGTGTGTGTGTGTGTGTGTCTATACAATGTGTGTATTTTTTTTTGAGACCATATTTGAACTCAGGTCTTCCTGACTCCAAGGCTCCATGGACATGCCACCTACTTGTCCAGGGCTCTCTTACAAAGCAAAATGTATGGTTGTGTACAGGTGGCTCTGGGAAATAGAATAATCACTGTAGGATTTAGGTATGGGCCACCTGTTAACACCTCTGATCTGGATCAGAGATGTTAAACTCAAATAAATGAATCATTTCTTCCTCATGTTGACTTACAAAACAAAAAACTAACATTATCTATGTTAAATTGCATTTTTATTTTGTTAAACATTTCGCATTTAATCTGGTTCTGGCAACTGTTAGTAGTTTTGCAGGCTACTTGGAGCATGGTATAATACTTCTGGTGTAGGCCACTGACATGAAACAGGTCATGCTTTGTTGTATCTTTTTTTTCTTTTACATTTATTTTCTCTCTTTTCCTGCCTTAAATTGGAAAAGAAAAGCAGAATCCCTATAACAAATATGCATGAGCAAAACTGAAAGGAAAGAATGACATGTTTGAATATGGCTAGAGCATGGATTTTTAATCCAATGTCTCTATTTCATGAAGTTGATAGCATATTATCTTCTGAATGGTGATTGGCCGCTTCATTAATATGAATTCTTAAGTCTTTCCAAATTGTTTTTTTATGCATTTGTTTTGTATTAAAAGTTTTCCTGGGATATACACAGTAACAGCAAGATTATATGATGATCAGTTCTGATGGATGAGGCTCTTTTCAACAGTGGGGTGATTTAGACCAGTTCCAATAGTCTTATAATGAAGAGAGCCATCTACACTCAGAGAGGAGGGTGTGGGAACTGAGTATGGATCACAAGATGGTATTTTTGTTGTTGTTGTTGTTGTTTGCTTGCATATTATTTTCTTTCTTTTTTCCCTTTTTGATCTGACTTTTTTGTGCAGCATAATAATTGTGGAAATATGTATAGAAAAATTGCATATGTTTAACATATATTGGATTACTTGCCATCTAGAGAAGGAGGAGGTAGGAGGAAAGGAGGGGGAAAAAATTTGGAACACAAGGCTTTGCAAGGATGAATGTTGAAAATTATGCACATTTTGAAAATATATATTTTTTTAATGTTCTGGTCTGTTCATTTTGTTCTGCATTTCACATAAGAACAAGTTTCTCTAGGAAGAGACTCATTCCTCTATTCATTTCTCACAGCCCTAAACTTCCAATTCATTCATAAACCTTCATTTGTTCATCCATTCTTCAATTGATGGGTACTAATGCTAACACTGTAAACTCACAGTTCGACAAAGACTAAGAAATGGGCAGGCATAGTTGGAATCTACATTGCTGTAGGAAACATCCACTAAACCAGTAGAGTATACTATGTGAAAAGTCCTAAGTCTGCTTCAGGGCTAGTCTGCATGGAGCTTTAAGACAAAGAGATCATAATCCCAAATGTGTTAACATAGGAGTTAGAAAATCATTAAAGAAAACAAAGATCTGAAAAGCAGCTGACTTAGAACAAGCAAACAAAACTGCTGAAGGACACACATCCATGACCACATTGAGGAATTAATTCACAAAAATATCCAAGGGGACGGTGGAGTGGAATACCAAAAGCAACCCCAAAAATCTAGGAACTTATTAATATAGATTCACACATCACAATTTTTCCAGCCATTTTCCAATTTAGGGACATCTACTTTAGAGGTGGGTTTTGCTGATACAAAAAAGCCTTGCTTCAAATAGTTTGATACCTATGGGACAGCTTTTCTAACTTCAACTTCTGGTATATGTGGAGAAGGAGGGTAGCAGGGTTAAGGGTAGAGATCTTGGTCATTTTTCTTGCATAATTTTAAACTTTTCAAGAAGATATCCACGAATACACTGATGACAGTGTATAAACACGCTTGACTTCCCTTAAACCTTCTAACAGTGGCTATTTTACAAGACAGAGCTGTGTCTTGGTACAACGGAGTAAGGACTAGCTAGTTTCTAACAGAACTATATTCAAGTCCTGCTCTCACACATACTAGCTTTGTGACCCTTGGGCAAGACGTTTAACCACTGTTCAGTGGCACAATGTTAACCTGCACCGATAGAAGGAGTTCTCTCACTGTACCAATAAAAGCCCAGACCCTAACCCTAATGGACAGAATTGTCCTCCACCCTGGAAGACCTGAGTCTTACTCATATACACATTGTATGTCCCCCTGGCAAAGCATTCATCCAGTTAAGACTAACAATCTTAGTTGCCTAGAGCTCATATGACGAACCTATTATGAAAGTACTAAGTTACTTGGTGACTTTTCATATAGCTCGCTCTACTGTGCATGTTGGTTTTTGCAAACTGTTCATTAAGGGAAATGTTTTTATTTGAGAATACAAAGACAAGATGGATTTACAGGCTCAACCGAAAAATGAACTTCATACTTGTAGCGCTAAATTCACACTTTGGCCCTGCCCCAAAATGTCATTCTATGGAGTTTTTAGATCTGTAAAGCACTAAGATCCGTCATTTGAACCTCACAACTCAGCACGGTGAGCAGGCAGCAGGTCCGTACAAGCAGAGCTGTACTTCGGCGACAGAGGCTGGTGATTAAAGATGGGACTCGGGACCTCTCGGGTTACCGACAAGCAAGAGCTGGCTAATGTAAGCTTTCTTTCTACTCTAGGGATGGACCTTGGACCTACTCGAGCCAGGAGCCCCCTCGGGCCGCGCTGCCCGACCCACAGACTCGTCCCGGTTCGAGCCTGAGGAGGAGGAGGAGGGTTGCCGCCCTTCCTGGAGGTCCTCGCCAGTTTATTCATCTACTAGTGAGATCGAGATGAGCGGAATTCCATCGCGGAGGGGTCGAGCTGACGTGTGGTCTGCAAACCCCACCTCCGCGATCCAACCGGAAGGAAGAGCGGAAGCTGTCCTTCCTCCCCGCCCACAACATTGCTGGGGTGCAAGAGAGCGGCTACGTGAAACACGCAGCTATCCCCCAGTTCCGTGGTCTTTTCCATGTGGGCTGGATCAAAAAAAAAACAAAAAAAACAAAAAAACAATTACGTAAGCAAAGGAAACAATGAAGGAAGTCTCTCGAGCCCCAGCCGACTCCGCAGTCGATTAGGGCAGCCCTGCGGTAAAGCAGCTACAAACAAAGGCTTCCCCACGTTCTACCAGCACCCGCTTTTCCCGGTTATTTCCAGTTTCTAACCAATCTGGGAGGCTCCCTGTAGAAATTCCCCAATTTCTGGAGGCGGGAAATGTAAGCGCCCGGGGAAAGGAAAGATTTTTATACGAAAGACCTGAACTGATGGACGATTTCTGCTATAATACCAATGTAAAAGTGAACGGTTTGGTGAGCTTTTTTTAAAGTAACAAAGAAAGGGGAACAATTTATATGACAACACTAAAAGAAAAAAAAAGTTGAAAGCTCTAAGAACTTTGCATGATCAAAATCATGACTATGCATGTTACATAGGACTAATGATGAAACATGTTATTCATTACAGATGCCAGGAAGATTGAACTATACCTCTCCTTTCTTGGCATATGGGCGATGGACTAGAAATATAGAGAGATTTCGCAAATTGGCTGTTTGGGGAAAAAAAAGTTTTAACTATTTACTAGGGAAGCTTTCCCCTCCCTTTCTGGGGGGAATATTCGGGAAGCAATGATGGATTTAAAGGCATATTTGGGGATACAACTATTAATTAGTTATGGTGTTTGACTATGCATAATGTTACAAGGAATTTCCCCTTTTTTTCTTCGATGCAGCAAGGAAAATAAGTTTCTGTTAATTTTTTTTTTTTAAATAAATGAAAGCCGGAATGGCGTATTGCAGATGTACATTATTATATGAACTTTCAGATGAGGTCACTTTATTACTAATTTTAATTAGCCTATTTTTGTGTCAGGAGAGGCCTCAGAATGGGAGTAATCTGTAGTGTTCCTAATATAGAAAGAAAGTCATCAGTTGTAATGCCAGAGAAACTGAGGCAGGAGAGAGATTAGAGAGTTTTTAATATTTTATTAATGGGAGAGTAAGATTGACTGGACAGGACTCTCGTCTCAAATTATCCAGTCCTGATTGGGAGAATCTCTAACCTTTCTATACCTTTTGGAAACAAAGAAGAGGGAAAGAGCGGGAAAGCCCAGCTGGAAAAGGCTAAGAATCAAAAAGGAACCCAGAGACAGGATGTCTGAATACCCAGAGATAAAGATGTTAGTGAAATATCTTGGAATATTTTAGAGAGATGTTGTAAATTCTCAAGGACAGAAGATAATCAGGAGGTCTACTCTCTTGTTTATCTTGCTTGGGCTAACAATTAATAACCTTAGACTAATTGGTCCTCAGCCTTCATGGACCAGAGGGAGATTTACAGCTTAGGGGAGTAATTAGGAAGACTGAGACAAGGGAAACTTGTACAAGGAAACTGAGTCAGGACAGTTAAAGAGAACTGTGGCATAACATTCCACACTCTCTTTCCTAAGTATTCAAATCTTTGAAACACTTTCCTCTTGATACCCAGGTGGTCTTAGCAATTTTGACAGACTCCACCTGGGATCGGATAAGACGGACAAGATTAGAGAAGATGCAAGGACCTATGGCAAGGGCCAGGAGAAGGAGAATTAAGGGTCCCATGAGGGATGTAACAAGGGTTGTCAGCCACGCGGAAGAATTAAACAGTGACTGGTACCAGTTCCTTCCTTGCCCCTGCTCCAGTCGTCTGGACTCAAGATTCTTACGAACCAGGGCCAGACTTTCCCTAATCACCCCAGAGTTATTAGCATAAAAACAGCATTCCTCGTTCAGGGCAGCACAGAGGCCTCCCTGTTGCAGAAATAGCAGGTCAAGTCCCCTTCGGTTTTGGAGTACCATCTCAGCCAGGAAGTCAACCTGGCTTTCCAGTTTTGAGATGGATGACTTGATCTTAGTCAGGTCTGTGGTCATTTGTGCACTTAACTCAGCATACCCAGAATTGCCCTTCAGGAGGGCTGCAGTGCTGAGGGCGGTAGTCCCTGCCAGCCCGAGCCCTACTATGAGGGGAAGGAACGGCAGAGCCCGTTTCTGTCTGGTAATCTCCAAGGGAGAGAAATGGGCCTGGAAGAGGCTCCATCCCTCCCCTCCTGGAAGAACAGACAGGCTGGGAAACACTGCTATTAGGACACAGAATGAATCTGTCCTTCTGAGGAGGGTACTAGAGTAGGCACACCTGGTCAGTCCATCTCTACAGGCAAACCATGAACCTTCAGGGGCTTGATACCAGACTGCAACGTCTGATGAGGAAGCTGAGATGTTAATCAAAGAACTGGGGTTACAGAACTGGAGGAGAGGGTCAGAGAGATTCGTGGAGGCAGTCACCAGGCAGGTGCCTAGACCTTGGAGCTGCCCAAGGGTAATTTTAGGCTGTTCCCAGGAACAGGTAGACTGAGAAGTGGTTCCAGGAACTGAGTCTGTCAGGGCAATCCCAACAAAATAAGGGGGTTCAGAGTTAAAGCAGAGCCAGCATATATTGGATTACTTGCCATCTAGAGAAGGAGGAGGTAGGAGGAAAGGAGGGGGAAAAAATTTGGAACACAAGGCTTTGCAAGGATGAATGTTGAAAATTATGCACATTTTGAAAATATATTTTTTTTTAATGTTCTGGTCTGTTCATTTTGTTCTGCATTTCACATAAGAACAAGTTTCTCTAGGAAGAGACTCATTCCTCTATTCATTTCTCACAGCCCTAAACTTCCAATTCATTCATAAACCTTCATTTGTTCATCCATTCTTCAATTGATGGGTCCTAATGCTAACACTGTAAACTCACAGTTCGACAAAGACTAAGAAATGGGCAGACATAGTTGGAATCTACATTGCTGTAGGAAACATCCACTAAACCAGTAGAGTATACTATGTGAAAAGTCTAAGTCTGCTTCAGGGCTAGTCTGCATGGAGCTTTAAGACAAAGAGATCATAATCCCAAATGTGTTAACATAGGAGTTAGAAAATCATTAAAGAAAACAAAGATCTGAAAAGCAGCTGACTTAGAACAAGCAAACAAAACTGCTGAAGGACACACATCAATGACCACATTGAGGAATTAATTCACAAAAATATCCAAGGGGACGGTGGAGTGGAATACCAAAAGCAACCCCAAAAATCTAGGAACTTATTAATATAGATTCACACATCACAATTTTTCCAGCCATTTTCCAATTTAGGGACATCTACTTTAGAGGTGGGTTTTGCTGATACAAAAAGTCTTGCTTCAAATAGTTTGATACCTATGGGACAGCTTTTCTAACTTCAACTTCTGGTATATGTGGAGAAGGAGGGTAGCAGGGTTAAGGGTAGAGATCTTGGTCATTTTTCTTGCATAATTTTAAACTTTTCAAGAAGATATCCACGAATACACTGATGACAGTGTATAAACACGCTTGACTTCCCTTAAACCTTCTAACAGTGGCTATTTTACAAGACAGAGATGTATCTTGGTACAACGGAGTAAGGACTAGCTAATTTCAAACAGAACTATATTCAAGTCCTGCTCTCACACATACTAGCTTTGTGACCCTTGGGCAAGACGTTTAACCACTGTTCAGTGGCACAATGTTAACCTGCACCGATAGAAGGAGTTCTCTCACTGTACCAATAAAAGCCCAGACCCTAACCCTAATGGACAGAATTGTCCTCCACCCTGGAAGACCTGAGTCTTACTCATATACACATTGTATGTCCCCCTGGCAAAGCATTCATCCAGTTAAGACTAACAATCTTAGTTGCCTAGAGCTCATATGACGAACCTATTATGAAAGTACTAAGTTACTTGGTGACTTTTCATATCGCTCGCTCTACTGTGCATGTTGGTTTTTGCAAATTGTTCATTGAGGGAAATGTTTTTATTTGAGAATACAAAGACAAGATGGATTTACAGGCTCAACCGAAAAATGAACTTCATACTTGTAGCGCTAAATTCACACTTTGGCCCTGCCCCAAAATGTCATTCTATGGAGTTTTTAGATCTGTAAAGCACTAAGATCCGTCATTTGAACCTCACAACTCAGCACGGTGAGCAGGCAGCAGGTCCGTACAAGCAGAGCTGTACTTCGGCGACAGAGGCTGGTGATTAAAGATGGGACTCGGGACCTCTCGGGTTACCGACAAGCAAGAGCTGGCTAATGTAAGCTTTCTTTCTACTCTAGGGATGGACCTTGGACCTACTCGAGCCAGGAGCCCCCTCGGGCAGCGCTGCCCAACCCACAGACTCGTCCCGGTTCGAGCCTGAGGAGGAGGAGGAGGGTTGCCGCCCTTCCTGGAGGTCCGGTCGCGCCAGTTTATTCATCTACTAGTGAGATCGAGATGAGCGGAATTCCATCGCGGAGGGGTCGAGCTGACGTGTGGTCTGCAAACCCCACTTCCGCTACCCAACCGGAAGGAAGAGCGGAAGCTGTCCTTCCTCCCCGCCCACAACATTGCTGGGGTGCAAGAGAGCGGCTACGTGAAACACGCAGCTATCCCCCAGTTCCGTGGTCTTTTCCATGTGGGCTGGATCAAAAAAAAAAAAAAAAAAAAAAAAAACAATTACGTAAGCAAAGGAAACAATGAAGGAAGTCTCTCGAGCCCCAGCCGACTCCGCAGTCGATTAGGGCAGCCCTGCGGTAAAGCAGCTACAAACAAAGGCTTCCCCACGTTCTACCAGCACCCGCTTTTCCCGGTTATTTCCAGTTTCTAACCAATCTGGGAGGCTCCCTGTAGAAATTCCCCAATTTCTGGAGGCGGGAAATGTAAGCGCCCGGGGAAAGGAAAGATTTTTATACGAAAGATCTGAACTGATGCAGGCTAAAATGGACGATTTCTGCTGTAATACCAATGTAAAAGTGAACGGTTTGGTGAGCTTTTTTTAAAGTAACAAAGAAAGGGGAACAATTTATATGACAACACTAAAAGAAAAAAAAAAGTTGAAAGCTCTAAGAACTTTGCATGGTCAAAATCATGACTATGCATGTTACATAGGACTAATGATGAAACATGTTATTCATTACAGATGCCAGGAAGATTGAACTATACCTCTCCTTTCTTGGCATATGGGCGATGGACTAGAAATATAGAGAGATTTCGCAAATTGGCTGTTTGGGGAAAAAAAAGTTTTAACTATTTACTAGGGAAGCTTTCCCCTCCCTTTCTGGGGGGAATATTCGGGAAGCAATGATGGATTTAAAGGCATATTTGGGGATACAACTATTAATTAGTTATGGTGTTTGACTATGCATAATGTTACAAGGAATTTCCCCTTTTTTTCTTCGATGCAGCAAGGAAAATAAGTTTCTGTTAATTTTTTTTTTTTAAATAAATGAAAGCCGGAATGGCGTATTGCAGATGTACATTATTATATGAACTTTCAGATGAGGTCACTTTATTACTAATTTTAATTAGCCTATTTTTGTGTCAGGAGAGGCCTCAGAATGGGAGTAATCTGTAGTGTTCCTAATATAGAAAGAAAGTCATCAGTTGTAATGCCAGAGAAACTGAGGCAGGAGAGAGATTAGAGAGTTTTTAATATTTTATTAATGGGAGAGTAAGATTGACTGGACAGGACTCTCGTCTCAAATTATCCAGTCCTGATTGGGAGAATCTCTAACCTTTCTATACCTTTTGGAAACAAAGAAGAGGGAAAGAGCGGGAAAGCCCAGCTGGAAAAGGCTAAGAATCAAAAAGGAACCCAGAGACAGGATGTCTGAATACCCAGAGATAAAGATGTTAGTGAAATATCTTGGAATATTTTAGAGAGATGTTGTAAATTCTCAAGGACAGAAGATAATCAGGAGGTCTACTCTCTTGTTTATCTTGCTTGGGCTAACAATTAATAACCTTAGACTAATTGGTCCTCAGCCTTCATGGACCAGAGGGAGATTTACAGCTTAGGGGAGTAATTAGGAAGACTGAGACAAGGGAAACTTGTACAAGGAAACTGAGTCAGGACAGTTAAAGAGAACTGTGGCATAACATTCCACACTCTCTTTCCTAAGTATTCAAATCTTTGAAACACTTTCCTCTTGATACCCAGGTGGTCTTAGCAATTTTGACAGACTCCACCTGGGATCGGATAAGACGGACAAGATTAGAGAAGATGCAAGGACCTATGGCAAGGGCCAGGAGAAGGAGAATTAAGGGTCCCATGAGGGATGTAACAAGGGTTGTCAGCCACGCGGAAGAATTAAACAGTGACTGGTACCAGTTCCTTCCTTGCCCCTGCTCCAGTCGTCTGGACTCAAGATTCTTACGAACCAGGGCCAGACTTTCCCTAATCACCCCAGAGTTATTAGCATAAAAACAGCATTCCTCGTTCAGGGCAGCACAGAGGCCTCCCTGTTGCAGAAATAGCAGGTCAAGTCCCCTTCGGTTTTGGAGTACCATCTCAGCCAGGAAGTCAACCTGGCTTTCCAGTTTTGAGATGGATGACTTGATCTTAGTCAGGTCTGTGGTCATTTGTGCACTTAACTCAGCATACCCAGAATTGCCCTTCAGGAGGGCTGCAGTGCTGAGGGCGGTAGTCCCTGCCAGCCCGAGCCCTACTATGAGGGGAAGGAACGGCAGAGCCCGTTTCTGTCTGGTAATCTCCAAGGGAGAGAAATGGGCCTGGAAGAGGCTCCATCCCTCCCCTCCTGGAAGAACAGACAGGCTGGGAAACACTGCTATTAGGACACAGAATGAATCTGTCCTTCTGAGGAGGGTACTAGAGTAGGCACACCTGGTCAGTCCATCTCTACAGGCAAACCATGAACCTTCAGGGGCTTGATACCAGACTGCAACGTCTGATGAGGAAGCTGAGATGTTAATCAAAGAACTGGGGTTACAGAACTGGAGGAGAGGGTCAGAGAGATTCGTGGAGGCAGTCACCAGGCAGGTGCCTAGACCTTGGAGCTGCCCAAGGGTAATTTTAGGCTGTTCCCAGGAACAGGTAGACTGAGAAGTGGTTCCAGGAACTGAGTCTGTCAGGGCAATCCCAACAAAATAAGGGGGTTCAGAGTTAAAGCAGAGCCAGCAATCTCGGCCCAGCTGGGGATTTGTGGAGTTCAAAAAGGAGTGCACTACTGGCAACAATTCAAGCATGGAGGGAGAAGCAGAAGATTCAGAGGGGCTGTCAATTGGCACTAACGGGTCAGGAAGAATAGGGGATCTTTGGGTCATGACAAGGTCCCGTGGTGCCAGGGATGATGGTGGTGGGATAGGATCAGCCAGGACTGGTGGTCTAGGTGGGACTAGTAAAGCAGTCAGAGGTCCCACAGGCTTGGAGGGGGGTGGATCTTTACACTGAACTATGAAGTAGTGGCTGAATTGAAAACTGCTACCAAAGGGTGAAAGCTCGGGACTGTTTTCACTTCTGGTGGGACGGTTCCTGGATCATTAGAATAATTCGGGGGTGGGGGGATGCAGTGAGGTCTGGGTCTGCTGATCAAAGGTTTGGATAGTCAGCCTAAAGGAATCGTCAGGGAGGGAGCACCACCAAGCATCAGGGCACAATCGGGCTGGAGGGTCTATCAGGGACCTAAAGTAGAAACAGGGAGCCAAGGAGGAATCTATTGTCATAGAGGGTTCTAAACCTGAGTAATAAGTGGCAGAAAGAGTGGGACCCTCCTCAAGATTCCTAAAGGTCATTGTCCATATGGTCTTTGGGGCATGTGGGTTTCCCAAAACCTTAGAAAGCATAGGGAGAAGGAGAAAGACTAAGGAAAATCCCATAATGGGGGCCTTTAGGGGAGAATATGCAAACAGCTTTGGGTAATCACAAATAGTAACAAAGTAAATACAAGGATTGAATTTCCCAGGACTTCCCCACCCCAGTGTCTTTTAAGGGAAATCAAGGACTAGAGGAACGAATCAGTCTCAGTTTCAGGGGATCTTCACCGATCTCTGCTTTCCATTCAGTGGTGAATGCTGGTTTCACTCTGCTGTGGTGGATCCAGGCAGGAATTGATTCAACTTTTACAGCAGTGGGTGTGGTGAGGATCACAGTGTACGGTCCTTTCCACCTGGGCTCCAGACCGAGGTGGAAAATTTCTTTATCAGTACTGCATCTCCGGGCTGGAATGGATGTACCAGGTCAGTGAGAGGGACAGGAAAGGCCTCACGGACGAGGTGTGAGATGTCTTTCTGAGTTTTCTGCAAGGCCTGTAAAAACTTGATAAGGGAAGAGTTAGAAATTTCAGCCATCAAGTCTTCCCTGACCAAGGGCAGAATTGGAGGGGGTCTCCCGAACAGAATTTCAAAGGGAGTTAACCCTAATTTGTTAGGAGGGCATCTACTCCTCAGTAATGCTAATGGCAGGAGTGAGACCCAGGAGTTCTGGGTCTCCAAGACAAGCTTTGAAAGGAACACCTTAAATGTTCTATTCATCCTTTCCACTTGTCCAGAGCTCTGCGGTCTGTATGCGCAGTGGAGTTTCCAATCAATGCCCAGAGCCTAGCTGATGCCTTCTGATATTTTGGCAACAAAAGCAGGCCCGTTATCAGACCCTATGACCACTGGAAGACCAAAGCGGGGCATTAACTCATTTAGTATCTTCTTAACCACTGTGAGAGCTGTTTCATTTCTGGTGGGGAAGGCTTCTGTCCATCCTGAGAAAGTATCTACAAATACTAACAGGTATTTGTACCCAGCTGTTGACGGCTGTACCTCAGTATAATCTACCTCCCATCTCTCCCCGGGGATATGTCCCTTAAGCCTGATTCCCACACGAGCCTTTTTAATTCTTTTCATATCTACTCTAGCGCAAGTGTTGCATCTATGAATATAACTTCTGATCAATTGGCTAACATCCTTTATATAATATCTGCTCAAAAACTGATGCATTTTCTTTTCACCCAAGTGAGTGAAATCATGCAAGTCCTTCACTCTCATTCTACTTAATGCTTTTGTAATAAAAATTTTGTCCTCTATATACCACCAAGGTCCCTCCCTTTTTCCTCCCCTCCGAGACGCGAAAGAATCTTCTGCAGGGGTGTAGACAGGTACAGGAGGAAGGGGAGCAATTGCCAAAGGCAGGGAGGAAGTGGGGGAGGAGGTGGCGGCTCGCCGAGCCGCTGCATCTGCAGCCCGATTTCCCACCGCTTCCATGGTCTCGCCAGATTGGTGAGCCGAACAGTGAATAATAGCAACAGAGAGGGGTAACCAGATAGAGTCCAGTAAGGAAAGTATCTCTGCCTTATTCCTAATTTCCCTCCCAGCGGATGTCAGCAGGCCCCTTTCTTTGTAGAGAGAGGCATGGACGTGAGCTGTTGCAAAGGCATAACGGCTGTCAGTGTAAATATTTGCTGATTTGCCCTTTGCAATGCACAGAGCTTGAATCAACCCTATAATCTCTGCTTTCTGGGCAGAAGATCCGGGGGGAAGGGAAGAAGACCACAGGGTAGAGAGAGAGGGATAGTCCACCACTGCTGCCCCAGAAACACGGGTGTTCCCCACAATAAAACTGCTCCCGTCTGTAAAAAGAATCAGGTCAGGGTTTTTCAGCGGGGTGTCAGAATGGTCAGGCCTTGCTGACTTGGACTCCTCAAGGAGCTGGAAGCAGTCATGCAGAGGGGCCGGGTCAGAACCAGGATCTGGGAGCAAGGTGGCAGGGTTCAGGGCAGACGATTTGGGAAAAGTGAGGCGAGGATGATTGAGAAGCAGGGCCTGATAGTGGGAATGCGAGCGTTAGAGAGCCACTTGTCAGGGGCAGACCTGAGCAGAGCCTCAACAAAGTGAGGGGCAGAGATAGAGAGAGACTGGCCCAAGGAAAGCTTGTCGGCTTCCTTTACCAGGAGAGCAGTTGCAGCTATGGCCCTAAGGCAGGAGGGCCACCCAGCAGCTACCGAATCCAAGCGCTTAGAGAGATAAGCAACAGGGCGACGCCAGGGGCCAAGTGTTTGAGTTAGAACACCTTTCGCAACACCTCTAGCTTCCGCCACAAAAAGATGAAAGGGCTTTGTGACATCGGGAAGAGCTAGGGCGGGAGCCTTAGTAAGGGCGGTCCTGAGATGATCAAAGGCAGATTGTTCAGCAGAGCCCCACACAAGGGGACCCTGTCCGGTTGTAGCAGTATAAAGGGGTTTTGCTATCTCAGCAAAAGAGGGAATCCACAATCTACAGTATCCAGCTGTTCCCAAGAATTCCCTAACCTGCTTTTTAGTAGTGGGGACCGGAATAGATAAGATAGCCTGGATACGTTCAGAAGACAGGGAACGGTGGCTAGATTTGAGAACATAGCCCAGATAAGACACTTCAGGGAGGCAAAGCTGAGCCTTTTTAGCCGAAACTCTGTAGCCTAGGGATTGAAGGAGCTGCAAAAGGGCACGAGTTGCCCACAAGCAGAGGGATTCATCAGGGGCTGCAATGAGAAGATCATCTACATACTGGACCAGAGAGCAATAAGAATGCTCCTTACGAAACGGTTGGAGGTCCAGATGGAGAGCTTCTCCAAACAAAGTAGGAGAGTTCTTAAAACCCTGTGGCAGCCTAGTCCAAGTAAGCTGCCCTGAAAATTCCCCTTGGGGATCTATCCATTGAAAAGCAAAGAGAGGCTGACTGACTGGCGCAAGGAGTATAGAAAAGAAGGCATCCTTTAGATCTAAAACAGTATATACAGTATGAGTAGGAGGTAACAAGCCGAGTAGGGTATAGGGATTTGGAACAGTTGGGTGAATAGTTTCAACCTTTCTGTTAACTTCCCTAAGATCCTGAACAGGACGAAAGTCCGAAGATCCAGGTTTTCTGACTGGTAATAAAGGCGTGTTCCATGGAGACTGACAGACTATTAAAATACCAGCTTCTCTTAATCAATTAATGTGAACAGAAATACCTAGAAGGGCTTCTCTTGACATAGGGTCCTGCTTGATAGAAACAGGAGAGGCAGTGGCTAGAAGCTGCACAACCACCGGTGCATGATGAGCAGCCAGACCCGGAGGGTTTTTTCTGCCCACACCTGAGGAAAATCGGTTTGCAGCTGAGTGAGAAGGGAGGGAGCAGGAGAGGGCGACGCAGGGGAAGCCACTAAAATATGTTCAAATTGGAGAGGTGGGGTAATAAGAAGACGCTTAGGACCTGGAGGATTTAAGGTTAGAGAAAGAAGCCTGGTCCTCAGAAAAGGAAATAGTCGCCTGAAGCTTTCGAAGCAAGTCCCTACCCAGAAGGGGATAAGGACAGTCTGGCATGACCAGAAACGAATGGGTGACTGTGCCGTGCCCTAGATGGACTGTGCGTTCAGTAGTCCAGGGATAAGAAACAATTTTACCAGTAGCACCTTGTATAGAGGTAGATTTTGGAGATAATGGGCCCAAAGGTTTTGTTAAAGCAGAGTAGGTAGCTCCAGTATCTACCAAGAACTCAACAGGTTGACCCCCAATCCGTAAGCATACCCTAGGTTCTCCGAGGTCTAAAGAAAGAGAGAGAGAACCAGGGCTCCCTCAGTCTGTCCCCTCGAGAGCGAGGACATCCTTGGGACGATTTCGGATCGGACATTCATTCTTCCAGTGCCCATGTTTCTTACAATAGGCACATTGGTTTGAGCCTAACGGCTACCGCCCACGAGGGCGCTGGGGAGTACTCCTAGGGAAATTGTTTGCTTCTCTCATGGCCGCCACTACTGTCTTGGCGCATTCTTTACCTGCTGCCGTAGCTGGTGTGTCTCGGGTATTAAAGACCTTCAGAGCTATCTCGACTAGTTGAGATATATTCATACCCTCGAACCCTTCTTGCTTCTGTAATTTTCTACGTATATCTGGGGCAGACTGACTAACAAATGCAATATTCACAGATCTATAGTTCTCGGGAGCTTCTGGGTCAATAGTGCTATAGGTACGGTAAGCCTCATATAAGCGCTCCAGAAATGCTCCAGGGGATTCCTCTGCACCCTGAACAACCTCAGAAATCTTAGTCATATTAATAGGGTTCCTTGCCGCTGATTTAAGGCCTTGGAGAAGGTACCTATGATAAGCAGAAAGCGCAGTACGACCTTGCTGGGAATTAGGGTCCCAGGAGGGCCGTTCCGAGGGAAAGCTAGCTTCTACCTGAGCGCGATGCTCCTCTACAGACCCTCCACCCGGTCCCAGGACAGCTTTCCTTGCTTCCCTTTTAATCTTATCTCTTTCCTCTGTAGTAAAGAGAGTAGTAAGGAGCTGCTGACAATCATCCCATGTGGGCTAGTGGATATGGAAAACAGATTCAAGAAGGTTAATCAAGGCTTGTGGTTTTTCAGAAAAGGGGGGATTTTGAGCTTTCCAGTTATAAATATCATTTGTAGAGAAGGGGACATAAACTAAGAAAGGAACCCCTTCTGAGCCCACCATTTCCCTCAGAGGCAGAATAGGTTTGGGGAAAACTGGGGCTTGCTGGACAGATCCTGAAGCATTATATGCAACTCCACCTCGAGTACAGGAAGGTGAGAGAGTTAGGGGAGCTGAAGGGCTAGCCGAAGTGGGAAACGGCACTGGAGGAAAGGAGGAGGGAGAAGGCAACGGAGCAGGAGTCAGCACTTCTGTGCTGGTCGTACCAAGCCCCTGTGTACTACTGGCTGGAGAGGGAAGAGAGGTGGGGGAAGACGGCGAAGGGAGAGAGAAGGAGACAAAGGGCCAGGTGGTGAAAAGCCAGGTTCAGGAGGGTTTTGTCCCTCAGGTGGCAATTTGGGCGGGGAGTTTCCAGGCAAAGGTGGATACAGACGTACACCCAGATATGGTGGGGGAGGGGAATTATCTAAGGGGTCTTCCAGAGGATTCTGTAGGATTTTTTTCTCTGGCGGTTTACAACTCTCCCTGTCTGTCCTCAGGGACTGCGTGACCAGAATGCGAATACCATTTGTCATGGTCGCAGCCCTCAGCCAGAAAGGGGGGTAAGAGACAACTTGTAGCCAAACATCAATGTAGGGGTATTGATCTGGATGGCCAGGTTCACCAGTAACTACTCGGTGCACCGCCAATGCTGTTTCCCTGTCATACATGCCTTCTGGAGGCCATCCTACCCCAAAGGAAGGCCATTCCTTCTGGCAAAACAGTTTTAGTTTATTCTTTTTCCACGATATTCCATAATCATGATGTTTAAATGTCTCAGAAAAGTGACTAAGAAGACATGCAAGTGGATTTGAAGCAGAGTTTCCCATGGCTGAGTTAACAGATAATCTTATGCCACCAAGGAGAACTCCTATCTTTAAACACTACTTCTTTTCTCTTCTGAGAGAATTATCCAACCTTTTCTATCCCTTATATCCAATTACAAAGTTTCTTAAAACCTAAGTAACAAGCCAGGCAAACAAGACACACACAAAACACATGGACTTACACAGTTACAACATTAAACAAACATATAACATATAACATATACCCAGAGGATATTTTCCAGCGTCCCAGAAAATATCCATCTCAGAATTTTTAAACCTATCGGTATTTATTCTGAGACTACAGGTTGCTAGCAACGGATCAGAACAGAACCAGAATAACCAGAACCAGAACCAGAACCAGATAGTACCCCAAAAGGTACCCAGACAGACTTACTCTCCCAAATGCCAAATCGATTCCGTTGTCCACTGTAGGCCGGACTGAGGCTGAAGAACTGCTTCCTTTTCTATCCAGAGTGCTGATCTTTTCCCAAGGAACAGACCCAGGTCCTGAGCCCAGGCCTAGGTGGAGACGGAGAGATCTCCAATCTCTAATCCAGTTCTTAGTTTCTATTATCTCGGTGGGACCTCCAAAATGTAATGCCAGAGAAACCGAGGCAGGAGAGAGCTTAGAGAGTTTTTAATATTTTATTAATGGGAGAGTAAGATTGACTGGACAGGACTCTCGTCTCAAATTATCCAGTCCTGATTGGGAGAATCTCTAACCTTTCTATATCTTTTGGAAACAAAGAAGAGGGAAAGAGCGGGAAAGCCCAGCTGGAAAAGGCTAAGAATCTAAAAGGAACCCAGAGACAGGATGTCTGAATACCCAGAGATAAAGATGTTAGTGAAATATCTTGGAATATTTTAGAGGGATGTTGTAAATTCTCAAGGACAGAAGATAATCAGGAGGTCTACTCTCTTGTTTATCTTGCTTGGGCTAACAATTTATAACCTTAGACTAATTGGTCCTCAGCCTTCATGGACCAGAGGGAGATTTACAGCTTAGGGGAGTAATTAGGAAGACTGAGACAAGGGAAACTTGTACAAGGAAACTGAGTCAGGACAGTTAAAGAGAACTGTGGCATAACACAGTAAAATTAAAACTAAAAAAAGGGAGGATGTTAGAAAGGAAATCATAATTCCCCTTTTGAAAGCTAACTTATTTTCCTGGCAGAAGAGATGTTTTTTTTAAAGTTTTGATAGTTTTGTGAAGTCCTTTTTCTTAAGAAAGTCTGTTTCACAAGGATTGGTAAAAGTGAAAAGTTCTTCTGTACCTCTTCCTCTGGAGAAGGGCAGCTTGAGTTCCTCAGAGTTGCTACTGTCTTTCTTGGTGATGCCTTCACCATGTGATAATAGTTGTAGAGGAACGGTAATTTGAATAAATTACTATTTACTGCCTGGATAGTGGATAGAGAACAGTGTATGTTGTGTAATGATGCAGAGAGTTTGCCTCAAGCATCAATAAACCTAGGTTCAAGTCGTCTGTTACAAACATATATGCTGGCTATGGAATTCTTGTCATCCAAGGCATTATGGGCAATTCTCTAAAGTCATAAACTACAGAAAAGAAGCTAAACTTTATTGATAGAAGGAACTTATTTATCTGGGAATTCCTTGTGCCACTAGAATCAAAGGTCTAGTCTCTCATATGTAATATGCTGGTTCCAACATTGGCCTGTTTCTATATTTCATTTTCTCTCTTTTAAAAAGTGATATATTGCTATTTCCTGTTATTCCTTTTTTGTATATGTTTTGTCATCACTTTCACTACTTCCTTTTCCATCTACCAAAGAAGAGAGAAGAAACCTTCCCTTTTTAATATAGGGAGAGTAATTTAAAACACTTTTTTAAAACATGGCTAGTTTGTGGATTTGTTTTTTATTCTGCATCTTTGGTCCATGGTACTTATGTGCCATGAGATGGGACATATATTCCAGAAATCTTACTTGGTTATTGTGTTTGTCATAGTTCTTGAATCGTTATAATACTTAAGAAAAGCAACTGGCTCATTTTATAAACTGTTTTCTTGGTTCTGCTTATTTCTCTTTACAGTCAGTTTATGCAGGTCTTTGATCTCTTTGGCATGTACACCTCCTAGTGATAGCTCAGTCATATACATATCCCTATATGTATAGTTTAATAACTTTTAGGTCATTTACCCAGATTTCTTTGCATAATGGTTGAGCAAATTCACAGTTCTACCAACAATGCACTAATGTGTCTGTTTTCCCATAACCAGATTCCTCAGTGTTTCTCATTTTCCCTTTTTTTGTCAAAATTGCTAATTTGATAGGTGTGAGATGGAACTTGAGATTTGCTTATTTGCATTTCTCTATTAGTGATTTAGAGTATTTTTTTTCCTTATTTGGTTATTGACAGTTTGGATTTTTCTCTTTTAAAAACAAAAATTCCACCATATGGCCCACTGTTCACTTTACTGTAAAATTGAATGGTGCTTCTATATTGTTTCCAGTATTATATACTGTTTTATTAGTTTACTCTCAAATCACCAGCGAGAGTGTCTAGACATTTTATGTTTCCCTAAATATCTTCATTGGAAACAGGTTCCTTGATGTCCTGCGTGACTAAAAATTTGTTTTACTCAGTGTGGGGAGCCGGCACTAATCTACAGGTGATAAAGCCACATTCCTAAGACTCTTATAACCTTGAACAAACAGACATCTAGACACCTCCTGGAGCTTCCTACATCATCAAAGGCCTCTGGTCAACTCCTCTTTCGGTGAGAAACAAAACCTTTGTCTAGGGTCTCCTCTGTACTGAGTTTGCACGATCCCCACTCCCTCACAAACCACCATAAATACTTGTACTTTTGCCCACAATAAACGAGACTTGATCAGAAAGCCTGTCTTGTCTCCATTCTGCATGTCTCTTGTCCCGCCCTTCCTCCTCTCGGCCTACACACTCTGTCCAGCCAGTTCTGGACAATTGGCACCAAAATGTGGGGCCCGAAAGATTTTGGAGTTAGGAACAGCCACTGCTGGATCAAACCTCTGAAGAAAGAGAACTGCGCAGTCCCAGAGAATAAAGAGAATAAGGTCTGCACGGGTCCACTGGCCCGGAGAATAGAGGCCTGGTGAGTGAGGTTTTGATATGGGACAGGACATTAATGTACATGACAGGTTTATTGAGGGTGTCAAAGACTCATTAAGGGCGTGTAGAGTAAGGATTAAGAAAAAAGAACTTGTAAAATTTTTTAAGTTTTTAGAAGATGTTTGTTCATAGTTCTCGCAGGAAGGAACCATTGATATGAAAAGTGTAGAAAAGAGTTGGAGATTGCCTTAATGATTTTTATAGAACTTTCGGACCTAAAAGGTCCCTATCACAGCTTTCAATTATTGGAATTGCATAAGCGGCCTACTTGCTGCCCATCAACATGAAGAGGATGTTAACAACTGTTAACAAAGTTGTTCAGGACAGTTCCTCTTTCTTAAAAGATGCCTTTAAGCACACCAATTCTAGGCTCGAATTAAGTTCCCATAACAATGAAAAGGAGATAACAGACAGAAAAAAAAAAAAAAAAAAAATCTACCCCTTCAACAGCTTTTCTTTAACTTCCCCAAACTACGAGCCTTTAGACTCTGCATCTAGTGTACTTTGGACTGATATGAGGGAATGATTTGGGAATGATTAATGACTGACTGTTAAACCTTGCCTGGATCATCTATTACTGTGTGGTTAAGACTTGGGATGGGATTTGTTAAAACAATGTAATCATTGCTAAGGGCTTTTAAGGAAATGCTACTGTACTAGTCTGTTATGTATAGGAATTTTGATTCACTCTTGGGGTTTAAATATGGGGAATAGTCATTTGATAATTCCTTTCCGTGAGAAAAAATAATAATAATAAATTTTTTTAAAAAGAGGAAGGAAGAGATAGAATATTGGAGAAACTGGTGTATTTTTTTTTTTCAAAATACCTGAAAGAATGGGAACCCCTAGCTCCTATTCACTCTGCATTAGGCATTTCTGCCCCACCCCCTATCTCACTAGTTCAGATTGAATTTGAATGTTTTAGCTTTGGAATCCCTTATTTTATTTAAATTGCCCTGGCAGACTCAGTTTTTTGGAATTATATTTTTTAGAAAAGTTTTGGAAATCAGACACCTGACTTGGGACTGTCAGTCTCTCTGATCTGTTTTTCGTCAGTCCTGTAACCCCAGTTCATTAATTAGTACTGAAATGGACAAATCCCTCCTTTCCGCCTCGGGCCAGCAGAAGAAAGTTTGCTCAGCTAGATTGGGGGATTTCTTCTGCATTCCAAAAGGCCGGCTCAACAATGCCTTTAGGATATCTGTTCTGGGAGGGTGGTACCAAGAGGGTGGTACCTGAAACCATCTATCTATGATAATGCCCTGGTGGGATTTCTCCTCTTATCCTGTAAAAACCCCTATCTTCCTGTTGTAAAATGCGAATCACAGATTAAAATGTAACAACCTGAATAAAAAATGTTTATAAAGCTATCTCTAGTTCTGTAAGGTACGGAATTCGATCAGAACTCCGACCTGAGCTCGGTACCAAATAAATTCTAAATCTTCCTCATTGTGGCTGTCTTGAATTTTATTGCCTGGGCTATTTCATTTGGAGGTCCCCCCGAGATAAGCCTTTGGTTCAGTCTGACGGCCAGTCCCTCTCCCTGGAGGGTGAAGGGGATTACAGATCCTAGGGGGTGGCCACTGAGAGATCTTCCTCGGCCCCTGGTGTCCAGTAATCTCTCTTCTGCGAACCAGGAGAGTGAGACCCAAATTTTGAATTTGGTCCAAAATTGGCATCATTCTAAAAGCCAGTTCTGGTTATTCTGAGGGGCCCCTGCAGCTGCATAACCTGCAGCTGCC
Organism: Antechinus flavipes; assembly: GCF_016432865.1. Lineage (NCBI taxonomy): Eukaryota > Metazoa > Chordata > Mammalia > Dasyuromorphia > Dasyuridae > Antechinus > Antechinus flavipes. Next base: position 389,637,084 of record NC_067398.1, read on the forward strand.
TGTCCATTGAGTACTCTTAATTCTGTGTGGGTGGGGCTGGCTCTTCATGGGACGCTATCGTGAGAGTCCTGACCTGGTTCTGGAAGACTAGTCTGTATGTTCTGTATGTTCTGTGTGTGATTTGTCTGGTGTTCTGTGTGTTCTGTATGATTTGTCTGTCTAAAAGCTTTGTTAGTTTCAGCATTTAGAAGAGTAAGTCTGTCTGAGTACCTTTTGGGGTACCATCTGGTTCTGGTTCTGGTTCTGGTTATGCTGGAAAATATCCTCTGGGTATATGTTAACTAAGTAGTCTGTGTGATGTGTGTTCTATGTTCGGTGTGATTTGTTTGTTATGTTGTTGGTGGGAAAAATTTTAAGAACAACGTTGCAACTGTGCTTAGTGAATTGGAGCTCTACATGTGTCTGTGTTAGAAGTTAGCAAGCTTGTAAGAGATAAGAATTCAGCCTCTGTGTTGCAGACTTAGAAAATATCCAGAAGTTTGCAAAATCTTTCTCTCTCCCTCTCTGTCTCTGGCTGACTGCAGCAGCCTGTGGGATAAAGGGAGAAAAGGGGGAGAAAGGAAGAAATAAAAAGGAAATAAAAAAAATAGATTGAAAGGGATTTGAAAGTTTAGAAAGTTAATAGAGAGAGAGAGAGAGAGAGAGAGAGAGAGAGAGAGAGAGAGAGAGAGAGAGAGAGAGAGAAGAGCAGTGTGCTAACATTTTAAAGGAAAGAAGTTTGAATGGAATATCTAGGCATTCTCTGTGAAGGCAGAGAAAAGCACTAAATGGGTTTGGAAGTTCGCAGAAACCCCTTTGGATTCTGAAATGGGAAAAGGGAATTCAACAAACTTCTCTCTGGGGGTGGAGGTCTTGGAAACGGCCCCTAGTCTGTTTGCTGATTTAAGAGCTTTGTTAAGTTTTAAGAACAATGATTAAGGAAAATTTGCTTGTGATTTTATTTATTTTTTTTTTTTAAGGAAAAGCCTACTAGAGTAAAGAGCAATAAAATTCAAGCTTAGCCTGGCCTGGGCAATAAAAATCTCTGGAGATAAGATGCTAATAGCTGTTAGAAGAAATATGGTGGAAAAGAAAGAGAAAAAACTTTTAAAGACAGTTGTATTAGTTTGATTCAGTTTGTTACCTTCTGAAATATATTGAGTTATTTGTTAACATAAGTTATACCTTAAATCCAGCTCTGCTGGACATGTATGGGTTTTGTGTAGGTTTGGGTTATTCACTATGGTGTGAATCTTACAGGTTTTTGAAGGAATGCAGGTGATTTGGGAAGGACTGATTTGTAGGGGCAATTAGAGGTTTGCATGGTTTTAGGAAGGTGAAAGACTTTTGGGAGTAGGTAAAGAGGTGGGGGAGGGAGCCACCCACCCTCACTGTCTTCTGCTACTATACTAAAGGAGCATCTGGGTAGGAACGTTCTTTAAGGAGATTGTTTAAGTATGTAGCTAGAGAGAAGGAGAAAGTTGGAAATGGGTGGATTTGGGAAGTAACCTGATGTTAGGAAACTGATGGGCTAAATCTTGAAAAGGATCCCCATGTGGAAATTTGAATGGGGAACCTGAGGGAAGTTCCCCCACCCCAGGGGGCAGGAGTGGGGGAAGGGTGGCCACATGGAATCCTCTCCTCCCCTCTCCTCTCTAAGTATATTCCTGCCACTTTTTTTTCTTATCTGATTACGGTAGTACAGCAAACTGTGGTTTTTAAGGACATGCTTACTTTTAGGTTAATTGATTGAATATTTGTTTCTTCATAAAGGTTTTCTTGGTTAAGAGATATGGTCATAAATATGATCCATATGTTGGTACAAATATTTCTAAGAGTTTAATTGCTATGTTAAAAAAAAAAAAACCTTTTTGAATTCTTTTATGTGGAATTGGGTCTTTTGTATAAGTTTAAATTGATTGTATTGGGTCATCCTGAGGATATTGAAAGGGCCTCTGAACATAATAGTTCTTTTCTTTGTCCTTTTGAAAATGTTATGGACAATATGTAATTAGGGATATTTTTCTATGTATTGGGTATTTTAAAAGCAAAATGATTTGTATGTATAATGCTCACTTATGTAACATCTACCTAGATTTGATAATTGGTCTAAGTTGTGAACTTACTGAGACGAAATTTCTTTCTGTTGTTACTGTAAAGTTATGATAAATCTTTGTTTAAGATTTATCAGAAATCTGATTAATGACATCTGTTATTGGAGGTAAAGGTTTTTGGGCTTAGAATTAATTCGTTAATGCTATTTAGGAGTTTTAAAGCTCCACCCTCTGACAGTTACTGGGACAATTGATAAGCAGTTAAAATTCAACTGCTTATGTTATTATGTTCTTGCATTTTTCCTTCTGTAACTGATCTCTCTGATCAGAGCAATGGTCAATAGAAGCTGTTAATGCAATTCAGTTATGTCATGCCTTGCTATTTTCAGTCTGGTCATATGTAATCATGTATCCTAAATGCTTGGGCAACTGAGTATTTCGCCTGGTCATCTATCTGTTACTGGATATTTGTGTTTTGTTCCTTTAAGGTTTCTACATGATAAGTGGATAATTAACAGGGGTCTATAAGACTGCAGCCGTTTGCTTGGCCTGTAAAGCAAACTCGTCTCATCACATAGGAAACTGCTGGCCAATTTATTTTGACCTCCTCATATTTTGCAGCAGTTTGGTGAACTGTGTCTTTCTATCTGAGACTGATCTAATCTTTATGTGTTAGATTTGTGTTTTTATTCTAGATTTTGGTCAAATTACAGATATTGGTTTGCTTCTGGAACCTGGATCAGCTTTCTCAGCATGACACACCCACTCTGCATGGAATGAGAGCCTCCTATCACTTCATAGCCTGAAGCAGCAGTTTTAAAATGAGACCATGGACTGGACCCTGCATCTAGTGTACTTTGGACTGATATAAGGGACTTTGGGAATGGTTGATGACTGACTGTTAAACCTTGCCTGGATCATCTATTCCTGTGTGTTTAAGATTTGGGATGGGATTTGTTAATAACTCTTGATTATTGCTGTTATGTTTGAGAGATTTTTCAGAAATGCTACTGTACTAGTCTGTTATGTATAGGGATTTTGATTCACTCTTGGGATTTATATGAGGAATGGTCATTTGATAATTCCTTTCTGTGAGAAAAAAAGGGGAGGAAGAGATAGAACATTGGGGAAACTGGTATATATATGTATGTATATACTAACAGGTATTTTGAACAAATATACATATATATACATATTTGTTCAAAATAAATATACATATATATGTATATATATGTATATTTGTTCAAAATACCTGTTAGTATTTGTAGATACTTTCTCAGGGTGGACAGAAGCCTTCCCCACCCGAAAAAAAACAGCTCTCACAGTGGTAACAAAGATACTAAATGAGTTAATGCCCCGCTTTGGTCTTCCAGTAGCCATAGGGTCTGATAATGGGCCTGCTTTTGTTGCCAAAATATCAGAAGGCATCAGCAAGGCCCTGGGCATTGATTGGAAACTCCACTGCGCATACAGACCGCAGAGCTCTGGGCAAGTGCAAAGGATGAATAGAACACATAAGGAGCTCCTTTCAAAGCTAGTCTTGGAGACCCAGATCTCCTGGGTCTCGCCCCTGCCATTAGCATTACTGAGGAGTAGATGCACTCCCAACAAATTAGGGTTAACTCCCTTTGAGATTCTGTTCGGGAGACCACCTCTAATTCTGCCCTTGGTCAGGGAAGACTTAATGGCTGAAATTTCTAACTCTTCCCTTATCAAGTTTTTACAGGCCTTGCAGAAAACTCAGAAAGACCATCTCACACCTCGTCTGTGAGGTCCTTCCCGTCCCTCTCACTGACCCCGCCTCTCACTGACCCCATGCATCGGTATACTGTGATCCTCACCACGCCCACTGCTGCAAGAGTTAAATCAATCCCTGCCGGGATTCACCACAGCAGAGTGAAACCAGCTGTCACCACTGAATGGAAAGCAGAGATCGGTGAAGATCCCCTGAAACAGACTGATTCGTTCCTCTAGTCCTTGATTTCCCCTAAAAGACACTGGGTGGGAAAATTCTGGGAAGTTCAATCCTTGTATTTACTTTGTTACTGTTTGTGATTACCCTAATCTGTTTGCATAATCTCCCCTAAAGGCCCCTACCCCCTTTCACAGTTCCTCCTATTGTATTGTCATGGGGTTTTTCTCAGTCCTCCTCCTCCCTATGCTTTCTAAGGCTTTGGGAAACACACACCCCCAAAGACCATATGGACAATGACCTTTAGGAATCTTGAGGGGGGTTCCACTCTTTCTGCTACTTATTGCTCAGGTTTAGAACCCTCTATGACAATAGATTCCTCCCTGGCTCCCTGTTTATACTTTAGGGCCCTGATAGACCCTCCAGCCCGATTGTGCCCTGATGCTTGGTGGTGCTCCCTCCCTGACAATTCCTTTAGGCTGACTATCCAAACCCTTGATCAGCAGACCCAGACCTCACTGTATCCCCCCTGAATTATCCTAACAATCCAGGAACCATCCCACCAGAAGTGGAAGCAGTCCCGAGCTTTCACCCTTTGGTAGAGGTCTTCAATTCAGCCACTACCTCATAGTTCAGTGTAAAGATCCACCCCTCTCCAAGCCTGTGGGACCTCTGACTGCTTTACTAGTCCCACCTAGACCAGCAGTCCTGGCTGATCCTATTCTGCCCCCATCATCCCTGGCACTGCAGGACCTTGTCATGACCCAAAGTTCCCCTATTCTTCCTGACCCATTAGTGACAATTGACAGCCCCTCTGAATCTTCTGTTTCTGCCGAGATTGCTGGCTCTGCTTTAACTCTGAACTCCCTTATTTTGTTAAAATTGCCCTGGCAGACTCAGTTTTGGGAATTATTGTTATTATTATTATTTTTTTTTAACAGTTCTAGAACTCAGACACCTGTCCTGGGACTGGCAGTCTCTCTCTCATCTGTTTTTCCATTCCTGTAATCCCAGTTCATTAAATATTTCAGCATTTCAAAGGACCTTGAAGTTTGGCATGAGGCACCTAAAAGTTCGGGGTTTGCCTGCCATGATGGTCTAACTGTGCATAATCTGCTCAGAAATCTGTATTCTAGTAGCAGCCCTACCTATTTCTCTGGGTGGGGACTGGTGGAGCTACTACAGCCTCACCCTTCTCCCCTGGAGAGATCTGCCCCTCTGAATGGGCTTGAGCTTTGGCCCTGCTGCTCTGTAAGCAGACTGAGTTAAGTGCACAAATGACCACAGACCTAACTGTCCATCTCAAACTGGATTCTCTGGCTGAGATGGTGCTCCAGAACTGTAGAGGATCTGACATGCTTGCAACAAGGGAGCCTTTGTACAGCTGTTAACTCTGGGGTTATCAAGGGAGAGACTTGCTCTTGCCATATGAGTCCTTACATTTTTCTAGTTTTATTTTGGCCCATTTGCTCTACATAAAGTGGGTCAAAGACCTCCTGGGTACCTAGAGGAAGGTGCTAAGATTGAAAGGTTTGAATATTTAGGAGAGAGAGTGCTATGCCACAGTTCTCCTTAACTGTCCTGATTCAGTTTCCCTGTACGAATTTCTTTTTGTCTCAGTTTCCTTAACTGTTCTCTCTTAATCTCTTTAGTTGTAAATCCCCCCTCTGACCCAGTAAGACTGAGGACTATTTGTTCAAAGGTTATAAATTAGCAAGATAAACAAGAGAGTAGACCTCCTGACTCTTTTGTGTCCTCAAGAATTTACAATATCCTTCTAAAATGTTCTAAGATATCTCATTAATATCTTTATTTCTTTGTATTCAGACATCCTTAAAGGATTCAGACATCTTAAAATTTGTGGCCTCCCCCATCTTGATAGAGGTTTTCCCTCACTTCTTACCCCTTCTTTTGTTTAGAGAAAAGGTATTTAAGAAGTTGGGGTTCCTCCATTTGCTGCTGGACTCCTCCAGCCCTGGGACCAATATGGATTCCTTGGTCCTAGTATATCTTTATGTCTGACTGGATAATTTGAGACGAGAGTCCTGTCCAGTCAATCAGACTCTCCCGTTGATAGAATGTTGGTAGCTCTCTGGTCTGTCTTGCCTCAGTCTCTCCAGCATTACATTTGCCTTGTTAGCTCTCAGATCGGTGCAGACATTAGCACCCTAGAGGGTCTCCTTACTTATCTAGGAAGGTCAGTGGGCTCTCTGGCAGAAGTTGTGTTACAGACCCGTCGTGGGTTAGATCCACTGTTCATGAAGCAAGGGGTCTGTGCATGGAACTGGGTTGGTCTCAGATGAGTCACCATTATGAACATGAAAAGGGGAGGAGTGAAATGGACAAATCCCTCCTTTCTGCCTCGGACCAGCAGAAGAAAGTTTGCTCAGCTAGATTGGGGGATTTCTTCTGCATTCCAAAAGGCCGGCTCAACAATGCCTTTAGGATATCTGTTCCGGGAGGGTGGTACCAAGAGAGTGGTACCTGAAACCATCTATCTATGATAATGCCCTGGTGGGATTTCTCCTCTTATCCTGTAAAACCCCCTATCTTCCTGCTGTAAAATGCGAATCACAGATTAAAATGTAACAAGCCGAACAGAAATGCTTATAAGGCTGTCTTTAGTTCTGTAAAGCACGGAATTCAATTAGAACTCCATCCCGAGCTCGGTACTAAATAAATTCTAAATCTTCCTCATTGTGGCTGTCTTGAATTTTATTGCCTGGGCTATTTCAAGTACCTCAGCATTTCAAAGGACCTTGTTTGATATCAGGCATTTAAAAAGTTTGGAGTTTGCCTGCCTTGATGGTCTTACTGTGCATAATCTGCTCAGAAATCTGTATTCTAGTAGCAGCAGCTCTGGGTGGGGATCGTGAAGCTACTCCAAGCCTTACCCTTCTCCACTGGAGTAGGTTGAGCCCTTGGGCCCTGCTGTTAGTTAAGTGCACAAATGACCACAGATTTAATTGTCCATCTCAAACTGGATTCTCTGGCTGAGAACTGTAGAGGACCTGACATGTTAACTCTGTTACAGATGTTAACTCTAGGGTTATCAGGGGGATATGGTCATAAATGTGATCCATACTTTGGTACGAATATTTCTAAAAGTTTAATTGCTATTTTAAGAAACTTCTTGAATTCTTTTATGTGGAATTGGGTATTCTGTCTAAGTTTAAATTGATTGTATTGGGTCATCCTGAGGTTATTTAAAGGGCCTCTGAACATAATAGTTTTCTTTGTCCTTTTGAAAATGTTTCTGTTATGGACAATATGCAATTTGGGATATTTTTCTATGTATTGGGTATTTTAAAAGCAAAATGATTTGTATGTATAATGTTCACTCATGTAACATCTACCTGGATTTGATAAGTGTTCTAAGTTGTGAACTTACTGAGATAAAATTTCTTTCTGTTATTACTATAAATTATCTGCTGAAGGTTGAGTTTTAACTGCTTATGTTATGTTATAGTTATATTCTTGCATTTTTCCTTCTGTAACTGATCTCTCTGATCAGAGCAATGGTTAATAGAAACTGTTGATGCAATTCAATTATGTCATGCCTTGCTATTTTCAGTCTGGTTATATATAATCATTGTATTCTAAATGCTTGGGCAACTGAATATTTCACCTCATCATCTGTTACTGGATATTTGTGTTTTGTTTCTTTAAGGTTTCTACATGATAAGAGAACATTTAATAATGGTCTGTAAGACTGCAGCCGTTTGCCTGGCCTGTAAAGCAAACTCATTTCTTCACATAGGAAACAATTTATTTTTGGCCTCCTCATATTTTGCAGCAGTCTGGTGAACTGAGTCTTTCTATCTAAGACTGAACTAATCTTTCTTTGTTAGATTTGTGTTTTTTGTTCTAGATTTTGGTCAAATTACAGATATTGGCTTGCTTCTGGGACCTGGATCAGCTTTGATCAGCTTTGACTGTCAGCATGGCAAGCCACATTTCACAGCCTGGAGAAGCAGTTTTTAAAATGAGACCATGGACTGGCACCTGCGTCCAGGCCCTCTCCAGTACTATAAATGATCTTCAGGATCAGATCAATAGTTTAGCTGATGTTGTCTTGCAAAACAGATAAGGTCTGGACCTCCTCACTGCAGAACAAGGAGGGATATGTTTAGCCCTCCAAGAACGCTGTTGCTTCTATGCAAACAAATCTGGTATTGTAAAAGACAAAATTAGGAAGCTCCAGGAAGATTTGATTAAATGGTGCCAAGAGCTATTTGATAACCCTCTTTGGAGTGGGCTCCATGGGATCCTCCCTTATATCCTTCCCTTACTTGGGCCTTTAATTGGCTTTCTCATACTTTTGTCCTTTGGACCCTGAGCTTTCTGGAAAATCACATCCTTTGTAAAGTCCCAGATAGATAGTGCACTGGCAAAACCCATTCACATACATTATCATCGCCTTGAGACTGACAATGACCCCTTTGATGCTCATATGAGCAATCAAAATTTCCAAAAAACATCGAGACCTGGTTAGCCAATGACGGGTAAGATCCCTCAAGGACTAGCCAACCTAAGCCAGGAAGAGATGCTTCTATACATCCTTCCTATGACAGGTAAGGCTTCTCCCCATAGGGACAACCTAAGCCAGGCACAGGTCGTGAAGTAAAAATTTCTATTCTTTATATAAATACAAAAAGGGGGACCTGTGGGGAGCCAGCACCAATCTACAGGTGATAAAGCCACATTCCTAAGACTCCTCTAACCTTGAACAAACAGACATCTAGACGCCTCTGGAGCTTCCTACATCATCAAAGGCCTCTGGTCAACTCCTCTTTCGGTGAGAAACAAAACCTTTGTCTAGGGTCTCCTCTGTACTGAGTTTGCACGACCCCCACTCCCTCACAAACTACCATAAATACTTGTACTTTTGCCCACAATAAACGAGACTTGATCAGAAAGCCTGTCTTGTCTCCATTCTGCACGTCTCTTGTCCCGCCCTTCCTCTTCTTTCTTCGCAGGGCCTTTATACGCACACTCTGTCCAGCCGGTTCTGGACAACTCAGGGCCTACTGACACTGTCCATCTTTTGTGCTGGACCTATCATCATCACTATAGATCCAACATAACCACTGTATCTCTTGAGAAATTCAAATTCTACTTTGTAATTGATTCTATATTGTATTGATTTCATACTGTAATTCTGTATTTTAATGTCCTTGAGCTGAGCTCAGGAATTAGCTTTCTCTCTGTGTAAATTTAAAGTCATAATTAATGGCAAAAATTGCTATTTGTCATACTTTCAGCTCCTGGGGAAATTCCAGACCATGTTATTATCTTTAAAAGCCTGCAATATTTCCACAAAATATTTTGTCCATAACCTATACTTGCCTATTCTTGTACAGTTAAAGGAGGGTTTTATCTCCTTAAGAAACTCCTCTAGGAATCAGGGAGACTGCTATCCCTGATTCACTAACAATTTCCTCGAGATGTAGATGGATTCTATAAATTAATCAGTGATTCCTTAATGACAGAGAGGGGGTGGTTATTAACCTCACATGAGTGCTAGCCCACATTAAGGAAAGTGGGATTGCAGTCTCTCTGATTCCTCGAAGGGTTTTTTAGGGAGATAAAACCCTTTAAAGACGAGGAGGAAGAATCAGGTCCCTGCTTCTATAACTTCATGAAAAATCCTTAGGTGGCAATTCTTGAGTTCAATAAAATGGTTCCATGGACTCTCTCAATTACCAGTGAGATAAGGCTTACTAACCTTCATATACTTTTGAGAAGTAGAAATAAAGAAAGAACTGAATTGGGTATGTAAGGAAAACAATGGGATTGGTTAGAGAGTAGGAAGTGTTATGGGAATGGGAATATGATGTCTGCTTTGGGGTATTATTTGTGTGCAATGTAATAATTTGATAATAATTGGCAATATAAAGCTTAGGCATCCCCACACACATACCCCGAGGAAATTAAATCCTGAAGAATTCCTTCAAAGGAACTTCTCCATTTATGCCAAGAAGAGACTTTAATCCTGGAAGAAATCTTTCCTTCTTCAAGGAGGTTCACGCTGAGAAAGATTGATACCCTTTCTGGAAAATCTTAAACCTCAGAGAGTTTGCTTTTTTTGAGTAGTTTTTGAGAAGTTTGCTTTAGACTAGAAGTAGGTTATTAAACCTTGGGGCTTTAATGGGCTTTAGGCCAGAAGAGTGCTTACATCTTAAAAATTCCTTCTTTACGATCATAAATCGAGAGGAGGTGGTTCTTATTAATAGATAGGGAAGTTCATCTTCCTAGCTGAGAACAAAAAAAGCGATTGAAATATAGTCTCATTTTTGGTTTTCCGTGTCTATCACATGGTCTCTGGAGACATCTAGTGACCAAAGTGCAACCTGATGCGTGTAAAAACGGAAGGAGGGATATGTTTAGCCCTCCAAGAACGCTGTTGCTTCTATGCAAACAAATCTGGTATTGTAAAAGACAAAATTAGGAAGCTCCAGGAAGATTTGATTAAATGGTGCCAAGAGCTATTTGATAACCCTCTTTGGAGTGGGCTCCATGGGATCCTCCCTTATATCCTTCCCTTACTTGGGCCTTTAATTGGCTTTCTCATACTTTTGTCCTTTGGACCCTGAGCTTTCTGGAAAATCACATCCTTTGTAAAGTCCCAGATAGATAGTGCACTGGCAAAACCCATTCACATACATTATCATCGCCTTGAGACTGACAATGACCCCTTTGATGCTCATATGAGCAATCAAAATTTCCAAAAAACATCGAGACCTGGTTAGCCAATGACGGGTAAGATCCCTCAAGGACTAGCCAACCTAAGCCAGGAAGAGATGCTTCTATACATCCTTCCTATGACAGGTAAGGCTTCTCCCCATAGGGACAACCTAAGCCAGGCACAGGTCGTGAAGTAAAAATTTCTATTCTTTATATAAATACAAAAAGGGGGACCTGTGGGGAGCCAGCACCAATCTACAGGTGATAAAGCCACATTCCTAAGACTCCTCTAACCTTGAACAAACAGACATCTAGACGCCTCTGGAGCTTCCTACATCATCAAAGGCCTCTGGTCAACTCCTCTTTCGGTGAGAAACAAAACCTTTGTCTAGGGTCTCCTCTGTACTGAGTTTGCACGACCCCCACTCCCTCACAAACTACCATAAATACTTGTACTTTTGCCCACAATAAACGAGACTTGATCAGAAAGCCTGTCTTGTCTCCATTCTGCACGTCTCTTGTCCCGCCCTTCCTCTTCTTTCTTCGCAGGGCCTTTATACGCACACTCTGTCCAGCCGGTTCTGGACAACTCAGGGCCTACTGACACTGTCCATCTTTTGTGCTGGACCTATCATCATCACTATAGATCCAACATAACCACTGTATCTCTTGAGAAATTCAAATTCTACTTTGTAATTGATTCTATATTGTATTGATTTCATACTGTAATTCTGTATTTTAATGTCCTTGAGCTGAGCTCAGGAATTAGCTTTCTCTCTGTGTAAATTTAAAGTCATAATTAATGGCAAAAATTGCTATTTGTCATACTTTCAGCTCCTGGGGAAATTCCAGACCATGTTATTATCTTTAAAAGCCTGCAATATTTCCACAAAATATTTTGTCCATAACCTATACTTGCCTATTCTTGTACAGTTAAAGGAGGGTTTTATCTCCTTAAGAAACTCCTCTAGGAATCAGGGAGACTGCTATCCCTGATTCACTAACAATTTCCTCGAGATGTAGATGGATTCTATAAATTAATCAGTGATTCCTTAATGACAGAGAGGGGGTGGTTATTAACCTCACATGAGTGCTAGCCCACATTAAGGAAAGTGGGATTGCAGTCTCTCTGATTCCTCGAAGGGTTTTTTAGGGAGATAAAACCCTTTAAAGACGAGGAGGAAGAATCAGGTCCCTGCTTCTATAACTTCATGAAAAATCCTTAGGTGGCAATTCTTGAGTTCAATAAAATGGTTCCATGGACTCTCTCAATTACCAGTGAGATAAGGCTTACTAACCTTCATATACTTTTGAGAAGTAGAAATAAAGAAAGAACTGAATTGGGTATGTAAGGAAAACAATGGGATTGGTTAGAGAGTAGGAAGTGTTATGGGAATGGGAATATGATGTCTGCTTTGGGGTATTATTTGTGTGCAATGTAATAATTTGATAATAATTGGCAATATAAAGCTTAGGCATCCCCACACACATACCCCGAGGAAATTAAATCCTGAAGAATTCCTTCAAAGGAACTTCTCCATTTATGCCAAGAAGAGACTTTAATCCTGGAAGAAATCTTTCCTTCTTCAAGGAGGTTCACGCTGAGAAAGATTGATACCCTTTCTGGAAAATCTTAAACCTCAGAGAGTTTGCTTTTTTTGAGTAGTTTTTGAGAAGTTTGCTTTAGACTAGAAGTAGGTTATTAAACCTTGGGGCTTTAATGGGCTTTAGGCCAGAAGAGTGCTTACATCTTAAAAATTCCTTCTTTACGATCATAAATCGAGAGGAGGTGGTTCTTATTAATAGATAGGGAAGTTCATCTTCCTAGCTGAGAACAAAAAAAGCGATTGAAATATAGTCTCATTTTTGGTTTTCCGTGTCTATCACATGGTCTCTGGAGACATCTAGTGACCAAAGTGCAACCTGATGCGTGTAAAAACGGAAGGGGAAGGATGGAGGGTCGGGGTTGGGAAGGAGGGAAAGGTGAGGAAGAATGATCCACTGATGTCCAATCAGTCCTGTTTTTCTTTCTCTGTTTCTCTGAGTGTATAAAAAAATTGTGTGCACAGAAATGAAAAGGAAAACCTCGCTAGCAAATGATTTTCTGTAAACTAACTTTTTCCCCCCTTGGGGAAAGAATAGAAAACTGTTTCGTTTTCTAAACCTGTGAATTTTCAAATTTGAATGCCTCTATAGATGCTAAAAGATTTTAGTGACTACTGCTCCGTAGAATTTATTTTAAGGAAAAAGAAAAATGATGAGAAATAAGAGGAGATGAACAGATTTGAGACAAGTGTTTTATGTCTTTTTTGTGCTTCTCTTCCCCCAATCTATTCAGAAAAGAAAACAAAACTCTAGGGACTTTGAGTCTCTAGGAACTCCTTTTGTTGATAAGATAACTTTATTGTCCAGTCTTTTTCACTAACTGACTGAGTCTTTGCGACTCCAATTGGAGTTTTGCCAGTTCCTTTTTTTAAGCTTATTTTATAAATGAGGAAACTGAGGCAAAAAGCTCAGCAAGAGTTCTCTCTCCCACTATGAGCCACCTTAGTATATTTAGCAGGAACTTAACAATTATGAGTTAATTTTTACTTGCTTTGTCTAATTATTCCCATCTTACTCTGTTTAAATAGCTTGCCTTTAAGTAGCTATATTTTTCTAAAATTTTCAGTTGAGAATTGATCTTGAATATTTTGTTGTTTTTGATTTGTTTTATCTGATAACTTTTTTAAATTATAGCTTTTATTTTCAAAATATATACATGGATAATTTTCCACATTCACCCTTACAAAACCCTGTGTTCTAATTTTTTTCCTTCATTCCCTCCTCCCACCCGCAATCAGCAAATAATCCAGTATTTGTTAAACATGTGCAATTCTCTATACAAATTTCCACAAATTTGCTGCACAAGAAAAATCTGATAACTTTTTCTAAGGCTTGGTATTTGGGCACAGTTATAAGTTCTTATCAGACCTGCTGATGATATGGTTTATGGTTTTATAATGCTTAAACCTGAGAGATAGTACTGGGACTAGAATCTTGCCAACCTTCTGAGTTTGAGAACTAGCTCCACATCTACCTAGTAAGGGGAAAATTTATGTTTATTTATATTCAAAGTAAATCTCATCTACATATATTTATCTGTATTCAAGTCACATCTTAATTCAATGGCAAAGTCTTTTAAATTTACAGTACCTTACAATTTTCTGGAGATTTGGAGGCAACTATCACTGTGGTGATGATATTGCTGATAAAGATACCAGATGATAGTAGGCACCAAATGTTGGGATTGGGTCATGTGAAGAATTCATAGTGGCTATTCTCTTTGGTAAAAGGTAGGTTTATTCTGTGCATGCCCATTGATCCAGCAGTGTCTCTGAAGTATAACTTCTAGGGGAGAAAGCACTAGGGAGGTCCCCCAGACCTTGGGGTGCTTCTGTTCTAACTATCTGTCAATGATTCTAAAGCCTGTATCCCAAAGAGATCGTAAAAAAAGGGAACAGGATCCATGTGTGTAAAAATGTTTGTAGCAGCTGTTTTTGTAGTGGCAAGGAACTGATGGAATATAACTTATAGGGGAGACAGCAGTAGGGAGGTAGCCCTGACATTAGAGTGCTGCTGTTCTAACAATCTATCCCTCGATGATTGCAAAAGTCTTGTGGCCTAGTAATATAATATTTCTTCCCTTAGACTTGAGGTTAGATATATTGATGAGAGCGAAACCATTACAGCCCTGTAAAGTTATGTAAAATCACCAACAAAAAGTTATACAAACTTAAATGAACTTACATTCTCTAGAACCAGGAAGAACTTCCAGAGAATGACTCTTTTCATATATAAACCTAAATGGTCCTGCACCCTCTGGAGCCAGGTAGAAGAATATCCAGAGAATATGTCTTTCTTATACAAACTTAAGTGGTCTTGCCTATTCTGTTCTGTTCTATTTCTGTATAAAGTAGGCCTTCAGGAAACGTCTCTTTGCAAAAATCACCTCTCTCTTGAGAATGATATTGCCCCCCAAGAGCGTTATCTTGGTGTCTTTCTAACAATAAAAGCCTTTTTATCATAGCCTTTTAATAAGCAAATTTCCTTCCTTAGGAGCCCACCTGTGCCTTGGTGCCTTGGTGCATTGGAGCCTTGGAGAAACGGGATCTCACATTCATCTCTGCCATATCTCTCCTTCACGACCCTGTCTTCATCAATATTGGTGATTCTGAGACTCTCTAACCTTAGAATGCTATAGTTATGATTATCTGTCAATGATTCTAAAATTTTCTGGCCTTAGCATAATTCTAGATTTGCTGGTCAGAGATTACCAAATTCCCGAGACCACTGCTCAATTCTATCTCTAGGTCATAAAATGAGCATATCAATGACAGGAAGAACTGGATAAATGTGTCTCCTTTATCTTGGTCCTTTACTAAATTCTTTTGGAACTTAGCCCCTTCAACTGGCTACAATTATAATAAACTTTGCCCCTTGACTTGGATGTGGGTTCAAGCCTGCAATTTTTTTTTTTTTTAACATCTTGTGATACTAGTCTGACTCCAACCTTTTGAAGTTCTTTCCCAATCTCAATAGAATTGGAAACTGAATGGATACCCATCTTTTGGGAATGACTGAATAAATTGTGGTATATGAATATTATGGAATATTATTATTCTATAAGTATTCAGAATGATTTCAGAGAGATTTGGAGAGACTTACATGAACTGATGCTAAGTGAAATGCTAAGTAGAACCAGAAGATTGTACATGGCAACAGCAAGATTACACGATGATTTTCTTGTGCAGCATGATAATTGTATAAATGTGTATGTGTATTTGTGTATATATGTATAATATATATTGATATAATATGTAATATATATTATACATATACATATATTATACATATAATGTATATATACATATGTGTATGTATGTGTGTGTGTGTGTGTGTGTGTGTGTGTGTAGGATTTAACATATATTTTTAACTTTTTTTTTTTTTTTTTTGCTGAGGCAATTGGGGTTAAGTGACTTGCCCAGGGTCACACAGCCAGGAAGTGTTAAGTGTATGAGACCATATTTGAACTCAAGTGCTCTTGACTTTAGGGCTAGTGCTCTATCCACTGGGCCATCTAGCTGCCCTATTTTTTTTTTTTAATTTTTTATTTTTTTTAACATTTTTAACATGTAATGGGCTGAAGTTGAGCAAATGCACTGAAGTCCGGTCTGAACACTTATGGCTAATTAGCAATTGGGCAATACTTTATTAATATATGCTTGGAGAAAGAATGGCCCCACCCATTCTCTGTGCAAGTTTGATGTGTTGTATAGGAGATTGGGTGGAGGATTTGGTGGATGGAGTGTGAGAGCCAGAGGCACTGCTGGCTGGATGTGTCCCAATTGCTCTTACTTCCTATCCCCATTCCCCTTCACCTCCACAAAGAAAAAAGATCAAGGATTTTAGTTTACCCTGACTCCAGCTGATTTTAAAATACTAAATGGGGTCATCACATTAACATATAATGGATAACTTGCCATCTAGGGGTGGAAAGGGGAGGGAAATTTGGAACACAAGGTTTTGCAAGGGTCAATGGTGAAAAATTATCCATGCATATGTTTTGAAAATAAAAATTAAAAAAAAAGATTATACGATGACCATTTCTGATGGATTTGGCTCTTTTCAATTGACATTAAAGTGATTTAGGCCAGTTTCATGGTCTTATGATGAAGAGAGCCATCTGCACCCAGAAATTAAATCAAAAAGGAAATAAATGAGATGTAGTTTGCATTTTGTTTTCTATCTCATTTGTTTCCTTTTTGATCTCATTTTTCTTGTGCAGCTTGCTAAGTGGGGGAATATGTATAGAAGAATTTCATATATTTAACACATTGGATTACTTGCCATCTAGGGGAGGGAGTTGGGGGAAAGGGAAGGAGAAAAAAATTTGGAACACAAGGTTTTGCAAGGGTAAATATTGAAAATTATCTTACATATGTTTTGAAAATAAAAAGTTTTATATTGTTCTGTAAGAAATGATCAGCAGGATGATTTCAGAGAGATTTGGAGAGACTTACATGAACTGATGCTAAGTGAAATGCTAAGTAGAACCAGAAGATTGTACATGGCAACAGCAAGATTACACGATGATTTTCTTGTGCAGCATGATAATTGTATAAATGTGTATGTGTATTTGTGTATATATGTATAATATATATTGATATAATATGTAATATATATTATACATATACATATATTATACATATAATGTATATATACATATGTGTATGTATGTGTGTGTGTGTGTGTGTGTGTGTAGGATTTAACATATATTTTTAACTTTTTTTTTTTTTTTTTTTTGCTGAGGCAATTGGGGTTAAGTGACTTGCCCAGGGTCACACAGCCAGGAAGTGTTAAGTGTATGAGACCATATTTGAACTCAAGTGCTCTTGACTTTAGGGCTAGTGCTCTATCCACTGGGCCATCTAGCTGCCCTATTTTTTTTTTTTTAATTTTTTATTTTTTTTAACATTTTTAACATGTAATGGGCTGAAGTTGAGCAAATGCACTGAAGTCCGGTCTGAACACTTATGGCTAATTAGCAATTGGACAATACTTTATTAATATATGCTTGGAGAAAGAATGGCCCCACCCATTCTCTGTGCAAGTTTGATGTGTTGTATAGGAGATTGGGTGGAGGATTTGGTGGATGGAGTGTGAGAGCCAGAGGCACTGCTGGCTGGATGTGTCCCAATTGCTCTTACTTCCTATCCCCATTCCCCTTCACCTCCACAAAGAAAAAAGATCAAGGATTTTAGTTTACCCTGACTCCAGCTGATTTTAAAATACTAAATGGGGTCATCACATTAACATATAATGGATAACTTGCCATCTAGGGGTGGAAAGGGGAGGGAAATTTGGAACACAAGGTTTTGCAAGGGTCAATGGTGAAAAATTATCCATGCATATGTTTTGAAAATAAAAATTAAAAAAAAAGATTATACGATGACCATTTCTGATGGATTTGGCTCTTTTCAATTGACATTAAAGTGATTTAGGCCAGTTTCATGGTCTTATGATGAAGAGAGCCATCTGCACCCAGAAATTAAATCAAAAAGGAAATAAATGAGATGTAGTTTGCATTTTTGTTTTCTATCTCATTTGTTTCCTTTTTGATCTCATTTTTCTTGTGCAGCTTGCTAAGTGGGGGAATATGTATAGAAGAATTTCATATATTTAACACATTGGATTACTTGCCATCTAGGGGAGGGAGTTGGGGGAAAGGGAAGGAGAAAAAAATTTGGAACACAAGGTTTTGCAAGGGTAAATATTGAAAATTATCTTACATATGTTTTGAAAATAAAAAGTTTTATATTGTTCTGTAAGAAATGATCAGCAGGATGAATACAGAGAGGCTTGGAAAGACTTATGTGAACTGATGTTAAGTGAAATGAGCAGAACCAGAAGATCATTATAACTGCAATATACTATACAATGATCAATTCTGATGGAAATGGTTATCTTCAGCAACGAGAGGATCCAATTCAGTTCCAATTGATCAGTGATGAACAGAACCAGCTACACCCAGTGAAAAACACTGGGAAATGAGTGTGAACTGCTTGCATTTTTGTTTTTCTTCCCAGGTTATTTTAGAAAATCCATTTTTTTTTTTTTTGTGCAACAAGAGAACTGTATAAATATGTGCACATATATTGTATTTAAGGTATACTTTAACATGTTTAACATGTATGAAACTGCCTGCCATCTAGGGGAGGAGGTGGAGGGAAGGAAGGGAAAAGTTAGAACAGAAGTGTTTGCAAGGGTCAATGTTGAAAAATTACCCATGCATATGTTCTGTCAATAAAAAGCTATTAAAGAAAAAAAAAAAAAAAAGACTAAGTTTTGGAATAGTTTTATCTACATTGGGAATTCCCTCCATCAGTGAATTTACAGATATCTACATATGAAATAAATATGTAAATGTTTATTATATTTAAATTAATATGTTTAAGGCATAGAATTGGCTTTTGAACTTAGTCAAATTCAATTTAAAATTATGATCTGAAAATCTGATATTGGACTTCAAATAAAATATTAAAACCACATTAAAAAATAAAAAATAAAATAAAAAGCTTTAATAAACAAAAAAAATAGGTTTATTTAGAAGAAGAGTTTACAGACAAAATAAAGAGATACAATAGACACCAGGAATGATAAATATGAAATAAGAGTGGAGAAAGCATAGAAAGGGGTTTTAATAATTAATGATGGAAAAGACAGGTTCCTTAGTGGAACTCACAATTATCCAGAAGGAAGGGAACACCTCCATGAAGTTGGGGCATGCCCTTGGCTGGCAGACTAAATGTTAAATGGAATTTAGCACTTTAAAAGAGAAGTGGGGTCTGAGAGGAAACATTATAAGGCATGGTGGAATTAAAAGAGATAATACAAAACATGGGGAAAAGGAAAAGACATCAGAAGGCAGATTTCCAGGGATGGACTAATAAAGAAATACAGTATAAAAGCCAAGGACCATAAGCAGATTTATAGCCTCAGGAACTTAACTTGGATTTCTGACTGGACCCAATTGTGATTGAGACAATGGAGCTAAACAGATCTCAATTATCTCAGACTCTTCTTCCTGCCTGCCCTAGGGTATAATTTTATCAGTATTTCAATTTCTCTCAGCCAACCAACCCACCATTCAGGAAACTCCTAATTTCTTGACCAAAAAAAAAGGTTCTGGACCTCTTCAGCTTGAGCCATCACACCTTACTATATATGATGAACCTAAAAGAGCCTTGCATTTGGCCTTTCTGAGAGTTCCTTCATTTTCATCCAGTCCTTTAATCCTTACATCCATCAGTTTACTAACCATGAGGGTTTCCTTATGTATTGGGAATCTCTATAACATAGTTATTCTTAACTTTTAAATAATTTAAATGATTGATTTTCTACTCCAGGATGGATTACTACAAGAATTTGAACCTGGTCATTGGAATTACTGGAAGAAATACTTTTAATGTCTATTATGTCCCCCTTTAACCTTTGGGGGGCCCTGAAACTTCGTCCCCTTTTGGGGGAAAATTTCCTGAATCGCAAATTCTCCCAGTCTTTTGGAAGGGGCCACACCTATTCATGCCAAGTAATCGCCTTCAGTTGAAAATCTCAGCCTCTCAATTTTGAATTGAATTGAAGCCCCAGCTGGCTAGTAAAAGACAATTCTGAACCCCGAATCTTTGCAGAAGTCATAACAAGGACCTTGCCCAGTAAGAAGGCTGTCTTCTTAATGTAAATAAATCCCATTCTTTGCCACAAACCTCATGCCATATTGAATGGGGTTTGGGAATTCTTTCTCAAAATCTGCCACCAGCCAAGGGGATCCCATTGTTGTTAAGAGATCTCTTACCCTCAATTCTCCCAACTCATCATTTGATGACCTCATCACTTTCACAAATCCACCCTAAAACCTCAGTGAAAAGGTCTAATCCAGGATCTGTTAGTAACTGACCCAGCAGTTAAACTTCTAGGGCTTCATTTATAGACACATGCCTTTCAGTTTAAGTGAACCAAGCTAATCATTAATGAACAACAGTCTAGGATGGACCTCTTAGACTAACTGGGAAAATTGTCTACTGGAAGAAGCAGATAATTTCATCCATAGACAAGTCAAACTTAAGATGATAGAATAAGATACTTGCTGTCTGAATGGACAATACTTTTTATGATCTGTTTTTTGTCCAAGTTCTTACTGTATTGATCACTGTTTTCCTTGTTCTTGCTTTCTTCCTTCTCTTTATATGTTCTAATTATACTCTGGAAGTACTTGAAAGACCAAAATATCCATTATTCTTTATTAGCCTGGAGGTTCAAACCATTGTCCTCTTTGTTCCAGATTCTTGGACAGCTGTTGATAATGATGTGGGAAAGATTGCTTTCTAGATTCCCATCCTCTCCTAGTTAATAATGTAAATTGCCTTTTAACTCACAAATCCTGGTCCCTTTGAATTCCAATAGAAGATCTGACCTGTTCCCAGCCCCACCCGGATCTGAGCCAACTTTGGGGCTACACCCAAAAGCCCCTCGAGCTAAGTCTCCTATTATAAAAAGGCCACACTGGGAACCCCTCTTTGCAGAGATTCCAAACATGGTAGCCATATGAGGACCCTCTGTCCACTGGACCCTTTGTCCAATGCCCTCCTTATCTCTTCACCTAATAATAAACCTCTTTTACCAATCTAGCTCTCGGGGCCAATAAATGCTTTTATTGGGAACTCGCGCCGCTACTAGACCGCATTTACCCCCATATCCTTGTGATAAAACCCTAATTTTATTTGGGTACCCCAAAGCTAGACCTCAACAATAATAATAACTCAATCTATAACTGGAAACACCTTATATAATGCTGCTGCTTCTCAGATCTAGATTCCACCACCACCACTCTTTTCCACAAGTACAGATATTTCCCCAAAATGTTACTTTTCAAAACAATAGTTGTAGGAGCTGTGTGAATAGACTGCCTCCTTTTTTACTAAGAGGGCTTTTTAAAACATTTATTCCTGCTCTCAATTTTCAAAGTACTTATTACAAATTGGGTTTTATGACAACATTTTAGAATTTAAGATTTGCAGTCCACATCTTCCCTTATTGGTTCCCTGAATGGAATGATTACTTATGTTTATGGATTCACCAAATCTTGGGCTAACATTTGAAATGGATAAATGGCCCTCCTTTCCCCCTGGGGCCAGCAGAAGAAAGTTTGCTCAGCTAGATTGGGGGACTTCTTTTGCACTTCAAAGGGCTGGCTCAACAATGCTCTTAAGGGTGGTGCCGGGAGGGTGGTACTGAGAGGGTGGTACCAAGAGGGTGGTACCGAAAGGGTGGTACCCCCAAAACCCTCTATGTTAAAAGGTCTAATCCAGGATCTGTTAGTAACTGACCCAGCAGTTAAACTTCTAGGGCTTCATTTATAGACACATGCCTTTCAGTTTAAGTGAACCAAGCTAATCATTAATGAACAACAGTCTAGGATGGACCTCTTAGACTAACTGGGAAAATTGTCTACTGGAAGAAGCAGATAATTTCATCCATAGACAAGTCAAACTTAAGATGATAGAATAAGATACTTGCTGTCTGAATGGACAATACTTTTTATGATCTGTTTTTTGTCCAAGTTCTTACTGTATTGATCACTGTTTTCCTTGTTCTTGCTTTCTTCCTTCTCTTTATATGTTCTAATTATACTCTGGAAGTACTTGAAAGACCAAAATATCCATTATTCTTTATTAGCCTGGAGGTTCAAACCATTGTCCTCTTTGTTCCAGATTCTTGGACAGCTGTTGATAATGATGTGGGAAAGATTGCTTTCTAGATTCCCATCCTCTCCTAGTTAATAATGTAAATTGCCTTTTAACTCACAAATCCTGGTCCCTTTGAATTCCAATAGAAGATCTGACCTGTTCCCAGCCCCACCCGGATCTGAGCCAACTTTGGGGCTACACCCAAAAGCCCCTCGAGCTAAGTCTCCTATTATAAAAAGGCCACACTGGGAACCCCTCTTTGCAGAGATTCCAAACATGGTAGCCATATGAGGACCCTCTGTCCACTGGACCCTTTGTCCAATGCCCTCCTTATCTCTTCACCTAATAATAAACCTCTTTTACCAATCTAGCTCTCGGGGCCAATAAATGCTTTTATTGGGAACTCGCGCCGCTACTAGACCGCATTTACCCCCGTATCCTTGTGATAAAACCCTAATTTTATTTGGGTACCCCAAAGCTAGACCTCAACAATAATAATAACTCAATCTATAACTGGAAACACCTTATATAATGCTGCTGCTTCTCAGATCTAGATTCCACCACCACCACTCTTTTCCACAAGTACAGCTATTTCCCCAAAATGTTACTTTTCAAAACAATAGTTGTAGGAGCTGTGTGAATAGACTGCCTCCTTTTTTACTAAGAGGGCTTTTTAAAACATTTATTCCTGCTCTCAATTTTCAAAGTACTTATTACAAATTGGGTTTTATGACAACATTTTAGAATTTAAGATTTGCAGTCCACATCTTCCCTTATTGGTTCCCTGAATGGAATGATTACTTATGTTTATGGATTCACCAAATCTTGGGCTAACATTTGAAATGGATAAATGGCCCTCCTTTCCCCCTGGGGCCAGCAGAAGAAAGTTTGCTCAGCTAGATTGGGGGACTTCTTTTGCACTTCAAAGGGCTGGCTCAACAATGCTCTTAAGGGTGGTGCCGGGAGGGTGGTACTGAGAGGGTGGTACCAAGAGGGTGGTACCGAAAGGGTGGTACCCCAAAACCCTCTATGTTAAAACATCTGTCCTGGTGGGATTCTCCTCTTATCCTGTAATAGTCCCTATCTTCCTGTTGTAAAATGCGAATCACAGATTAAAATGTAACAAGCCGAACAAAAAATGTTTATAAGGCTGTCTCTAGTTCTGTAAGGTACGGAATTCCATCAGAACTCCGTTGGAGCTCGGTACCAAATAAATTCTAAATCTTCCTCATTGCGGCTGTCTTGAATTTTATTGCCTGGGCTATTTCACATCTACTGAGAATTGTTGAATCTTCTAACATTTTTATTATGCTTCTTGAGTGATTTCCCCCAGATTTTGATAATTTTTATTCTACTTTATTCTCTAGGCCTCAAATCAAGTCTGAGCTAAACTGGTTATTAGAACTGTGGTTCTGAAAGAGGAATTTTGTAAACTTACAGGATTTCAGATTCTATAATGTGGTATGAATCCACCTGTTAAGTATAATGGAATTCCTTAAATTTCCCTATTGTGATGAGAAAAAATGAGTCAACTAGTAGAAACTTATAACTATACAATCATGACAGATTGTCCCAATTCACAGTATACAAATGGTTTTTGGACCTATAAATTTTGTTAAAACTCTTCCTCAAACTAAAGAAGTTATACTTTGAAGAAAGTTATGCCTTGGAAGAGGAAGTTTTCGTTTTAAAGTACTCTCCATATAACACTTATTTCATTATTCAGTGTTTATAGATTCTGCCTCCAGGTGGCTCTACCTCCCTGAAAAGTCTTCCATGTCACTTTTGTGATCGTCCTGCATAAATAAATATTTATATGGAAACCACTTCACTTTTCTTGATCAATGGCCATTTTTATGGGTTAATGCCTTTTCAGGAATGAGTCCCATGTAGCAAACATTTCATTACTAACCTTGATGAAAACATTGCTATTAAGCATCATATTACCAGGAAGTATTCCTTTTTGAGCCTATTGATGTGGTCTATGATGTGGGGTTTGGCACCAAAAGTTGGAGTTTGGTCAGGTAAAGAATTCTCAATGGCATTCTCTTTGGCAAAAGATAGATT
This sequence comes from Antechinus flavipes, assembly GCF_016432865.1. Taxonomy (NCBI): domain Eukaryota; kingdom Metazoa; phylum Chordata; class Mammalia; order Dasyuromorphia; family Dasyuridae; genus Antechinus; species Antechinus flavipes. Next base: position 389,661,068 of record NC_067398.1, read on the forward strand.
TATTTAGGGAAAAAGTTATAGACAAAATGGAGGGATGTAATAGACACCGGGAATGGTAAATGTGAAATAGAGCGTAAGAGCATATGAAAGACAAGTTCCTCAATAGAACTCACAATTACGCAGTAGAAAGAGAGCTCCCCATGAGGTTGGGGCGTGCCCTTAGCTGGCAGGTTAAATCCTGAAAGGGACTGAGCACCCTGAAAGAGTTAATAAGCTGTAAAGAGAAGTGGAATTGGGAAGCATAGTGGAGTCAGGTAAAATACCCCGTGGCATTTGTGTGTGTTGGGGGGGGGAGATTTGCTAAGGAGAAAGACACCACATGGACTGACCTAAAGAAGGGTAGCAGCCATGGGATGGCCTGCAAGTAGGTTTTATAAGGAAAATTTAACCTCAGGGACATGACTGGAATTTCTGACAGCATGGCATCCTAACATTATTAGGGTATCTTACACTTCAACAGAAACATGGTGGAGTTAATAGTTAAAACCATGTCTGGGGAAGTGCAAACATATAGGAACATATAGGAATCTCTCTGCTATAATAGTGGCCAAGAATAACATCTTATAAGTCTAAGAAGAAATTTAGGCAGAAGTCAACATCCTATTTTTGACTGTTGCAGAAAGCCCCAAAGACTCAGTATCTGGCATTCCATAAGGGTGAAGTTTGTGTCCTAATTAATATCTCTTATTGTACTTATGTCAATCACTTCTAATACATAGAACTTAATATAGAAAAAATACAAATCCATGTATGGAGAAAATACCAAGTTTCAGCTGTTGCTTCAACATCTCTTTGATGTATCAACTAGAAATGGTATGTCAATGTAGGGAGAGTAGATTTCCTCAAGTTGGGTGAAGCATGGGGCATCTCTAAGTGGTCATAAGATGGTTAGTTGCTCATGTTGGATAAGAGAAAATGATCCTGAGATGCAAAAATAGGTTGGAGGACTTTCCATGTCATTGAGTCATCTCTGCCACATTGGTCTTGGTCACTATTACAAGAAACAACAAGAGTGAGGGCCTCTAGTTAACTTCCTATGATTAAACAAGTGAACTTACAATTTGCAATTTACAGCTCTGGGACTTAATACACAGAACTTAAAATCACTACTTCTATGGAATCACATCAAATTGATTAATATTAGAGTAAGGTAGAGGGGTTCTGAATAAATTATTTCTCACATATGAATGGGTCAGAGACTAAAAGGGTAGTTTCTTGTGAAATAGATCTTGACAATACTTTGGGCCCCAAGAAGAAAGAAGATTTTTGTTCATTTAGAGGGGAATCAATTCTATTCCAAACTGACTTATTCTAACAGCATAAATAGGCATGAGCCTAAGTTTCTCTTTTGAGGAGGAAGTGTCATATTCAGGAGCTAGAGCTAAGGGGGGACATATGAGTACTCAACTTAGTTTGATCTGAAGTAGGAGGCAAGACTTGTAGAATTTGGGACCCAATCTTTCCCCCCAGTCTCTCCCTATGGGCTGAGATTTAACACTACAATAGCTCACTTCCAGCCTCCAGTTGGAAGCCAAGAGAACAAAGATAGTGGGAGTCAGTCATGTAGCTTTTTTTTCTCTGATGGTTCACTCACTAGAGTTGATTTTCCCTTATGGCCTTACTTATTGATCTGTAGCTAAGTAGGGAAGACCTGGCTTTACAATTCTTTGCCATCCCACCCTTGCTCTCTAATTATTGTCTTGAGGTGTCTCTGTCTTCAGGCCAATAGTTTAACTAATTTATTAACTAACTGTAATTCACTGTAGTCTACCCAAAGACATTAATTTGGATTCCTTGATACTTAGAGAAAGCCAAATACTTGGTTAATACAAAAATTATGTGTCAAATGATTCACCTTGACCTGAAGAAGATAGATAAAACTATGCCATTATAAAGTAGAAGCCTAAAGTCCAGGCTTCCAAGGATTCTCATGTTTGAAGGAATCCTCTAAACTTTGAATCTATCTTTGAGAGATTAGAAAGATAGGTAGGCTGGAGAGACTTACATGAACTGATGCTGAGTGAAATGAGAAGGACCAGGAGATCATTATATACTTTAACAACAATACTCTATATGATGATCAGTTCTGATGGATGTGGCCCTCTTCAACAATGAGATGAACCAAATCAGTTCCAATAGAGCAGTAATGAATTGAACCAGCTACACTCAGCAAAAGAACTCTGGGAGATGACTATGAACCACTACATAAAATTCCCAATCTCTATATTTTTGTCCACCTGCTTTTTTTATTTCCTTCACAGGCTAATTGTACACTATTTCAAAGTCCAATTCTTTTTATACAGCAAAATAACTGTTTGGACATATATACTTATATTGTATTTAATTTATACTTTAACATATTTAACATGTATTGGTCAACCTGCCATCTGGGGGAGAGGGTAGGAAGAAGAGGGGAAAAATTGGAACAAAAGGTTTGGCAATTGTCAATGCTGTAAAATTACCCATGCATATAACTTGTGAATAAAAATAAAATAATTTTTTTTAAAAAGAAAGGTAGGTAATATGGAATTTAGTTTATAACCATAAATTTAACCATACTTTATAATCATACTTAATAATTATTCCATCATCAGTCTAAAGATCATGAGATTGTGTCTTCCTTTCTTCATGTGAAACTTGATTACCGGTCACATTATCGAACATATAGATAATGGGAATTTTGTAGCAGGAGAATGACAAGATAATAAGAGTCAACAACACTGACTTTTCCTTTGGTATTTGATGAAACTTGCCGGTAGAATCTAACCCATTCCTGTACCTGTGACTCTATTCAATGGGCACAGCCTATCCCATTAAGTATTGGCTCGCTATGTGACAGGAAGGCACCTGGCAAAGTCAATTGACTCTTTTTCAAAAAGATACATGGAAGAATTCAAGGAGAATTATGGACAAATTGGCACAATAGATTTACCAGTTAAATGAGGACACAGAGACCAGGAATTTGAACTGATCTTTTTGCCAAACTTCCAAAAGTAACATTGGTTCTTCTAGAGAAAGAATCAAAGGGTCCACCACAAAGACTTCATGATATCTATGGACTTTGGGTAGAAGAAAAAGAATCCCCTATAATGCAAGATACTAGAGTATTGCAACTGTTGGAGGGAAAGATACAGGAGATTAGAAGTTGAGACCTGTGGAAAGATCAGTAAAGCCCATTATTTACAGAAGGAAAGAACAATCACCAGCTGAGGAAATATCTGATGAAATACTGACACACATGCAGGACAGGATTCACTTTCATTCTCAAAGATGTCACCTTAAGAAAATTGAAGGGGATCTTGAAGGAGAGAAGTGAATGTGAATAGAGGAGGAAAAGAATATGCGACAGAGGAGGAAAAAGCCAAATGTTGTGAACATTTCTCTAAGAACATATGTTTTGGTTTGGTTTCCATAAACCTTCCCTTGCTAACATTTTTTTTTTTTTAAATTTTAAAAGCATCATCTTTATGTTCAATGATTATGAACAGTTCCCAGATAAACCAAACTCAAACTTTTTTAGAAAAATATCAATCAAGGTCCCAGAAGCACTCAATTCAAGGTGAAAAAATCTTCTATGAATAAAAATGCTCAAAAAATTGCCCTTTAATTTTTTGTCCTTACCCTTTCAAACTTCCAAATGTATTCATTGCCCTGAGGGATTCTTGAGCCAACATCTTTTTGCTAATGGTTACATTAATGATTACAGTTTAACCACATTTAAGGTCACTATTGCCTGAACCAAAATTACCAAGCAAGAAATAACAGGAAAAAAAAAAAAAAAAAAAGAATTGGAAAAGGAAAAAAAAAACACACAAAGCTACTGAATATTTCTGGCTATCAGAAAATGATATCACAAAGAGAACCCAAGACAAATTCCCAGCATATTGCTAGGATTATGGGATGATAACTTCAATTGTGATTCCAAATAGACAGAGACGAATTGGTATTAGTTAACAAGTGGAGTACTAATTTTTATTAACTATATCGTTAATAAAGTTGTGTTTCCTTTTCTATTCCCTATCCCCAAATTAGGGTAGCAACAGCAGCAAAAGGCCAAAATGTTGAGAGGAAGACATTTAGCCATAGCATTTAGAACTGCCTTCTTTAACAGAATTTTCATAGACTCAACAAGTCCCTTGAACCAAACATTCAAAGGCCTGTGTTAGGTCAAACAGAGCTACATATATATGTGCATGCATATATTTGTCCATGCATATATATGTGCAGTTATGCAATTGTAAAGCTTCTGTGTTACCAGAACAGCATGTCAATTTACAGCAGACCTGAGTTGCACACACGAAAACGAAAATCAATTGATACTTACAGAGAAGTGAGCATTAATTGAGAAATGCTTCCTACACCCACTAATGGAATACTTTTTCCATGAAAAAAATGCACTGATCATTTTTTTTTTTTTAAAGAAAAATGCAACCAATAGTCTCAATAGATCATCAGCTACTATATACACAAAGTAGAATCTCATAACATTGATGTCAAAAATCCCTATTAACTGCCCAGGCTGGAATTTTGCCCCAGGAATTTAGTATCATTCATCTTCTGGAGGAACACCCTTGCTATAAGGATGAAAAAAATAATGAAAGTTTGAACCACATCTAAGCTGGCCAGGGAATGCAGACTAGTGACTTGGTCTATAAAGACTGAAAGTAAATGTTCTGAATATCTGTTTAGCAGACTCACCAAGTTTTTTTGTTTTTTTTAACTCCTGGAAAAAGATGATACATGTGATGGCTTATTATTTTCTATTTCTTGTCTTGTTAATGCACACAAGTTTTGTGCTTTAAGTTTTATCATGATCTACTGTCTTATGTTTTATAAGATTTACACTAGAAAGTACAAAATACATGTTTTATTCTACTTTAGGGAGAGACTTTAGATATAAACCATATCTCACTTTTAAAAAAACTTTTCCCACAGGCACCCTAAATGGGGATAATAAGCCAGACAGTGAGAGAAACATGATCTTCTCTCCCTTATCTGTAAGGGATTAGGCTCCCTTAGGAAGAATTTGGTCTGTGACATCCACTCCAAGAGTCATGGCTAGCCCTAAGTGGAAGTTTTGGAAGAAGCTTTCCTGCTTCCAGTTAGAGGAAAGGAATAGAGTATGATGAAATGCATTGGGTTGATGAGATTTTGCAGGATCAAGAGATTCCTAGGGAATGATGGAGAAGTTCAAAGAGTTGTTCACAGATCCCCTCCTTCCCCCCTCCCCCGAGGGATCCCCCAGGTCCTTTCTGGGACTTTGTGGTTAAAAAAAAAAAATCATTATTCTCTGCTCAAGCCCAACATACTGACCAATGGTCATGCCTGCCTCTTTGAGTACACCCCTGAGATCGCCATGACAACTGTCTCTGCCCTGCATGGACTGTGCCTCCTGCTGTCCCAGGTGTGACCTTGTCTGGAGGTCAGAGGGAGGAGGAGGAAGCCTCCATCAACCTCTCCCAGCCTTGGGCATTGGCCTTCTATAACTGTGCCCTATAAGTCTCCACCTGGTATGGGCAGAGGGTCAATGACAGAGTTGCCACTGAGGTGAATGATCTTGCTGCCCAGGGCAAATATAAAGGAGGTGGAGAAGATGTAGGCACAGCTGGGCAATCACTCTAAATGCTAATCAGGCCTTTAAAAAAAAAAAGTTCATATGGACCCTGTTCACTCCCATCCCCCCCTGCCACCCATATGCTTTATCTGTAGCCACTGCCAAGAACCAAATAGCTATGCAGTGCAGAGGGAATAACTCCCTTTACTCAACCAACCCAGCATCACCCCTTGTAATTTTACACTTTAGGGAGGGAGGAAACTAAGAGGCCCTGTAGGCTGAGACTGGAGGATTTAGGTGAGGGGCTGCTAGGTCCCACCAGGATATCTAGGTTCCCACTCCCCCATACTGTGGGATATATCTTCCTACTTGCTACACCCATAATTCTCTAGCTTCTTCCTGGATTTTTATCCCCTTCCAGGGTTAAAGGGTTGGGTCTCAACTCATACCATAGCTTCCACATAACTTGTGCAGTGCCTCAAAACAAATGTTAATGAAGTTGAAAAAAAAATTCATAATACTACTAAGCTGTTATTTGTCTATTAAAATACTCCTCCCATTTCCAACTTCATATCTCATCTGTGACCGAATTTTCTTCACATATTTCAGCTAAAACAACATAGCACACTTGATAGAATGTGGAAGCAGATGAAAATCCAGCTGTCTACTATAAAACCAGAAAGAGATTTGCAAATATATGTAAAATGCTGCCACTCTTCTCACTAAATCTTTTGTTTTGGAAAATAGCTATTTTTCATTTAAAATGTTATTTATGTTATATGTAATGGGTTTTTTAATGAATTAATACATAGTTTAAATGGAATCAATTTTAATTTCTAATATGTTTTGACATGTTATCAAAAAAAGTTCTTTGGGGTCCTCAATAATTTTTAAAAGGATAAAGGAGATCTTGGACCAAAATGTTTGAGAACAGCTGGCCTAGAATTTCCACTGATGACACATGTCTATTACAGATTATAATTCATGATATGCTTTCCAATCCATCATCTCACTGGGATTTAGAAGGGATTTACTTCACTTGCCATATTATTCACTTCTTTCCCAGAAGGAACTTTTGCTGTCATTTATCCAACAAGTGATAGAAAATAATGATCAATGGAGAAAATGTCAGAAATAGAGAAATGCATATTAAAGCAATTCAGGCTCTACTTCACAACCATTAAATTAGACAAATTTGACAAAGTGGAGGAAAGTGACAAATGGAGAGGCTGCAAGGGGATCTTTTCATAGTAAATGCAAAGTAGAAACTAAGGGGATGTCTACCTATTAGAGAATGGCTAAATAAATTATGGCATAAAATATAACAAAATGGAGAGAACTATTTATACAATGACAATGTTATTGGGGAGGAAATAGCTTTGAAAGCCTTGAAAACTGTGACCAATGCAACGACAAACCAAAATTCTGGAGGACAGAAGATGAAGCACACAATATCCATCTCCTCTCAAAATAATGACAATGTTGAATGAAACATTTATTTTTAGGCATGGCAAGTGTAGGAGTGTGTTTTGCCAAATACACATATCTGTTAGGAGACTTATTCTTTTTTATTGTTTAGGTGAATTAGGAGTAGATAAAATAGAAACTTATTAAGTGAAAAAATAATGGGGAAAAAGGGCAACTGTGAGAGGGAAAGTGACTGACAGAGCAGCACAGCTAAAACTGGAGGCTACATCTTCTTACAGGGTTCATAGCTCTTTGCCCTCTCACTGCTTTCCCTTAATCTGCTTGGACCCATGAAAAAACCCTCTCTCTTTCCTCACATTCTCCCCTCCAAAAATCACACTGCTGAAAAACTCCTCCCATTGCTTTATCCTTTAAACTAGAAACTTTTATTTTCTTTCCATAAAGCACTTTAATATGTAGGAATAATCTGAATACTTTTTGTTCTTCAGGGAAAGAAAAGGAATTAGCAGATATTAGCTCTAAGGCACAGAAATTAAAACAAGACAGATTTGCCTACTTGAACTCAGGCTTGTATTTTCTAACCTCCCCCCCCCCAAAAAAAAAAAAAAAGAAAAAAGAAAGGGGAATAAAGATATTAGAATCTCAAACAGCTAGGCCACAAGACCTCACTTTCCTCTTCCCCAAAAAATTAAGGTATTAGTTAATTCCAATTCTAGGTTCTCTTTCATTGAGATATTTCATAATCTTAGGTTTACAACCGTATCTGATTTCTAATGCCTATGTGACAGTAGAGAAGTTACTTAAATTCTCTTCTAGACCTATGTTTCTTTACCTAAAAGAAGGCATTGCATAAGGTGATCTCTAAATCTTCCTTCCAATCTTTAGGGCTATATCTTGTTTCTTAATATGCCATGTAATCAAGGCTCTTGGCTCAACGCCTAGGTTCTCTGTTTTAATACTTTGATATTTTCTGTCTAGGGCCACTGTTGGCTTTGTCTTAATAGTGTAGAGGACATGCTGAACCTTTACTCTGGGCCCTAGGCTAGTTTATGAAAATTACAAACATAAATATTTTCTAAAATCACTAACACTGGTATGTTTAGACTTACTGGACCCACAGATAGAACATGTATCTTTTACACTGTTCCTTGAACTCAGGTAACCAAATTGATGTTTTGAGTCTGCTTTTAACAGATCCAGTGGCTAAAATATTGCCTGAAAAAGATTGTTTTAGGGATTCCTAACATGGCTTAGAGCCAAAATTTTTGTATTAAAGTTTTGTTCCCCTTGACCCTAATTGCCAATTAATTACCTCTGCTATTTGGCCTGCCCACTTTGGCAAAATAAGCTTTGCTTTCAAGAGAATCCTGTGCAAGTGTTCTCACTTCCAACTCCAAATATTTGCTCTGCTTCAGCAATAGATCTAGCCTCCAAGCTTTAAGGAAAAAAAGAATGAAGGTGGCTAAGTGATATAGTGGATAGAGTGCTGGGTCTGGAGTCATGAAGATTTATTTTTCTGAGTTAAAATCTGGCTTCAAACACTTAATAGCTGCGTGATCCTGGGCAAGTCACTTAATCCTGTTTTGCCTCAGTTTCTCCTATGTAAAATGAACTGAAGAAGGAAATAGTAAACCACTCTAGTATCTTGCCAAGAAAAACCAAATGGGATCTTCAAGAGTTGGACAAGACTGAACAAGCACTCAAACATTTATGGGAAAAATCCAATTGAATGGAATCTTCAGCAACCACCCTTCCAGAGAGGTATTTAGAACTGATAACTCTTGGATTTAACATCTCTGCAGCTGCAGGGACCCAACCCTGCCATAGAACTCTTCTCTAAGCTGATTTCAGTTGGGAAACTCCAAATGCCCTGTTCAAAGGGTGTTAATAAGAGATTTGCCAGTCATTTTTTATCATGCCTTAGAAAGGAACAGATCCTTCCTTTCAAGGGGGGACTGGCCACTAATAGCCAGTTTTCAGAGCATTAATAAAAGGCACTGCTTGCTGCCTCTATAATACTTGGAGAGTTTGTGAACCTGCTTGTGCACCTGATAGGGTTAAATAAAGAACTGTTGGCCCCAATTCAGTTTTCTTATCTTTCATAGTTTCCTGTCTCTTTACTGCATCATGAAGAAAAGGCTTTTAAGCTTGCTAGCTGAGCAAAACTTATACAGAGGAGCTGATGGAAAATAGGCACATTAATGCACTGTCTATAGAACTGTGAATTGATCTAGCTGTTCAGAAAAGCAATTTGGAACCATGCCCAAAAAATAGTCACTAAATTGTACATATCCTTTGACCCAGTGATTCTACTATTAAATCTATACCCCATACATCAAAGGAAGAAGTATAATTTCTATATCCAAAAACATTCACAAATCTTTTGTAGCCATGGCAAAGAACTGGAAACTAAAGTGGCTGAACATATATTATTCATATAATTGAATGTTGTGCTCTAAGCAGTGATAAAAGATGTCACTTGTGGATATGTAGAAATTATATTCAACTTCCCTCCCACCACCATCTTTTTCTTTCAGTGTGAAAAGCATTTCTCTTATGTACCCTTAATAATATAAGATAGAGATTTCCCTTCCATTTCTCTTTACCTTTAAAACCATCAAAACAAAAGAGAATCCCACACCCACCTCCTCCAGGCCTTATTTTCTCTGACACTCATAGAATTTGGGGTTTTGAAAAGACTTGTTTCTCAGAGACTCTTCCAAATCAACAAATATACTTTCAATATTTCTCTTAGCACCTGTGTTTCCATTTCAAAGTATCATCTCTATTCTCTTGTTTAAATTGCTTAGAAATCCTGTTTTGTTGAATGTTCATTTTCCCCCCTATAGAATTTTACTTTTTTTTCAGGCAGCTCATTCTTAGTTATTAGTCACTTATCTTTCCTTTTGAAATGTGCTATTTAAAGTTCCCCATGTGTTTTTTATAGTCACTAATTTTTGTGTGTCTGATTTTACATAGCACATGAACTTTTTCTTTTGGGCTGCTGGCAGGTTTTTTTTTTTTTTTTAATTTACATAAAAGCTCTGAATTTTTTACTATGATGTTCTTGATGGTTATTTTTGGGTTTGCTTTAGCAAATAATTTATGGATTAATTTCTACTGATCTTTTTGCCCTCTAAGATCTAGTCAGTTATCATTTATTCTTCAAATTGTTTTGGTTTTGTCATGACTTTCAGATAAATCTCACAATGCTTAGATTATCTCTCCCTGACTGGTTCTCATGGTAAATTCTGACTATTATATTCCTTACAATTTCCTTTTTTTTTTCACTATCTTTTTCAGTATTTTAATGTTTTATGTTGCTCATGATTCTAAAGAACCTCCTTTCTTAAGTTTCCTACTTAAGGAAAAAAAAACTTTGGCTCTTGCTATTTTCTTCTCATAGTAATTCTATTTTCTATCTTTCCTCCCCTGATTCTATTATAGTTCTTAAGGCTTGGACATTTTCCTGTCCTGTTGTGGCGTTGTTATGCCACAGTTCTCTTTAACTGTCTTGACTCAGTTTCCCTATACGAGTTTCCCTTGTCTCAGTTTCCTTAACTGTTCTTCAATCTCTTTAGTTGTAAATCCCCTCTGACCCAGTAAAACTAAGGATTATTTGCTCTCAGATTACAAAATAGCAAGATAAAAAAGAGAGTAGATCTCCTGACTCTTTTGTGTCCTCAAGAATTTACAATATCCCTCTAAAATATTCCAAGATAGCCCACGATATCTTTATTTCTTTGTATTCAGACATCCTGTCTTTGGGTTTTCTAGGATTTATGGCCTCCCTATCCTGATAGAGCTTTTCCCTCACTTCTTACCCCTTCCTTTGTTTAGAGAAAAGGTATTTAAGAAGTTGGGGTTCCTCCATTCATTGCTGGAGAATGGCGGCTGGCAGCTGTATGCTGGACGCTGGATTCTTTGGGTCCTCCAGCCCTGGGACCAATATGGATTCCTTGGTCCCAGTATACTTATCTCTGTCTGACTGGATAACTCCAAATGAGAGTCTTGTCCAGTCAATCTTACTCTCCCATTAATAAAATATTAAAACTCTCTAATCTCTCTCTTGCCTCAGTTTCTCCCGCATTACAGGGTTAGTTTTCTGGGTTTACCTTTTTTTTTTACATAAAAGCTCTGAATTTTTTACTATGATGTTCTTGATGGTTATTTTTGGGTTTGCTTTAGGAAATAATTTATGGATTAATTTCTACTGATCTTTTTGCCCTCTAAGATCTAGTCAGTTATCATTTATTCTTCAAATTGTTTTGGTTTTGTCATGACTTTCAGATAAATCTCACAATGCTTAGATTATCTCTCCCTGACTGGTTCTCATGGTAAATTCTGACTATTATATTCCTTACAATTTCCTTTTTTTTTTTCACTATCTTTTTCAGTATTTTAATGTTTTATGTTGCTCATGATTCTAAAGAACCTCCTTTCTTAAGTTTCCTACTTAAGGAAAAAAAAACTTTGGCTCTTGCTATTTTCTTCTCATAGTAATTCTATTTTCTATCTTTCCTCCCCTGATTCTATTATAGTTCTTAAGGCTTGGACATTTTCCTGTCCTGTTGTGGGGTTGTTATGCCACAGTTCTCTTTAACTGTCCTGACTCAGTTTCCCTTGTCTCAGTTTCCTTAACTGTTCTTCAATCTCTTTAGTTGTAAATCCCCCTCTGACCCAGTAAAACTAAGGATTATTTGCTCTCAGATTACAAATTAGCAAGATAAAAAAGAGTAGATCTCCTGACTCTTTTGTGTCCTCAAGAATTTACAATATCCCTCTAAAATATTCCAAGATAGCCCACAATATCTTTACTTCTTTGTATTCAGACATCCTGTCTTTGGGTTTTCTAGGATTTATGGCCTCCCTATCCTGATAGAGGCTTTCCCTCACTTCTTACCCCTTCCTTTGTTTAGAGAAAAGGTATTTAAGAAGTTGGGGTTCCTCCATTCATTGCTGGAGAATGGCGGCTGGCAGCTGTATGCTGGACGCTGGATTCTTTGGGTCCTCCAGCCCTGGGACCAATATGGATTCCTTGGTCCCAGTATACTTATCTCTGACTGGATAACTCCAAATGAGAGTCTTGTCCAGTCAATCTTACTCTCCCATTAATAAAATATTAAAGCTCTCTAATCTCTCTCTTGCCTCAGTTTCTCCTGCATTACAGGGTTAGTTTTCTGGGTTTACCTTTTTTTTTTACATCTCTTAGTCCAAAGATATTTTTTAGTATTTGGTCATTTCTTTAGTTGGCCCATGTTACCAGCTACAATGTCTAATTTGGGGATTTATGCTTGGAATCCAACACTACTTCCAGATTCTTGGAAAGTGTGGGCAGAGCCTGCTTGATTCTTGATAATGACTAGGATGAGGTTCCATTAAAAAAAAAAAAAAAGAATAAAGAAAAGCAATGTAAGTGATATAACTGACAAATCTATGGCAATTAAGCTAGAGTCTGTTAAGTAAATAACAATAAAGACTAATGCTGTTTTGCAAAAATAACAAAAAATTAAATAAAAATAGGATTCCATTTTTGCAAAAAGCTGCCTTGTCTCCTGCTGTGACTTAACTCTCCCTCCACCTTAACTGTTGGCCCTAAGGCTTTTTACTGTGGCTGGCTATCAGAAATTAACCTAGCTTCTGAGGGTATTCCTTTGTTTTTGTATTGAGATTGTCCCTAAGCAAAATTCTGTTTGAGGCCATCCATTGCCTCTGGGTTTTCAACCAACAATAAGGAACAAGGTTGCTTTTGTGCAGTACTTTTCACCTAACATTCTGTTAAGTTTTGTTTTTTAAATCCAGCCTTGGACTATATTAATACATATATGTATATATACACACATATCATACATGTACAGTATTATGTGTGTGTTTGTGTGCGTGAGCGCGCGTGTGTATCCTTTAAAACAAGAGTACATTTTTCTGCCACAAAACTTTATTTTAAAACAAGAAACACGTAAATAACGATAGAATCAGGGAATAGAAATGCAGGGACCAATTCTGCCACAACCCCACCCAGTCTGTACAAGTCCCAAAGTCAGCTTCCCAGGTGAACAAGAGGACTTAGGGAACCCAGAAACACTTAGAAAACCAGTGGGAAAGGTGAAGTCCCACAATGGAGGAGGAAAGGAGGGTTAGAAGGAACTATTAACTTTCTCTGTCACACCTAAGAAAAAGGGAGTGGGTTTGTAGGGATGCAGGAGAGGTGACAGATCACATGCTATCTTTTATAGGTGCTTATCTAATAGTGTACTTATCCCATTTTTTCTCTGGGTCATAGGGCTCCCAACGGCTGGCTGGGAAGATGTGCTTGTTCTTCTCATACCAACTTCTCAGCACCACCTTTCCTGCATGTGACTCATCCTTCTCAACTGTGGCATCACTGAGCAGGCGAACATCATCATGGACATCAAAATTAAAGAGTGGGCCACTCTTCCCTCTGGCTTTGGTGACGATGAAATCATAGAAGCTGTGGTGATGAGGTATAATCAGATCCTCTTTGATGTACATCAGTTGTTCCACTCCTGCTGACCTCAGCTCACTAAAGTCTTTTCGCAGGATCTCCAAAGCCTTCTGAAGGAACTGTTGTATAGTGTTCCTTTTCTTCATCTTTACAGTCCTTCGATGTCCAGAACCATCCCAGTAACTAAAGGTGATTTCAATTTCTTCACTCTTAATCTTCTCCTGCTTGGCCTCCCATTCCTGCCGAAGTTCCTCTCGGAGCCTATTTTCTTCTTCCTCTCGGTCACGATCAGGAAGAAAACTAGTGTCCACATCTGGGTTTTTCCCCAGTTTTCTCTTCTTTGCAGGAATTGCTTCTCCACGTAGACTGTTAGCTCTTTGAAGAAAGGAACCATGTCTATTTTTGTTCACATCTGCATTGCTTTCCCATTCTACATCTTCCTCATCTGCATCTTCCTCTTCTTCCTCAGGCTCCTCCTCATCATCCAAAGTGAAGGACAGGTTAGAGATTTTCCGCTTCTCTTCCTTTTTGCGTTCCTTTTCTCGAAGTTTCTCAAGCTTTAGCTGAAGTTCTTTAGATTGTTCCTTTTTAGCCAGCTGCTTTTCTCGCTCCTTCACCAGAGCTTCCTGCTTAGCTTTCATGTCATTCAGGGTTACAAGACCCACAGTACTGGACTTGAGTTCAGCCTCTACTGCATCATAATGAGCTGAGAATTTCTTGTCAATGTTTGATTTCATTATGTTCTCCTCAGTGATCCGCTGCTTCATCTGCTCCATTTGCTCCCGCTGCTTTTCCCGTTTTTTCATCAGATGCATGGCCCGGCCCGCCTCACTGGCGGCACCCTTGTACTGGGCCATGGCGGTGGCGAATAGCAGCACCCTGGGCCTAGCAGTGGCGGATGGCGGTACCCTGGGCCTCGCGATACCCTGAGCCTAGCGATAATTTGGGCCTAGCGATACCCTGGACCCGGCAATACCCTGGATGCGGCAAAACCTGGATACGACAACAATCTGGACCCAGCAGCGATCTGGCCTAGGCAGCACCCTGGACGCGGCAGCACCCTGGACCGGCAGCAACCTGGACCCGGCAGCAACCTGGACGCGGCAGCAATCTGGACCCGGCAGCACCCTGGACGCGGCAGCACCCTGGACGCGGCAGCACCCTGGACCCGGCAGCAACCTGGACGCGGCAGCACCCTGGACGCGGCAACACGCTGGACCCGGCAGCAACCTGGACGCGGCAGCACCCTGGACGCGGCAACACGCTGGACCCGGCAGCAACCCGGACGCGGCAACACCCTGGACCCGGCAGCAACCTGGACGCGGCAACACCCTGGACTCGACAGCTATCTGGATCCGGCAACAACCTGGACGCTGCAGCACCCTGGACGCGGCAACACGCTGGACGCGGCAACACCCTGGACGCGGCAGCAACCTGGACGCGGCAGCAACCTGGACGCGGCAACACCCTCGACACGGCAGCACCCGCGACACGGCAGCACCCGCGACACGGCAGCACCCTCGACGAGGCAGCACTCTGGACCCGACAGAAGTCTGGAACCGGCAGCACCCTGGACCCACAGCACCCTGGATCCGTCAGCAACCTGGACCCGTCAGCAACCTGGACCCGGAAGCAGAGGAAAAGATTTGGCGTCTGCTGGCTGCGGCTGAAGAGCACACAATGACGCAGTCGCACTGCTTGCGTCAGCATCACGTGGGTAGCAACAAGGGAGGGAATGGGGGCGGTGACAACAACCGGGGCGGGGGCGGGGCGGGGGCGGGGCGGGGGCGGGGCGGGGGCGGGGCGGGGGCAGGTTGTAAGCCACCTGGGCAGGGGCAATAGCATTGGCAAAGGAAACGTTGTTTAGGGATATCGAGATTTTTCTAAGATCTCACATTCTCCTTTCCTCTTTCAGATAACTATTTATGCAGTCTGCTCTTAGAAGAACTCCAAATGCTTTCTTTCCCATAACTGGATCTTTCTGAAGAACTGGTGTCAAAAAAGTCCTTTTGAGTATAAAACATATTGTGAATGAACCACCCAGACCCCTATCATCATTTTTTTAAGTCTTGAAAAGCTGTTTTATTTATAAATATGCAAAAACCTTTATATTTTTAACCTAGGTGACATGATAAAGTAATTTTTAGAAGTGTTTTGCCTTTCTCCATTTACCAGTACATTTTTTTCCCCTGGGGCCAGCTCATTAATTTGGGGGGATTTTTTTTGGTTTTGTTTTGTAATTGATCTTTAAGATATATGTTCTCATAGGCTGACTATGGATTTACTAATCACATTACTTTTGAGGCCATGACTATCCTATATTTTCTTCTTGTTTCTACTGTTGTCCCCATTATATCTAAGTTCCAAGGGAAAAGTACTGAGAGGACGTTTTTAAGAGTACCTACGAAAAAGTGCACCTAAAAAGTGCACCTGACCAGATTTAGATTGGGTCAAATTCACAGTTTGTTTTTCTTAGAGATGATAGATATTCTTTGATGGGCTCCTTATGAACCTGTATATCTGTCTAGTCTGTAGAAATTATAGTACAGACACTGCTAAAACACTAGAAAGTTTGGAATTTTCCAAATGCTTCGAATTGTTCAAGATATTCCTCCTTGGACCTTAAGAGACTTTGGTTGGAATTCTTCAGTAATTCTTTCTCAGGGACATGACCTTAAATATTCATGCTTGCTCCTACAGTTCAAATGAATCAAGGTCTAACCAAGTTGGTAATTTGCAGATAATATGTGAGGATGGCCAAATTTCCTTGACTTATTTTTTTTTTCATCATTTCAATTTGCACTATTTTTCTCATTTGATGCAAAACTTATGATTAACAGAAATGATTTCATCTAGTTAAGAGAGCTATTCAGTGGCAATGCTGACTCCCATAGTTCCATTATTCTTCACTTGATTCCCATTGAGGAACTGCAGAGTGACATGTCTGATGAAAGTCTAGCTGAAATCTCTAGATTTAGGTAATCTTGACTTAAGATACTAGATCACTCTCTCATCAAATACAAATCTTCACAAGTGACAAATGCACAGAAAGGCCTATTGATCCCAAAGGAAAGATTTTTGTTTTATGTATTTGGTCATTGAGGGCCCCTTGGGACAAACTCTACTCTGTTTGGTATCTCTGTAATTTCTAACCTGCTTGAAAGTTTGTTGAGAAGGAAGAGGTCAGGAGAATAGATGCTTCTTCTGACGCATTCTTTCAGGACAGCTGGTAATCAATGGGTCCACAGCTGCTGGAACCTAGGTTTTGTACGAACAGAACTAATGCAGACAAGATTAGAAGGGAAGCAATATACTGGGGAAACATTTTTACACTCAAAGGTTCTGATAAAGGGCTCATTTCCAAAATATATACAGAATTGACTCAAATTTATAAGAAATCAAGCCATTCTCCAATTGATAAATGGTCAAAGGATATGAACAGACAATTTTCAGATGAAGAAATTGAAACTATTTCTAATCATACGAAAAGATGCTTCAAATCATTATTGATCAGAGAAGTATAAATTAAGACAACTCTGAGATAGCACTACAGACCTCTCAGATTGGCTAAGATGACAGGAAAAGATAATGCGGAATGTTGGAGGGGATGTGGGAAAAATGGAACACTGATACATTGTTGATGGAATTGTGAATGAATCCAACCATTCTAGAGAGCAATTTGGAACTATGCTCAAAAAGTTATCAAACTGTGTATACCCTTTGATCCAGAAGTGTTAACACTGGCTTATATCCCAAAGAGATCTTAAAGAAGGGAAAGAGTCCCACATATGCAAAAAATGTTTATGGCAGCCCTTTTTGTAGTGGCTAGAAATTGGAAATTGAATGGATACCCATCAATTGGAAAATGGTTGAATAAATTGTGGTATATGAATGTTATGGAATATTATTGTTCTGTAAGAAATGATCAGCAGGATGAGTTCAGGAAGGCCTAGAGAGCCTTACATGAATTGATGCTAAGTGAAATAAGCAGAATCAGGAGATCATTATACACAGCAACAAGATTATACAATGATCAATTCTGATGGACATGGCCCTCTTCAACAATGAGATGATTGAAACCAGTTTCAATTGTTCAGTAAAGAAGACAATCAGCTACACCCAGAGAGAGAACTATGGGAAATGAGGATGGACCACAACATAGCATTTCTACTCTTTCTGTTATTGTTTGCTTGCATTTTTGTTTTCCTTCTTGTATTTTTCTTTCTAGATTCAATTTTCCTTATGCAGCAAGATAACTATATAAATATGTATACATATATTGGATTTAACATGTACTTTATATACTATACTTAACAGACTACCTGCCATCTAGGGGAGGGTGTGGGGGAAGGAGGGGAAAAGTTGGAATAGAAGGTTTTGCAAGGATCAATGTTGAAAAATTACCCATGCATATGTTTTATAAATAAAAAACTATAATAATAATAAAAAAGAAAAATTAAAATTGTATTGTCTCAATTCCTCCATTGTTTCCTGTTTATCAGAAAAAGAATGGAAAGGGAGATTTAGAAAAAATTCACTGCTTCAGCAGAGGGGAGGAGGAGATACTGCCCATACCACCCTTATCTTGACCTAAGTTCAGACTAGTTGTGGATATTGGGGGTAAACATTCACAATGAATGGGGAGGGAAGACAATTTGGGAGTGTGAGTAATCCAGAATAGAACTTTCAATGCTTTAATAAAAAAAAAAAAAAAATCAAACAAACCCTCTCCCTTTTTTGACTCCAATTAGAGTTGGAGAGGCAGGCAAGAGAAAGACAGATATGAGAAATATTAGAAACCAGAGAAATAAGATATAATCTTGTGATGTGATTAGTAAAGAAAGTGTCTGACCAAGATGTGAAAGAAATATCAGTATAGTTTTTAGCAAAGTGTAAAAGGAAGCTGAATGGAATAGAAGCAGGCAGTTGAGGAGACAATTTTCTGCTAATTTAGCATCTATATAAACCTTATGCTTCTTCTCACCTGCTGTTTCCCAGAAACCTTTAATAAGTAGATAAGAAACTTGTACTTGCCACATGATTAAAGATGTCTGAATCCTGTAATTCCCATTTGAAAAAGCTGCATCAATTTGTCCTTAGGGCACTCACTGGTGATCTCCATCCATGGCTGACATCAAGACATTAATGAAAATTCTGGGCATAATCATTCATCTGGTTTTAATTCCACCACATATGTGTAACCTCAGTCCCAAAGCTCATTGGTCTGGAACTCTCTCTTTATTGGTAGGAGATTCAGTGGGCCCATGTTCTTCATTCTTTCTTTGTGTCTTTGAGTCTCTTTGGACTTCAGGCACTTTTTGGCTTCCACCTTGGAAAGGGAAGATGAGAGATGTCAATCTTACTTGAGGGTGCTAAAGGAAGAGACTTTAAAAACAAAATCACATTAGAGGAAGCAGTCTCCATTCTTCAGCTTGCTATATGAGAGATTTGGGGAGCTTCCCATAAGTGAAATCTAGGACTCTCTAGGTTCAGTTGAGTTCCCTAGGTCATGATAGGAGAGCTCCTTTGCTCTGTATTGTCTGGTATATATTCTCCTATATATACTTACCCCTGATGTCTGTTTTTGCAATTTGACTTGAACAAACGGATTTCTTTGCTTCTTCCCTATATGTGTTCCTTGTGTGGAAAGGGAGTCAAGCCTTAGATACAAATCTTAGAGTCGTTCTGTTTTCCCCATTAAAGTAACAGCAATCAGAAGTTAGTTTGAATTTGTAAATCACTTATCTCCTCGGACTAAAAATATGAAGGGGACAGATAGCTATAATGCTAGCCTGTAACCTCTGCCTCCAAAGTAGCTAAGCCTTTGCCCCCTGGGCAGAAATTAAATTCTCCCTAGGAGTAGGGTGAGGAAAGAAGTAGCTAAAGACTCCTATCACCTTTCATTGTTGTTGTTAATTGTCCTTCTCAAAGAGGACCAGAGGCAGTCTGGAGGGTGATGTCTTGACCTGCAAGTGAGGTCAAAGCCTTCAGCGTCTTTCTCTCCTCCACAATCAAACCAAAACTAGTGGTAAAACTCAGGTCGAGAAGGGACTAAGGGTTAATGTTTTTTGCCTACATTCAAGCTACATGATGACACTCTCATGATAGTTCTCAACACACATGCAATCTATATCTTCTTTTTTCCACAAGAATAGCACAGGAGAGACTTCTTAAACTATGTACTTTATTTAATGGAATAATCTTTTTTCAAAAGGAAGAATTTAGTTCGGCACGACCTGGTCTTGATTTAAAAATAAAACAAAATAAAACAAGCTAGCATTGCCTCTTCCTTTCCTACCTATTCATTAATCATAACTGTAATAAATTTGTTAATGTGAAATTCATCAGTTTATAGTCTGCAGACTCCATTCTCTTTTGGTTTTTCAAAAACCAGGACAAGACTTTGCTTTTGTCTAATACTCTTTTATTCTCTATAATCTTTGAAGGAACTCAGTGTTGCTATTAGCCAATTCTTAAAAGTTTGTTCCTTTTTTTTTTTCCTTTTTCTTTTGTGAGGCAATTGGGGTTAGGTAACTTATCCAGGGTCACACACCTAGGAAGTTTAAGTGTCTGAGGCCACATTTGAACTTAGGTCTTCCTAACTCTAGGGCTGGTGCTCTATCCCACTGTGCAACCTAGCTGTCCCTTCACAGTTTGTTTGAATCTAATATTTTAAACTCAGTAAGAACAGCTCATTATCTTTTTTTTCTATTGTCTTGACTCTAAATTCCTTTGTCCTGTTCTCTCTAGCTCAAAGATGTTCTTTCTTGACAAAAACCAATACAAGTGGAGAAACTGCTTTCTGTTATCACTCTAACCAAATGATTTTTTTTTCTTGCAACAATTAAAAGACTTTTTTTTCAGTGTTTCTTGCTAGTCTCTGATCTTT
This sequence comes from Antechinus flavipes, assembly GCF_016432865.1. Taxonomy (NCBI): domain Eukaryota; kingdom Metazoa; phylum Chordata; class Mammalia; order Dasyuromorphia; family Dasyuridae; genus Antechinus; species Antechinus flavipes. Next base: position 389,681,402 of record NC_067398.1, read on the forward strand.
TTGAGTTCTTTATAGTGCCTTGCCTGTCACACTTTGGTATTCATACCATGTTACTTTGCTTTCTGAAAAGTTAATGTTTTGATGCTTTCAAACAACCTTCTGATCTATCTATACACAATAAAATTTTAGAAACCATAGTGATACAAATTGATATTTACCGACTTTGGGTTTTGGAAACCCAAAGCTTTCCTATGTATCATGTTCTATTTGAAGGATGGATCAAGGAGCATTTTTAGAAGTCTCCTCAGGTGATGATCCTAGGTCATTATAAATGAGAACCAAACAGTTGTTTCCATTCATGAGTTGGTCATTTTTATTTGTTTGTTTGTTTTTTGTTTTTCTTCTGGCCATTGGAAGAAAACTTTAGAATTCTTGATTTTGGTTGGTTATAAACCAACCTCTCACACTGATAACTAATAACTTTGGGGATATCTGCATTTCTTTACTAACTGATTGATATATTTTTCCAGAGGGTAAATCTTCCTTGGAGCAGTCTTTACCTATTTGTTACACAAAAATCAAGTGCATTCATCTACTATCAACTCTTTTCAGAGATCTAGCAGACTAAATGGTCCCTCTGGCTAGAGGTCCATTTTGGTAATTGGTTTAAATGCAAAAAAAATGGCTACTTGGCATGTGCTGTATTCATACCATATTACCAGCCCTTGTTTCCATCATTTTTAGTTCTTAATTTTAACCTCTTAAGTATCTACATCTTGCTACACACCACTTAAATTCTATCTAGAAAGGGATTTTCAAAGCCATCTAATTCAAACAGTGGCAGACTAATAATCTCCTTTGCTTAATATTTAACATTTGGTTAACTAAATTTTCCATGAAAACTTGCATGGGAATTCAACTTTTTTTTTTCCCCAAAAAAAAACTATTTTCTTGAATAGATTAAATTGTCCAGAAAATTTTTTTCTTATATTAAGTCGAAATTGGACTCTTTGAAATCTCAACTCATTGAGCCTTATTGAATCAATCATTAAGAGCTGATTATCTACAATTTGTCTGGTACAATGCCTACCTCTGACAAAACAAAACAAAATTGTGTGGGAAAAAGTGAAGAACTTACAGATTCTAAAGTAGATCAAGCCTTATAGGCTTCAGTTTCAGCTTCTCTGGAGTCACGTGATTTTAGATAAGGCCTAGACTATGTGGTTGAAGAAGCTGTATATCATCTTGTCTACTACATTCCACTGACCAACTAGGGGAACAGTAGATTTATGTGATCAATCACAACATATAGAGGATGGGATTTTGGAGGTTCTTTGTCTGAAATGTATAAAAGCTGTAAGCATTTTCAAGGTTCTGGCCCTATCCTGCTGTGAAATTTGGCTCACAGACCAGGATGGGGTCCGCTTCTCGAGATTCTAATAAATAATTCTGCTTTCTATGAGTGATCTCTGTAATAGTCAATTTGGGTAGGTCTATTTGTCCCAAACAAAATGAAACAACAACAACAAAAAACCCATCCTTGTTTAAATTCTAGTTGTAAGAGACAACGTGTATATATATATACAGGATACTCCAAAAGTCTTAGTGCAGTTTTAGGCTATTTTATGGAATTTAGTTACAAAATAGATAAAAAGCAATCGCAATTACGCATGAGGTTTTTGATGCAGAATTTGTATTAAATAGTCCTATTCGTTTAGGGATGGATTCTCATAATCTTGGCCACAACAGCTCTGAGAGTGGCAGACCCCAGCACAACCTTCACCTGGGGGAAGCAACTCCTATGGAAAAGAGACCAGCCACTCCCACGACTTTTCACAAGCATAGCAGGCAAGCCAACCTAACTGAAGCAGTACCTTGAGAGAGAGAAACAGGAGGTAGCTGTGACAGGTAAGTCAAACTCACTACCACCTTTACCATCAGTTCCTGATGAAGACAGTCCAGGCCCCTGCCCCTGGGAACTTTGGAAATAACAGTGCTTCAAGCCCAATACCCTCAGCCACTACACCAGGGAATAACTCTAGAGAGATGCAGCCTGGAAACTACATATACAGGTGCTGTCGCCACAGCTAACTGAAAACTCCCCCAAGGTCTGTTGGATGGTTTAATATCAGAAAATGACATGATTTTTTTTTTTTTTTTTTTGGTGAAAAAGGCTAATTTATCATCTGTTGCTATACCTTAAGAACCATGAAGAACATTTGTGTTATCTCCTCCATTTAGAATGCTCCTTGAGAGCAGCCTTACTTTTCTATGTATATACTCAGCACTTAGCATAATGCATTGTACATTAATGGCTTAATAAATACTTTGTTCTGTGCTTTAAAAGTTTAAGAAACAATTTATGGGTAATTAACCATTTAATTAATAATCTTAACACATCCCCAATAAAATTAGTGATGTGCTCAAACGCCAAAACACATGGTGTGCTGACAGTTTAATTGCCTTAGGAAGACTGAGTTTCTGGTTAACAATGAGAGAAAATGACTATTACAATAAAACATGGACCTATTCTAATGAGGGGTTGAGAGCTGAACATTTATTATGTCACTTCTTTCTAAAATGCCAAGCCTTGAACAATCTAATCAAAGATTTATCTCCATCTGTACCCCGTAGAGCACAGTGGGCTTCCCCACCTTAGATTTAATTCCTTTTAAGGTTGGGTAGGGTCTAAGCAAGATTGAGAAAAAAAGTTAATTCAATCTCATTATCATCAGCAATATCCTTCAATATCCTGAACAACCTATAGGGTCCTGAAAAAAATTCTGGCCCTCATTTAATAATTGATTATTAATGTGAGGGAGAAATAATAAATTTCTCTCAATTCATTATAAATTTGTTCAGCATTCATTCTGATCAATAGAAAATCCATGTAGCTATTGTTATTCCCTAGTTATTAAGCCCTTTTATGTGTTAATTATGGCAATTTCACATTAATTACTGCAATTAACATTTTCAATTTCTTAGTGATTATCCTTTAGAGATGCTATATCAGTTGACTCTGAAAGGGGTAGAAGGTACAAAATGAGAAAATTTGGCATCTCTTTTATTGGAAGAGTAAGGAAAGAACAGAGAAGGGAGGCAGTTGGAATATTGAAGTTAGGATATGCCAGATAAGGGAATTCTTTGTGACATTATGATATACCTACATTTATAATAAAAGAGAATGCTCAGTTTGTGCAGAGTCCCTTAAATGAAAAATTCTCATAGTATAGAAGAGTCAAAGATTGAAATCCTTTCCCATTTTTGAAGTTCCTAAGGGAAGAAATCATCCCAATAACTTGCTCTTACATTTAACAGTTTGCCTTCTCAGTCCAATCAGAGCAAAATCCCTCTTCTGTGTGACAGCCAACAACCTCCCAACCTTTGATTCTGCCCAGCTGTTACCTGTCACATTTTCTTTCCATCTTGACCCTGCCATCTAAGGTTCACAGTCTTTTAAATTATTTGTCTATAACTGTGATAATCAGATTACCTATGCTTTTGTCCAAATAAAGTGATGAACATGTGATCTTGGTAGTAAATTGCTAAATAGACATGGAGAAATGTAGTAAAGATGTGTGAGAAATACTGTTTGGAAAATACAGCCACTGCTTATGACAATTTTAGATTATGTTTATTTTAGATTTAGTTGAGTAAGATTTAGATTATGACAAATTTAGATTAGATAATGATATTATGTTTTTTCATTTTATTTTCAATAGTATTTTATTTTTCCAAATATATGTAAAGATAATTTTTAACATTCATTTTTGTAAGACTTTGTGTTTCAGATTTTTCTCCCTTCCTTATCTTCCCCCTACCCAAGAGAGCAAGCAATCTGTTATAGATTAAATATGTGCAATCCTTTTAAATATATTTCCATATTTGTCACGTTTTGCAAGAAAAATCAGAGCAAAAGGGAAAAAACTATGAGAAAAAAAAAACAAAGAAGAAAATACTATGCTTCTATCCATATTCAGTCTCCATAGTTCTCTCTCTGGATGCAGATGGTTTCTCTTCTTCATCCTAAGTATCTTTCTTCATAATGGTTGTCATGGAAACTGTTTTCATTCTCCCAGAAGAATAGTGTCCTCTGATCAGCAGTATATCGGCATTCATTAAGGTTATTCATAATCATCTCAGGATAGGAACTTATATTTACATAAGTTATCATCATTAGCAATCCATATAAATCTTTCTATCTTGAGAAATTTTGTGTACATGTGTTTACCTGCTTATCATCATCTTCTTCTTTTTTTTTTTTATTACATGATTGCCAGGTTAAATGAAACTATTATTCATATTTCTGCCCCACAAAAGTAAGAGAATGTCCTATCAAAATTACAGTGTGAGAAATATAAGCATAGTTTCTTGACACAGTTATAGAGAAAATGTTGGCACAGTTCCAACTGCATTTTAAAAAGTTTTAAGACATAATTAAAAATACAAGGACAATTAATTTCTTAAAGAATTTTAGAAAAGACTGAAAATAGGATGTTAGGAGTCTTTGGATCTCCAAATACAGGCAATTCCAACAACATGCAAAAGAACATAGATGCATTAACATTTCTTTCCTACCATTCCAGAGTCCCAGTTTCAGAGCCTACAGCAGCAAGATACAGTAAGAAACAAGGAAAAGAGAAAAGGGGAGGGAAAACAATGCCCTTCTGCCTTTATTTAAAACACCATATCTGCTCATCTTCCCCAATGGATACTCCATCTCTGTCACTCACCACCCCATTCTGCTAGAATTCTTGTTCCAGGAATCACCACTAGTGGCTTAGAGCTTCAGAATTCACATGGAAAGGGGGAATTATCATTGACAGGGATATGGTTAACAAGTATGTTACTGCCACCAGGAGCTAGTATCTAAAATGTGTTTTCCCATAGGCACATTGTTATAAATGGTGATTAGGTCCCATAGTTCAGTTATATTCTGGGTTAAATAGATTTATGTGATCCAGTCTAAGAATTTAGTCACCATTAACAATATTGTCTCTCCATATAAATAATCGAACAACTGACTTCCAAAATATTCAAACAGAACCTATTAGTTAAATTGGGTATTATCTGTACTTTATAGGCTCATAGAAAACAGCAAGTAAACCTTGGCTATAAAAGAGTCTCCAAAATCCTCAAAAAGTAAAACCTGTAGCTAACAAATTTCATATGCCAGTTTCCCATAAATAGGCAAGTAAGAAGTGTTTAAGAATAGCTTTCTACAAGCACTTAAATATTGAGGACAATGGGTGCATATTAATATAAGGTGTCAGTTTGCTAAATACTCTATGTAGAAATCCAGAATTTGGTGTTCATCTTGTAGATATCCACCATGAAGCCTTATATGCTCTATTTGCATGGTAAAAACTTGTTCCAAAATACAAGGGTTTATGAAATTATAAAAATACAGTGCTATTTAGTCTGCCTGAGGAACATTTCCCTAAATGGATCAAATGGATTCCATAATGAAATGTGATTAGAATAGCTTCAAGAAAATTGTAGTTTATTATCTCCATTTGAAAAACTCTTTTTTCTGAAGAAAAACTCTTTTATCTGAAAAACTACTGATAGTATGTTACCAATTTAGTTAATTTCCAGATCTAATGTTTCCAATTTCACTGAACAGAAGATTGCAGAAATTCCCCAAAATGATAACTTGTACAAGGAAAATTTGAGACTCTGCTTACTCTTTAATGCTTAGTCATCAACTGGTATTTGAACAGCATTAAAAATGGCTTTTTAAATATTGTCCAAAATGTTTATTTTGAAGAACTAAAGTTGTCAGTGATTTGTCTTTCTCCCTATCAACTGATTATAGTAGAAAAAAATCTTAGACAAATATGAATAACCAAAATATCATAAAAAACTGGATAAGTTAATAAGGCCTTTGAAAAAGATTGGAAGGCCCCACTCCCCTGCTTTAAAAAAGAAATTTGGTAGACAATTGTCATTGGTGAAGGGCACACACAGTTGAAGGCATTTAAGGCTTATAAAAATGGCAGGGAGAAATTAATGAATTTAAGTCAATTAGATACAATTTACCCATACAATTTAACTATGCACAAACCTTTGATTCACCAGTGTTTCTACTGGGCTTATATCCCAAAGAGATCTCAAATGAGGGAAAGGGACCTACATCTGCAAAAATGTTTGTAGCAGCCCTTTTATTAGTACCAAGAAAATGGAAACTGAATGGATACCCATCAGCTGGAGAATGACTGAATAAATTATAGTATATGAATGTTATGGAACATTATTGTCCTATAAGAAATGATCAACAAGAGGATTTCAGAGATGCCTGGAGAGCTTTATATGAACTGACAGTAAATAAAATGAGCAGAACCAGGAGATCATAACACACAGCAATAGCAAGATTACACAATGATCAATTCTGATAGATATGGCTCTCTTTAACAATGAGAGGATTCAAGACAGTTCCAATGGTCTTATATTGAAGAAAGCCATCTGCACCCAGAGAGAAAACAGTGGGAACTGAATGTGGACCACAACATAGTATTTTCATTCTTTTTGTTGTTGTTTGCTTGCATTTTGTTTTCTTATTTTTTTTCTTTTTGATCTGATTTTTCATGTGCAGCATGATATTTGTGGAAATATATATAAAAGAATTGCACATTTGACATATATTGGATTGCTTGCCATCTGGGGGAGGGAGTAAGGGGAAGGGAGGAAAAAAATTAGAACACAAGGCTTAACATTATCAAGATTAAAAATTATCCATGTATATAAAATAAATAAGCTTTAATTAAAATAAAAATGAATAGATCTACAAGCCAGGAAAAAGGAAAATTGACTGTGACTGAAGTTCTTGCAGAAGTCAAATCAAATCCAATACCCCTTTCAAGTTTCAGCTTAATGAATCTTTCCCTGGCTTTTGTGGGAAAGAGGCTAAAAAGCCTCATAGGATTTCTGAAAAACAATGCATTGTGAAGGCAAACTTAAAGGAACACAAATAGATTTAATATTATTAGTGCCCTCATAAAAAGTAAAAGTCCTATATCATCACTCTATAATTTAAAGATTCTGTGAGTTAAATGATCTTTTACTTTCTGAAACACAAGTTGTATCCCTTTACTTGATAAAGGAGGGGGAACATTCTTTGAACATTTGTCCAAAACATGATTTACATGGATTTTTAGTCGCCTAGTGACACTGTCAATGGCTACTACTGCAGGACTTTCCCTAGATGCATATTTGCCCACCAAAATACAGATATTCCTAGTATCTATGAAGATAGAGCAAGAACTCTTTCTTCATTTTCTTTCACTGAATCATATTTGGTACTAATTTTTGGATGCAAATCTGGTGAATTTCTTATTGCTCTCAAAACATTTATTTTCTTTGTTCCCTGGTCTTCTGTAACCCTAGATGTTTCTAGAAGACAAGCCTGAGAAGTGAGCTCCATGAAAATTTTCACATATATGACCAATCCCTTTCTTCCTCCCCCATCCCAATTAGTAGTATATAGAAACTATAAATCTTGACACCTTATCAGAAGAGTTTCTAGTCTGAAGATGCTGTTACTAGCTTCATTTAGTAGAAAGAGATGCTGAATTTGTCACCTGGTGGATTGAGGACTTTGTTGTATAAGTGAGACTTGGGGCCCAATTTGGGCTGTGCTTGTTAGCTTGGGTTTAGCCTCTGTTTCCTTGACTTGATCCTCCTTTCTTTTGTCACATTTCTCATTATCTTCTTCTCTTGAAGATGATTATGTATTCTCTTTAGCTCTGAGTAGCAATTTTGTGTCCCTCACCTTCACATAAAACAATATGATCTTTGGGTTTTTTTGGATATACTAATGATATGGTAATGATGACTGGAGACCCAAATGTAGAAAATTCCCAGGAAGCTAGAGACTTCAATAACTGGGATGTTCCCCTCCTGCTAAAATTAATCAAGGGTGTATTTAAGCTTGAGATCATGAGAAAGCATATGGTCCTGGTATATTTACTGGGGCATTGTGAACTTTACACAAGATTGAATCTCCAGAAAATAACAACATGCTTCAGAGAATTAGATCATAGAAAACAGAAACCAGAGTTGGTCACAGAATAATGTTTTTCATAATAACATATGGTTTTAAGATATATAAGCAGCATAGTTTCTCTTAATAAATGACTCTGTTGAATTATCAGCAATCTGGTCTCCTTATTTTCAACCATTTGTATTGTGCTGGTCACAACACCAAAGATGTCACTAGTCTTCCTGTTGAGCTCTGAATAAAAAAAAAATCATAGCCACCCTCCCACCCCCACCCCTTCCTTGCTATTAGGTTTGGAAAATTGAGTTTAGAAAAAGAGCCCAGAAAAACCTTGAAGATTCTATCACCTTTACATATCATTGAGTTAAACTCCAGATGCATTATCTCAATCCTTGCTAGGATTCCCCCTCCTTTTGAATATTGCCCCTTGCCTCACTATCTCCTATCTGCCACCTTTTAATCTTGACCCCTCTCCTGTCAGGACTAAGTTATGATCCTTTCCTGGAATTATGGCTTGTCCCTGCTTGCATACCCTAGTTAGCTAAAACCCCATATAAGTTCCCTGCCTCCGTTCATCTGGGCTGAATGCTTTGGACAAGAGTCCCATGCAGTTAGCTAGCTTAAACTCCACATTAAAGATCTACTTGCCTCAGTTCCTCTGGTATTACATTCCCACCAGAGGAATTCAAATGATAATAAACCTGTATAGGAAGACTCTTCAAAGATGCTGCTTTCTTTGCTTTCTGGAGGATCTGACCTTTTGAATGTATTCTCCAAAGGTATTAGATGCCATCTTTGAAAAATTTTTCTGGAGTTCCAAAGAGATTTCTTGAGTCTCCTCCAAGAGAATTCATTACCCTGGATCTTAGCGTGCCAACCTCATTCTCCAGCCCTAAAACATGTCAGCAGTGGCCACGGTAGCAGTAGTATTTGTGGTAGCCTTAAGAGGCTGGCTGAGGCTAGCAGGACCTATGTGCCTTTTGAAGAGGATTAATGATTGAGATTACAGGCTTTCTTCTCAGTCTTTAATCATTTTCTTGGTCTCCATGTCTCTCAGGCTTTTCAGGTATTATATTCTGTTCTTGTTATATGGCAAGTTCATCTCTTCCATGTAAATCACTATTGCCAAGTTAATTTCTCACTGACTATATTTATTGATTTAATGTTTATTTCCTTTAGGACATTTATTATTTAATGACTTTGTAATTATTTTCTTCCATAAGTATTGATGTTTAAGATTTTGTGTATGCATTTGGGATGCAATTTGAGATCATTGAATAATGTTTTCGATGGAAATCAAGCCTTCTGTGTTCATTTGTAAGACTAACTTAAGACTTAGGCACTGATTTTTTTTTTTTTTTGGTCTTATTGATTGCCCAGGCTCCTGTCTGGAAATATAAATTCCACTTAAAAGGCTCCCATTGTTCCCTCTATGAGGATTTCTTTTTGCTTTTTATTTTTGCCCTCAGAAGAATATATTCTTCTAGTAAAAAATATAGAATCCTTTGTGGAGGCTCTAAGTAAGCAACCAATAATGGTGAAAGTAAAAAATAAATTAGGGTATAATAAAGACTGGGCTTTAATATTTGCCTTTAAACATTACATTGGACATAAATTACTTTCAATTAAAGGTTGAGTTGAAGTTCATCAATTGCACAGTTGAATGGATTTTGAAATGTAGAAATTTCTTTTGTATTCATATTGAGGTCTGAAAAATGCTGCTGGAAATGTAGCCTAAACTCATATATCTATTTTCAAATTTGTGTGGGAATGGGGACAACTATGATTTTAAACTTTTGACAGAGAAGGGTACAAAGAATATTACTTTTCAAACATTTGTCCCTGAACTGATTTTAGTATGGTAAGTTTTGCATTTAAATTCAGTTTTGTCTTATAATTCTAGGATGAATCCATTAAGAAACATTATTAAGTCTGCAGGAAAACTTCAATCTCAACCCTCAACTCAAAAAATTGTAAATTTTAAAAATTTATAATAGCTTTTTATCCAAATGTATTCAAAAGATAGTTTTCAACATTTACACTTGCAAAATCTTGTGTTTCAAATTTTTCTCCCTCTTCTCTTCCCCCATCCCCTAGACAACAAGCAATCCAGCATAGGTCAAACATGTTCAATTCTTCTAAACATATTTCCACATTTATCATGCTGTACAGGAGAAATCAAATCAAAAGGGGAAGAAAATAAGAAAGAAAAAAATCAAGCAAACATAACTTTTTTTCTTTTGTTTTGACATAATAGTATGAACTAGGAATAAAAATAAATTAAATGTACTAGTAGAGTATACCCGTGATACTCAAAACACTGTCAAAAGTTATTAACTGAATTAGGGCAATTTGCAGTGTGCTGTCACAGTACAAAGCAATGATAATATCATGTAAGATTTTCATTCTAACTACTCAATTCTTCAATGGTCATATAAAGGTGACCATGGTTGTGTTCCAATAAAACTTTGTTTATGAACACTGATACAAATTTTACATAACTTTCACATGTCACAAAATATTCTTTTGACAATTTTTCTTCAACCATTCTTAACTCACAGGCTATGCAAGAAATCAGCAGTAGGCTAGGTTTGACCCATGAGCTATAGTTTCCTAGTCCTTGCTCTCCAAGGAGTTCAGTTTATAAAACAAAACAAAATAAAACTATGCCATATTAAGGAAACATCTTGACGTATACAGCAAAGAAACTTCTAGGAATTATACCCTTTGTCACCTATGCTTGCTTAAGGTTTTACCCCTTTACTTTGGATTATGTATGTACTATTAAGTGGAAATGGCACACATTCTGGAGATTGTTTTGTACTAAGTGCTTTTTTTTTTTTAATTACTATGTTAGTAAGTATTCTTAACTAAAAGCTAATTAAATTTAACTAGTATCAACTGATAATCATTGGGGAACCCCGCTGGTTGGGGCTTATGAGCGCAAACATTAAATAATCAGCCCCTAACACTTCATGGCCATCCCCAGATTCTGCAATGATAAGAAGCAACCACCTTCTAGGAACCTGACCAACTAATGTTAGTGGGGATTAGGAGAGTGTCTCAAAAGTATTCATTACATATAACATCCCATGTTAAGAAATGTAAGGTCATATCATAGCTTAAAAATCAAATACTACAAACTTAGAGTAGACATAAAAATGAAACATAATAAAATACAAATAAAGAAAAAGAATCAATCGCATAAGGTCCAACATCTATTTTTTCTCTTGCTTTTATTATTAGTCCCTTTCTCTTATGATTCTTGGCATTTGGATTCTTGCTTTTGTAGTTGTTTAGCAATTTGGCCAGCACAA